>NC_069376.1:2500000-3125000 GCF_021730395.1 Mercenaria mercenaria
AGCGTATGATTCCCAATACTACTTCATTTATATAGGATGATGAATAGATATACAATTTCTGTCAATAACAGAAATACAATTTGCTAGTGACAGACGCAAGTCCTGTCATATTCAAATAAAGCAAACTCGACGGGATTAATAATATCTGTCATGTGTTTACGAATCGGATAGAAATATCCGTCCCGAGGGCACCTGCGCATTGGGCGGTAATGAGGCTTGCCGCTTGACGGATATTTCTGTCTGATTCGTAAACACATGACTGATATTTTTTCTTGCATATCGTATACATGTTAGCATTTTATTCTGGCAGACGTTTTTCTTGCATACCGTATTTTACAAAAGGTAGAAATAGTTTCGTTTTAGCACTCTTTCTTATAGTGGAGAATGAACACAAAGTGCGGGAAATTAACGTCCGTAAGCAGAAGTGACGATACGCACAATAACAAAGTTCCACTTTAGTTTTGTCGTTTGTAGCGTAACGTTATGTTTTTATGGTAAACAAACGTATTTTGAATCGAGAAATATACTATAAGGAATGGAGAGAAACTATCAAGGTACCTGCTTTTTTCGTATTTTACATAAACAATATATTATTAGTGTATGAACCGGTAGTTGTCATTAACAGCACGAGAGTCATCTGGCATCGGGGTGCCAGATGGGTTTTGCCGGCATGGGTAAAATAACCGGAAACGCCAGTCTGATATGCAAGAAATTAGAAGTTTGACTCTAACAAAAGGACTATATGGCTCGTAATCGCATACATGAGCTTCAGAGCTGAAATAGTTTTAAGGGTGTGCAATTCTGAAAGACGACTATAATATGCTTCAAGTGGCAACGAAATATATCGGGAAAAGGAATGAAAAATAAATGTTTGGTTGAGGGAGTGCATGATCGGGAAGGTGCGGTCGACTGGCTAGAGGACAGAAGATGGTGTAGAGTAAACCTTAGCATGCCGATAAATATTTATTAAAGGTTTTAAAAAAAAAACACAGAAAAAACTGGTGGTGGGGAGCTATACAGGGTGATCAAGGTGGTTGGGGTGACCGGGTTTGGGTAAATAACTTCACATCTTGATTTTTTTGTTGTTTTTGGATTTAACGTCGCTCCGACACATAATAGGTCATATGGCGACTTTCCAGCTTTAATGGTGGATGAAGACCCCAGGTGCCCCTCCGTGCATAATTTCATCACGAGCGGGCACCTGGGTAGAACCACCGACCTTCCGTTAGCCAGCTGGGTTGCTTCCTCACACGAAGAATTCAACGCCCCGAGTGAGGCTCGAACCCATATCGATAAGGGACAAGTGATTTGAAGTCAGCGACCTTAACCACTCGGCCACGGAGGTCCCCTCACATGCTGATAATAAATTGTACCTGTATAAGTAAATGTAGAGTAAGAGGCCCCTTGACAAATATTATCTAAGCTCTGGGCCATATGGCTTGAAAGAATATATATTTTTAAAGTTTTTTTTTAAAGACTACCCACACAATTCTTCTTTACACAGGTCATGTGGTTTTGTACAAGATTTTCAAGGTAAACGTCATATACAAACAAGCGCATTCTTTCAAACACCATATGATCACAGGGCGGGACCATATTTGACACTAGGGGAACAATTTGAACATTCTGTGTAGAGAACCTCTAGATGATGTCACATACCAAAAATCAATGTCCTAGTCTCAGTGGTTTTGGACAAGAAGATTTTCGAAGTTTTTCTTATAAATTATTAGTCTATATAAAGCATGTGACCTCCTGAGCGGAACCATATTGGACACTAGAGAGATAATCTGAACAGCTTGGTAGAGAACCACTGTATGACACTAAGTTGCAAATATCAGTCATTTGATCTGTGATTTTGGAGAAAAAAGATCTAATGACATTCCTTCCGATTGTCATGGCAACCACAGTTCTGCATCGAATTAAAGTCTTTGACACAGTTATGAAGAATACCATCCAAGGATCATCCCAGACCTGTGAAATTTCGTGTTATTTTTTAAAGAAAAATGTGGACGTACGTACGGACCCTGAGCACTTTGTGAGCTAACACCCAAGGTTCTCTGTTGCTCTATTATAATAATGTTTGACAACACTACGTGCGAAACACGCTATATGATGTGTGGTGTATGAAATTGTAAATGTTTCACTGTTATTCCACACCAAACTATCGCCAGTCGCTAATCATCTCTTTTTAAATAAATAAATAAATAAATAAATACATCAATAAACTAGAAATGTGTTCATAGGACACAGATGCCCCCACTACATGACATTAAAATGACAATTTTTTTCCCAGGTCAGGGGCCAGAACTCCTACAATGTTAAATGAATCCGGATGCGAAACCCCAGGTGCACAATTGCACATGCTGACCAACATTCCTGTAAACTTTGGTGACTCTAGGTCAAATACTTTTGGAGCTACGCACGACACAACATTAAAATGACTAATTTTTTACTAAGTCAGTGGCTATAACTCCTACACGACTGAATGAATCCGGATGCGAAACCCCAGGTGCACAACTGCATATGCTGACCAACCTTCTTGTAAACTTTGGTGATTCTAGGTCAAATACTTTTGGAGCTATGCGCGACACAACTTTAAAATGACTAATTTTTTACTAAGTCAGGGGCCATAACTCCTACACGACCGAATGAATCCGGATGCGAAACCCCAGGTGCACAACTGCATATGCTGACCAACCTTCTTGTAAACTTTGGTGATTCTAGGTCAAATACTTTTGGAGCTATGCGCGACACAACATTAAAATGACTAAATTTTTACTAAGTCAGGGGCCATAACTCTTACAAGACTAGATGAATCCGGATGCGAAACCCCAGGTGCATAACTGCACATGCTGACCAACATTCCTGTAAACTTTGGTGACTCTAGGTCAAATACTTTTGGTGATATGCGCGACACAACATTAAAATGACCAATTTTTTACATAGTCAGGGGCCATAACTCCTACATGACTGAATGAATCCGAAAGCAAAACCCAAGATCTATATATATGCACAACTGCACATGCTGACCAACATTCCTGTAAAGTTTTGTGACTCTACGTCAAATACTTTCAGAGCTACGCGCGACACAACATTTTCGGAAGGACGGACGGACGGACGGACAAGAGCAAATCTATATGCCCCCCCCCCCAAAGTGGGGGCATAATAAAAACAAAAGAAAACTAGAATTGTCACAAGAGTGACGAATTATACCCCCATATTATGGTACTGTCATAGGACTATGCTAATGTCAAGCCAAACTTGCCTGACCTTTGAACTCCTAACCTAAATATCAATACAAGTCATTTGTTAGTCATTATCAACATTCCTATGAGGTTTCGTGATCCTTCGCCTAAACGTTCTCAAATTATTTTCCGGAAAAGTTTTCATGTTCCAGGTCACTCTGACCTTTGACCTTTGGAACTCGTAATTAAAAGGAGCCATCTGTTGGTCATGACCTACCTCCCTAATAAGTTTTGTTATCCTATTCCAAAGTTGTCTGAAATTAGTATCCAAAACTCGTTTTAAATATTCCGGTCACTGTGTCATTGACCTGTAACCCTTTAACTGCAAAATCAAAAGGGGACATCAGCTGGTCATAGCCAACCTCCCTATCAATTCTCATGATCGTAGGCTAAAACATTCTCAAGTTATCAATTGGAAACTGTTTAACTATTTTGTGTCATTGTGACCTTGACCTTTGACCTACTAACATTAAAGTCAAACTTCACCTGTATTTTATCATGTTACACCCTTGTATAAAAATATGATCCTAGACCAAAGCGCTCTTAAGTTATCATCCGCAAACCGTTTAACTGTTTCGAGTCAATGTGACCTTGACCTTTGACCTACTGATCTCAAGTCGAACTTGACCTGCACTTCATAATGATACATCTGTGTACAAAAACCATGATCCTAGACCCACACGTTCTTAAGTTATCTCCCTGAAACCATTTAACTGTTCTGAGTCACTGTGACCTTGACCTTTGACCCCAATGTCAAATTTGACCTGTATTTTATGATGATACACCTGTGTAACAAAATGTATGATCCTAGGTATAAGCGTTCCCAAGTTATCATCCGGAAATAATTTATCTGTTCAGTGTCACTGTGACCTTGACCTTTGATCTACTAACTTCAAAGTATGACCTGCATCTTATGATAATACACCTGTGTGCAAAAAATCACGATCCTAGACCCAAACGTTCTGAAGTTATCTTTTAACTGTTCCGAGTTACTGTGACCTTAACCTTTAACCTACTGACCCAAAGTCAATCTTGACCTGCATTTTATGATGATACTCCTGTGTACCAAAATGTATGATCCTAGGTCAAAGCGTTCTCAAGTTATCATCCGGAAACCGTTTAACTGTTAAGGGTCACTATGACCTTGACCTTTGACCTACTGACTCAACAGTCAAACTTGACTTGCATTTTCTGATGTTACGCCTGTGTACAAAAGTTATTTAAATCGGTCAAGTCTTTCAAGAGTTATCATCCGGAAACCATAAAACCATCGGACCGACCGACAGACAAGCTCACTCCTATATATACCCCCGCTCCACCACCACCACCCTCCACCTCCAAACTTCGTTTTGTATGGGTATAAAAACATTTTGTCCTGAAATTACGCCCAAGGGCGGATTCTACATGTTTCCTATGCATATAGCCCATCTGAAGCTAATCAACCACACAAAGCAACTCACAAACTGTTACATTTTAGTTATTCTATTAAATAATACCCGATGTACATTTTTGACATTTGCTTTACAGTTAAACAAACGTAATCTGCATTTTATTGTCATATAATATACATATTTTAACCCGTATAACTCACTTAAAATTAAATATTTAGAGAGAAACAAAGTTTCCTCTTTTAACGGGTTAAATCCATTTTATAACAAACGACAAAAACAAGAGATCACAGAGTGATCTTGGCGCCCACCAAAAAGAGTACAATAGTGCTTATATTTCTTCAAAGTCAGGAGAAAAAGTAAATATTGTAAGCATATTTTTGAGAATAGTATCATCATCTTTGTTTCCGTTCGCTAATATTTCGATAAATCAAAGATATACTTTGGTGGAAATGTTCTTATGCTCATATTTTGATGTAGAAAATGTATCTGATATCAGAAAGATACATAAGCAAAAGTCATTTTATTACTCTTGCCAAAACTGTTTCGTGACGAATTAACCCACTGCCTTTAAGGAATCAAATTGAAGAAAAACCTGTCAGTTTAATAAATTCACAAGTTGCACTAAAAACAACAGCAAACAAGAGCGTCATGGTGACCCTGGATCGCTCACCAGAGTAATATGAGCTACATATTTCAAATGTCAAACTGATGATTTTTAGAAATGTCTGAAATATTTTCCGATGTACAATCAAAAAACCCCTAGGGCAGGGCCAATTTTTTGGCTAGAAGAGTTATCCAATGTACATGCATGCTTGGTACACAATCATGTTGCATGTAAGAGGCATACATACATACAGCATTGTACAGTCAACACAATTACTGATCTAGCATCGTCTTTAAAATTAATAATCAATGCACCAGAAAAAAATCTAAAGATAAGCAAAAGTACTCTCAGCTGGCATAATGCTTACGCTGTTCTCATCATGTCTATACGGCTTCCTGAAGATCAAACAATTAGCTTTTGAAGAGTAGTTCGAACAATTTTTTGTTTGTTTGTTCTGGGTTTAACTCCGTTGTTCAACAGTGTTTCTGGACTCTGTATCAGTACAAACCGCAAGTAACTGCCAACTTCTCCACATGAATAAGAAGCGGAGGACAAATGGTTTCGGACACAATGTCGTTTATCAAATAGTCACGGAGAACATTCTCCCTACCCGAAGATCGAACTCACGATCCAACTATCCGTAGACAAAAGCTCTACCTGCTGAGCTAAGCGGGCGTGCCCTTTTTTGTGACGGATAGAAAAAACATGTGTACCAGCTACGTTACATCTCATCGCATATGAAGATGCAATAATGATTGTGTCCTTTTGTTTCTATTCTACTACTAGTGAAACTTATAGTTTTGAAAGGTTCTTCGGAATCCAAACAACTACAATAACACCAACCTGTAATAATTTCGTTTTAGCATTCTGTGCATCGGTATTAGCAGACAGATATGCAGGATCTGACAGCAAATTCTGTAAGACACTAAAACAGTGTTGCAGATCTGTATCTTCCATCTCTAACTGTGGGCAATGTCGAACTGCTTTGCCTACCTCTCTACCCTGTAAACAAAAGTTCAGAAACAAAATAAAACATGTATAAAAATAATTCAACTCGCAAATATTTATTTAAAGGGTGCATTTTTATATGTTTCTGTCGTGTTTTTGTTGTTTTTATGAAGACTGCAGCAAAATGTTTTTTTTTTCTTAAAAATTTGATAATACGATAAGTGACAAGCCTATTGTAAATAATCGTTAACGCTCGGTTTTCCATTCCATATTTCAAGGAAATTAATGTAAATCCTTAAAATATCTTTATAGTTTCTTTTGGGAATTAAGACAGAGTGCGAAATGGTAGTGGTTATGCTGCGTATTTGAAAATCAAAAGATCTTGATCGTTTTACCTTAAGTGTGACCTTGAGCTATGAGTTTGTGGCCTTGGTCGTAATAAAGAACATACATTTATAGTCCTTTTATGGCGTTTTATGTAGCACGTAATTTAATTATCGATCTATGCATGGACAAATAATTGACTGGATTAAAAAAGACGACGAAATATTTGATCTTGACCTTCGCGCCTAGGCCATGTATTTAGGAACACATCATTTTATTATGAGGAGCATTTATGCTTCATTGATGGCAGTGTTACCGACCCGGTTAAGGTAGTTCTGCACGTTTGATAAACCGGAAGTGATGGCGTAACGTCATTTATCCGGAAAACATAGGATAAAGCCTGGATTCGGCGTACGGAAATGAAAATCAGTGTATGGAATAAAGGCAACCTGTGAATAAATTTATTAAATTTTTAACAGTCTCTATCTTTCTAAAGTTAAAATATGATCTTAAAACATCTGACACGTTAAATAATTTAAAATAATGTCTTAAAATCAGCTTCAAATAGGTGGTTCACTTTAATCATGGCCAAATATCTCAGAAATAAGCACACGGACCTATACATTTTATTTCACTATATTATAGGTCATATGTTTATTTACGACTGTGAGAATTTTCATTAAAATCTACATTGTGGAAAATTTTCTATTCGCGAAAATGTTATGAAAGTTGCTATTTTCCCATAGACTCCCATTATGAAAACTTGCGCGAGGTCCGAAATTTTCAAATCAGTCTAGCAAAAAATCAAGCACACGACCCTATCCTTTTTATTTGCTGAATTTTCTAGGTATAGTCTGAAGGTTTGAAAAATCGGAGTTTAATCAAATTCTACATTGTAGAAAAAAGTTCGATCCAAACGTGCAGAACTACCTTAATACCAGAATGACCGTAGGAATTACTGACTAACGGATGGATAATGCGCGCACAAATGACTTCTGAATACAGGAACAAAAATAGTTCTGAAATTTAGTCTTATCAAACTCATGAAGTGTTACCTGTTCAAAGATATTGTTCTTGTTGGAAATTTTCGACTGAAATGCTCCATAGTTCAGGATAACACTGATGATCCCATTGAAATCTGTGTCTGCAGATTTCGTCGCATCCTTGTATCCGTCTGGTGGCATAAAACATTTAGCAACCTCCCATGGGTTACTACACCACTGGGTAGCATCAGTGTTTTTATAGGATGGACCATAGTATCGATGTGAACGTTGGATCTCGTTTTTAAAATTATGACATATCTTGTTAGGGCAGCCAGACGGGAGATATTGCGTGGCAGAATTTCTATGGAAGTTACAATTTCCACGTCTTGCATTACAAATCCTATTCGTGGGGCAAACAATAACATTTTCTGTGCAACAACTAGAACAGGTGGTACCAGCAGGTAGTCCATTGTTGTTGCAAATGTCACTCAAACATTTCTGCTGGAACTGTTCTATTTCATCATAAACAAAAGGCTCAATACCTTCTTTAGTTAATAATACACCTAATCCAGCCTTAATCCAATTCTTGAATTTGGTTCCTGATAGTTTAGGATCATACAACGGAGTGGCCATGATTTTTACAGAAAATTATACAACCATCGTATCCAAAACGTTAAGTCCACGTGCGGTTGCACATGTCGCATCAGTTTACTTCATTTATTCCTGTTTTACAAATCTTTAAACTTGGCAATTTTAATTCAGTTTAAGTTTAAATTGCGCGAGGGGTCATCTTACTCTGTCATTATCTTTAGGTACGACAGCCAGAAATACATTTCTCTTTTTAAATGCAATGCTTCTTTGTGTTCAGCAGTCTGAAAAAGATCAACAAAAATGTTATACCAGAAATATTGTGTCGTAAATTCAGTATGTTAGATTGTTCCGATATGAAATCAAGCAATCTAAAATAACTTATGAGACGCGAAGGGTTATAGTAGGTCATTAGATTTCTATCGAGAAATATGACATTCTGCAGCCGAAATATTGCTCGACTTAATCTTTTGATTACAATCATACGCATACATGATAAAATGATAATTATGTGTAAATAATATATAGATTCTTAATAATATTTAAATTAAATAATTATATTCTTTTACTGGAGTAAAATTGAAAATTCCGACTTTAAGGAACTTCTTATTGCATGACTGCGGCATTTTCCTTTGAAGTTTTGTGTTTTCTAAATTCTGGTATCGCCACGGTTAGCCGTGCTCTAAATTCCGTTGCACACAGGTATCGCTCACAGTTTTCTCTGTCTGGGATGTAGAACAATACACACAAATTAGCTCAATGTTGTTCAGTTTACTGTTTTTAATCATGCAATAAATCAGTTAGACAATACTACGCTGTTTTTCCCGCGAGTATCATCATGCTTGGGAGAATCCAAACTAAGTAGCAAACTCGCCTCTGCAGGCCGTTTTCCCTACCCAAATTACGTTCCCTGAGATCCCCCCCATGATGATACCACCGTAACACATTTTTAAATGTTTTAATCAAACAAAAATTTAACTTTTAAACGACCCCAAAAATAAACTTACAAAAAACAAAGTTGAACCTAAAAAGAAAATATAGCCCGTTTCTTTTTCCATAGGGTGTGCCCAATAACCATTTTTTTAAAAATTTAAAAAAAAGCGTTTGTATTTTTTGGAAAAAAATGATTTTTTATGACCGTCTAATTTATTAAAAAGGTAAAAAGGGGGGTTTTGTTTGCTAAAGGGTGGGGTAGGTGGTGGGGGGGCGGGAACAAAAAACAAATGGCATACTGAAAACTAAATTTTTTAAAATTTTGGGGGACCCAAGTGAATCAATTTTTTGGGAAGAAATTTTTTTGGGATTAAATTTTGTAAACCCCTTGAATAAATACTAAATATAGTAAAAAAGTCAAAATTTTACATTGAAATTAACTCGTCTTTAAATCATTTTTGTTTAAGATAGATACGAAAACATACTTTTTCCTTTTAAACTTCACTGACCTTTTTGATACCCGAACCTTTATAAGTCTTTTTTAGCAGAAATTTTTTTAAAATTTTAAAAAGGAAACGCTGTGTTAGCTTGTAATAGGTACAAATTTATGTTTGTAATATACAATGAAAACAACTGACGGGGCATCCCTAAATGCAAAACATGATTCACCCTGAAAAAAAAAGGGCTTTATGTCTTGATATCCCTTTTTGAAAATCAAAAAATCAAACAAAGTAACGAAAATATCTTTTAAAAACAAAAAGCTGATTTAAAAAATTAAGAAAAAATGAAAACTGAAAAAATTAACTTTAAATGAAAAAAAAAATTTAAACCGTTTAAAACTGTTAAATATTCCAAGCAATTCTTTAAAAGATTTCAAAATTTAAAAAAAAAAAATTTAATATTTTTAGTTTTTCAAGGGCAGAAACCCGTATCTTTTATTTATTTTTGAAAAAAATTAAACTTAAATTCAAAAAAAATTTAAATTCTTTGTTCCTTTTTTGTTTTTTGAAAATATTTAGCGAGGGCTATTTACAAATTTTTAATTCTGAATGTAACCCACAATCATCAACGTTTTTGACTACTTCCATCTCACCTTTTTTATAGTGACTAAAAAAAAACCAAAATTAGAAAACTTTTAAAAACTTTAAAACATCTTTTTAGCCTTCTGGTATAAACCATTTGTTTTTTGTAGATTTTTTGGCTTTTTATTGTTTCCTACCTGTCTTTTGCCATGGAAATTTCTTTTTCTTTATTTCCCAAATAAAACTTCCCGACTTTTATTCTGTTTTTTGTATGAACATAATAATATACGCAAAGAAGGGTTATATAAGATAATTTCCCTTCTTTCAATTTTTATCGGCTTAAGGGACTTTAAACAGACAAAAAAATTATGTTTGAACAGTGAAATTAGCACAAACCAAATATTTGTGCAAAAATTTTACTTTTTACATTTAGGGAGGTTACACCCTAAAAAAAAGTTTAAAAACTTTAACATATTCATACGGTTTTATATTAATTTTGAACGGAAAAAAAAAACCAGTCTTAAAATTTTAAAGATATTTTCCCCGGCCCTTAACTGACCAAACCACACATCAAAACAAAAGGATAAATAAAGGGATACTCAAAATTTTTTTTTTAAAAAAATAACTTCTATGAAATATAAGTACTTTTTCAAAAAACAACAGTATTTGTTTCCGGCTGGAATTTTTTAAAGGGGAAATTTTTTATTTTTTGGGTAAATGTTAAAAAAAAAATTTTCCAATGCCGAAAAAAAAATTTTGGGGTGGGGGAAAAAATTTGGGGTATGTCGAGATCCCGGAAGCAAACATTTGTAAAACCTTTTAAAAACCAGCTCTTTATGAAAACCTTCCCTTCCTACGTAAGAGAAAACAGAAAATAAGGAGGATAAAATTTATCATAAAAATTCCATGTGGATTAAAACCCCCACCGTCGGGGAAGAAAATGCTCAATCCATACGAAAGAACCCGACCCCTGACGCATTTTTGTCAGAGACGGTTTTTAAAAACCTTCTAAAATGCTTTAAAGTAAAACAAAGGGAAATTCCCATATTGAGTGCTTGACAAACAATTGAAGATAGAGACTTTTCCCAATGAAAAATCCCAAGTGCCCGAGGCGGAAAATTTGAACCAAGCTGCACAAAAGGGAATCCATGCTCTAACCACTAGCCAAGATCGACTCCAAAACGTACCTGCCCCAGACAAACTGGCTACGTTAGCGAGGGAAAACACTGGCCCTCTTAAAAGGGAATCATCATATTTAATTTAATGCAACTTGACGTGGGAAAGTGCAATCAAAGGGCCACTAGAAAAAAGTCGGGTTTCCCAGATGAACCCCTTTTACGCCCTTCCCAAGCCCATAACAAAAATTTTTAAAGAAAATAAAATTTTTTTTTAATATAAATTTCCATGTCCCGGGATTTGAGCCCGGACCCGCTCTTACCACTGAGCCAAAAGGTCGACGGAGCCCAATTTCCCCAGAACCCATTAAAATCTGATTTCCACATTTTTCCCTTTAAGGCAGGGGATCCATTTCTAAAAAATTCAAAAAAACCCTTTTTTGAAAATAAAATAAGGGGGATAAGATGAGAAAACTAAATATGAATATTTTTTTAAATATTTCATATTCTATTGAACTCCCCTTTTTAAGAAAATGGGTAAATTTTAAAGGACCCTTTAAAATTATCCAAAAAAGGGGAAAAAGTGTTTTTTGAAACCTTTTTTTGGATAGAAAAATTTTAAAAAAGCAAAACAAGCCCAAATTTCTTAAAAAGACAAAAAGGGTTTGTTTCATATTGTTAAAAGGCATCTTTTTTCCGTAGAAATGGAGTTTAAACCATTTTAAATTTGGCTTTTGCAAAAAAATGTACCCCTCCGGATTTGTTTAAAAATTTAAAATTTCCCATTTTCGTGTTTTTTGGGTTAATTTTCCCACCATTGAAATTTCCCAAACAATTTGTAAGAGTCTTATTTTTTAAAAACCGGACGAAGAAGTGTAAATGTCATTTAGATTCATTGATTGTTCTTTTCTAAAAAATTCAATGTTTGGAAAATTCCGGAAATCTCTCCCCCAATTATTTTGATTTATTTTAAAAAAACGCCTTCGAAAATTACATATACCGTGCGTAAAATAACATACATTTGCAAGCTCCTCCTTTCCCAAATCATTAAAAGGGGGAAAAATTTAAATTGAAGACAAATAAAAAACTTTTGTAAAAAGGGAAATTTATGTTTTAAACCGGCCCTTTTAAAAAGAAAATTATCCCTTTCCCAGGGGGAAAAAAAATCGGGTATTTTTACGCTGGGGTCACTAATTCATACAAGTTTTTTTTGGAGGTTTTTCCCCATTACGATATAATGACCCTAAAGCACCGACATTTGAGACAAACGCGGGGGCGGTGTATGTTTTTTCTATAAATTTATACGAAAAAACCCATTTTTGATAACTCGAAAGGAAGGGCCCCTTCCCTCTGGAAAAAAAAATTTAGTTCAAGGGGATATAGTAAAATATGATTGACAATTAAACTCTTTATGTTGTTTAAATGCTTTTGTTCAAAATTTACTATAATATCAACTTTTTAAAAAAAGGATCTTTTCCCAAAGGGTTTTTTTTTTAAAACGGTACAAAGAACAATAAGCGACAATAAAATGTTTGCTATGATCAAAACATGATTCTTATTGCCCAAAATTTAATTAAAAATAAAAAAAAAACAGAAAATTTGTAAATATCTTTAACCCTTGCAAAATTTTTTAAAAGACACCCACCCCTTCCACTTCAAAAATTTAAAACTGTCATGTTCCAATTTTAATTGCTTTTAAGACGGGGAATTTTTTAAAAAAAAAGAAAAAAAAGTTTCACCTTTAGGGGTATAAAAAACTGTCAAAACATAAGAAAATATTTTTCTAAGAAATTTAAATTAAACAGGAATATTTTTTTGAAAAAATCTTTTTTTAGAAATTTGGTTTATGGTTTCCCTGAAATTAATAGACTTCCTATAAATAAAAAAACCATAACCCTTTAAGCAACAACAAAAACCCATGAAATGAATCATTTTTTAACAATTGACATCTGTGAATGCGCCTGAAAGTATAAATTGCAAAATTGTAAATTGCATACATGTAAAAAAAGACACACAAAACCCGTTTTAAAAATGTTTAAAATCATTTTAAAAAATACTTATTAAAAGGTATGACAAAAATGCAAAGAAAAATTAAAAACCGCTATTTGCCCCTTTAAAAAAATCATTTTTTAAATAAAAAGGTTAATATTACCCAAAGGGAAAATGTATTAATTTTCAGTCGGAGCACCAAACGAACGGAACTGGACATACATGTAAAACGAAAAAAATCTTTTTTTTGGGAGGGTTTAAAAAAACGTAAATCGCCCCTCCCGTTGCCCCAAAGGCCCCAAATTAAACGTAAAACCCCAAAAGTTTTTTAACTTATTTAAGCCCTTTTGGTTTTTAAAAAATCATGCTTTGCTTAATTGCTTGAAAATTTTCATGTTGTTTTTTTCTATAACAGTGTAATAAAACTAAATTATCCTAAAGTAAAATATTTTTTTCTCTCAAAATTTTAAAGGGTATGGTGGCTGATTTCTGCCTTTTCGTGTTGGCGGGGGCCAGGAAAAAACCCCCAAACAGGAAAACTGAAAAAATACCCTTTTTTGTCGAGTTTTCGTATCCCGGGGGAAAAACACGCATATTATTTTGGGGAAAACCGACGTTTTGAGGGTGCCGACAGAAAAAATTTTATCGGCATTTTTTAGTTTTCCCCCGGTTTTAAAAATATGTCGGGGTCGGCGTTTTTTTAAAATTTTTTTCGCCCTGCTGAAAACGAAAAAGGGCAATACCTTATTTTGTGGGGATGGGTTTTTTTGGGTGTTTTTTGATTTTGCCCGACTCGCCGACAATGAAAATATTTTTAGAAAATTCTTAAAAGCTAGAGTTTAAAAGCCGGTGAAAAAAAATTTTAAAGGCAATTTTTTCTTTCTTTTTCGAATCCCCCGTCCTTTAAGAAAAAAATCATTCCAGTAAACACGGAAAGGTTTTGAGTTTAAAAAACAGAAAAATCATATTAAATAATTATTCAAATGTAAATTAAACGTTTAAAACAATATGTTCAAAGTGAAAATAAAAAAACCCCCGGTTCCAGAAATATTTCTTTTAAATGGAGTGGGGGGGACGGGGAGCACAAAAATTAAGAACAAGGGCGGATGGTGAGCCGAGGGGGGAAAGAAAGGGGAAGGGGTTTTAACCCCTCCTGATATTTTGGGTCCGCCAAAAAATTTTTTAAAATATATTTATAAAATGGAAATCCCTGCTATAACTACGTAACGCGTGGCCTCAAGGGGAGAAAAACATCCCCCCCTTTTAAAGAAAGCTTTGAAAAATTTATTTTTAATTATAAATTTGGGTTTTTAATTAATCTTTAAAATGTAGGGCAGAGCAAAACCTTACCATAGATACAAAAACAAACGGGAAAAAATTTGATTTTTAATTTTTTTTGGAGTTTCGTCGGGGGAAAAAATATCAGGAATATCGAATTTTTTCCCGAAATTTTTTTATATAATAAGGGTGTTTTTCTCCATTTTTGAATATATTTCTAACAGTTTTTTTTTTTCGTTTCGGGAACTTTTTTAAACCCTAATTACCCCAACATTGGGCCCCATTATAAGGTTACATGCATCGAAACTAAAAGACCGTGCTTTATTTCCCAAACCCAAACACCCCAAAACTAGACTTTTTCCCAAATGAGGGGGTTTTGGTCAATACGCTTTGTATACACAATCTTTGGTTTTTTCCCTTCCATCCCACTCCCTTTTAAAATTTTTTGAAATTTCCCAGTGCTTTACAATTTTGCAACACGCAATAAACTTATTTGTTCGGACAAAAAAAATTTTTTGCTGTGATAAAATAAAATACTTTTTCGCTGAATAAACCAAAGATTGAAGTAAAAAACGTTATCAAAACAATATTCCTTTTCCATGGGGGACTTAAAAATTATTTGGAAAGGGAGCATTGGCATAGCTTAAACCCAGGGCGCCTTTTTCGGAAAAAACCCAAACCCCCAAATAAAAATTCCCCTTGTGTTTTAAAGCATTTGGTTTCTTTAAAAAATAAAACAAAATTTTTAAAAATAAAATTATAAAACCTTTTTAATTTTGGTTTTAAGGATAAATGCACTTCCAAAAAAAAAAAAACCAAACAAAAAAAAAAACGGGCTTTTCTGTAAAAAATTGCAAGGGGTTTTCATTTAAACAAGTAACGAAATTTATTTTTCCAAAATTGAAAATTTCAAAGTTTCAGTTTGAAAAAAACAAATTTCGCGAAGGGGTTTTTTTCATGGGCATTTTAATAAAGCAAACATGGGGGGAAAATTTTTACCCTTTTTCAAAAACAAAAACAACCCTCTCCAAAAGGGGGCGGTTTTCTAAAATCAAAGGGGCAAAAAAAAATTTCCCTCTGTCAAATTTCCCCTCAGGAACAATAACAATAAATTTTTTGTATTAAAAAAAAGGGTATTGCTCTAAAAGGTTGAAACTGTCCCTTTAAAAGAAAAACCCTTTAAACCTTTTCCCCCTTTTTCCCAATTTTTTTGGTTTTGTATTTAAAATTTCCCAAGAAAAATAACAAACACTTGTAAACTTTTTTAAAATATACATTAAATTTTCTCTGATATAAAGGGAAAAAAAAATTTTAACTCTGAACAGCTTTTTTCAAAAAGGAAACTTACCCCAAATTAAATTTTTGTTTATTTTTTAAAACAGAAATTTGCAGCAAAGTGCAGACTGGCATCAGTCTTTTAAGAGCCTTAAAAATTTGAAAAAGCACCTTCCCATAAAATCAACCTCTCTGAAAACCACTTTCTGAAAAAATTAAAAATTTTTTTTTGAAAATGGGGCCAAAGAGAAAATGTTTTTCTGAGAAAATATCAGTGTCAGTATGAAAAATTAAATTTTTTTAACAGATATTTAAACCCAAAACCAATTTTGTTAGTCTAAGCAAAGTGAAATGGTATTTCATTTTCTCCCAAAATCTACCAAAAAAAAACAGCCCTTTAAAAACAAATGTCTGGAAAACCTAAATTTTTCTAAAATAAAAGTTTTTTTTTTAAAACCTTTTAAAGAAAATCTGCGAAAAAAAATAAAACCCAGTTGCTAGGTTAAATTAGCTATTTTTCTTCTTTTTTTTTTTTTTTTTTTTTAGAGGGGAAAATTATTTGGGGCTAAGGGGCAAAATATGTATTTTGTTCTTTATTTATAACAGTTACAATATTTTCGCGCTCAGCCCAAAGATCCCCCAAAAAAAAAGGGAAAAATTTCTTTTTGGGTCAGAAAGGGTTTATCCATCATCTCATAAAATACATTGAAAATACAAAGTTCCCTATTTAAGCTAACAACTTGTAGTTAAGAAATGTTTATTTTCGAAAATTTACCCAAAAATTTTTTTAGAAGTTTTTTTAAACTTTTTTGAAAAATTTGGGTTTTGCTTTCAAAAAAAGCATAACATAAAATAAAAAAAGGGGAAACGCCCCAAACCCAAGTTTTTCGGAAACCGGGGGGAAATACAGCCCCCATAAATGAGGAGATTTTTTACATTTTAAGAGCCCATAACTCTAGCCCAATATCAAAAAATTTTTAAAATTTTTTTAAAAATTGTTTCGAAAAATTCAGATGAAACAAGTTACATAAATAATAAATTCAATCTGGGGACTTTGTCTTATCCCTCTATTTTTTGGTTTGAATCCAGAGAAAAACGATCTCAACGACAATGATTTACCCTTTGTAAAGATAAAATTTGTTAATAAATCGCAAATAAATTTGTCTTAAAATTATTGGAAAAACCTAGCAAAATTTTTAAACTTTAAACAATTTTTTACGGGTTTACCCCTTTTTAAGATCTGTTTTGTTGCTTCAAACCTAATTCGCAGATATGTAATTGAAAAGGGGCAGACCTTACCTTCGAAAAAGGGTTTTTTCCAAGACTAAAATTTTGCTTTTTTAAAGAACGTGACAAGTCTTTTAGATCTATTTCCCTTACGAGTTAGTCTGAAAATTTTTAAAAAGGAGCTTCGTTTTAAACAATATTTGTTTTCCCTTTGGGGGCCGATTAATCTCAAAAATTGGGAAAAATTTAATGTAAACCGTCTAAATTATTTTAAAAAAATTTCCCTTAAAAAAAGGGCTTTTAATATTTTACATATATTAAAAAATTTTTACGCACATGAAAAATGAATAAAACATTTGAAAACTTTCCTTTTGAAATTTATAAAAAAAAACAGTCTGCGGAAACCCCGAAAGCAAAACTGTTTTGTTGATTTATTGGAAAATAATTCTCAAGAAAAAAAAAAATCGATTAAGACGAAATGAATATTTACGGGGAAAACAAAAAGTTGTTTAATACCCTTTAAAAGGCAAAGTTTTATCACTTAATACAAAGTCTTCCCTATTCAGTATCAAATAATTCGGCATATGAAACAACGTGACAGGAGCAAAGAACGTAAAAAACTTTTTTTTTAAAAATATCGGATAAATCTACTTTTTTAAATTTAAAAACCCGAAAACAAGGGCTACCGGAAATCAATCCCTCCCCTTTTGGGAATTATACACTGGCAGGCGATTATATTGGATTCATCAGTCCAACAAACTCTTTAAAAATTTTTTTAAACTTTTGTTCATAAAAACAAAAAGTCAATAATTCAGCAAAATTTAAATAATTCCCAAATTTTACAATGTGTTTCCGGGGTTTTATTATACAGGATTTTAAAAAATATTTAAAAATTTAAAGCATTCTTTTTACCCACTGAAACCCACAACAGCTGATATAATGTTTTTAACAGTTTTTTTTTTTTTTTTTTTTTGCCCTACAAAACCCGGGGGGTTTCCCCCTTTTTCCCGGTGGAAACGGTGAAAGACGTATCACTACTTCAATAATTAAAGTTTTTAATAAATCTACTATTCGTAAATTTTTATATGTAACAAACCCCAACTGGGAAAAAACTTTTAAAATACCGAAAGTATTCTTTTTTTGCCCGGGGTTTTAAATTTTAAAATACTTAAATTTTTTTTTTGATTAAAACTAAAAAAAATGGGAATTTTTAAACTTCTTAATTCTGATAAAATCCATCAATTCATTTTTTTTTTTTGGGTTTTTAAAATTTTTTTACTTAGAAAAAAATCATAAAAATTTAAAAGAAAAAATTACTTTTCAAATTTTCTTATTGAGTTTTAAAAAAATTATTCTTTTTCTTAGGTGAGAGTTTTTTTTAAAAGGGGAGAATTGCCTTATGGGAAGAGTTATATCCAATTGATCAGGACAAAATACAATAAAAAATATAATTTTTAATAAAACAACTTTTTTTTATTCAAAAAAAAAAACTGCATTTCAATCAATGAAAGAAAAACACTGGGAAAAAACCAATTATCTAAACATACAATAAAATTTTTGATCCCTGACATGGGCTACATAGCAAGATTATTCATGCTTTTACAGTGACAATTTAAAAAATTAAAATAAGGGCGGGGGCAGGGCCTTTTTTTTGTAACCATATTGAAATACATATCCTATTTAGATAGGTTTTTTCATTTGTTTTTTAAAATAAAAAAAAAAATTTAAAAAACCTTTTGGAACTTTGAAAAAAAATTTACACAGATGTTTGGGTTTAGAAACCCCTTTTAAACATGATTAAAAAATTTAAAAATCCACCTGGGCAAAAAACAAAATTTTTCCCCTCTGTTTTCCTTTAAACCCGGAAAATTTTTTAAAAATTCCCAAAAGAGTCCTCCCAAAAAGAACTTTAAAAAAGTTATGTAAAAAAAAAATTTTTGGGAAAAATGCACAAAAAAAATATGGTCATAGCTTTTTAAAAAAGGGATTTTTTAAAGGGGTTAAAAATGTCCAGAATGTGGCCCCTTCGTGCATCCCTTCCGGAATTCACAATAAAATATAGTTAATTGACTAGGGGTTTTAAAAGAATAAAATAAATGCGTTTTTTACTGTTTATATTTTTATGTAAAACAAAACTCCTTTTCAAAAGGGGGTTCCCTTTTAAAATTTAAAAGCCATTTGTAAAAAATAAAGTAAAAATTTCAAAAAGATTTTTACACATTATTTTATGTTTAAACACTAGTAAATTTTTGCAAAAGCAAACAAAAAGAAGATTGGGAAAAAGCTTTTTAAAAATGGTAAGTTTTTTAAAGGGCTTAACTGCCCCAAAAAGGTGGCCCCCCTTAAAATTTTTTCTCTTTCCGGAAGTCAAAAATATAATTTTGTAAATTGACAATGGTTCTGTAAAAATATAAATGTTTTAGAAGCTGTTTAAAAATTTTTTTGTAAAACAAGCTTTTTTTATTTGGGGAGGTTTGAACATTTTTCTCCGACTCTTAAGAATTTTCCCCTGTAAAGATTTTTAATTTTTAATGGACACCGCCCATTTTTCCCGTCACGGTTTAAAATACTACCGCAACCGGGTTTAATTAGTATAAAAAAATTTTAAAAAAAACAACAGAAAAAGGGCCCGTTTTTTTTTTGGCAAATGTTATTTCTAACAAAAAACATTAAAAAATTTAAAAAATAAAACCCAAAAAAATCGACTTGTCTTTTAAAGGCTTTTGATACAGTGCTTTGGGTACAATTCAAGCTCCACTGCCTTTTCCCTTAATCAGAATTAAAATTAAACGTTTCGAAATTGCTTTCCCTTTTCCTAGTTTTTTAAGGGTGAGCTTTTTTTAAAAACTTAGACGGGGTTTTTTACCTGAAAAGGGGCCTTTTTGCAGAAGTGTTCGGATTTACCCCTCACTTTCAAAAATTTTACCCAAAAGGGGTTTTCCAATTTTCCGGGCCCTTGAACATGAACTGTCGAAAAAATTTAAAAAATGCCCAAAGAAAAAGTTCGGGTATATATGATTAAATAAAATATATTTTTGGGGCCAATTTTTCTAAAAACCCCCAATTTTAAAACTTTGGGGCTTTAAAATTTATTATAAATAAGAATTCCTGTGTTTTCATTACTTTTAAAATTTTTTTAAATTAGGGAAAAACAAAATTTTAAGCCGGAAAAATTTATAAAAACGGCCAAAATCACCAAAAGTTTTTTGATATAAATACAGTGAAAAACTCCAAAAACCGTAAAAAACCCTTTTTAAAAAAACCTCTCAAATCCGGCCCTGGGGCTTATTAAAAATTTGGGTTTTGGGGTTTCATCTGACTCATTTTTAAAATTTTTGGGTTTTTTACGTTTTTATTAACAAAAAAAAACAAAAGTAGCAGAAAAAAGAATTTAAATATCCCTTTGCCACAAATTTTTACTTTGTACCCTGCATGCAAAAATAAACAAATGCATGTAAAAGAAAGATCCCTTTTTAAGTAAAATCAAAACAGGTGAGCACGTGACATAATTTCTAATAATAACTAAAATTGAGCTGTTGGTCTCTTTACTCATGGGCACATATGTCTTAACTTACAAACGCTTTCTATTTGATAATAAAACAGACTATTTCTTATTTTATAATCGAGAGATTTTTCGTTAAATTTGAATTTGTAAAAAACTTTCTTCGCAAAAGTCGGTTTTTTTTTATAAAAAAAACCCCCTAATAAAAAAACGGGAAAAATTTTTTTAGGTGTCTAATAACACAGCAAAAGAACATTTAAAAAAACATAAAAATGTTTATACCTCACCCGAAGAACACCGGAATAAAAGTTAAAAGTATAGGTTTTCCTCAGGGAGAAGAACATAAGAATATTTGTAAAAGACTAAGGCTTGATATCGCAGAAGGTAGAACTGGAGGGAGAATGTTTATAGAGCTAGAATCGCAAAAAGGGAAAATTTTTAAAAAACTCAAAATCGCGTTTTGCGGGAAAAGGAAAAAAGTTTTTTAAAAAACTAAATCGCAATCAGTATAACGGGAGGGTTAAAGTCCCAAAATTGGGGACAGTAGAACAAGGGAAAGCTTGTAGAAAAGTAGCTAAACGCCATTTTCAGAATACAAATGTTTGGGGGAAAAATTCCAATATCGCCACCAAATAGAACAGATAAATGCTTTTTGGTTGTGTTTGTTAGAGGGTTTTGGGAAACAAATTTTAGAAAAAAATTAGACTGTTTTTCAAATTTTTAACATATCGCAAATTTTAGAACAGAGGGAAAATTTTTAGAATCTAGATATTTCAAACAGTAAAACAGGGAATGTTTAATTCTTTTGATTTTGCATTCGGGAGAAAAAAAAAAAAAACATTTTGAATGTTTTAAATATCGCAGTCCCCCGTAGAACAGAAAATGTTTGTTAAAACCAAATATCGCAATCCCTAGAAAAAGAAGAGGTTTGTATGATTTTAGTTTTTTCAAATATAAACGTTTTGTGAAAAATCTGGATTTTTGCAATCATTTAACAGAAACATCTTTGGGAAAACTCAAATATCGCCCTCAGAAGGAAAAATTTTGTTTGTTTAAAAATTAATTATTTTTTCTAATTAAAATAAGGAATGTTTTTAAATGTCCAATACACCAAAAAAACTGTTGAATATGAAAGTGTTCAAAAAATCTCTTTAAAGCAAAATAGAACACAAAAAGTTTTGTAAGAAGTCTAGATACCGCTACCAGTAAACGGGGAGTTTTTGCAAATGGCCAAAAAAACACAAATCCGGAAACAAAAGAGTTTTGAAAAACTTTTCGTAAACGCAATCATTAGGGCAGGGAGTGTTGTAAAATCGGGTATGCAGTCGTATAACGGGAGACGTTTTAATGCCCGATATCGGACAAAATAAACAAAAGAAATTTTTTTTAAAAAAAAGCCATATATCCCCAATCAGTACAAAAAGAAAAATATTTTTAAAATCAAGTTTCTGCAACCCGTTGAAAAAAAGATCGTTTTAAATTTTCAGGTTTTCGCAGGCCCCCAAACAGTAAAAATAGGGGAAATGAGTAAAAAAACCCGAATTTTTCAATCATAAAACAGGGTTTTTTGTAAAAAAACAATTCCCAAAACCCCTTTAAAAAAAGGGGTTTTTAAATGGCCAACAAAAAAAACATGGAATACATAATGTTTTTTTAAAACGGGTTTTGTCAAAGCATAGGGGAATGGCCCTGATATCGCAATCAATTTGAAAAATTCGGGTATTTTGTAAATGTCCAATATCGCCCCATTTTAAAAAGAGGAAAGTTTTTTTAAAACCCAAAATCGCAGTCCCGTAGAAAAGGGAAAAAGTTTTTTTAAAATCTAGATATCGCAATCTGTAGATCGGGAGAGTGTTTGTAAAGGTCTCGATATCGCCATTAATAGAACAGGAACTGCTTTAGGTTTTTGATAAATTCCAGTGTTCCCAACCTTTTTTTTGATACATAAAAACTTTTAAAAAACATTTCCCAAAAGTTTTTTCTTGGGGAACACCAAAACTTTTTTCCAATATTCCCTTTTTTTACCCCTCAATTTCTGGGGGTTTTACAAAAATTTTTTTAAACAAAAAGGGTGCAATATCTAACTTTCACAAACATTTTAAAATTTTCTACTGGGTGATAAACATACCAGAGTCCCTTTAAAACACCCACTGTCCTTTCTTATTGCGAAACTAAAGGGTTTTTGCTTATACATTTATAAAATTCACGATCATTTCCCCTCTTTACTATGGCCTTATGGGGACTTTTACAAACACTAAACCGAATAGATTTAAAGAAAAAAATTTCCTTGTTCACTATGCATATCTAAACGTTTAAAAAGCATTCTCCCTGTTTTCCTTTTTTGCATATCAGTCAGTGAAAACGAGATTGTAATAAAATCGCTTATCTCAGTCATAGAACCAGGACATATTTGGGAAAAATTTTAGTAACTCACCACTAATAAATGGGGCATGGGATTGGATTAAAAAGGGCATTTTTAAATTCAATTTTTTCACAAAATGCATGACCTATCCCCGTCAGTTTTAAAGGAAAAAACAATTTTTACATCGCACCAGAAAACCATTAGTATTTTTTTAAAAGTTTAATATCGTTTTTAAAAATTTTTTTTTTAGTATATTTTACTCCCGGGTTTTTTAGATCAAATTCCCTTTCGCCTTTTCTTAAACGATAGATTTGAAATTTTCACCCCAAAACAGCGAAGCTTTGGGGCAAATTTTTTAACACATCTATACAGGTACCTCCGCCTTTTCCCATACAGTAAAAATACGGGAAAAACGTTTACAAAATTGCCTACATTATCGAGAAAAAGCGGGTTTAAATACTGTTCAAGGGGGTTTTTAAAAGGGTTTAAAAGATGTAAATAGTCTAATTTTTCAAATTTTAAAAACCCTTCCACAGGGGACACTACAATTTTGGTAATGTGGGGTTTTAAAAAAGACCCCCCTTTTTTACAATTAAAAGGGCCCAAAATTTTTAAATAAACCCTTTTGCGCAACTTTTTTTTTTAAATAAGTATCGTGTGTTTAATTTTTTGCGTGCTAATTTGATTGTTTTGAAATTGCTCAACAAATTTACCGAAGGCATAAGTTTGATTCCCGGAACCCACCAAGCCTCATTTTGTTGAATAAAATCGGCAATTTCTTCGGAATATTAAATCCCCAAAATTTAAATTTAAAAAGCGATCCAAGGGAAAAATTACGAGTATTTTCCACTCGAAAAAATTTTCATCAAATAATTTGGGGTTTTAAAAGCTGATTTGTTGCGAAAATAAAAAACAAATTAAAAAATTTAAAGTATCAAAAGGGGAGCCAAATAATTGTAAATCAAGAGTTTTAATATTTTCCCTATTTTTTTACTGGCATATCCCTTTAGGGAGACAAAAGTAAAAATTTCCCAAAAGTTAAAAAACTCTACCCGAGGTCCTTATTTAAAACTAACAAAAAGAGAATAAATTCCCCATAAGTTTTTTTGAAAAAAGGGAACATAAATTTATTAAGAATAAAACCAAAGACTTTAAAAAAACTTTTCTGTTATTTTTTCCTTTATTATTTTGGTCCAAAATTTTGAGTGCCCCTCCAAAATAAAAAAAAAACAAAACGGGAAAATTTTTTGGGCATTTTGAGTCAAAAACAAATTTTTTTCCATGAACGAAAAAAAGGCTTATCAACTAAAAAAATAAAAAAAAATAAAATAAAACTAGATCAAAAAAGGAGTTAGAATTTTCGATAGTTTAAACTTTCAGAAACCCTGCAAACAAAATTTTAATAACAAATAAATCCCTGTTTTGGATCTACAAGTGTTTCAAAACCTTTTAAGGGTTTAACGAGATAAACCTTTTTTTAAAAAAACCTTGTGTACCTTTCGTGGTTTGAAATTTTGTCGATAATAACTGTCCTAAAAAACAAAAAGTGGGGTTTCATTTGAAAGAAATTGAACTTTTCATAAACTATTTTTTAAAAAATTTTCCGTTAAACACCTTATCATTTCCCTTTTACAAATGTATGCCAAATACGGCAATACTTCAAAGACAAGTCGAGCGCCCTTTGTGTGACGCAAGATAAAAAAAAAGTTTCACGACAAGGGAATGAAAAATTTAAAATGTGGATGAGGCGGGGTTCACCTGTCAGAAAACCCCCAAAAAAAACCCCACTTCACGTTTTGTGGGGTAAACGGCAACCTATCGATGTGAAAAAAAAATTTAAGGGGCAATTTTATCTGCAAAAAAAGTATACCAAATATAAAAGAAAAGCAAAAAAAAAGTAAGAACCCGTCATTTAAAACAACAAACATGTTTTTATGCCCGTTAAAAAAATTTCAACCCGAAACAACAATACTTTTTTTCTCGAATACTTGATAGACCCAACGGGACCAAAAAAACTTAAATATTTCTTCTTTGCACACTTTCTAAATCGGAAGTTGCGACGTAAACCTGATAGAGATAGCTCTGTTTTTTTTGCCAGCATGGGAAAGCGTTTTGATATTATTAAATATTGTTAAATTAACCAAAAGGGATTACTTTTCATGCCATTACTATAACAATTTTTTGGGTCCCAACCAGTCCCGAGAAAAAACAGTCTTTCGGGGGAAAAACTTTACAAATAAAATGGGTAAAGCCCAAACATCCAAAAGTAGGAGCCCTGCCTTTCCTTTTTTTGATAAACCCAAAAGGGTTTCCGTTAAATTTAGTAACCCCACACAAATGTTTTAAAACAAAAACTAAAGTTGTTAATTATAGCAATAATAAAAAGAATGACAGGTTACTGGCGTTTGAAAAAAATTTTTTCAACTCGTCAAGATATGGAAATTTTAAGGGCCTCGCTGAGAAAAACCCTTTTTAAAAGACCCGTAAACTTTTATTCTGTCACTTTGCAAATAAAAGGTGCTGAAATTTTGTTGGTTTTTTAAAAGAACCGTTTCTTTTTCATTTCCATAAAAAGGCTGCATACATTAGACCTTAAAATAAATAAGCAACAATGCAAATTTGACAGACAGAACACAAGAGAGGGGCACGGGCCCCCAATTCAAACCCCTTTCAGCTTTGAAGGGGGCCCCGAGGGAGGGGCCGCTACAGAAAGGGTTGACTTGTATTCTTCCCCAAAGGAAAACAAAATTTAATTTAAAAATTAAAAACAAAAGCCTCCATTTCTGTATTATTTGATTATTTTTTTTATAAACAAAGTTCTCTCACAGGATTAGGGACCTCATTTTTAAAACCTTAATTTAAAAACATTTTAAAAAAAGGAAACCCTTTTACTTTTAAGGTTTTTGAATTTTTTAAAGGATTCAAAATTTTTTTAAAATATTTTAAGAGGTAAATTATTAAACCCAAAAACAAAAGAAAAAGTAAACATACACCAAATTTTTTTTCATCAATAACATTTTTTCAAAGCTTTTTAAAAAAAGGGTAAAAAACTCATAAAGGGAATGATTACAATTTTTATCTCCCATCTCACTTTATCATAGTGAAACCCCCCCAAACATGAAAAACCCTACGAAACTAATTCCCTTTTAGGGGGAAAAACGTCTAATTTACACATTGTATATTCACAGGCGTTTTTTTTTTTTCATTAAAATTAATAAAACTAAAAAATTATACGTAGGGAATTAAAACAAAAGGGTGTAAGTGAAACGAAAATTACCTATACGTATGCAGTTTTTTGTCAAATTTCCCCTTGATTTTTTCCTCCCAAAAATCCCAAGCCATTGGCGATTAATTTTCCCTAGGTCTTTATGATTTTACATATTTTAAAAATTTTCCCCCGAAAACACAATTTTACAAATTTTTTAATTTAAACCCCTAGTATCTAAATTTTTTTGTAAAAAAATTCCCCAAATTTAAAGTTTTCTAAAAATAAATACAAAAAAATTAATTTAAAAATTTTTAACCAGCCCAATGAAACGTTAAAATTTTTCCTTTTGGGTACAACCCTGCCAATGGTTTGGCCAAAAACTTCAGCTTTTTTATACTAACTATTCAAATAAACTTTGCGTATATAAAGGCTTATTGATTTTAAAAATAAAAACAAAACCACTGTGGCTTTTAGTAAAAAATTCCTTTTTCTCATTTTTAAAACCTGAAGTACCACGGGAACGCCCACTAGACTGGGTGTCAAACAAATAAAAAAAAAAAAAGTGCTTTCCAAATGAAGTTAAACCATTAAGGTTTTTTAACCCCCGTTCACCACTATGCTGCAAAATTTAAAAAACACATTTTTTAAACATTCCCTATAGGGGTACAAGTAATTTAAAAACAAATGGTCAAAATTAATGATTTACGACACCATTTTACTTTAAATATGCAGCAATTTACTGCTTAAATATCGAACATTCGGAATAATGAATTATCGGACATTAGGAATAATGAGTTATCGAACATTAGGAATAATGAGTTTATGAAAATAAAATACACAATCAGGAATCTTAACTGTTAATACTTCAAAGGCTTCCAACGGAGAAGGAAAAAAAATGAGCGCACATACAGTGTAGAAATACAGGAGTCCTAAGATAAACACAGACAATACAAACAAAATTGATGGCTTCAAAAATAATATACATAGAATGACAACGTTGGAGTTAAAAGTTAATGTAAACTGTGAAAAATATAATATATTGATAATTTCATGGTGAAGGAATCAAAATGAAAAACTTAAATCAAAGGTTACAGGATATCAACGGGAATTAAAAATAAAAACTATTAAAATGAAAAGACTTTACAATTTCAACAGGGGAAATCAAATGTAAATACTGAAAACTTACATCAACGATGGGCAACGGAGGAGCCAGAATGTGAATATTAAAATGAAAATGAACAGGATGGGAATGGAGTGGTCAAAAAGAAAATATTGAAAATAAATTTAAGAAAATGTCAATGCAAGAGTGAAACTAAAAATTGCAAAATATAGAAATAACATGGCACGACACTGTAGGATTCATGATGTTCATTTCAAAACTTAAATAAACCGCATCGTAAAGGAGTGGTCACAATGTAAATATTGAGAATAAGAATATAATAGATGGCAACAAAGGTGCCCAGAATATTATTTTTGATTATTAAAACAAACAACGGATGGTAACGGACGAGTCAAAATGTAAATATTAATAATGTACATAAACAGGTTGGAAACGAAGGAGTAAAAATGTAAATGTTGAAATTCAAGATACACAGGATGACAATGCATATAGTGAATACTAAATTAAACAGGCCAATAATCGTGCAGTCAACATGAAATAACATTAGCAAAAAGTGAGGTTGTAACAGATGAGTCAAATGTAAACAGTAACAGAACGCGTGCAAATAGAGAAAAAAGATACGCAAAAAGTAATAAAATTATACAGGAGGACAAAGTGAAGGCATTATGCTTCAAATAATTATGCACAGGACAAAAGACGAAAAATTTTGACACTGTAAAAAGTAAGATAAAAACACAGGATGTGCAGAATGCAAATCATGTATGACAAAAGTAATCAGAACTTAACAGAAAAAGCGTGTAACAGGTCAAAAGCACAGGCTTAAAACGGGATGAACAATGTAAATAATTTGATTATAATGAACAACTGATAACATGTAACGTAGCCAGTTAAGTCTATTTCTGTTGATATATTCATGTGGTTTCTCTATTAATCAGTAGCAATATCTTCTTTGTCACCCAAATTAAATGCTAGTCATATCTAAACTGGCTTGTTTTGTTCGCTACTAACATGACTAAACAACAATTCATAACTCTCTTCCACAAGGTAAATAATAACAACAGGTATCCAAATTCATACTACTGTACTACTGCTGCTCTCTCCCACAAGGTAAATGATAACAACAGGTACCCAAATACATACTACTGTACTACTGCTGCTCTCTCCCACAAGGTAAATGATAACAACAGGTACCCAAATACATACTACTGTACTACTGCTGCTCTCTCCCACAAGGTAAATGATAAACAACAGGTACCCAAATTCATAGGACCCACAGTTCATACTACTGCACTACTGCTGCTCTCGTCCCACAAGGAAAATAAATAACAACAGGTACCCCAAATTCATAGGACCCTACAGTTCATACTACTGCACTACGCTGCTCTCTCCCACAAGGTAAATGATAACAACAGGTCCCCAAAATTCATAGGACCCTACAGTTCATACTACTGCACTACTGCTGCTCTCCCCCAAAAGGGTAAATGATAACAACAGTACCCAAATTCATAGGACCCTACAGTTCATATTTACTTCACTATTGCTGCCTCCCCCACAAGGAAATAATAACAACAGGACCCGAATTCATAGGACCTACTGTTCATACTACTGCACTACTGCTGCTCTCTCCCACAAGGTAAATAATAACAACAGTACCAAATTCACAGGACCCTTCTGTTCATACTACTGCACTACTGCTGCTCTCTCCCAAAAGGGTTTAAATAATAACAACAGGTACCCAAATTTCATGGGACCCTACAGTTCATACTACTGCACTACTGCTGCTCTCTCCCACAATGTAAAAATAACAACAGGTACCCAATTCATAGGACCCTACAGTTTCATACTACTGCACTACTGCTGCTCTCTCCCACAAGGTAAATAATAACAACAGGTACCCAAATTTCCCCAAGGACCATACAGTTCAAAACTACTGCACTACTGCTGCTCCTCCCACAAGGTAAATGATAACAACAGGTACCCGAAATTCATAGGACCCTACATTTCATACTACTGCCTACTGCTGCCTCTCCCACAAGGTAAATAATAACAACAGGTACCCAAATTCAAGGACCCTACGTTCATACTACTGCACTACGCTGCTCTCTCCCACAAGGAAAAATAAAAACAACAGGTACCCAAATTCATAGGAACCCTACAGTTCATACTAACTGCACTACTGCTGCTCTCTCCCACAAGGTAAAGGGAAACAACAGGTACCCAAATTCATAGGACCCTACAGTTCATACTACTTCACTTGCTGCTCTCCCCCACAAGGTAAATGATAACAACAGGTACCCAAATTCATAGGACCCACAGTTCATACTAATGCACTACTGCTGCTATTGTCATCAATGCCTTTAACGTACAAATTGGAACCTTATTTTGATAACAAATGTAGACTGCTCTATATTATCAAGTATCTATGATATATTTTTCAATACCGATGAGTATAACTGGCGTAAGCAAAGTACTTCATATTGACATTGGCTTATTCCTACATACGTCAGTGAGAATAACATAGCAACATGCTGGTTTATGATAAGTTGCGATTGCTTAATCTTGTAAACATGGCCACATGCCAGTTTATGATGTGTTGCGATTGCTAGATCTTGTACATATGGCAACATAATGGTTTATGATGTGTTGCGATAGCTTAATCTGTTAAACATGGCAACATACTAGTTTATGATATGTTGCGATTGCTAGATCTTGTAAACATGGCAACATGCTGGTTTATGATGCGTTGCGATTGCTTAATCTTCTAAACATGGTAACATCTAGTTTATGATGGCAACATAGTTTATGATGTGTTGCGATTGCTTAATCTTGTAAACATGACAACATGTTAGTTTATGATGGCAACATGCTAGTTTATGATGTGTTGCGATTTCTAAATCATGTAAACTTGGTAACATGCTAGTTTATGATGCGTTGCGATTGCTAGATCTTGTAAACATAGCAACATGATAGTTTATGATGTGTTGCGACCGCTAGATCTTGTAAACAATAACAACATCCTAGTTTATGATGTGTTGCGACCGCTAGATCTTGTAAACATGGTAACATGCTAATTTAAGATGTGTTGCAACTGCTAGATCTTGTAAACAATAACAACATGCTAGTTTATGATGTGTTGCGACCGCTAGATCTTGTAAACATGGTTACATGCTAGTTTATGATGTGTTGCGATTGCTAGATCTTGTAAACATAGCAACATGCTAGTTTATGATGTGTTGTAACTGTTAGATCTTGTAAACAATAACAACATGCTAGTTTATGGTTGTTGCGACCGCTAGATCTTGTAAACATGGTAACATGCTAGTTTATGATGTGTTGCGATTGCTAGATCTTGTAAACAATAACAACATGCTAGTTTATGATGTGTTGCGACCGCTAGATCTTGTAAACATGGCAACATGCTACTTTATGATGTGTTGCGATTGCTAGATCTTGTAAACATGGCAACATGCTACTTTATGATGTTTTGCGATAGATTCATCTTGTAAATGCACCAATCATGACGTAAACGTACCGTATTTATTATTAATAAGGTTTCCACAGTGAATACTATTACTATTGCACCATAACTCCGTATTTGCAGATAGCTTTAGCAACGTATAACATAGACACATATACAAGTACAAGCACAACCATTAGCTTAAACTATTTTTGCCTTGTGTATAGAAAAGTGTCTCTCAAATGAATGTGTTACTACGTGACTATTTTTGCCCTTCTGTGTATTAGAAAATGGTCTCTCAAATGAATGTGTTACTATGTGACTATTTTTTGCCCTTCTGTGTATAGAAAATGTGTCTCTCAAATGAATGTGTTACTATGTGACTATTTTTGCCCTTCTGTGTATAGAAAATGTGTCTCTCAAATGAATGTGTTATATGGTCTTCTATTTTAATGTATTTCACTTGATCCCGTTTATCGGAATAAATGTTGAAAAGTTGTTCAGGAAAACGCCATTAATACGGGTATTTCGTTCAAGTGAAGATTTATAGTAATCGCCAGTATTGTGTATTGACACTGAATAAAGTGACCATCTCTCTAATTCAAACGGAGTTAATGTTATGTATATATTTTGTTATGATTCTATATATAGTATGTATAGGTGTAGATCACTGCCGCTTTGATCTTAGACTACAAGTAACTGTATCTTCATTACTGGAGATACAAGTATGACAATATATTATATGTATCTAACTGACGTGTACTTTGTACACATGCCAATAATATGTTGAATGTACTTTATTTGTATGAGCTGAAATACATTAGATACATTGTATTGGCATTAAGTCATTTCAAAAATAAATTGTTTGGGATAGATTGTTCCTTCCTTATATGTAATGCCTAAATATTAGACAAATATAACTAATCGCAAAACTATTATATATTCATTTTAAAAGAGAATTTATCAATATGCAAAATTATGGCTTGCCTTACATATACATTAAACAGTGCAGACAAATATGCGATATAGCAATATTTTCTTTTTTTGTAATTTATTTAATTAACAAAAGTGTGTTTGTATATTGATAATGCGAATTATTCTCTAAAAGATAACATTCAACTAAACAACCGGCATAATTTAATAGTTATTATACATTTTGGCATGTTAAACAACCATATATTGTTTATAGTGCCTTTGTAATTGAAGATTTAAATGATAAAATCAGTAGTAGGTACATAGGTTAAATAGATCTTCTATGTCTTTATGACAATGTGGTTTAATCAAATGTATCGAAGATCTCTTTGAACGAATAAAACACAATAAAGTAAATCATTAGTATGACTCGAGTTTGATGAAGCCTGTAAATGAAAGTATGAAGAGTAATGAAATCTGCAACAACCATCAATGGAATTGATTGGATGTATGCAGAAGGACCAACCTTTAGAAAAAATCGAATGATCGAATAAATTAGCACAACGTGAAACAGGTAGAAAAGTATAACTGATAATAAAAAGATGTTATAAGATCTTTAACAAGATCCTACTATTTATGATATATAAATCATGGCATTAAACTTTCCACGTGAATATAAAATGCATGATTGTGTTTCAATGGAATGTTCTGTGCTTCCGGAACATCTATCCAAACCTTTCATTTCCTTCCGGAACATCTATCCAAACATTTCATTTCCTGCCGGAACATCTATCAAAACCTTTCATTTCCTTCCGGAACGTCTATCCAAACCTTTCATTTTCTTCCGGAACATCTATCCAAACCTTTCTTTTCTTTCCGGAACGTCTATCCAAACCTTTCATTTCCTTCCGGAACGTCTATCCAAACCTTTCATTTCCTTCCGGAACATCTATCCAAACCTTTCTTTTCTTTCCGGAACATCTATCCAAACCTTTCATTTCCTACAAGAAATAGAAAAGGTCCCAAACTTTTACATACTTTAAAACGTCCATATATTTCATAAAATGAAAATTTCTTATTAAGAGAAACATCTTTGGACATGTGGTTACTGCCGTTGACTTCGAATAACTTGCCTCCCTAAATAGAAAAGCCAAAACACACCCATGTTAAATTGTACTTTGAGTTCCAATAACAATGGGACTCTTGATTCTACGAGTGAAATGCATCGAATGTTCTTCTAGTCGTTTTTTTTCTTATTTTTTCTTTATTTTTCTTTTCTTTTCTTTAAAAAATCAACAGCAAGAACAACAACAAAAAATAATCATGGTGAACGTGGATGTTGTGTTTTGGAATACATATAGATCTATATCTGTGTATTTATATAAGTGACTGTAAAAGCCTCTTTCTTTCAAAATACTGTCAAGCGAAGTGCAAGCTGTGGAAAAGTTACTATACGAGTACATGTGCCGCCTGGCTGACCCATATTCATTACATACACATTTAGATTTATTATGTGGATACACAGTATATAAGTAAAGCACAATATTGTAGATTTTTTTCAATGTTAAGCAGTATATAAAGAAACAGTAGCATTCTTGAATGTTAAGCAGTATATAAAGAAACAGTAGCATTCTTGTTTAAAACAAAATATATTCCAAGTTCAACAATAATCGACTTGTTTGGGTGTTGGATGTATTAAAGGAAATGTGATTATTTTTTTATGGTACTTTTGACGGTTTGAAATTCTGCATCGGCCTTTATAGTTTGCTTTACATACTTTGTGTAAGTAATTATTTTATTGTTTTTTACTTATTTTTTTGTTTTTACAAACCGAGAGTATCTTGAGATAATCAGTACAGAAATAATGGCCGGGCTAAGCTTCTCAAACAAAAAATATTAAATCATCATTATTATTATTAAATAAAAAATAACCCGTTGTGTCTTTTGAATATCCCATGAGAACTCTAAATAAAAAAGCTTATTAAATACCAGTCATTATGATTTTCGATTGAAAGATTAAACCTATTCAATTTTATCTATGATAACTTTATTCATTAAGAAAATAAATTTGTCGTTGCATGCAATGTAAAAGTTGTATGATTAAACAAGTATTAACTTTACATCTTATCTGAATATATCTCAATAAGCGGACAGAAAAAAAGCTTGAGCGTAAAAATGCTGTCGTCTGCAGTTTTTAAAGGGGGTTTTAAAGGATTAAAGGTTATTTAAGACAGGCATTTTTTCAAACATCAAACTACTAAATTTTCAAAAGTTAACTTGAAATATGTTGGGGTTTATTAAGTTCTTAGAGATAGAAGAAGTTGTGATATGCTGAAGAGTGGTACCATTTATTACGTCTTTGGTATGACGCGGCAGGGGTTCGAACCCACGACCTCCCGCACTCGAAGCGGACGCTCTACCACTAGCCTAAGGCTATCTAGGAGGTTATTATCACTTTATAGCATTTTACTATCTTTTAATTTATTATTATTATTATTATTATTATTATATAATTGTTATTTTAAATGCAGTTTCGGTGCCACTGTATTTTACGAAGATAATTATTAACAACAATGCGTCCTAAAACAAATGTGATGATACTTGGTTTTGGGCCTGTAATTCAGTGCGGAATTACTAACGCAATAGCTCAAGCATTAGTTTGCTTTGGTAATAGATCTGTTTTCAAATATTCTATATTATTATCAATAATTGTTGTCAATAGTTCTCTTCGTAAAATACATATTTTACGTGTAGGACGGTACGCTGTCAAAATCTGCAATACACTTGACTTACTAAATTATACTAACTTTTAGAAGGTTTTTTTTTTCTTGAAACGATCACGTAGGAGCGAATGTGAAACATACTCCATTGATATATGATATATTATTAATATATATTCTAACCTAATTCTAATACGTGATTAACATACATGTATTTACACTAAATTATTTTGTGCGATCTTGAATTGTTCCCCATATTAATTTCTACCCGTCAACATAATTAACTTTTTTTAAATTTATTAAAGCAGATCTTGATAATAAATTTATTATCTACGAAAAATTTTATAAAAAATATCTGTTTGAAGATTCACTCTACATTTACAGAAAAAATCAATGATTCCAAACAAAAGATTTGTTTCTTTGTCATTATCATACAAACGTTTTTTATTACCTTCTGTCAGGACGGGTATTTTAAATCACAAAAGCATGTCCCTGGAGTCGAAAAAACTATAAGGGTTAAAAAATATAAGCTCTTTGGATTAACAACATGATTTAAATTAAACACAAAAAATTTCATCCAAAGAAAAAAACTGGTTTGATCGAAAAAATCCGTGTATTAAGAAATACATTATATACTCCCGTATCATGTTTTATCTTTATAAAAAACACATTTGGATTTTTTTAATTTATAAAAATTTCTTGATGAAATAAATCAAAGCTTTTTTTTCCCCAAAAAAGGAAATTCTTTCATTACAACCCTTTTTTTATTTTTTCTTTGCTTTTCTAAACCTTTTTTTTTTTCTTGTCCTTAATTCATTACAAAATCTTTTCCCCCCATTCAATTTATCAAACCCCGACATTCAAATTATAAATAAATGTTAAGGTGGCTCTTTAAATCAAAAAAAAAAAAACACGAAATGCTTCAAACCTATTTCTTCATGATCTTGAAAGAAATGTTTTTTGATTTACATTTCGCTGATAGATAGATAATTATAAGGCTTTTTTACAAATTTTTAAATTTCAGAGAATTTTTCTTTGAGAAAACTAATATTAATTTTATAGACACATACTTCAAGATTTTTTAAAAAAATGGGGGAAAAATAAATTTCCCAAATAAAAGGGTATTCGACTTCGACTCGTCCTAAAAACTTACATTACCCTTATCTTACGCGAGATTTCGGGAAAAATCGAAACCCTTCATCTTTAGAAATTCATTTTTTCTTAAGCGTCTTAACTTTAAAAAACGAAAGGGGCCATCATTACCTACCCCCCACCCCCAAAAAAATTTTTCAAATAACCTGTCCTTAAGAACAAGTAAAAACAAACAAAGTTATGGCTTTAATTCGTTCAATCAAGCTACCACGCTAAAACGGGGGTGTTCCTGACAATAAAAAAAACAACATATCGGAAAGCGGATCTTGCCAAGAATGATTATTATAAGAAAAAATGGTAGCGAAATAGTCAGTTTCTTTATATCTGGGTATATGAAACGTTCCATAAAATTTTGCTGACCTAAAAAACATTTTTAGCCGGGACTTTCCAAGCGCTTTTTGACCCACAACTATTTCTACAAGACTTCTCCATATGTTGGCTTTAAAACTGGGAGGATTTGGCTAGTCTACTATACAATTTCTCCGTTTTTTCTAGCGCAAAAAACAGTGTGCACACTAAGTTTAAAAATCCCTAAGACAAAAAAATTTGTTCTTTAAAAAATAAACAATTATGTTCTCTGAAAATAAATCTATGTTTTTTTTCGATGGTACGCAAGGGTAAAAATTTCGCTTCTTTCACAATCCTCCATAAAATAAAAACAGCCCCGATTAATAAAATGTTAAACATTGTTTCACGCAACATCATTAAAAAACACCAAAGCACATCACAATCCGCGTCGTCGTCGTCGACGTCATTAACGTCAAAAAAATATTTGGCCGCATCATGAAAAATGGACCTTGGGGAATTTTTCGAGTTTTTTGAAACCAGTGGGGGCCCCGATCACCCGTGCATCCCACAGTCTATCAACCCCACACCGTTCACTGTTATTTAAAAGAAGGCTTATTACCTAAATAAAGTTTTCAGACCTAATTCAATGCATAAATGCACGGTCACCTTAATATAATTTCCGGAAATTCACGAAAATTTCGAAGCCAATTTTCCCATGACTTTGGCTCAATTGTTATTATCATTTCTGATCAACTTCACTTCTTCCTTTCCCCTTTCGACACTAAAAGGGTAACCCATATGTCAGGTCACTGGTTCAACCCGTGGCGACATACTTTGTAGCTATTTTTCGTTATCTAGAGCTGTCTAAATTTGGTGACAAATAGGAATTTCCTATTCCGGGGAGAAATTAAACAATTTTGCCCAGGGCGGATCTTAGCCTTAAGTCAGGGGGGGCCCGACCTTGTGCGCTGCGAATTTATGTTATGAGATTTTAAGAAAAAACACCTTAGTTTTTGTTACCCCACCCCACTTAGCTCGCTCTAAGGAAAAGGCCTTGTTTTTTAAAATCCCGCCGTGAAAAGCGGAGTTTTGTGCTTCTTGCAGTATATTAGGTTTTTGTCCTTGGTAAAACTTGCCCATGCTTTTGTTAATTTTTTAAATTTTTTGGGTACAAATATCACTGGATAGAAGTTTTTTTGGGCGATCAATCCATTTGAATATCCTTTCAGGTCACATTTTTGAACTTAGTTTGTTTTGTTATTTGCTGTAAATATACGTTTGTGTCCGCTCAAAACCGCTGTACGTTTCCAAAAATTTTGGTACAAATAACCACCATTTATTGAAAATTGTAGATCATTTTACCTATTACTGCAAACGACTCAATTTTGGCACGCTTTAAATTTTTTTGATAAATATTAGTTTGTATATACTTTACCCAACACTCGTTACGTCGGGAAAAACGCACTTCACGTAAAGCTTTACTAGGGGGATGGAACACAGAAAAACTCGGAAGTTCCGGGCCCCTGACTGAAAATTAAACGGGTCCCCCTTTTTCTTTTAACCCCTGAAAAACTATCCACGCACCACCCTCACCGAGGGATTACTTGTGCCGCTCCATAGAGATACAAAATACATATTTCCATACAAATGCGACACCGGGCCCCCGGGCAAAAAAAACTTTTTTAGAAAATTTTAAATCCAATAAAGTTCCGTCGGGGTTTTTTGCATAGGACATTTTCATTTGTTTACCATTGCTTCAGTATAATTGTTTGCTTTTTTAAAACATTTTAAATGTTCAAAGAAAAGCGAATTAAAAAGAAAAAACAACGAAAACGAAAAACCCTATCTTGCAACGAACCCGCGCACCCGACACTAGATCAAACAATAAAACTGAGCAGTCTTCGAATAGTCTTCAAAAATTTCAAGCTATCCTATTTAAAAGTAACATAAAGACATATCCCGTTTTTCTACAAGCTTTCATTTAAGAGCTCCCTTTGATCTTGTTTTTAGCTTTTTTATTTGTTTGTTAACGTACAACCCTTTTCCGATTACAAAATTAAAAAGGGATTGCATGTGGTGTGCATTTTCCCCTTTAAATCAACATATTCTTTTTTCGCATTCATAAAAAGAAATTTTAAAAACCCAAAAACCCGAAAAGAAAATTTTATAAGTGACATGTACAGTAGTACCAGCACATGACAGGGCCGCATATAACATATTCTTTCCAATTTAAATTGCCAGACAACAAACCAGACCAAATTTAACCGGGGGGAAAAATCCCCCAATCAAAAAAGGGAAGCAGGGCCCACTATCGCTAACAGATAATACTACTACTAAAACGGGTTTTTAAAATCTCGTTTTTTTGCCTTTCCGGGCCCCTAACCCAAAGACAAATACGCGATGTGACTACTCTCGAAGAAAAAAAAGCAAGAAAATAATATATAAAATTTTAAAATTGCAATTTGGTAAAAATAAATAAAAAAATTTGACTATGTCATTTTAAAAATGCAAAGTCACAAATGTTGTCATTTTAGGGCCAAAACTCCAAACAAAGGGTGCTATATAGCGGTTTCGAAAGGAAAACGAGATAGCATAAAATTTAACCCATAAAATTTGGGAAAAAATGGAAAAAAAATATGATCTCTTTTTTTCACAAGACTAAAAAAGAAAGGGCCATTTAAGCCAAACCCAAAAAAAGGGCGCGATATGGCTGTTTTTAAAAGGAATGAATCCTTTATAAGTTTAACAAGGCACCTAAAGACACTAAATCCCCGCCACGGGTAAAATTTTGAAAGAAAAAACCTTTACTTTGAGCGGACCTTGACCTTGAACGACAGGCTGACCCATCATATTCGCACATCTTTTTAATGGGGTTTTTTTTTTGACCCAAGTTTTCAAAAACCTTCGGGGGTTTTGGAATACAAGCTAAAAAACCTTTGACCTTGAGTTGTCCCTTGCCCTTTTAAATGACATACTACCATGAGTTCTTGATAAAAAATGAAAAATTTGACTCAATTATGTAAATCCTTTAAGGGGTTTAGTAGATACAGAGGGACACAAAAGGAAGGCCAAACCTTTAAACCCTATTGTGACCTGACCTTGCCCCTTTAGGCTTACTATCGGTTTCTGCCGTCGTTTTTGGTGGTGATCATTGACCCAATTTTTATAAAATTCCTTCAATGGGTTTAGAATATAGAGCGTACACGAATGGAAGGTTTAAAAACCCTTTTGCCCTTTGATTGGACCTTGCCCTTGACCCGGCATGGCTATTTATGAGTTCTGCACATCGCTTGGATAGTGATCTTTTGCCCCCAGTTTCATAGAATCCTTCAAGGGGTTTGGGAGATAAGGGGACACGAAAGAAGCTCAAACCTTTGATTTGAGTTGGGGTTTGACCTGAACACATGGTGACTCAAAGGCGCACTCTTTTGAGAGTGATAAATTGCCCCAAGTTTCATGATTATCCTTAAAGGGGGTTTAGGGATACAGAGGGGACAAAAAAAGTTAGGGAAGGAGGGAAGAGGGAAGTGGGAAGAAGGCGTAGACCATTCGTATAACCCCCACCACCCCGTGGCGGGGGCTTTAAAAAAAATAAAATAATAAATGTATCCCCAGGTGTTGAAAAGGGTAAAAATCACATTTTTAAAATATATAATTGTCGCGTTTAATAAAATAAAAAAAAAAAGTGGTCTCTATCTCGTTCCCCAAGGCTAAAAATCGAAATCTTTCCCATCCGGGGCCATAACTTAAAGAAAAATAACGTATATGGATGGTTTTTGAAGGGAACCGAGATATCATGATATATACACTTCGTGAAAGTTTTGTCAAAACCAAAAAAAAATGTTGTCTCTATCGTTTTCCAAAAAAATGTGAACGGACGGACGGAGGACGACGGACGACAAAAAACAAATTTCACAATAATTTATTTTTACTTCGAACAAGAAGCTAAAGCATTTTACAAATGGTTTTGTTTCAGATGTAAAAATGCACTTTTTGTTCACTTTCCGATTTAAAAGACTAGACATATGGATCAATTCACATCAAAAATCGGGATCGATCACATTTTGTCTCAAAAATTGTACAAAGTGCTTGTTTTTGTTTCATAACATCTCATTTGTAAAACGGTTACAATGCATCGCATTTGAACACCTGTTTTCAAAAACGACTGTTTAGAATGTGGCCTACAAAGCTTTTTAACAAATTCCCAATAGGGAAATTCCCCATACCTGGTCTGAAGGTTTATAATTTTCCCGCTTTAAAGGAAAGGCACTGCACGCACCGAAAATTTTAGACCCAAATTTAAATTTTAAGCTCCCTTTGGAACATTTTTACGCTGTTTTAAACATAGGAGACAAAATTTTTAGATCACATATTTTTAACATAAAAACCAAATGGGTTTCAGAAAGAACCACCCCACGTAAAACCGTTTTTAAAAACCCTTAACTTTTAATTGAACAAAGCATGCAAAAAACAAACTCTTCGTACTTTTTGTTGATTTTTCCCGCGCTTTCGATAACAAAAAGCACACATTTCAAAAGTTTATAAAAAATGGCAAACACATAAAAATTTTTTAGGGTAATTTGCATCTGAATGAAAATATTAAGTCTTGAGTACAACTGAAAGGGAAAAACTCTGCAATGTTTTTCATTGAATGGGGGAACAAGGGAAATCTTCCCCTCTGATGTTTTTTTCCCTTTTTCCCAAGATTTTTAGTTTTTCTGGAAACTAGAGGGAATCCGGGGTTTCTCTTGAATATCAAAGTGAACATTTTAAACTTCAAGCATTCTCGTACATTATTTCCAAAAGACAACAGTCCTTTTTCTAAAAATCCGCAGCGAAGAATTTCAAAAATCTTGAATGATTCTGTACGTATTGGCCCAAAAAGGGAAACAAAAATTAATACCGAAAATCAAAAAATCGCACTTTGGGGCAAACAGACCGGGACGCGCAACACATTTTTAAAAACCCTTACGGGAAGCGCACAAATACCGAGGTTTCAAATATTAGGCGTTTTAAATTAGTCCTAGTGGGGAAAAATTTAACAATTTTTAAGCTAAATCTCATTTAAAAACACAAGCAAGAAAATACTTAGTGACGCATTTCACTACTCCTATTTGAAAAAATTTGACCAAAAGAAGGCAATTAATCCCAAATTTTTTCCGTAGTACTGTTAAACCCCCCAAAAGTTCCGGGAAAAAAATAGGTTTCCAGAATGTCACACTTGTAACCGACAAAACTATCTCGCATCGCACAGCCAGTAAAAATTCCCAAAATAAACAACCTGTTGAACAAACAACCCGTGTTTTTTGGGCGGGGTGCAGAAAAAGGCAAAAAAAAGATGCCCTTTTTTAAAATTTCTGTCGAATTTTAGGGGAAATTGTCTCTAGATCTTTTCCAACACAAGCCCCCAAATATTTTTTCGTGAAAATATTTTTGACCAACTTGAAAATAAAGAAATCACGATTTGTACAAACAATTATTTCTGGCTTTGGGTTTGGGAAATTTTCCTACAAAATACAAACTTCGTAAGTTTTAAAACCTTAGAACAGTGTGTTATTTGATAACATAGCATTTAAAAATTTAAAGAACATTTTCCCATTTCAATTTGCAAATTTCAGGGTCTGAAATACTTTTTTAAAAGTTTACGGATAGTTTTTAATTTAAAAAAAGGATGAGCCCCGGGAATCTTTCTTCCGACTGACACTTTGACATGCAACAGTTTTTTACGGGGATATCAGACTGAATAAAAAAGGGAAAACCCTGCCTTTTTTTATACGTTGGGAAATTTTAACTTTTCAAGTTTTATATTTACATGCGGGGGTTTAAAAATTGCCCGCTTAAAATCATTTAAAAAGTTTTTTTTCTAAAAATTTTTTTCAGTCAAAAAGGTACAATTTTGGAATTTAAGTGCTATTCTTTTACATGTGTAGTTATCTGTCGTTTTGGAATTTGTCCATAGACGCCATCCATAAAAAGTTTTTTCCCCTTTGCCTTCCTTCAGTTTGTGTTGATATTTAGTTTAAATTTTATGACAAAGCAAATTGTTTAGTTTTTTTTTTCGGGCGCTATAGACAATTTCAGTAATTAGTTGTCTGAAAAATGAATTGGGGTGCCAAATTTCTTTGTTTATTTTTCTTTTTTTTTTTTCTTTTTTTTTTTTAAAAGTTATTCCGTATTTTCATTGATACATGTATGGTAACGTATTAAAAAAATATTTTTCCCTCTTTTTCTTTTTTTACAAAGTTCAAACTTAATATTGGGGGAAAATAAAGACTACTATTACTATTTCACCAAAATTTCATTGATAAAACTAACTCTACCTACTAAAAATACGGCAGTTACAATCGGTAATTTTTTTTCCACATTTTCCTGCTTTCACCATGATTCATTGATAAAAAACAAAAATTCCCCCCCAAATAAGAATACGGCGAAAATCGATAATTACGCTGCCCCCAACCCAAACAAACATCTTAGGGGAAAAAATAAAAATGTGTTTCCTTAATGTTTACAATTTTAAAAAAATTCATGTTAAGTAATACTGAATTCTTTTGGTCCAATATTTTTTTACCACAGTTTCAACTTAATTTTTTTATTTTTCAATGTTACCTATTAACCGACGCAATAAAGAAGTATTAATTGAAAAAATTATAGGCAATATCAAATTTGGGATGTATGGAAAGGCCCGGGGCTCCAATTTTCCAAATGCTAAAAGACAAAACAAATGCTAAATGCCAAATTTCTTTAAAGCTAACGCCTGGACACTTAACAAAATGCCAGTTTCTTAATGCATTTTCCCAAAAAACTTTTTTTATAAAATGCAACATACAAATACTAATTTCCTATTAAGGCTCCCAAACGGGAATTGTCAATGATAAAGCTTTAAAGTTAAAAAAAATAAATTCAAAAAACTCATTGCAAAAAATGAAATTAAAACTGAAAAAATCTTATATAATCTTCCCTTAGTTACACAACTTTTTCTCTTTACATACTTAAAATTAGTCTAAACATATTACAGCAAAAGGCTAGGTTCCAGCCCCCTAACCGAACACATTCTGGGGGAAAATTTTTTAAAATAGTAAAAGTTTTTTTATTTTTAAAGATAAAGATCAAAAATTGATAATGAGAATTGCCATTTAACTTTTTTCAATCCAGGGCCGTGGGGTTTCCCCCCCATGGGTCACAAAACCCTGAATTCCCATAGACCATCCAGAAGCAAACCCCAAGTCTACAATAAATGTTTTTTTTTTTTTTCCACAGTCGGGTAAAGCAAATTTTTAAAACGAAACGAAAGAAAAAAAATTTTTTTTTGTGACTTTTACATTTTGTATATGGGGTATAATTTTGTAGTAGACAGTTTAATAGGGGAATTTTTCTTTGGCGGGCATTTTCCATTTAAAAATTCTTTTTTACATTTGGGAGTTAGCATAGCGCCCCGGCTTCCCCTAACTGCCAGGACAATAGCCCCCGTTTTCAAAAGAGGGAAGTTCGCCAAACATTTTTAAAGAGTTAGATACAAAATATTTGACCGCCTCTGTTTTCGCAAAAAATCATTAACAATCAAGAGCAAAAAGCAGGGGTTTTTTTCAACTTTTCGTATCCGTACCTTGTAGGACCCCTTCCCCCAATAAAAGTGACAACTCAGGTTTTTATTTAATTTTTGGCCAAAAAAAATTTCCCGTTGTTATGCGCTTATTTTTTAATTTCCCTGTCTACATTAACGGTTATCGCTAAAACAAATTTCGGGAGTATTTTCCGAGGGTGGAGTTTTTTCAACAGATAATGTTTTTCTTCAAAATAAGTAACCTAAAAATTTTAATATAATATTTTTCATTATGTAAGAAGACATTTTTTTTTTAAAGGTTATAAATAGTTTGAAAACCCAAAAAGTTGTAAGCACTGAAAGTTAGGTCTCAAATTTAATTTTTATATGAAACAAGGAAAAAAAAATAACCTTGTACCCTTTTGGGGGTTTTCACAAAAGCAAAATTGGGCATTCTAATATAGTGTGATATTGTAATCCCGAACACTCGTACAATAAAAAAAAGTATTAATTCAAGCACTGAACGTCTAGAATTTAATTTTTGTTGCCCCAAAATGAGTAAAGGGTAGTGCGTGGGGGGGGTGCCTGGGGTTTGGGCCCCCCGGGTTTTTTCATTTAAATCGGAATTCGTCTTTACACAAGTTCAACTAGCTTTCCGTTTTGCTTCTTTAAAAAAATTATGGATAATGTATTTTTCAATATTTAAAATTTGTCATCAATAAAAAAATCAATTTTATTTCATTTTAGCTCATGTGACTTTTTGAAAAAAAAAGAGGTTATTGTCATCACTTTATTTGGCGTGGTGCTGGGTTTATCTGGTTAGTTTTATTTTAGGTCAACTTTTTCCCCAAACCATTAAGTTATCGCTTTTTAAAAATTCACACTATTTACCATCAAAGGTTGACTGTTAAGCAATAAACAAACTCCATTCTGCTTTTGCAAGAATTAAGGCCCTTTTAGACTTAGAAAATTCAATTTTATTTTAATTTTACGTTTTTGGTCCAAATTTTCTCTTAAAAATATCAAAGCCTTTTCTTAAAACTTGCAACACTTTTTCACCATCAATAGCGACACGCCAGCAACAAACAGAACCCAGCTCTTTTTGCAAGAAAATGCCCCTTTGAACTTAGAAAAACTGATTTCTTTTTTAAAATTTTGAGTTTTGGGGCAGCTCTTCCCCTAAACTATCAAACTATCGTTTTAAAAAACTTGCAACCTTTACAACACAAAAAATGACTATGTACAGGAAAAAATAAAAATCCTGCTTTTAGCAAGAATTATTGCCCCTTACGAACTTGAAATTAAAATTATCAAATTTTTGGTTTAAATTTTTTCGTTTAGGTCAATTTTTCTCTTTAAAGGGCAAAGCTATTGCTTTAAAAAATTGGGGCAGTTTTTTGCTTTTTTAAAACTGACTCGCACACAAGTACCGAACTCTGCATTTTTTTTTATTTTTATTTTTTTTTTGCTAAACATCATTTTTAATTGGAGCATTTTTGAGGGGATGTTTTTCAGAACAGATGTTACTAACATTCAATATTTTTTCTACTTTCGATGAGAAGACATATACTTAGAAATGACCATAGTTCTATATGGTTTTTTCCCCTACATCGGGAAGCGTAAAACTGAAAGCGTCTGACGAGCATTCACAAAAGATTCCCTTTTTTTTTTCTAGATCGGACTGTTATCTGCCCACATTTCCTACATTTATTTCTAAAGCTCTGCCCACTTCTACGGATTGAATCTTTTGATCAAAATATATCCACCCACTTCTCGGGAAATAAGGGAAAATATAAAAGACCTAGATTGACTTAGCCAAAGCGGAAACAACTAGTGGGACCAATTTTGGAGTGTACCAATTGCAAAAACTTTGGGTTTTAACAAATTAAAAATCAACGACTGCACTGGAATGGAAAAACAGGGAAATGTAACAAGTATTTTTACCTTTTTACGATCCATTTTTATATCGGGTAAGATGATTTTTCTTTTCTGTTTTTAACACAACGGTTGAATGCTATCGGGTTTTTTCGTTGACACAGCGATACGGAACGCCCGGATTTTTTACTAAAAAACCCCAAAAATACGCAAATTTCAAAAGGCTGACATTCGCGGGGTGCTAGTCAAGTCAACTTTTAAGCAGTAAATAAGGGATGACAGCAATTAATAATGAATTGTAAACTATTTCGGATAAGTGAATCGATTTAAAAATATAAACTTTTATGAATTTTTATGAAGCAATCCCTTTGATGTTCGTACATGAACTTTCGAACCCAGTGTCAGGCAAATAAAAAAATTACAAAAACAAAAACAAATTTTAACAAATGTCGGATACCACAATATGATTTCGAAGTCAGACACCTTACCAACATGCAACAGTTTCATCGGTATATAGATAATTTTAGTGATAGAGCAGCCCTTTTTTATCATGTGGAACAATTCTCCTCTTTGGCGATCTTATCAATACATCTACGGCACATATTCTGATAAGCCATCAGACAGCGCAACTGATAAATCCTATTCCTATACTTACATTGATTTATATAGGAAAATGATACATTTACCATAGAAAATGTCAAAGTTACACATTTCTATTTATTCTATTATACCATCCCAGATATTTCCTGAAAAAACAATTCAATACCTTTACGATGGTATATTTTCCTTCAAAATAAGTCAATATTTGGTTGCTTCAAAATTCGTTTGAAAAACGTCTCTTAAATTCATTATACTCTCTATACATATTTGGCAGAATTACACGATAACCCTGTTTTTACTAAGTCTTTTTGAAGGAAAAGTTAAAGTCAAAATACCATCCCGGATATATTTGGAAAGTCCTCGTCGTGCACATTCTAGATATATAGTTTATTATAAAATAATTTATTTCTTTCTTGCTTCAAAATTCCTTTAAAACAGAGTTTCAACGCTTTCTGTATATTGACAAAAACGTGCTAAGTTTTACGACAAGATAGAGCTGTATCGGAATAGGAATACATGTATAATTTTATAACAGAGTTTAGCATGATTTTTGGGTGCGTTCCGTCTGAAAAATGTTCTTTTAAAAGTTTTTACTTTTTTTCATGGCATTGTAATAGGAGCGGAAAAATGTGCAGCCCGATACAGGACTCGAACCTGCGACCTTCTGCTTGCAAGTCAGATGCTCTACCAACTGAGCTAATCGGACAATCGATATCTAGACAAATTATATACATTATATACACACTGCTACAGCATTTTCCTTTGAAAATACCTATGAGATATGTTTTAAAAAATTCGAAAATAAAAGTGAAAGCAACTCTGTTGTTGCATTATAGTAATAATCAAAATAATAATACAATATATTTATTATGACTTATTTTGACATAATGATTGGGTGTTTCAATAAATTAGTTGAATTTGAATTTGAAATTTTTAGAAGTGTCATTTTGGTCAAGTAGCATCCTGTTTCTTGTATACATGTATATTTTTGTGGCACGGGACAGCGTATTGTATTGACAAGATATTAGCATTAAAAATTTTATGGTCATTTGCCTTAAATCAGTGTACGCAGAATTTAAATTGTGTTAATTTAATTTTAAAGTGACGACTGTTGCCGTCCTACTCACGGCATGTTTGAATGAAAGGTATAACATTGTAACACGTGCCAACGTTTTAATATAAGCTTTTGAATTTAAACGCGTGATTTACGTCAAAGCAGCGGATTGTTACATTGTATCAGTGAATTAGAATTAAAATAACATTAAGAACATTTACAAGATATTGGCTATGACTTTGATGCTCTGTGAAATCAGCAGCAAAGTCATTATTTCGAAATTGCCTGAAATTTTCTTACATTTTCCGAAATCTAAATGGCTTTAATTATATTATTATTTAGTACTAAACCTAAATGCCGTTTAAAGAATTAATTTGATAACAGTTTTCTAGTGCGTGCTGTTTTACGCCAAAAAGATGTTTATCTCTTAATTAGATTATTAATTAACAGTGACCAGATGCACATGTGTTTTCATAATGAAGGAGGACTATACATGTACACCTAATAATTACCACCTGTGTTCATTTGGGCCAACATTTTAGGTTTTATTTTATTTTTTCATGTTTTACCCTTTTATTAAAACTAACAAGTGAGAAGGAAAGAAAATAATTCTCAAATATATGTTAAACTGCAACTATTATGTTAAACTTCAAATATATTTACGTACATAGGTTTTATTGTTTATTAAAGTCTCATCAAAGTACACAAATCAATATTAAAGACATGATAAAATTCTATATATACAGCGGAGAAGATCATCAAGCAAAAAATGAAGAATTGAGTTTTACATTCAGAGTGCACATAAGAAATTTGAAAAAGAAAATGAAAAACCCGCCGGTGAAATGACCACGGAAGAACTAAAAACAAAATTGAAATCGCTAGGAGTCGTCACAAAAATTAGCAAACACAATGTAACTGATAGAGTTATTACGCAAAGCTACACGGATGCGTATTGATAAGGATGTGTTAAGATGAAGCAGAGATAAAATAAGGGGAATGGTGTTGGAGATGATATATCATAAACTCTTTGTTTTATCATAGCTGCATACATTTACAACAGAGTATGGCCATTCATCCATATATCATATTCATGTATGCTTTGATTTGTTTGAATAGCACTAATTGATATTATTAAATGATGTGCAAAGAAATTATTGAATAAATTTGGCAAACTTGATAGATCTATCCTTGTCAATCAGTCTGAAGAATACGTCAATTATTCAAGTTAATCTGATTTCTGATCTGATAATAAATACTATCACAAAAAATAAAATATAACACTATATCGTATTGAAATGTTTTCCTCTGGTACAGTTTATAGATACTTTCGTTGGATTAAAATGTCAGATTAGAAATAAATACAATGTATAACGAATAAATTTCTAATGAAACTCTTGTGTATTAGGTGCGAAAAGTATCCATTGTCTCGTGCAAAGAACAGAAAATTACTAAACTTTTTTGTTCAAGAAAAAAAAAAACATCAGTCATAACATTCACGTTCTGAATAAAAAATGCTCTTTATTTACATTCATTGATTGTACAGACAACCAAGCCTGTAAGAGATGATGTCTGGTTACTTGGTCACTGTTTGAGATAAGAGATCTCAAAGCGCTATCGCTTTTGCTCACAAGGGGAGAAAACGCTAATAGCGAAATTGACTTAATAGTAGTATTTGCACACTTCCTTCCCCTGATAAGTGAGGAAAATTTCTCAGTATGTGGTTTGGCAGTGGCTAGAGAACCGGAATTGGTTCCCTAGACAGCGTACGTATTCGTCCGGAACCGGTTCTCTAACCAAAATAGCAGGCATTTTATTTCTATGCGTAATGCTGCCAAAATCAGTTCAGCTGTGGTATGTCCAGGTATAATCCACCACCTGGAACCACAGAATTGGAATGATAAAAACTAGTATACGAATAAACGCGTGAAAACTCACTTTCCCGTTTTTAAATGTTATTTGCTTTCAACATGTACTATGTTAAAATTATTTAAATATAAAATAATATTGATTTTCATTTGTATCATTACATGTTTATAGATATACAAACTAATTTAATTGCCATTAAAACTTCATGCGGATTCTTTGATCAGTTTGTAACACCTTGGCATTTCACATTCAAAGATATGTGATCAATACTTATTAACAGAAATTACTTAATTTGTTTTAAATGTTTCTTTTATTGTTTTATACCTTTTACTTTTACATTTCAAGTTTATTTCGGCTTGCTCCAATGCTATTTTCGCATTCATTCGTCCTAGTTCATTTTATCATTCCAATATGGTGGACAGTATGCAGGGAGTATACTTTTGGAGACACGGTAAACACAGATAAATGAAAGCTCGAGAATTACTTGCTGAAAATTGAAATGTTAAATTTATTAAGATAATAACATGCATAATACTTACCAAAAGAAACTAACTGAATTTCACAGCTTTATGCATAGAGTAAAATTCCAGTTCCCTAGCCAATGCACGGTACTTTGGCTAGAGAACCAGTTCCGGACGAATAAGTTCGCTGTCTAGGGAACCGATTCCAGTTCTTTAGCCACTGCCTTATGGTTTTGGGGAAGGTTGGCGATCCTTTCAGAAATGAACACGATTGAAATCTTTGCGTCGACTGAAATGAACGCAAGTGAAATCTTACGTACGCGCCGCGCATTTTAAATTCTTTGCAAGCACTCCGACTTGTCTTCAGATTTTTTTTCGTTCATTACTTCCGCGGATCGGCTTGTTATTTAAAGTTACTTATAAATATCTCTCCTGCGAATCGGCCCGTTATGTAATTCTGGAATTCTGGAAACGCTTTTCTTTGGAAAGGGAAATCCCCGATGATTTCAAATGACGCTAACAGTAATATCTGAGATATTCCAATTGCCGCGTTTAGAACGCATATACATAGAGACACTGTCAGTAAAAAAATGCAGACCTATTAATCCCTTGGCGGTGGAAATGTTTGCTGATCAAAACGACTTGCAGTTGGGGAATTTTTTAGTGCAGTTGGGGATAAAAGTATATTATTTTGCCTTGGAAATGGGGCCAAGTTTTGGCTCAAAAACTGCCCAAGAAAGATAACTCTTTCAAATCCATGTTGCAGGATTTCCCAAAAATGTGTCCGCAAAGAAAATGAAATGCTAGCATTCGCTTTTCAAACCTATCTTATCATGTTACATAGAGAGTATTTAAAATACTGTATGATTTTTAAGACTTAAAAATTTGCAGTTAAGAAATTATACACTGTTTTCCAAAGTGAAAGTACCATGAAAGAAGTATAAAATATACAGAATGACAACAGGAGATAATCTAATGTGAGATCATATCAGCCATTATGTTATTGAAGCAGTTGCTGATTTGATCAATCGTGATCAAATCAGCAGACGTTAATCAAACTATTCCACTGGCGATACGGTCGGCACTAGTCTAGTCCAACTTATTTGACGCGATCCGAGGAAACATTGACATAATGTTTTCATTATTTCCACTAGCGTCAAGTATTCAAAAAACCAAAATAGTTGACGCAATTTCCGAGGAAATTTTCATAGCTGTCAACACTTTACATGCTTTAAAATGCTGATTATTTTACGAATTGGCTGTAAATTCAAATAAAACTTACATGTATCAAAAGGGGTTTCAATTCCTCATTGATTTATGTAAAAATTATCAAACAATATCCAAAATTACAAATTTTCTGGTGCGCAAGCGATAAAACCAATACAGTGTAACTTCCGAAAACCGAACGACCTCCGGACCAGCCTAAAAGTTCGGTTTTTGGAAGTTTCCGGAATTCAGAAGTTTGAAAGTTTGTAGGCAAAGTGGACGTGGTGCACAAGAGTTATGTTTTCTTACACGTAGGATGAAGGAGATTTTTTATCCTTTTTAATTTTACAATTTCATATTAATTAATTAATTAGATAATTAATTAATTATTTACAAACATTAAGGATAATAAATACATAAATAACAAGTATAAAAAGAAACAACAGAACTTTAATAATAGCATTTACGCAAACATTTTCCACTTACATTTTACCATCTTTGGAGTCCCGAGTTCGTCAACATTAAATTTTAATTAATGTTGATAATGCATAGTTTAATCGATGTAACTAATCATTTAAAACATCCATTTTTCTTTTGTTCAAACATTAAGAAAGATTTAACACATAAGATATTTAATTCATCACGTTTTCATAAATTGAATACAAATGAAAATAATCGCTAATTACTTCCTTACTTTTGCATCAAATGATCATTGTGATTATATAGCGTGTCAAAATAAACGCGCACCGCTAATAAATAAACAAAAGAACATGTTGACAGCGTTTCTGGATTATCAGGTGTCACTTTTAATCCAGCAAATATTTTGCTGTTCGGTTTTCAGAAGTCAATTTTAGTGTTAAAATATAAACGGTGCTTCAAAAATCGTCCGGTTTTCAGAATTCGGAAGTTCCGGTTTTCAGAGGTTAAAAATATATAGAAATAAGAACAGAAAAAACGGGACCTTGACTTTCGTGCGGTTTTCAAAGGTTTCCGGTTTTCAGAAGGTCCGGTTTTCGGAAGTTACACTGTACATTTACATGACTGTGTACTGACTGTTCCTTCAAAGTTTTGATGTTTAGATTGCCTGTCACAAATATAAGACAATCTGAACGTCAAATTGTTTTGACTAGGTCAGCACATTATAATAAACAGAAGGAAGTGTCAAGCCGTCAGGCAACTGAACACCTAGCCTGCGTACTAGCCGTCCGAGGCAAATAATTTACTTTTCACAGCACAAATTTTTATCCTTCTGTTTCTCAGCACATATATTTTTTTATTGAATCATTCAATGGCTGTGTAATCTCTCTAAAGAAACTAGGGAAATCTTCCTTTATAATGGATGAATAAGTGACTAGTCATATTATTGAAATAAATCAAATACATGTAGCAGAAAAAATGCAGTAAACTGCGTCATTTTTGCACCACAAAAAGTCTGAAAAAGTTGTTACCTGTCAAATCTAGGACATGAACACAGGATACTGACATTTGCAACCCCTCCCCCCTCCCCCAAAAAAACATAATTTCATTCCTGTAATTAAAACTAACTAAAAGTGGTGGTTGTTGCTATATACATTTTAAATGTTTTCTTGTTGCGATAGTTTCACATGTTATTGTCTAAGTAATCATAATTAATAATGCCTGAATTCACTTTAATCAGGCCCCAAATGCCCTAAACTGTTGTTATTTAACCTTTAGCCCGCTGTTGCCAGTGTTGGCAAGTGATTCTGCCTTTGTGACCAGTGCATAAAGTCTGTTGGTAAATGAATACTAATCAGTTAATTTGAAGTCAATATTAACTGTAAGATATTTTGAAGACTTTGTGAATGATTACCCTTTACCCTCCGAAATTTCTAAAATGGACTGGTCTATCATTCAATCTGGACAATACAATTTATTATTCAAAGGGGTGTTCACTGAAAATTTATTGATAGCATAGCGAACAGTGCAGACCAAGATCAGCCTGCACATCCGTGAGTTAGGGCCACATGTGAGGCACATTTTGTTCGCTGTGACATTATTTGTACTCATCCTCTGTTTCATATGGGGAATTGGCAGTTACAGAGAACAAATTTGTACTGGTACAGAATCCAGGAACACTGGTAAGGTTAAATGCCTGCCAGAAAACAACTGAAATATTGTTGAAAAATAGCATTGAACTCAAAATAAAAAAAACAAACAAATCTTTTGCAGTGCATTGGGAAGTAACAGTAAAGCAAAATACCTACAGTCCATGAAGTTGAGAAATGAAGAAATGCAGCTCTAAATTGTTTAATACGGTGTGTTAGGAAAACAATTACTGGATAGTGGATATTAAGCATAGAAGTCATGTGACACGTAAGACGATCATTTTTATTTAGAACCATTTTCCTCTAATCCAGCTGCACTCTGAGTTATAGAAAAGCTGAACACAGACAAAACGGTTTTTCTTTTAAAAATAAAACAAATGTTACAATGGAAGGGAGGTAACTCAATTTCAAAAAAAGAACACTAAAAGGCTATATTTTAAGAAATTGATCCTTGTTTCTTATAAAATTGAGCTACTTCAGATCAATTTTGATACAGTTTCCAGATAATCATTCCATCAGAGATCTATTTTCCACAACGTATTCTACTTCAAGAAAACAAAAAGAAAAGGTGGTGTTGAATAGTATGCAGTGAAATGCAAGTCATTTGAAGTCGGGTACTATCGTATTGCAGCATTCCAGAAAACGGTCGACAGAATAAATACCATACTTTCGTTTTCAAGTACTGTAACAACCTGAAAACAAGCGAATATAAACATGAAGTGTCTTATTTTATGAAAAGTGAAATACAATGTAATGTCAATAAAATTTGACTCTTTGTGATGTTCAGTTGTGCCAAAAATGGAAAAAATAGGATCTATTTATTTGGCACTTTTTTACCAAATTACAGCTATATAACTAAAATTCTCCAGCTTGATTTTATTGTGGTATATATATGTACATCTAATATGTCTGTGCACTTTATATTTCTTTTTGCAGTGTGAAGTAACAGTAACACAGAATGGCTGGAGACCATTAACTTAAGAACTGAGGAGATGCAGGTCTTTGTTCTACATGGTGATTGGTGGAACCATGGTGCAGTTTTGAATTTATAAGGTAGATCATTGATACATGTTTCCATGTAACCATTAGAGGTTACTGGCAAGCAGCCTATGTGAATAAAGAATTGGACCAAAGGAACTAACTTTTGCCGCACCTCTTGATATTACAGATAGTTTGTTTTCAGACGCCTTTCCACATACTTCAAACCTTCGTGTTCTCTGATGCATGAAGACTGTTTTAAATCTACTTGTATGATGTTACCATTATCATACAACTTTACATTTATTGAAGGTTACTTTGAAATTCAAGTATATAATGTTAGGTATAGTGCTTATTATCTTTTACATGTGTTTGCTGATGGAATGTCTGTCAGTCTGTCCAACTGCAGTAGATGATTTTCATTAAATTTGTGCTCTTTGAATGTGCATCTTTAGAACTTTGATGGATTTACAAAACTTTTTCAAAAAAATCTACTTTTTTGTAGGTGTGAAGTTACAGAAAAGCAGAATAGCTACAGACCATGAAATTTAGAAAATGAAGAGATGCATGTCTCAGTTCAGCATGGTGTATATGGGAAACATTGTGGGTCGCAGACATGAAATGATTTGGTAAGTAAACACACCATAAATTTGTATTTAGAATTATTTTCCTGTAAATCCAACTGCACTTCTTAAGCCAGATTTTTTTTAACTTTACAGTTGAAGGGAGGTAACTCAAATTTGAAAAAAAACACATACACACAAATGCCCTTGCTTAATTCTATTTTGGTAAATTACAGGGTTTGTTTTCACAGAAATTTTTACTAAAACAGTTAAGAAACAAATCAAGGTTTTAGGTTTCTGTTCAGGTGTAATGATATACTACACCAGCAGCCTGTTTAAAATATTTGATGGCTGAGATTTGATTCATACCAGATATTTTCTGTTCTGTTCTTCCTCTTTCTATCATTGGTCCCTTAACCCTTACAATAATGGACACAATTGATTCTGCCTTTGCGACCAGTGTAGATCATGATCAGCCTACGCCATCCTTGCAGTCTGATCAAGATCTGCTCTGTTCGCCATTCAGCCAGTATCTGTTTAGTAAACACCCCTTTTGACAGTTAATGGTACTGTCAAAATTGAAAGATAGACAAGTGCATGATAAAAATTTAGCAGGGTAAAAATGATTTAAGAGTATCCGTAAACATTTTCATTTTTCCTTTCTGTTCAACAAATTTGCATTACATGCATTGATTTTGTAATTATTCAGATATGCAAAATAACAGGGGAAATTAATTTCAAGGAAAATCTAAAGTGACATAAATTTTGAATGGCAGTTATTTTAGGTATTGTTTTTTCTTGTTTAGTCTAAACCTTTTACTTACTGACATAAGTTCTTTTTATTTGTTTGTTTTTGTTTTTTTTTGGTTGGGTTTAACGTTGCACCGACACAAGTTTAGGTCATATGGAGACTTTCTAGCTTTGATGGTGGAAGAAGATCCCAAGTGCCCCTTCATGCATTATGTCATCACGAGCAGGCACCTGGGTAGAACCACCAACCTTCCGTAAGCCAGCTGGATGGCTTCCTGTCATGAAGAATTCAATGCCCCGAGTGAGGCTCGAACCCACATCGATGAGGGGCAAGTGATTTAAAGTCAGCAACCATAACCACTCAGCCACGGAGGCCCCTTGACATAGATTCACTTACGAATATCATTGCATGAAATTTCATAAATTTTAAAGGAAACTTTTTATAGTTTCAAGTTACAAGTTAGGAGTTTTAGATGATTATCATTAAATTGTAAAATTGCTTCTCATAATATATTTCTTTCTAAACACTCTGAAAGGTGTCTCTTCTTTTGTAGTGTGAAGTAACAGTTAAGCAGAATGGCTACAGACAATTAGTTCAGAATTGAAGAAGAGATGCAGATCTTTGTTCTATATGGTGTATGAGGGAACCATGGTGGAAATTTGGATTTCATGGCAGTCATAGAAATATCTAATAAGTAACCAGATAATTTTTGTTAAGAATAATTTACCACTTAAAAACTGCATTTAGAGTTACATAAGAGCTGAACAGATACCAATACTTTAAAAAGCAGCAACAAAATGTCCAATCTTCTATAAAACAGATTTTACAATTGAAGGGAGCTAACTTAATTAAAAAATACATACTGAAATACCCTTGCTTTCATAGAAATTTTCACTTACAGAATCTTATAAGGTTTCTAGTTTTGGATTGAGTACGACTACACTGGTATTTTAAGAATTGATTGATGCTTCCATAATTACAGTAAATGAAGCATTATATTTTCATACCAATCAAACACTACCATACCGTATAATATTATTTCTACAGGTCTGTAGGACAGTTATATGTGTACCAGTCTGTCAGACTATTATGTGTCTGTCCAGTTGAAAAATTCGCAGTGGATGCTTAGTTTCTCACATAATTTGGCAGAATTTTCACACAAGACAGATTGCAAAAGACTTTAGGTAAGTTTTAGTTGACTATACAATGTGTAGAGAGCTGTCCTACTCGACCCGGCATTGGCGTCATGTATATGCACTTAGGTTAAAGTTTTCATGCACTTTCTCTTTATCTCTATAATTACTTGATGGATTTGTTTCAATCTTTAAATGGTGCTCATCACCACGCACGTCACAAGAGCCATAACTCTCACACCAATATTTCATGAATTATCCCCCTTTTACTTAGAACATTTTGATGAGCTTTCACTCTATCTCAGATATTGCGGAATAGATTTGATTCAAATTTAAAATAGTTATTCTACCTTATCAGCCATATCATATGACAAAAGGTCCATAACTCTGGTAACAATATTTCCTGAATTATGCCCCCTTTTACTTAGAATTTCAGGTTAGATTTTTGATGCACTTTCACTCTGTCTCAGGTATTACTAAATGGTTTTGATTCAAACTTAAAATAGTTATTCAACATCATCACTCACATCATATTATGCAAGGGTCATAACTCTTGCCACAATATTTCATGAATTATCCCCCTTTTTATTTAGAATTTCAGATTCAAAGTTTTGATGCTCTTTCACTCTGTCTCAGATATTACTGAAATGTTTTGATTCAACCTGTATGTAGTTGTCAGGGTTGTTAATAATTACTGGAAAAAGTAATGCATTAAATTAGCATTACTTGGAAAAAGATGGCATTAAATTAGCATTAGCATTACTCATTTTTATCAAAATAATGCATTAAATTAGCATTACATAGGGTGCATTAGCATTAGCATTACCATTACTTTTTGAAAATCATTGCATGTTATTATCACATACACTGTTTGTTTTTCATTAAATCATTTTAGTTTACCTAGGTCATCTACATAAATAGTTAAATACATGACTGTACGTGTATGACTTCCTTGTATTATATCTGATTTTTTCTTTTACCATTAATTTATAGAAAAAAAAACAAACAAAAAAAAACCTTACATGTATGTTGAAGTACAGCATGCATGAGCATTTAAATTGTTAGAGAAAGTCAAGTACCAGTTCAATGGCTCCCTAACAGCCTAATTTAACATGACATGTAAAAGCTAGCTGCCTTAAGGTCTCCAACATCACTATTAGTGACATACTGTTAATTGATAAAAAGGTGTCAAAAGATAACAATAGATTCTGTTTGATATTTTGGGTGACAAATCTAATTATTTCACACTTCTATGGCTATTATAAATATGCACCTTGGAGTTGTCCCAGGTTTTAAATGTATTTTTCAAAACCTTTCAGGTGTACATTGAACAAAAGGCAATTATACCATTAGACAGTTTATTAAAATCAAACAACAATCTATTAGAGAACTGCTATAACCTGTGTAAATAACAGCATACATGTGTATTATGTTTTTTTCCAGTGATACAGAAAATAATGCCTAAGTAATGCTAAGCATTAGCATTAGCATTACTAACTTTGGCATTAAATTAGCATTATTTTCAATGCTAAAATTGTGGCATTAATCATTACTTGGCATTATTTGAAAAAAAATAATGCATTACTAATGCATTAGCATTAGCATTAGCATTACTACAACCCTGGTAGTTGTTCCACCTTATCACACACATCATTTGACATAAAGTCTAGAATTCTGGTACCAGTATTTCATGAATTATCTTCCCCTTTACCTAGAATTTTAGGTTAAAGTTTTGATGCAATTTCTCCATCTCAGTTATTTAGAAATGGATTTGATTCAAACTTAAAGTCGTTGTTCCACCTTATCACCCAATTTATATGACACAGGGTCCATGTCTCTGATACATATGTATCAATATATCATGAAATATGCCCCTTTTACATAGAATTTCAGGTTAATTTTGATGCATTTTCACTATATCTCAGTTATTACTAAAAGGATTTGATTCAAACTTGAAGTTGTTATTCCAGTCATCTCCCACATAATATGACACAAGGTGCAGACATCACTCTTGCACCAATATTTCATGAATTATCCCCCTTTTTGCTTAGAATTATATGTATGTAATGTTTTGATACACTTTATCTTTACCTCTCTTATTATGCCCCCCTTCGAAGAAGGAGGGGTATATTGTTTTGCAGATGTCGGTCGGTAGGTCAGTCGGTCTGTCGGTCGGTCGGTCGGAATGTAGACCAATCCGTTTCCGGATGATAACTCAAGAACGCTTGGGCCTAGGATCATGAAAGTTGATAGGTAGGTTGGTCATCACCAGCAGATGACCCCTATTGATTTTGAGGTCTGTATGTCAAAGGTCAAGGTCACAGTGACCCTGAATAGTAAAACGGTTTCCGGATGATAACTAAAGAACGCTTGGGCCTAGGGTCATGAAAGTTGATAGGGGGGTTGGTAATGGCCAGCAGATGACCCCTATTGATTTTGAGGTCAGTATGTTAAAGGTCAAGGTCACAGTGACCCTGAACAGTAAAACGGTTTCCGGATGATAACTCAAGAAGGCTTAGGCCTAGGGTCATGAAAGTTAATAGGGAGGTTGATTATGACCAGCAGATGACCCCTATTGATTTTGAGGTCAGTACTTCAAAGGTCAAGGTCACAGTAACCAGTAACAGTAAAATGGTTTCCAGGCAATAACTCAAGAACGCTTGGGCCTAATGTCAGGAAAATTGAAAGTTAGGTTGGCCATTGGCCAGGAACAGTTAAACGGTTTCTGATCTTCTTGTCCAAAACCATAGTGCCTAGGGCTTTGATATTTGGTATGTAGCATAATCTAGTGGTCCTCTACCAAGAGTGTTCAGATTATTTCCCTGGGGTCAAATATGGCCCCACCCTGGGGGTCACATGGTTTATATAGACTTATATAGGAAAAAACTTTGAAAAACCTCTTGTCCAAAACCACAGGGCCTAGGGCTTTGATATTTGGTATGTAGCATAATCTAGTGGTCCTCTACCAAGAGTGTTCAGATTATTTCCCTGGGGTCAAATATGGCCCCACCCTGGGGGTCACATGGTTTATATAGACTTATATAGGAAAAAACTTTGAAAAACCTCTTGTCCAAAACCACAGGGCCTAGGGCTTTGATATTTTGTATATGACACCATCGAGTGGTCCTCTACTAAGATTATTCAATTATTCCCCTAGGGTCAAATATGGCTCCGCCCTGGGGGTCACATGGTTTACATAGACTTATATAGGGAAAAACTTTGAAAATCTTCTTGTCCAAACCACAAAGACTATGGCTTTGATATTTTGTTATGTAGCATCATTAGTGGTTCTCTACCAAGTTTGTTCAAATTTTCTCTCTAGGGTCAAATATGGCCCCGCCCCAGGGGTCATATGGTTCATATAGACTTATATAGGGAAAAACTTAGAATCTTCATGTCAATAACTTACATCATTCAAATTTGGACCACATGTATAGTTTTGAGTGGCAAGATGAACCTTGACATGAGTTGACCTTGATCTTGACCTAGTGACCTACTTTCACATTTCTGTAGCTACAGCCTTCGAATTTGGACCACATGCATAGGTTTGTGTACCGAAAAGTTGACCTTGTTATTGACCTAGTGACCTACTTTCACATTTTTGAAGGTACAGGCTTCAAATTTGGACCACATGCATAGTTTTTTGTTCCAAAATAAAATTTGACCTTGATTTTGACCTTGTGACCTACTTTCACATTTCTCAAGCTTCAGCCTTCAAATTTGAAACCACGTGCATAGTTTTGTGTACTGAAATGAACTTTGATCTTGAGATTGACCTAGTGACCTACTTTCACATTTCTGAAGGTACAGGCTTCAAATTTGGACCACTTGCGTAGTTTTGTGTTCCGAAATAAAATTTGACCTTGATTTTGACCTTTTGACCTACTTTCACATTTCTCAAGCTACAGCTTTCAAATTTGGACCACATACACATTGTTTTGTACCGAAATGAAATTTGACCTTGATTTTGACCTTGAACAAGTCTTGAAATTTGGAACATTCAAAAATGGCTCAGTGGATGGCGCCAAGATCACTCTGTAATCTCTTGTTAGGTTAATAGGTTAAAGGTCAAGGTCAGATTAAACCAGAAGGAACTTTTGTTTACAGTGAGCATATAATTTCTGTTCCTTGTGCAATTACTGAATGCATCAAGGGGGGCATTTCGTGTTCGACGAGCTCTTGTTACTTAATACTTTTGACACAGACTTAAGCTACTGTCCAATATCTTTATTCTTTTTGGAGTCATTAAACAGCTCCAGCTCCCTCAGATGCAGCCAGTTTCACTATCCAGTTTCCCTATCCAGTTTCACTATCCAATTTCCCTATCCAGCATTGAAAAAGTCGAGGGCGATATCTCCTGTGACTGCTCTAATTCTTCATTAGTTTAAAGTCTTGTTCAGTTCAACTGAGCACTAAGTGCTCATTGTGAGCTTTTAGGATCATTGGTGGTCTGCCATCCATATATCATCCAAAATTTCTCTATCTCCTTTTAAACCACTATGCCAGTTTCAACCAAACTTCACAGGATTGTTTCTTCGAAGGTCTTATTTCAGAGTTCAAGACTATCATAGCAGAATTCTTGTTGCAGTAACAAGCAAAAGGAGAAATGTTCCTTGGGTGACCTATACCAAAAAAATCCAAAACACATAGGTCCAGGCTAATGTTCCTTGTATAGTTATATTGAAAACTTTGGAAGATCTTTTCTGAAATTGCTTGACATGTCCAGTTTTAAAGTAATTACACAGCAGTTTTCCTTGCGTTACCATTTCCCAATTCCTTCAGATAGTTCTTTTGCATTAAAAAAATGTGGGGTGGGGAGGGGATAGGTTAGTTTTCCTAGTATTGATGTACAGAAAACTTTGAAAATCTTCAGCTTTGAAACATCTGGCTTGATTTGAAAATAACTTCAAAGCAATGTTACTTGTATGGCCATTCACCAAATTCCTTCCAATAATTTTGTGCCATTAAAACTCATGACTGCTAGGAGGTGTGGCTAGTTTCTCATAAAGGCTGTACATAAAATGATTAAAATTTTCTCCTTTCCTTAGTTCTTGGCGGACACTCTTCAGATTCCTTCAAGCTATATTGATCTTTTAAATAAAAACACGGCTACTTGGGGTCATGGCTAGTTTTCTCTCTATGTTTTTAAGTAAACATAATTATCTTCTCCTAAACTTCTAGCTCGATTTCAAAATAATTTGGCTGCATAATTTCTTGTTTTGTTAAAGAATAGGAATGCCATGGATGGGGCAAGTTCTCCCTATATGGAAAAGTGTAAAGCTGTGAAAAGTACTTGTTTGATTAGAAAATAATTTCACTACAATTTTCTGCGGGTGATCCTGTATCAGATTCCTTCAAGCCACATTAACTTGTTAGTTTTCTCTACGTCACTGTGTGCAGAACTTTAATTCAAAATCTTCTCTTCTGAAACTGCTGACCAAAATTCAAAATGATGACGACAACAATGACTTTATTTAAAGAGGAACTCAGTTGGGCATGCCCGGTCATCCCTGTGAGCTTCTATATTAACATGTATACAGTTACAAAATTGAAAATGTTCAAGAATGTGTACAATAAAAGATTACGTATACAGAAAAAGACATTTATAAGTAAACAATAACACTGCACAGACATGACACTTCTTGATAAGCAATTCCTGAAAAATTGAAAGAAATGAATACTAGACTCATAGGACTGTTGTAGTTTGTTGCCCACCAGAGAACCACCATTTTTATCTCCACTATACAGAGAATATAGGGATGCTATTCTACTCACCCCGGCACCAGCTCGAGATTTCTTGGTTAAAGTTTTTCGGCAAAATTTGTTTTTCTTTGTCACTATTGCTGATATCTTACTTGAACTTTACATTAACATTGTTCAGCATGCAAACAAGGTATGTGCAGAGGCTGTGCCCAAATAGGAACAAGATCACAGTTACTTGCCATTGGTTGTCTACAATAAAGAAGTGGTAACATAGAAAATAGTTCCTCTGTTTGATGGTGTATACAAAAATGCATAAGTAAATTTGTGAGTGAAAGACCTGCAATAAATGGATAGCATACTTTAATAGAGGAGATATAGAATAATAGGTACATGTACAATTTGACAGAATGAGAATGTCAGAATATGCATAACATGACTCTTTGATAAGTTTTTGCTAGTTTTGCCTGTTTGCGACCATCTAGAGTATTCTTCAGATGGATGTGATTTGGTTCAAAATGGTTGAAAAAAGAGCCATTTAAACCCCATGTTTATTGTGGCTGGATTTTTTTCTCTTGAATAGTTCTGTTGGGTTCAGGTATTTTGGGGGGTTGGAATTCATGCAAAAATGCATTAGTGCCCATTGCCTATAAAGAACATACAGTAAAAATAACTTGGGTCTTAAAAAGGCCTGATATAATGGAAAAATTCAGAAAGTAAATTGTTAATATTTGTTATTTTGCAATCTATATGGCTGTAATTTTGATGGTGAATGGCTGGTAGGTATAGACATCTGGAAATTACTTGAATTAATTGTTACAATTGCAGAAATTGCTTCAGTTTGAGTAAAAATTATACATGCACTTTAAAAATGTAAAAATCCTACTTTCAGTTTACATATTTCTGGAAATTTTCTAATTTTGCAGGTTTTCATGCATAAAATGCGTTTGTATAAGTTTTATGTTTGAAACCGCTTTGGGGAAAACAAAATGGTGTATTACAAATGCCGCCACGGATTTTTAGAAATTTGAGCTGCGGCCGAGGAAATCTGACCTAGAGTCAGATATTATATTATATACTTCTATTCTTGTTTACATTAAATTACTCTTTTGGATACTTGAATTTACCCAGTTCACACAGTCTGAATAGAGAAATATGTGTAATCATAATCAGTTTAAGGACTTGAAATTGAACAGATCAGGCCCGAAATTGGCATATTTTAATTGATTTTGAAGGAACACAGGCAGATTTTCACTCATTAGACATGAATATTGGTTTCCTTAAATGCTAAATTGAGCATAAATCTTCATATTTTAGGTCCTGAATTGTATGTTTACTTACTCTGTTGGATTTCTTATATTTTCAGTGCCCCAAAACCTGAAATGAGAGCGCTTGGACAATGTGAAGTTTGTCGCATAGACGGGGATTGACCGCCTTTGTATATACAAGTCTACAACTTTTCAGATTGACCGAAGACAATTGTTTGGTGTTGTGGATGGGTAAATAATTCCATTGTAAATACCTTTAATAAAAGTCAGGTACTTTTCCATGATACTGTAAAATTTAATAGACTTTGTTTAAATTGCAACGGCAATTGAAAGACAGGTAGAAATTAGAATTATAGTGGAATAACATTATTTCAGCCAGTTTTACCATAATGACTACATTCTGAAGCATGTGTGGTAGTGAGATTACATTAGTAATCTGTTACTTTGAAATTGGACAGGATTTTGTTCCTAATAATTGGTACAGTAAGCTGTATTCCAAGTGAGAATTATTAGGTCAGATTGCAGCCAACTTTTAGCTACAATCTGACCCAATAATTCTCACTTGGAATAACAGCTTACTGTACTAAATTTCACCTGAAAACAGTTAACGTTGCTTCAGATCTGGAAGTCAGTAAGCAATTTGAACAGACATTGTAATTGATACTTTTGTTATAAAAGTGTTTGTTATGACACATTTTACATATGTAAGTCTTGCTTTTTAGGTTTTATCACACTTTCTTTGCAGTCATATTGTTTTGAAATATATTTTGCACATACATGCAGTCATATAAACTGAATAAGTTTTCAATCTGAGATATTATGACTAGCTTGATTCATATTTCAGATGTGGTTTGGCCGCAGGCTTTCCAATCACACAGAAGATACAGGTTCTATCACAAGAAGGGTCACATCAATTGATATTAGTCACTGGAAAAATTTGGAGAACCAGCTGTAGATTCTCAGGTTGAAATTTATTAAGGTATTTGCAGAAATTTAGCCAGTTTGGAACATTCAGCAGGCAGTGATGTACATTAAAATCATTCTTTATAAAGATCAGGGCTGTTGTTTATATATAGATCAGGGCTGTTGTGTTTTTTTTTTGCGAGAAAGCACAGCTGTGATACACAGTTTAAGATTTTGTTCATTGTGAATGGACATTATGGCTGTCTAGTTTTGTGTAATTTCACCTTAAGGAGGTAGGTTACCTTGTTACCAGGGTAAATTCAAATTAGTTTAACCGCAGCAATTTTTTGTATTTCGTGTAATTTAATGTTTTGACTGCTACAATTGCAATTTCTTTTATCTCTGGCCCTTCAAGTACAATTTTTATACAAGTTTGAAAAACATGACCCTCTAAAGGTATTTTATATAGAAAGAAGGAAAATACGTTTATCTAGCCTCCTACAAGTTTCTTGCATTTCTATTGGTCAACAGACGTCACGTGGAGACAGGATATATTCCATATCCTGCTAGTACATTACAGATATGAATAAATGAAAACAAAATGGCCGCCGCGTCGCTTTTGTAGTATTATCGTGTCTGATTATGACATTTCTGGTAGAAAATGTCTCTTGCTACAAAATTTTAGTGTTCTGTTACCACAGTTATCAACCCGCTGTGCGTGTTTATAGCCATATGACGTCATTCTGTTATTGTGCGATTGACCTTGACCGTTGACAAGTTGATGTTGTTTTAGTAAAATCAACGAAAAGCAAAGGAATTAACGCATTTGTCATGTTTGTAAGACAGCAGTTTGTTGCAGAATCATTTAATCTACCTGCAAGATAAAGGAATTAACAGGAAACGGGACTAAAGCGGAAGTTTTAAAAGACATTTCTGACATCGTCTAAATTATCTGATGATATTCGAAAGGATGGAACGTAAAAGTTTTTCAAAACCAGTTCATAACCTGTATAAATGAGCTTCTGTTTTTTGTGATTCTGTCAAAATACAGTTCATTTTTCATTTTATGGCTGGTGTTAATCAACTATAATCAAAGCATGAAAACCAGGGAAGATTTCAGGATTCCAGTCTGCACTGTAAGTAGCTTTATCATAATATAAAATCTGTGTCAATCAGTACAGAGAGAATGTAAAAGGTAGTCGGCAAGATAAAATCGTTACACTGCTTGTTGGTGACAGGATACGGGATATACGCTGTCTCGAAAATCCATATCAGGCTCGAGCTACGCTCTCGCCTGATATGGATTTCCTCGACAGCGTATATCCCGTATCCTGTCACCAACAAGCAGTGTAACTAATAATATTTAACAGTTTTCAGTGCATTTTGGTTTCATTGTTATCCGTAGAAGTCTGCATAATTAATAATTTTACTAGTATACGCGTTAGCTTTCTAATATAAGCTTAAAATATATATGTCGCGGGGCTCGTGTTTCCATGGTAACGCATTTTCTCTCATTTTTAAACAACTATTTATGAAAACGAGTTTTTCGACGGCTTTAGTGCCATTCTGTCAATGACCAACATGGAATATTTGGGAAATATTATTAGCAAAATACCAAACACTTTACATGGTACGCTATTTTTCTTAAAGTTTAAAGTAACCATGGCAACAGAGATGTTTAAAATAGCTTATATCTTGCTTTTTATCATAATTTCTTGTAAAAAAATATTAAATAAGATAATCTTTCTTGTTAATGTAGCTTTAAAACATTTTAATTCTAACGTAAGTAATATTTTCGTGTTATTTGCATTTACTTAAACAAATTTCACAGCTTAAAATACTTACAGCAGTACTCCTCGTCTGACATTTTTTATGGAAAAATCGTTCTGGATGCTGCTATTATTATTATGGATATTTATGAAATGAAAATAAAATGCCGAAGCTGTGTTCCTTAAATAGACCAGTGTTAACGCTTTTGAATTTTACATTTAGATATATAGGTCACGGGTTTCGTTTCCATGGTAACATCAATTCAATTCAACAAACCACAATTTTCTAGTGAAATTTGAACATTTTAGAGCTTAGTTTTAATATATAAGTAACAAACTATCAATGGAAACTGAAAAATGGGTATTACAAATCAAACTGCCCAATTTTTATTTTAAACTGGCCGTATTAAGTAACCTTTCACCCAGCTATATTCCCAATAACATTGGTTACCATCATCAATTTTCTTACATTCCGCATAACATTTCAATTTAACTATATACAAGAAGCAAAATATTGATTATTACTCAGAGCGAAAGATACATAAAAAATATTTCAGTAAATAATGGCTGTTTAAAAATAGTTCAAATAAAGAAAATACACAGAATTACGTACTTTAATTTTACGCGGTAACTGACACGTAACGTCATGACGTCAATGACGTCATTTTAAAGCAACAATGTTTTGAAGCGTTTCTGCGGCAATTTATTAATTATTTCTGCATAATTAAACCATTAAGCATCAGATCAGAGACAGGTACATGTTTTCTTTTCTGACGAATGGATATACAAACAAATTTGGTTTGTCGTAAACGCTGTCGTAAATCGTCACGTTAGCTTCCGCTTGGGCATGTGCACATACAAATATGAGTTCATTATTTAAGGTAACCTACCTCCTTAACAGCAGGGATTTATTTATTGCAGATCACTAAGTCTTTCACCACTTGTTTCACTCAGTCCAGCTCTACTATCAGTCACAGACAGAACAAAATTGAAAACTCGGAAAGCAACTTTTTGAACATTCAATGTTTTAACACATCACATCACACATGGGAACAGTTGCTACAATGCACAATTCTGATATAACACTGAGATATGTCTTAATATATGCTTTGCATTAAAAAAGGAATTATCTTTTATGTACATCATGTGAGGAAATATTCTTCTTTTGTAGAGAAATATATGAGGTAGGGCTCTGCAGTTTTCCATAAACACAACAAGAAGTTCACATTTGTTGCACAGATTTGTGTCTCACATGTATGGAGTTGAAGGAATAGTTACAGGAAAAGGGTACAGAATATGTAAGGATATGGTATGTTCCTGCTGAAAAAAATGTAAATGAATCAATACTATAGGTTTGACTGTACAAAGTATACAGAGAGTTATTCTTGTTTCTCTGGCACCGGCTTTCATGTCTTCAGTTTTAATGCTGAAAGTTTCCTGAACTTCTACTTCGTCTGTGTTATTACTTGATGGCTTTATTCACTGAAAATAGTAATTCTTCATAACACATGCATCATATGAAACTAAGACCATAAATTTCATATCAGTCTTTCCTCAGTCATGCCCTCAATTAAATAAATTTTCAGGTTGAAGTTTTGATATTTTTTTTCCCCATTAATAATGCTTTGAAGTGCCGTGTGATTGATCCTGTTTTATGAATTATATAGATAACCAAACACCTACATGTACATGTAGCTTTTAAGATTAAGAAGAGGTAAAAAGTAAATAGTGTCTGATTCATGTCCGATCCATAACTGCCATTCTTCTAGGGATTTTTAGCTCGACTATTCGAAGAATAGTCTAGCTATTCTACTCACCCTGGCGTCGGCGTCGGCGTCGGCGTCGGCGTCGGCGTCGGCGTCACACCTTGGTTAAGTTTTTGCATGCAAGTACATACAGCCATCAGTGAAAGGCATATAGCTTTGAAACTTATTTCTTCTTTTTCTAGGTCAATTACCAACCTCTCTGGGTCAAGTCCCATAACTCTGACATGTATTTTGAGCAAATTATGCCCCCTTTTGGACTTAGAAAATTTTGGTTAAAGTTTTACATGCAAGTTACTATCTCCAAAACTAATGCAGATATTGATTTGAAACCTCACATGTGTCTTCGGGGTTATAAAACTAGTTGATAGCAGCAAGTCCCATAACTCTGACTTTCATTTTGGCCGAATTATGCCCCCTTTTGGACTTAGAAAATTCTGGTTAAAGTTTTGCGTGCAAGTACATACAACTATTTCTAAAAGGCATATAGATTTAAAACTTATTTTTTCTTTTTCTAGATCAATTACCAACCTCACTGGGTCAAGTCCCATAACTCTGACATGTTATTTGAGCAAATTATGCCCCCTTTTAGACTTAGAAAATTTTGGTTAAAGTTTTACATGCAAGTTACTATCTCCAAAAATAATGCAGATATTGATTTGAAACTTCACATGTGTCTTTCGGGTTATAAAACTAGTTGATAGCAGCAAGTCCCATAACTCTGACTTTCATTTTGGCCAAATTATGCCCCCTTTTGGACTTAGAAAATTCTGGTTAAAGTTTTGCGTGCAAGTACATACAACTATTTCTAAAAGGCATATAGATTTAAAACTTATTTTTCTTTTTCTAGATCAATTACCAACCTCACTGGGTCAAGTCCCATAACTCTGACATGTTTTTTGAGCAAATTATGCCCCCTTTTAGACTTAGAAAATTTTGGTTAAAGTTTTACATGCAAGTTATTATCTCCAAAAATAATGCAGATATTGATTTGAAACTTCACATGTGTCTTCGGGGTTATAAAACTAGTTGATAGGATCAAGTCCCATAACTCTGACTTTCATTTTGGCCAAATTATGCCCCCTTTTGGACTTAGAAAATTCTGGTTGAAGTTTTGCGTGCAAGTACATACAGCTATTACTAAAAGGCATATAGATTTGAAACTTATTTTTTCTTTTTCTAGATCAATTACTAACCTCACTGGATCAAGTCCCAAAACTCTGGCATGTATTTTGGGCAAATTATGCCCCCTTTTGGACTTTGAAAATTCTGGTTAAAGTTTTACATGCAAGTTACTATCTCCAAAACTAATGCAGATATTGAATTGAAACTTCTCATGTGCCTTCGGGGTTATAAAACTAGTTGATAGCAGCAAGTCCCATAACTGATATGCATTTTGGTCAAATTATTCCCCCTTTTGAACTTAAAACTCTTTTGATATTTAACTTTTTTGGGTAATATTTTCCTGCTTCTGGGTCAATATTTCGAATAGTCGAGCTTGGCTGTCTTACGGACAGCTCTTGTTAAATTGATTGGCATAAATTTTCACCGTAATGGGGCAATGAGTAATGTGCAAGACTCAGACCTCAAGCACCAAGGACAAGGTCACACTTAGAGGTTCATTGTTCTCATTGCATGTTTCTAGTCCAGTCATCCATTAGGGATTTTCAAATTACCTGACACAAATGTTCCCTTTAATAAGTTGATGTGTCACTCTGTAGACCAACATCCCTAGCTCAGAGGTCAATGTCACAGATAGAGGTCAAAGGTTAACTACTTGGTCCTTTTCTTGTCCAGTCTATAGCTCTGCCATTTATAAAGGAATTTTAAAGTTATTTGGTACAAATTTTCCCTATCATGTCGTTGATATATCATATGCAAGATCCAGACCTCTAGCTCCAAGGTCAAGTTCACACATAGAGGTCAAAGGTTAACATGATCTTGCTTCTTGTCCTATCCATTGCTCTGCCATTTATAAAGGAATTTTAAAGTTATTTGGTACAAATTTTCCCTATCATGTCGTTGATATATCATATGCAAGATCCAGACCTCTAGCTCCAAGGTCAAGTTCACACATAGAGGTCAAAGGTTAACATGGTCTTGCTTCTTGTCCTGTCCATTGCTCTGCCATTTGTCAAGGAATTTTAAAATCACTTAGCACAAATATTCCTCATTAAGAGGCAATGTGTCATGTGCAAGACCAGGCCCCTGTTTCAACGGTCAAGGTCACAGTTAGATGTTAACTTGACTTAAACAGTCACAAAAACAAATTATTTTGTTGCATGTAAGACTCAGACATCTAATGCAAGGTCAGTGTCACCTATTGGGATTTTTGGTAATTTTTGTATGCTCAGTAACTTTTTGATGCAGTGGTGTTAGTATAAATATTCACCATTACAAGACATGGTGTCATATACAAATTTGAGGTCACAGGCACCCCAGTTAATTTCTTTTTTCTGTTTGTACATGAAATTACTTCCCTTTTTATGATAAAGTACAATACATATGTATTTATATCAGTTTTCCCAGTACATTTGTAATTTAAAAATGAAAGTAAGATAATTTGTATTGATAGACTGTTTAGTACCATATAAACGTCATGTATTTCACTTGTTTATTAATTACCTCCCTTTAACATGACAAAATATTTCATTTTGTTTTAATTAATTCCCTTTTTATTTAAAGATAAAAAACAGTAAACCATTACAATGCATGTATTAGCATTTGAAAGCATTCACAAATTATAGATTTCCAGACATTTTCAAACTACATAACGTCTGTGTGAATTTTCTGATTTATGTACATCTATAGTATAGAAGAAGACATTGTGTTCTCATGCAATATGTTTTGTAATAAATGTCCCTAAGCCAGGGACCTCTGCTACAAATTTTTGTTGTTTTCTACAAGTAACTGATAATTTCTTCACATGATCTAGAGAGTAAACTTAACCTTGATGTTTTGCCTTACAGATAGCCAAACACCTTCCCCAGGATTCCATGCAGCAACCTTCTGATAGAAAGATGTACCTGTTGTGCAAAGGGGATAAGCTGGCTTGGTAACAGGTATATTAGTTCATGTAAAACAATGATAAATATTACACATAAACCTTATATGCATGTATAATGTTTTAGCTCACCTTTGCTCAGGTGAGTTTTTGTGATTGCTCAATGTCCAGCATCTGTTGTCAGTCTGTCTGTCAACATTTAGCTTGTGTATGCGATAGAGGCTGTATTTTTCAACTGATCTTCATGAAATTTTGTCAGAATGAATACCTTGTTTAAATCTAGGCCAGGTTCGAAAATGAGTCATCTAGGGTAAAAAACTAGATCACTAGCTCAAGTAAAAGAAAAGCATTGTGTATGAGATAAAGTATATATTTTTCAATTGATCTTCATGAATTTTGGTTAGAATGTTAACCCTGATGAAATCTAGGCTAAATTTGAAAATGGGTCATTTTGGGTAAAAAACTAGGTCACTAGGTCAAATCAAAGAAAACCCTTGTGTAAGCGATAAAGGCTGTATTTTTCGACTGATCTTCATGAAATTTTGTCAGTATGAATGCCATAAATGCCTTCTGCCAGAAGTTTTACATAGACTTGTATAGAAAAACTTTAAAATTCTTCTTGTTTAAAACCATAAGACCTAGGCCTGTAATATTTTGTATGTAGCATTGCCTTTAGGTTCTCTGCCAAAACTGTTCAAATTATGCCCGTGGAGTGAAAAGAGGCCATGCCCCGGGGGATCTCAGGTTTTTCATAGACTTATATAGGAAAAAAACAACTCTAAAAGTCTTCTTGCCTGAAAACCCAAGGCTTAGGCTTTTAGTATTTATGTTGACTTAAGTTTCCTAGTGTTTCTCTACCAGATTTGTTAATCCCCCACCATAGGTTGTGGGGGTTAATAGGAATGGTCTCCTTCTGTCCTTCAGTCCTACTGTCATTCCGCCCGTCTGTCCGTAACACTTTCGTGTCCGCTCCATATCTCCTAAACCCCTTGAAAGATTTTTATGAAACTTGGGTCAAATGATCACCTCATCAAGACGATGTGCAGAACCCATGAGTCAGCCTTGTCAGCTCAAGGTCAAAGGTTTGAGCCTTCCATTTTGTGTCCGCTGTATATCTCCTAAACCCCTTGAAGGAATTTTATAAAACTTGGGTCAAATGATCAAGACGGTGTGCAGAACCCATAAGTCAGCCATGTCAGCTCAAGGTCAAGGTAACAACTTAGGGTGAAAGGTTTGAGCCTTCCATTTTGTGTCCGCTCTATATCTCCTAAACCCCTTGAAGGAATTTTATAAAACTTGGGTCAAATGATCACCTCATCAAGACGATGTGCAGAACCTATGAGTCAGCCATGTCAGCTCAAGGTCAAGGTCACAACTTAGGGTGAAAGTTTTGAGCCTTCCATTTTGTGTCCGCTCTATATCCCCTAAACCCCTTGAAGGATTTTCTTCAAACTTGGGTCAAATGATCACCTCATAAAGGCAATGTGCAGAATCTATGAGTCAGCCATGCTGGTTCAAGGTCAAGGTCACAACTGAAGGTCAGAGGTTTGAGCCTTCCATTTTGTGTCTGCTCTGTATCTCCTAATTCCCTTGAAGGATTCATAAAATTATGAAACTTGGGTCAAATGATCCCCTCATCAAGGTGATGTGCAGAACTCATGAATCAGCCATGCCGGCTGAAGGTCTAGGTCAAAACTCAAGGTCAAAGGTTTTGGCCTTTCATTTCATGTCTGCTCTATATGTGACAGAGCATGAGATTTTGGGTCCAAATGCAATTTTGGTCAAAAATGAGGTTTTGGGCTAATCTGACAGACTGACCCGTTCTGAGTAAGAATCTTCAATTTGACGCCAAAAATCAGCCGTTGTCATGGAGATATTACCACTTTTCGGGCACCATGTTTTTGTCTAACTGTATCAAAATTGAGGCAGTATATCTTAATAATGACTCCGTATTTAAATAATATCAAGATAAAATACATGATAAAATAACAAAAGCAACATGCAATTAATGGAATGTATTTCTTTTTGTCTCTTTCTTTCATGTAGTATAAAAATATTTATGTTCTAAAAATCGTTTCTATAGCAACACTGTTGTTTAACCTCTTTTTTTACAGTCCCTTGATGAATCGAGCAATAAATTACATAAAATGTGAAATAAATACACAAGTAACTTTTTCTAGTGTGCAAACAGTTTACAGACAACTGTTTTATGACATTCTTTTGAACAAAATACAGACTTTATTTGATATCAAATTAGACAACATCCCAAAAACTAGGACATTAATCTTATTGTTATAGACACCTGATCTATTAAACAGTAAGAAAGAAAATCAGGCAAGAAGATATAATTATTAGACTGTTATTATCAACTGTGAGTTTGCTAAAATTTCAGAAGATTTAGATATACTGATCAGTGAATCATTACCATGGCAACGATGTGGTATTTTCTTACAAAAATACTAACATTACCATGGCAACAATGTGGTATTTTCTTACAAAAATACTAACATTTTTGTTAATTTCTTTGTAATAATTTGAACATTTGAAGTGTTTTTCCATAAATTTACATCAAAAGCTGTCTGTTTTCTTATTTAAAAGTAAGAGACATCATTCCATGCAAATTAATGTAATATTGTTTGAGAAATACATACTTTTCGGATACACCTCTCTCAGTTACAGCTCTTGCCATTTTAAGGCAGACTTGTGTGATAACATAGTGCTTTGCTGATGCAATTATTACATATGAAAATATATTCACTAACATAATACAGCTTAACAAATATAACATATAAACAAGAAAGATGTTGTTTACATATGATGATATCCAAAATAATTTAAAAGTCAAATTAATGTTACCATGGCAACAATGCAATATTTTCTTAAAGAATCAGAACATTCATTTAGCATCTGTTCAGTATACATTTGTTTTACACCACAAATGGTCAATTATGATCATTTATTAAAAAAAAAACATGTTTCATGTAATATAATTTGACACTGAGAACTACATATTTTGCATTACAACTCTGCCATTTTATGGCAGATTTGTGTTATGACATGTTTTGTTGATGCAATGATTACACATAAAAGATATTAGTCTGATTTGCAGAATATAAATAAGAAACATGCTGTCTACATAATCAAACAAATCTAAATTAAAGTCAAATTTGTGTTACCATGGCAACTCACAATGTTTTGCAACAAAATTAGCTATTTCTGCAAAGTTCATGTAAAAATATCTTTTAACACAGTTATAACCATGGATTTACATGATTAATGCTTGAAATAAAATATATTATATTTAGCCAGAAACAAATATTTTCTGCTATATTGGAAGTTTTCTGTCATGGCCATTTCTGGGAAAATCCTTCCTACACCCACACTGGCAAGGCAGTTTTGATTGTAAAAATGTTTCATCCAAAGGTTGTGCTCTAAATGTCATACATGTTGTAGTTTTGAAACAACTAGGATTTATTCAACAGACATGTCTTAGTATTTCATGCATGCAGTTTTGGAAAATTCATAAGTTAAATTCTGTATTGTTAGAACAATTCTGCTGTCATGGCAACAAAACACTTATAAAATACTTTTACCCAATGTTTCTCACAGTTGACTAAGTTTTACTTTTTCTTGAAACACATATGTAATTTGAATTAGACTGTTTAACTTTTTCAGGTCATGAGGGCAGGAAACATGAACTTATTTGTGCAATATGAAGTTATTTGCTCATATCAGTATTTGTGACATGCACTCTATTCCATAGGCATGATTTCAGCTGGATGATCAGTATAACATATTAATTCATTCTGTTTCATTCCCTTTCACATATTCATAGTTCTTTCATCACTGCAAAACAAAAATTCAACAACATTAGAACTTCATTTTAAGATTAGTATAAGGTTATAGAATATAAGACTGTAAAGCATTTTTTAAGCTTAAGAGGAATTGATAAGTATAAATTCATCCAAGAATCTTACAGTATTCAAGCAGAAAAAGTAGCTTTTCAAGAATACATAAGCTAGCTAAGATTCTGACAGACTAGACATACAATTCATGCAATCATACTTAATGTAAACATACATACATGATATATTTAATTATTATATATCATTACCTATTCACTTCTTAATATACTAAAACATACTTGCTGAATGGGTCTATAATTAAAATCTTTTTTCTTAAAATGTTATGAATAAAATAGATCATTTATGTTTATGTTACTTTAATGTCTTTATCTTTCTTAGAATAGCAGCATAGTAACTGTAAAAATGTATGAAGAAATTTACAAACCCCCAAAAAATCCAGCTTGTGGTGTATAGACCTTCCTGGAAAATCCTTTAACTGTTTAAGGTCATTGCATCAAGCCAAACAATCCTCAGTGGTTGATCTGTAAAATGAAAAAAAAAGCTGAAAAAGGCTGAAATGTAAGATAAAAATGCCCTGGGCAGTAAGCTCAGTACATAGAGCACAAAGACTTCTATAAAAAGAGTAATAGGTTTGAATCCCTGGCAAGACTTTCAAAACAAAATGTATCTAAAGTTAATTCATTTTACAAAGTGGTTGTCAGTGACATGCCAAGAACAGTACAAAATGGTGAGGAATCCAGAAATAATGGCCAGGTGAACAGTATGCACATTTAACAAAAAATTGAAAAGCTTTGGAAAAAACTGTCTCATTCCAAGTAAAAACAATATTTATGCCTTGTAGAAGTTTTATGTATGGACTGATTTGACATTACAAGTAAGAAATAAGTAATTGAAGCTGACAATAGATGTGTTTCAACTGTTCCTGGTCAGTCACTATGATTTTCAAGACTTAAAAATTTGCAGATTAGAAATTATACACCGTTTTCCAAAGTGAAAGTACCATGTATTTGAATGGGGCTAAATTTTCAGTCATATTTTTTTTATTGAATGGCTTCGTAATCTCTCTAAAGAAACTAGGAAAATGCTCCTTTATAGTGGATGAATAAGTCATATCAAAATAAATCAAATACATTTAGCGGTAAAAGTGCAATTAACTGCGGACACTTTTGCACAAAAACCTGAAAAAGTTGTCACGTGTCAAAATCTAGGACATGACTTTAACACCGCATAAAACTTTATCGGTAATATTACATTCAAAAGTACAATTGATTTGTCATTCATACACATATTAGAATCCAAAAACATAATTTTATTTCTGTAAATCAAAACTAACAAAAAGTGGTGGTTGTTGCTAGAATTGAGCTACCTCCAAACTGTCATTAGTGTCAAATCCGGGCTATTTTTCGAAAAGATATCGAATAAAACAGTCGATATGAACTCAAATAATATTTTAAACCCTACATATCGCTTAAATACTTACTTACCTTGAGATTCGTTAACTGTGATTCTTTATACAATCGAAATAAATCATCAAATAACTGTTTTTGGTAATTTCATTTTCTCCGCGACCTTCGATGTTTACAAATGGCGTGTCGATTCAAAGGGCGATAAATTATCAATCATTTTAAAAATTTAAAGAAACGAAATTGCAAAACAAGGAAATGTTTATGTCACTTCATTTATTTCTTGTGGCAAGGTAGAGTATTATTGAAAACATTAATGCATTAATTGCCGCGAACACGTGGTAACGTCCACCATTTTTTGTGACGTAACTTTAATCGATGTTTTCTCAAATGACGTAACGCCGAATTTGGACCCAAAATGTCATGGTGCGTCACATATCTCCTTAACCCCTTGAAGGAATTTTATAAAACTTTGGTCAAATGATCACCTCATCAAAACCCTTTCACTATCCATAGCATTGGCGGGGTATTTAGCTGTCTTTCAGACTGCCTTGTTCAAGTTATGTCCCAAGGGTGAAAAGAGGCCCTGGCCTGGGGGTACCAAGTTTAACATTGACTTATACATGTATATATAAAAGTTCAAGGCCTAGGTCTTTGATATTTGGTATATAGCATTGCCTGGTGAATCTCTAACAAGTTTGTTCAAATTATGGGTGAAAAGAGGCTCTGCTCTGAGGGCCACTTTTTAAAACTATGAGTTATATAGGAAAAATACTTTAAAAATTATCAGATCATATTTCCTAGGTTTGTGAACCCAAGCAGTTACGGATCACTTGACTTTGATCTTAACCTTTTGACCTGCTTTCTTGTTTTTAAAGATACAGCCTTGAAATTTCGATGACATGTGCAATTTTGCACACGATCTTAAAACTGACTTTCAGTCACCATAAATGTGACTTATGATCTACCTTCTTTATATAGTTCTTAATATTTTAGCATCCATTTGAAACATGTAGCTCATATTACTCAGGTGAGCGATCTAGGGTCATCATGACACTCTTGTTTTCTTTTTCTAGGTCATTTGCTAGTCTATATTGGTCAAGTTTCATAACTCTGAATTGTGCTTAGGGCAAATTATGCCCCCCTTTTGGACAGTTAAAGTTTTGCATGCAAAAGTTGCTCTCACAAAAAATGCAGTTATTGAATTGAAACTTAATGTTTGTCGTCAAGTTATAAAACTAGGTGGTAGTATCAAGTCCCATCACTCATGAATTTTGGCCAAATCCTGCCCCCTTTTGGTTACGTTTTGCATGTAAGTTACTGGATTGAAACTCGATAGATATTTTAACATTGAGGGTATTGTTCCTGCTTCTGAGAATAAAGTTGGAATAGTCAAGCATTGTCTGTCTTACAGACAGCTCTTGTTCTTATTAGCTCATCTGATTTTTTGAAAGAAAAAATGATGAGTTATTGTCATCACTTGATCAGCATCGCTGTTGCCTGGTTAAGTTTTATGTTTAGGTCAGCTTTTCTCCTAAACTATCAAAGATATTGCAACACTTGTTCACCATCATACATGTAAGTTGACCCTGTACAGCAAGAAACATAACTCCATCCTGCTTTTTTCAAGACTTATGGCCCCTTTAGGACTTAGAAAATATCAGATTTATTGGTTAAGTTTTATGTTTTAAATTAGGTATTTTTTATCTCCTAAACTATCAAAGCTATTGCTTTGAAACTTGTAACAGTTGTTTATCATCATAAGCTGACTCTGTACAGCAAGAAACATAACTCCATCTTGATTTTTTCAAGATTTATGACCCTTTTTGGACTTAGAAAATCATGGGTAGGACAATATTTCTATTATACAGAGAGAAAAAAAAAATCAGATGAGAGTCTACAACCGCAAGGCGGTGCTCTTGTATTAATATTGTCTAGAAATCAAATCAGTTTGCCAGTATGGAAAAAAAGGCACAAATAAATCACAAACTTGGCTTCATACATTATTGCCAGTAGCTTTAATGTTTTGAAGATGTCACATTTAATAAAGGGTGATAAATGTATATTGGATGTTATTCTGGCAGTTAAATTCTTTCTTTGTTATATCTTTTAAGATTGTCTAACAGGAAAAAGAAAAGGAAAATGACACCAGAAAAGACAAGCTACAGTAGATACAAGTTGCTAAGGACAAGAATGTCTGTTATTCATGGAAACATCAGAGTTCAGCTGGGTCTTGAAACAGGTAATTTGATAATCTGTCAATTAACAACATCATGGTATATGTTGGATGCATTAATTTTATCAGTAAGTGTGATAACAAATATAAGGCAGTGAATCAACTTTTATTTCATCTATGTAAACTGTTAATATTTTCATACTGCAATATAACATAGTGTCCAGGGTACAAAATTATAAAGCTGAATTTCAGCTCGACTTTGCAAAGAATAAGAAAGTTTTGTGTCTATATCTGTACTGGTTATTTTGTCATTAAGTCAGATGTCTTCTGTTGAATTAAAACATCTCAAATCATTTGCCCCTCGTGGATGTGGGTTCGAGCCTCACTGGGGACGCTGAATTCTTTATATGCGTGAGGAAGCCATCCAGTTGGCTTATGGAAGGTCAATGGTTCTACCCATGTACCTGCTCGTGATGAAATAATCCACAGAGGGGCACCTGGGTTCTTCATCAAAGCTGGAAAGTTGCCCTATAACATATGGTTGTGTGGGTGCGATGTTAAACACAACAAAATAAATAAATGGAGACCACTTTTCTGTAATACAATATGCATGTTACTTCCAATTTTGAGGTGTTTTTTAACCTACATGTAGTTCTAACTGGAAAGGATCTTTTTGTGGACTTACAATTTTTATGCCCCCACTTTGGGGGGTGGGGGGCATATAGATTTGCCCTTGTCCGTCCTTTCGTCCGTCCGTCCTTCCGAGAATGTTGTGTCGCGCCTAGCTCCAAAAGTATTTGACGTAGAGTCACAAAACTTTACAGGAATGTTGGTCAGCATGTGTAGTTGTGCACCTTGGGTTTCGCGTCTGGATTCATACAGTCATGTAGAAGTTATGGCCCCTGACTTTGTAAAGATTGGTCATTTTAGTGTTGTGTCGCGCCTAGCTCCAAAAATATATGACTTAGAGTCACAAAACTTTACAGGAATGTTGGTCAGCATGTGTAGTTGTGCACCTGGGGTTTCGCGTCCGGATTCATCCAGTCATGTAGAAGTTATGGCCCCTGACTTTGTAAAAATTGGTCATTTTAGTGTTGTGTCGCGCCTAGCTCCAAAAGTATATGACTTAGAGTCACAAAACTTTACAGGAATGTTGGTCAGCATGTGTAGTTGTGCACCTGGGGTTTCGCGTCCGGATTCATCCAGTTATGTAGGAGTTATGGCCCCTGACTTAGTAAAAAATTGGTCATTTTAATGTTGTGTCGTGCATAGCTCCAAAAGTATTTGACCTAAAGTCACCAAAGTTTACAGGAATGTTGGTCAGCATGTGCAGTTGTGCACCTGGGGTTTCACATCCAGATTCATTCAGTCTTGTAGGAGTTATAGCCCCTGACTTCGTTAAAAAATGCGTAGCTCCAAAAGTATTTGACCTAGAGTCACCAAAGTTTACAGGAATGTTGGTCAGCATGTGCAGTTGTGCACCTGGGGTTTCGCGTCCGGATTCATTCAGTCATGTAGGAGTTATGGCCCCTGACTTAGTTAAAAATTGGTCATTTTAATGTTGTGTTGTGCATAGCTCCAAACGTATTTGACCTAGAGTCACCAAAGTTTACAGGAATGTTGATCAGCATGTGCAGTTGTGCACCTGGGGTTTCGCGTCCGGATTCATTCAGTATTGTAGGAGTTATGGCCCCTGATTTGGGAAAAAATTGTCATTTTAATGTCATGTAGTGGGGGCATCTGTGTCCCATGGACACATTTCTAGTTTTTTTTAAAGATTAGTTGTTAGAATCTACTATAAATAATTTATCCTGTAATTTTTTAAATTGACCGTAGGGAAAAACCAAGACCACTTTTCTATGGTACAATATAGGTGTTACTTTCAAATTTTAGGTGTATTTTAAGGTATTTATACCTGGTAAGGAGATTTTTTGTGGGTTTAGAAAAGCAGAAGAAGTACAATGATTAGTAAACAACCACAAAATTAAAATTCCATTTGCAAATACAGGTGCTAGTTTAACGAAATTTGCTGTGAGGGGTGTATATTGTGACATTCTGGCACTCTTATTTATACAATTGTGTAACTTTCAATGAAGTTCTGGACACCACAACTTTACATATTTTTAGCTCACCTGTCACATAGTGACAAAGTGAGCTTTTGTGATCACCCTTCGTCCGTTGTCCGCCGTGCGTCCGTCCGTCAACAATTTCTTGTCTGCACGATAGTGGTTTCATTTATGATTTTATTTTAACCAAACTTGCACACAACTTGTATCATCATAAGATCACGGTTCCTTTCTTGAACTGGCCAGATCCCATTATGGGTTCCAGAGTTATGGCCCCTGAAAGGGCCAAAATCAGCTATTTTGACCTTGTCTGCACATTAGCAGCTTTATTTATGATTTGATTTTTACCAAACTGGCACACAACTTGTATCACCATAAGATCTTGGTTCCTTTTTTGAACTGGCCAGATTCCATTATGGGTTCCAGAGTTATGGCCCCTGAAAGGACCAGAATTAGTTTTTTTTGCCCTTGTCTGCACAATAGCAGCTTCATTTATGATTTGAATTTAATCAAACTTGCACAAAACTTGTGTTGCCATAAGATCTGAGTTCCTTTATTGAACCGGCCAGATCCCCTAATGGGTTCCAGAGTTATGGCCCCTGAAAGGGCCAAAATTAGCTATTTTGACCTTGTCTGCACAATAGCAGCAACTTCGTTTATGATTTGATTTTAACCAAACTTGCACACAACTTGTATCACAAAAAGATCTTGGTTCCTTTCTTAAACTGGCCAGATTCCATCATGGGTTCCAGAGTTATGGCCCCTTAAATGTCCAAAATTGGCTATTTTGGCTTTTGCAGCCATATAGATGTTACCTGGCCTTCTTTATGCCCTTTTGTTAAATAAATTAAAGGAAAAGATAAGGCGAGGTGGGTTCGACTATCCGGTTTAATGTTCATATTAAACTAAATGATCTCAGTGCTTGTATATTTAGAAAGTAACACTTGCTGTAAAGTTCTATCAAAATCAGCTTGATCATATACATAATCTTGTACAGTTTCTCATTTAAAATCCAACTGAATGTGTACAGTACTGTAATCTGGATCTCACTGATCTCTCTAATCTCCCAGATCTCAAGCTCTGAAAATAAGTACAAATGCATTCAATACTTTTGCAAAGAGATCATTAACATACAAGTACACAACATACATTTAAACTATACAATAATCATAATTATACATTCATCATGATAATTATACAATCATCATTATACATTACAACTTCAATACATATAATAATCATCAAGCAATGTAGCACAAATGGGTGCTGGTATTTCCTGTCTAGTGGCCGGCTCAATGGTTATTTAATTAACATAAAATAAGTAGAACCCATGAAATACATGTAACAAAAAAATAACAATATCACATAGTTTACATATAAAAATACATACCAATTGTGGATTGGGCTCTTTGTTGACCTCACAGACACACACACACCAAAAATGTACTTTCTCAGTGAGCTGGTTACTGACACTGCCACCATGTGTTACTATAAGACTGCAAAACAAGGTGTACAATGGAATAGAAACAGTGATGTCTTAGAATTACTGCAACAAGTTAATAATATGCCGCCATCTTAGAATTCATCAATCATGTCAACAATGCATGTACATGAATTAAGTATTAAAAACACAATGCAATTAAACACAGCTCATTTGCAACTTGTCTAAGAAATAAATTGCAAGGCAACAAAAACATTTCCTAACCTCAAAAGAATCCAAAACTCCTCCATGAACATAAACTATATTATAATGGAACAATTCCACCTGTCCCCTTGAAAACATGTCGGACAACTGAATAAAAAGCGGGGTCATGTGACTAAAATTCATATAACAGCGGGAACTTATTGCAGTGCTTGACTGGTTGCTACTAAGAATTGGTCAAAGGGAAGCAACTTCTGAATAACTTAAGATCCAGAATAATCCACCTTGTTACATAGAGACTTCATTTATGGTTTTATTTGATACAAACTTCCAAAATATCTTCAACAACAATAAATCTTGGATTCCATGACAAATCAGATCCAATCGTTAAATGAATGGTTACCAACTTCTATCCGCCTGGCGCCTGGCATAGTGGTAGGAGTTGGGAGGTAATTGGTACACACAATAAAGGTGTCTCATAAGTCAAATTGGCTGGCCCTTTCAATAGGGGTGACACTATAATAAACAAGCCCTTTACCGTAGTTTCCAGAGTTATTTTATATCTGATTACCTCCCCTGATTGTAGTCAAAATGGATTTATATCAGTAAGTACTTACAGGACTTATTTGAAATTTCATTATTGTCATTAGTTGGACCGAGCCAATCAGGGTAGATAACTATGGACTGATTTTATGTCAAATTACCTCCCTTTATTTCAAATTAAAATGGGTATATCTCCGTAACTAATGAAGATACTGATCTGAAATTTCATTTATGTCAACAGATTTATTTGGCAGATCCTTCTTTTGTTAACTTACAATAATTTTCTTTTGAATTACTTCCCTTTTACGTTACTATAAATAGCCTATTTTTAGTAACTTTTTTATTATTGGCCGTAGGGAAAAACCGAGACCACTTTTCTGTGGTACAACATGGATGGTACCTCCAATTGTTAGGTGTATTTTGACATATCTGTACCTTGTAAGAATTTTGTTTTTCTTTTTGGTTAAATTTCTTTCCTTTGTTGTTCCTGTCCTTTGGACTTAGATATTTTTTTGAGGACCTTCTTGTCCTCAAGTGCAATGATAACAGGTGAGCGATATAGGGCCATCATGGCCCTCTTGTTTATTTTCTGTATTACATCGTAACTTATCAAGTCTATTCGGTATCGTATCAACAATGAAAAGACCATTACTGAGACTATAATATAATCATTGTTTTTAGTAGTATATATCCTGATGAAAGTTCAGTTATCATTCAATGATCATAGAATTTTATTCTGTTGGTAGCAGGAGTCTGACTGTCCAACTTTGATCACAAAAATACTTTGATACATCAAACAATGTGTGAGTCATATCTCACATGAAAACACTAAATCTTGTGTTTTCCAGTAATACAACATAAACAACAAAACTGCAGCTGGTACTGGATTACTTGCCTGCACTCCCTATACCATCTCACCTTCTGCCAGCTCTACCTGTGTACACTGTCCCCTGTACCATCTCCCATTCTGCCAGCTGTACCTGTGTACACTGTCCCTGTATCATCTCACCTTATGTCAGCTCTCTCTGTGTACACTGTCCCTGTACCATCTCACCTTCTATCCCTATACCATCTCACCTTTTGCCAACTCTGCCTGTGTATGCTGTCCCTATACCATCTTACCTTCTGCAAGCTCTACCTGTGTACGCTGTCCCTGTACCATCTCATCTTCTGCCAGCTCTACCTGTGTACACTGTCCCCTGTACCATCTCCCATTCTGCCAGCTGTACCTGTGTACACTGTCCCTGTACCATCTCACCTTATGTCAGCTCTCTCTGTGTACACTGTCCCTGTACCATCTCACCTTCTGTCACTATACCATCTCACCTTTTGCCAACTCTGCCTGTGTATGCTGTCCCTATACCATCTTACCTTCTGCAAGCTCTACCTGTGTACGCTGTCCCTGTACCATCTCATCTTCTGCCAGCTCTACCTGTGTACACTGTCCCCTGTACCATCTCCCATTCTGCCAGCTGTACCTGTGTACACTGTCCCTGTACCATCTCACCTTATGTCAGCTCTCTCTGTGTACACTGTCCCTGTACCATCTCACCTTCTGTCCCTATACCATCTCACCTTTTGCCAACTCTACCTGTGTACGCTGTCCCTGTACCATCTCATCTTCTGCCAGCTCTACCTGTGTACACTGTCCCCTGTACCATCTCACCTTCTGCCAGCTGTACCTGTGCACGCTGTCCCTGTACCATCTCACCTTCTGCCAGCTCTACCTGTGCATGCTGTCCCTGTACCATCTCACCTTCTGCCAGCTCTACCTGTGTATGCTGTCCCTGTACCATCTCATCTTCTGCCAGCTCTGCCTGTGCATGCTGTCCCTATACCATCTCACCTTCTGCCAGCTCTGCCTGTGTATGCTGCCCCTATACCACCTCAACTTCTGCCAGCTCTAATTATGTACGCTGTCCCTATACTATCTCACCTTCTGCCAGTTCTACCTGTGTACACTGTCATGAAGCCCAGTAACTTTCTTGCTTCCAGTTCTACCTGTATACACTGTCATGAAGCCGAATGACTTTCTTGCTTCCAGTTCTACATGTGTACACTATCGTAAAGGTCAGTGACTTTCCTGCTACCAGCTTTACCTGTGTATACTGTTATGAAGCCCAGTGACTTTCTTGCTTCCTGTTCTACCTGTGTACACTGTGATAAAACAGTGAATTTCTTGCTTTCAGCTTTTTCTGTGTATCCTGCCATGAACGTCAGTGACCTTGCTTCCAGCTCTATTTGTGTAATCTGCCTTGTAGCCAAGTGACTTTCTTGCTTCCAGGTCTACCTGTGTACAATGTCATGAAGCCCAGTGATCTTGCTTCCAGGTCTGCCTGTGTATACTGCCATGAAGGTCAGTGACTCTTGCTTCCAGCTCTACCTGTGTCAATGTTATGAAGCCCAGTGACTTCATGCTTCCAGCTTTAACTGTGTATACTGCCATGAAGGTCAGTGACTTTCTTACACTGTAATGAAGCCCATTACCTGTGTATACTGCCATGAAGATCAGTGACTTTCTTGTTTCCAGCCCTACCTGTGTACACTGTCATGAAGCCCAGTGACCTTCTTGCTTTCAGCTTTACCTGTGTATACTGCCATGAAGGTCAGTGACTTTCTTGCTTCCAGCTCTACCTGTGTACACTGTCGTGAAGCCCAGTGACCTTCATGCTTCCAGCTTTACCTGTGTATACTGCCATGAAGGTCAGTGACTTTCTTACACTGTAATGAAGCCCATTACCTGTGTATACTGCCATGAAGATCAGTGACTTTCTTGTTTCCAGCTCTACCTGTGTACACTGTCATGAAGCCCAGTGACCTTCATGCTTCCAGCTTTATCTGTGTATACTGCCATGAAGGTCAGTGACCTTCTTGCTTACATCTCTACCTGTGTACACTGTCATGAAGCCCAGTGACTTTCTTACACTGTAATGAAGCCCATTACCTGTGTATATTGCCATGAAGATCAGTGACTTTCTTGCTTCCAGCTCTACCTGTGTACACTGCCATGAAGATCAGTGACTTTCTTGCTTCCAGCTCTACCTGTGTACACTGTCATAAAGCCCAGTGACCTTCATGCTTCCAGCTTTACCTGTGTATACTGCCATGAAGATCAGTGACTTTCTTGCTTCCAGCTCTACCAGTGTACACTGTCATAAAGCCCAGTGACCTTCATGCTTCCAGCTTTACCTGTGTATACTGCCATGAAGATCAGTGACTTTCTTGCTTCCAGCTCTACCTGTGTACACTGTCATAAAGCCCAGTGACCTTCCTGCTTCCAGCTTTACCTGTGTATACTGCCATGAAGATCAGTGACTTTCTTGCTTCCAGCTCTACCTGTGTACACTGTCATGAAGCCCAGTGACCTTCATGCTTCCAGCTTTACCTGTGTATACTGCCATGGACATCAATGACTTTCTTGCTTCCAGCTCTACCTGTGTACACTGTCATGAAGCCCAGTGACCTTCATGCTTCCAGCTTTACCTGTGTATACTGCCATGAAGGTCAGTGACTTTCTTGCTTAGACTCTACCCGTGTAAACTGTGATAATACCCAGTGACCTTTTTGCTACCAGCTTTACGTTTGTACAATGTAATGAAGCCCAGTGACTTGCTACCAGCTCTACCTGTGTACACATTATTTGTGCCAAGTTATTTCAGAATCCATTAATGCATATAGAAGTTATGGCATTGACACTCCTAAGTGTGACATTGACTTTAAAGAGAAAAGAAAAAGAAGAGAAAGGGCATTACATACATATTGCCTATGTGTGTGTGAAGTTTGAGAGAGTTAGGTGTAATAAAATTACCGGTATACTAAATTTATGAGGACACACTAACAAACAATCTGAACAGACAGACCGCATGGTGACTCCTATTATACACCTCGTTCAAACTTCATTGGAGCAATGGAAAAGCCGCTATTTAATGAATAAGTCGGTTGCTTACAGGTATACAGTCTTTTGTACGAAAGTGGTAAACATTTGTACAGTGCTGCAAGCAAACATGCATACAGTCAGGACATCACACTGAATCCTTTCATTGTCGGTAATAAACAGATTGAAGGCTTTAGCTATGATTTTATTTTATTTTACCAAACTTGTTCCTTTATCCATGAAACAGTGGGATTTATACATTGTATGTAGATTATTCTTTAAGCAAGAAAATGTGTACTTTTGATGTCGACAATATGCAATTTTTGGACAAAATCAGTGATTCATCGATTTTTTTTTGGTGTAATTTTACCTGTAATCAAACTAACACAAAAATATATAAGATACAAATCATGTTCAGTTTCCAATTTAATATAAATATACACACCAACAAATATAAAATAGGTCGTTCCAACTTTTAGTGGCCGACTATTGATTTGATTGTTCGCAACAGGAAGTGGGGGTGGGTGGTGGTGGTGTTTTTTTTTTTGAGGGGTGGGGGGGGAAGGAGTTACAGTCGTTTATAGGGGATAATTTCCCTAAGACATCTTGTGGCCTGTGTGACAATGGTCAAGTTCGCACTACCTGAGATCTTGTGCACACTGTGCAGGTTAGGTGTGCACTATATACATTCTGTTGCATACTACATGAGGTCTGGTGCGTACTACGTGAGGTCTTGTGCGTACTACGTGAGGTTTGGTGTGCAGTACTTGAGGTTTGTTGCACACTTTGCGAGGTTTGTTGTGAACTGTATAGGGTAAGGTCTGGTGCACACAGTTTCCTGGTTTAAACATTCCAGAATTTGTTCTGCCTCTGATTGCTCCATGGTGGTGTGACATTGTACTACTTTCTTTATTTGATTTACCTTCATTATCACATATTGTGTACCTTAAAGTAAGCAGTAGTTTCCTTGAGACAGCGCTTTTGGAATATTGTTTCTTTCTGATGGATCTGTTTTTCTCTCTCCCAGTTTTGAAATGTTGTGAATTGAGATATTTGACATTTAATTATTAAATCTGAATTAATTTCAGGTTCTGATGTAAAAAGGCGAAATCTCAAAAAAAAGTTCTGGGCCTTCATCTGGACACAGTCGCACAACTTTAGCCGATACAAGTAAGATATGTTTTCTGCTTGTAGAACACAACAGCAAACACTTGCCATGCTTACTGGTCAACCATTTTTTAAATATTTGTAAACAACAGATTCTTTCATGTTTCTAGAATTGAGACAACAAGTATTTTCATTCTCTGATTCTATTGTACTGGATTCAGTCATAGGAGATAACTCTTTAAGCATTTAAATTTTTTATATTTATGCCTCTTTTCTTCTCAAAACATAGGACAGGGCTAGACAGAATTCTGTGGACATTCTGGTAAGAGCAGGAAGTAGAAATTTAGAAATGAAAAAAAGTATCTCGACTATCTGTTAACAAAAATTCCATTCAGAAATCTAATGTTTGAATTTCTCCATTAAATTTCAGCTAGTACATCAAAGTCACAGTCCACTTCCGGCGGAACTAACCGATCTTTCTGGGAAACATCAGACTCTGGAGCGCCCTCTAGTAGTTCGTCTGCGTTCCTGAAAAGCTGGTGATACAGCGCCACCTGGAAGAATGAGACAAACGTCACAGTCTAACCTCGGGGAAATCAACCGCAAACTTAACCATTTAGTAAAGTATACACATATACTTAACAACCCAAAATATGTGTGAACGAATCAAGACAGTTGTGTAATGTGACATTTAGTTTTCAACATGCTAAATTACGTAAACTTTTTAGCTCACCTGTCACATAGTGACAAGGTGAGCTTTTGTGATCATGCAGCGTCCGTCCGTCCGTGCGTCCGTCCGTAAACTTTTGCTTGTGACCACTCTAGAGGTCACATTTTTTGTGGGATCTTTATGAAAGTCAGTCAGAATGTTCATCTTGATGATATCTAGGTCAAGTTCGAAACTGGATCACGTGCCATCAAAAACCAGGTCAGTAGGTCTAAAAATAGAAAAACATTGTGACCTCTCTAGAGGCCATATATTTCAAAAGATCTTCATGAAAATTGGTCAGAATGTTCACCTTGATGATATCTAGGTCAAGTTCGAAACTGGGTCACGTGCCCTCAAAAACTAGGTCAGTAGGTCTAAAAATAGAAAAACTTTGTGACCTCTCTATAGGCCATATATTTCACAAGATCTTCATGAAAATTGGTCAGAACGTTCACCTTGATGATATCTAGGTCAAGTTCGAAAGTGGGTCACATGCCATCAAAAACTGTGTCAGTAGGTCAAATAATAGAAAAACCTTGTGACCTCTCTAGAGGCTATATTTTTCATGGGATCTGTATGAAAGTTGGTCTGAATGTTCATCTTGATGATATCTAGGTCAAGTTCGAAAATGGGTCACGTGCCTTCAAAAACTAGGTCAGTAGGTCAAATAATAAAAAAACCTTGTGACCTCTCTAAAGGCCATATTTTTCATGGGATCTGTATGAAAGTTGGTCTGAATGTTCATCTTGATGATATCTAGGTCAAGTTCGAAACAGGGTCATGTACGGTCAAAAACTAGGTCAGTAGGTCTAAAAATAGAAAAACCTTGTGACATTTCTAGAGGCCATATTTGTGAATGGATCGTCATGAAAATTGGTCAGAATGTTCATCTTGATGATATCTAGGTCAAGTTCGAAAGTGGGTCACGTGCCTTCAAAATGTAGGTCAGTAGGTCAAATAATGAAAAAACGTTGTGACCTCTGTAGAGGCCATATTTTTCATGGGATCTATATGAAAGTTGGTCTGAATGTTTATCAACTGGGTCATGTGGGAAGAGGTGAGCGATTCAGGACCATCATGGTCCTCTTGTTTATCAACACTGAATCTGAAAGCATCATTTCTAGATATTTACATTCGCCCTATTCTTTTCCATAAAAGAACACAATTTATACACAATCAGCAGTTACACGTCAAGCGTAATAATTTCACCAGCACGTATCCCTGAGTGAATTATTTAAAACTTGCAAGTAGTAAATTTCAAAACAAGAGCTGTCAGTGGACAGCATGCTCGACTACTCTCAGTGCTTGATAGTTTAATATAAGCAATGAGTAAAACTTTAGCATTACTTTAAGCATATTCTAAGTCGAAAAAGGGCCATAATTCAGTCAAAATGCTTGATAGAGTTGTCTCTGTTACGCAAACTTTGCCTCCTCCTTTTTACAGACTTGGGTCATGATGGTAAACAAGTATGCAAAATATGAAAGCAAGATCTCAATGGACTTCGAAAATATTTGGGGTGGTACGCAAACTTTAACATTTATTCTTAGTCGAAAAGGGGCCATAATTCAGTCAAAATGCTTGATAGAGTTGCCTCCTCCTTTTAACAGACTGGGGTCATGATGGTAAACAAGTATGCAAAATATGAAAGCAATATCTCGATGGACTTTGAAAATATTTGGGGTGGTACGCAAACTTTAACATTTATTCTAAGTCGAAAAGGGGCCATAATTCAGTCAAAATGCTTGTTAGAGTTGCCTCCTCCTTTTTACAGACTGGAGTCATGATGGTAAACAAGTATGCTAAATATGAAAGCAATACCTCAATGGACTTTGAAAATATTTGGGGTGGTACGCAAACTTTAACATTTATTCTACGTCGAAAAGGGGCCATAATTCAGTCAAAATGCTTGATAGAGTTGCCTCCTCTTTTTTACAAACTGGGGTCATGATGGTAAACAAGTATGCAAAATATGAAAGCAATATCTCAATGGACTTTGAAAATATTTGGGGTGGTACGCAAACTTAAACATTTGTGTGACGCTAACGCTCACGCCGGGGCGAGTAGGATAGCTCCCCTATTCTTCGAATAGTCAAGCTAACAAGTTTTCAGCAGTCAGAAAAAACATGAGCACAGTCACTTATATGTGGACACATTTTATAGAGAAATCTCGCGATATAATTTGAAGGCTTGAATAGTTGTAGGAGGGCAAACCAGTTCCGGCACTTTTTCTCTAGACATGGTTCAGTTGTCCAGGCAACAACAGTATATTGTCTTCAGTATCAAAGAGTTGATATTCAAAAATTTGCATTGGGCTGAAGAAAAAAAAAACAAGAGGGCCATGATGGCCCTATATCGCTCACCTGTTATCATTGCACTTGAGGACAAGAAGGTCCTCAGAAAAAAATATCTAAGTCCAAAAGACAGGAAAAACAAAGGAAAGAAATTTAACCAAAAATTCTTACAAGGTACACCTAAAAATTGGAGGTACCATCCATGTTGTACCACAGAAAAGTGGTCTCGGTTTTCCCCTACGGCCAATAATAAAAAAGTTACTAAAAATAAGCTATTTATTTTACGTAAAAGGGAAGTAATTAAAAAGAAAATTATTGTAAGTGAACAAAAGAAGGATCTGCCAAATAAATCTGTTGACATAAATGAAATTTCAGATCAGTATCTTCATTAGTTACGAAGATATACCCATTTTAATTTGAAATAAAGGGAGGTAATTTGACATAAAATCAGTCCATAGTTATCTACCCTGATTGACTCAGTCCAGCTAATGATAATAATGAAATTTCAAATAAGTCCTATAAGTACTTACTGATATAAATCCATTTTGACTACAATCAGGGGAGGTAATCAGATATAAAATAACTCTGGAACCTACGATTGGATCCGATTTGTCATGGAATCCAAGATTTATTGTTGTTGAAGATATTTTGGAAGTTTGTATCAAATAAAACCATAAACGAAGTCTCTATATGGCTGCAAAAGCCAAAATAGCCAATTTTGGACCTTTAAGGGGCCATAACTCTGGAACCCATGATGGAATCTGGCCAGTTCAACAAAGGAACCAAGATCTTGTGGTGATACAAGTTGTGTGCAAGTTTGGTTAAAATCAAATCATAAATGAAGTTGCTATTATGCAGACAAGGTCAGAATAGCTAATTTTGGCCCTTTCAGGGGCCATAACTCTGGAACCCATTATGAGATCTGGCTGGTTCAACAAAGGAACTGAGATCTTATGGCAACACAAGTTTTGTGCAAGTTTGATTAAATTCAAATCATAAATGAAAACTTTTCTATTTTCAGATTAACAGATACTATTGCTTGTGATTTCATGGATAACTTATGACAGCAGTTAACGCCTTTAAATTTCATCTAGTATATAAAGAAGTACAAAATACTTAAATCATTATATTATTTAAATGCAGTCTGAAAATAGCAGTATGTTACATGACTCTCTTCAACAGTATGAAGCGAAAGAGGACATAATTATAGATCTTATAAGTGTGTAATAATGATATATCTGTTCTGCATATTTGACACATTTTTTTTTGCATCTGTTTCCCATAAATTAATTTACTTTTTTACATTTCAGAATCTCTTTGGACTTTGTTGGAAAGGAATCTGACCCAGATAGTACCTTTGAACTTGACAGTGAGGAAGAAAGTTACGACGAAGATGATGATGATATATCAGATGTTGATGATATTGAGCTTGACTTATCTTTGATGTAAGATATTTTTTTCTGCCTTTTAATACCCACAAGAACTTTTGTGGACTGGTGTATACATATGAAAATTGTGTGATCGCTTCTGCACATTTTTTTGTCGGTGCGTGCATGTGTCCGGTTAGTTCTTGTCTGGGCTGTTAGTCTTCCATCCAGGAAGGGATTTTGAAATCACTTGGCATAAATGTTCACCATATAATGAGATGATGATGTGTCATGCACAAGACCCTTACCCCTAGCTCCCAGGTCAAGGTCACACTAAGAGGTTAAAGGTTAACATGGTCTGCTTATTATACGGTCCATAACTCCGACATTGATGAAGGGACATCAGCTGTTTTAGTTTAAAATTTCAGCTTCTTTTGCTCACAAAAGTTTTTATATATAGTGTGAAAAGTACTAAAAGTTGCCAGACAATACAAGTCAGATCAAAATGCTATAAACTTGGTCTTTCCTCTTTAAAGTAAAATTCGAGAAGTTGATAGTATGTCAATATTTGTAATCAAGCTGTGTCAGTTACACCTTTGAGGTATACTTGCCAAAATTTTCCAGGGGCTAACCCTATTCTAGACCTTAGAAACACAATACTTTTGTCTGAAAACCTGCAGCACATGCTCTATACTTAGATCAAATAAACCATTTTGAGACATTTTCTTAAAAAGTACAAATTATTTGTAACTGTTCTTGACTATTTACTATAAATTGTATGGTGTTTTGCTGGGTTGCATAACACAAGACTGCATGATCTCCATAATTAGTAAAGAAGTTCTTCACATAATTCAATGGTAGAGGAGGGCTTTATGTTTATCATCATCGGCTAATCTTCACAGACACCTGGTATTGAAAGTTATTGATGTTATCAAACCTGTGTTCATACAACATCACAACAAATTTTTTGGGGAGTGCTATTCTGACATCCTTTTCCCTGGGCAAACTTATTATAGGTAAACAGCAGTGCTACATGTATTTGGCTATATTTTGTTAGACAGAATCTGAGATGAATCACATGTTATTTTTTTCCGGATTAGGGCTAATAATCTAACTCTGGATGAAATGGAGGACATCCCTGTCCAAGGTGCCTTTGAGAAGAGATACTATTATTGATGAAGATAGGAGGAAGAGGAGATGGAAGAGGAAGGCCTTGAATCAACAGAAGGAAGAGACTTGGTGACAGAAAGAAAAGCAGTGGTCTTTGAGGGCAATGTGAGAGAACTCGCAATGATGAAACCAGTCACCACATGTACCGTCAAAGGGTGTAGTCAGCCAGTCTCGTTGAATACTAAATATTCTGGCACTGCTATTTATTTGAAATGGGTAAATTTAATTATAAGTTATATATTGATTTAGAAAAGGTACCTCAATTCACGCATGAATGATAGATCATACTGCATATAAAACCCCAAAGAAACTGATACTACTCTTCAGTATATAAATTGGTAATAACATAATTGCCACACAGTAAATATTTCAAAAAAGTTTACACATTTTAACGTTCTAAATTTTTTTATTGTTAGATAAACCTCTTTGTCCAATTTAAACATTTTTGTAGGTGTCATGTTTTGAACTTTTTATGTTGCACTTTCATTTATTTTTGTAATTGATAAAAAAAAATATATGCTAAAAACAAGTGTTCTGGTTTCTTTCAGATATGTGGAAAGGGCCACATGTTAAAGAAGTGGTGCTCCCAACCAAAAGTGAAAGGTAGGCTGTCAGGTGATTTCCTTCTGGCGGCTGCCATCTTGACAAGTGGCAACAACTACGAGAAAGTGAAATTACTGTTCAGATTTTTCGGTATGGGCATCACTGCCAGAACAGCTTTCTTCCATATACAAGGAAAGCACTGCGTACCAATAATAACAGACTACTTTCAAGACATGATATGCAAAAACAGGGAAAAGGTGATTGGAAAGACAGTCACAATTGCAGGTAAGTTTCCTTATCATTTTGGTTTTGACAGGGATGGAGTTGAAACATAAAAACAAACAAACATACAGACCATTTGTTGTTTCAGTAGAATGAGCATCAGTAAGAAAAGTGTAGGTCTTTGTTTTGCTTTACCATATAAAAGCCGTAAATATGTCAGTGATGCAAAGGTAATTGGTTTCTAATTACTGATAGGGCCGGAATTAGCTATTTTGACCTTGACTGCACAATAGCAGCTTCATTTATGACTTGAATTTAATCAAACTTGCACAAAACTTGTGTCACCATAAGATCTTGGTTCCTTTCTTGAACCGGCCAGATCCCGTTAGTCAGTTCCAGAGTTATGGCCCCTGAAAGGGCCAGAATTAGCTATTTTGACCTTGTCTGCACAATAGCAGCTTCATTTATGACTTGAATTTAATCAAACTTGCACAAAACTTGTGTCACCATAAGATCTTGGTTCCTTTCTTGAACCGGCCAGATCCCGTTAGTCAGTTCCAGAGTTATGGCCCCTGAAAGGGCCAGAATTAGCTATTTTGACCTTGTCTGCACAACAGCAGCTTCATTTATTTGATTTTAACCAGACTTGCACACAACTTGTATCACCATAAGATCTCGATGGCTTTTTATACGCCTGAAGGGACGTATTATGTTATCACCTCGGTGTCCGTCTGTCTGTCTGTTGGTTAGCAATTTCCCTTCCGCTCTGTGACTCTTGAACCCCATGAAGGATTTCAAAGAAACCTGACACAAATGTTCACCTCATCGAAAGAATGTGCACCATGCATGATTCGGATGGCTCACTTGAAGGTCAAGGTCATACTTGGAGTTCAAAGGTCATATGACTTTGTTTTGTGTGTATATTGCTCTGCATTTGCGATGCATTGCAGTGCTCTTGTTAGTCCCCTACTGGTTGAAAACCAGTTTCGGGGACTATAGGAATGCACTTTTCCGTCATTCCATCCATCCGTCTGTCCGTCCGTCCGTCCGCAATTTCGTGTCCGGTCCATAACTCTGTCATCCATGAAGGGATTTTAATATTACTTGGCATAAATGTTCCCCATGATGAGACGACGTGTCATGTGCAAAACCCGGACCCCTAGCTCAAAGGTCAAGGTAACAATTGGAGGTCAAAGGTCAACAGGGCTCTTTTCCTGTCCGGTCCATAACTCTCCCATCCATGAAGGGATTTTAATATTACTTGGCACAAATGTTTCCCATGATGAGATGATGTGTCATGCGCAAAACTCGGACCCCTAGCTTAAAGGTCAAGGTCACAATTAGAGGTCAAAGGTCAACGGGGCTTTTTTCCTGTCCGGTCCATAACTCTGCCGCCCATGAAGGGATTTTAATATTACTTGGCACAAATGTACCTCATAATAAGACGATGTGTCGTGCAAAACTTTCAGACCCCTAGCTCAAAGGTCAAGGTCACACTTAGCAGTCAAATGTTAACATAGCATGAACAGGATCTGTTTCGTGTCCGGTCCATAATTCTGACATTCATTAAGGGATTTTAATATTACTTGGCACAAATGTTCCCCATGATGAGACGACGTGTCATGCGCAAATCCCGGACCCTTAGCTCAAAGGTCAAGGTCACAATTGGAGGTCAAAGGTCAATAAGGTTTTTTTCCTGTCCGATCCAGAACTCTGTCATCCATCAAGGGATTACAATATTGCTTGGCGTAAATGTTCCCCATGATGAGATGACGTGTCATGCGCAACACCCAGTACCCTAGCTTAAAGGTCAAGGTCACACTTTGAGACCAAAGGTCAGTAGGATTTTTTTCCTGTCCAGTCTATAACTTTGTCATGCAAAACAGGATTTAGACATCAGTTGGCACAAATATTCCCCTGGATGAGACAACATGTTGTGCACAAAACCCAAGCCCAGGGTCTAATGTCAAGGTCACACTTAGAGACCAAAGGTCAGACACAAGAATGACTTTGTCTGGAGCATTTCTTCTTCATGCATGGAGGGATTTTGATGTAACTGGGCACAAATGTTCACCAACATAAGACGGATTGTCATGCACAAGAACCAGGTCCCTAGGTCTAAGGTCAAGGTCATATTTAGAGGTCAAAGGTCAAATTCAAGAATGACTTTGTCTGGAGCATTTCTTAATGCTTTGAGGGATTTTGATGTAACTTGGACCAAATGTTCACCACCATGAGGCACCCTATTTTTAGAATTATGTCCCTTTGTTATTACTATAAATAGACTTTATTGTAACTTTTTTATTATTGGTCGTAGAGAAAAATCGAGACCACCTTTCTGTGGTACAACATGCATGTTACATCCAATCTTTAGGTGTATTTTGACCTATCTCTACCTGTTAAAGAGTTCCTTGTGGACTTATATTATATAGATTAATTTCCTTTTGTTAGTACTATAAATAACTTATATGATAACTTTTTTATAATCGGCAAAAACATTTCAATAGGAAAACAACTGTGGGTTTTGATATAAGCACATTTTAATCCAAGTGTGTTGTTATAACATATTGTATATATAGTACAGTATTGTTTATACATCATTGACAGATATCAGTTCATTATGTTATACTGCAGTAGAGAAAATTAGGTGCCTTCCAGTAGGGGACTTTGTATTGCATGGCAATACTTCATTCACTTGTTTTTATTTGGCAGATCCTTCTTTTGTCCGCTTACAATAATTTTTTAAATTACTTCCCTTTTATGTTACTATGAATAGCTTATTTAGTAACTTTTTATTAATGCTCAGGTGAGTTTTTCTGATCGCTCGATGTCCGGCATCTGTCTGTCGTCTGTCTGTCAACATTTAGCTTGTGTATGCGATAGAGGCTGTATTTTTCAGCTGATCTTCATGAAACTTGGTCAGAGTGATTACCTTGAAGAAATCTAGGCCGAGTTTGAAAATGGGTCATCTGGGGTCAAAAACTAGGTCACTAGGTCAAATCAAAGAAAAACCTTGTGTATGCGATTGAGACTGTATTTTTCAATTGATCTTCATGAATATTGGTCAGAATGATAACCTTGATAAAATCTAGGCCAAGTTCGAAAAGGGGTTATCTGGGGTTAAAAACTAGGTCACTAGGTCAAATCAAAGAAAAAATTTGTATATGCAGTAGAGGCTGTATTTTTCAATTGATCTTCATGAAACTTGGTCAGAATGATTAGCTTGAAAAAATCTAGGCTGAGTTCGAAAATGGGTTATCTGGGGTCAAAAACTAGGTCACTTGGTCAAATCAAAGAAAAACCTTGTGTATGCGATAGAGGCTGTATTTTTCAATTGATCTTCATGAATATTGATCAAAATGATTACCTTGATGAAATCTAGGCCGGGTTCGAAAAAGGGTTAGCTGGGGTCAAAAACTAGGTCACTAGGTCAAGTCAAAGAAAAACCTTGTGTATGCGATAGAGGCTGTATTTTTCAATTAATTTTTATGAATTTTGGTCAGGATGATTACCTTGATGAAATCTAGGTCAGGTTTCGAATATTGGTTATCTAGGGTCAAAAAGTAGGTCACTAGGTCAAATCAAAGGAAAAGCTTGTGTATGCCATAGAGGCTGTATTTTTCAATAAATCTTCCTGAAATTAAGTCAAAATGATAACTGTAATGAATTCTAGGCCGTGTTTAAAAATGGGTCATCTGGGGTTAAAAACTAGGTCACTAGGTCAAATCAAGCAAAAAACTTGTGTATGCGATAGAGGCTATATTTTTCGATTGATCTTCATGAATTTTAGTCAGAATGATTGCTTTGATGAAGTCTAGGCCGAGTTTGAAAATGGGTCATCTGGGGTCAAAAACTAGGTCACTAGGTCATATCTAAGAAAATACTTGTTTAAACTCAAGAGACCACATTTTTAGTCCGATCTTAATGAAAATTGGCCAAAATATTTGTTTTCATGAAATCACTAGGTTAAACATGTTTACACTGTTATAGTGTGTTTCTCAGTGCACTTGGATTCAGCACCTTATCAACCATTTCTAGTACTGTTGTAGACAAGCAAATGGAAGTGAATCTACCCTCCTTGTAAGTTCATGTTTGTCTGCTTAGCATTTCTGCTGTTTGTTTTTTTTCCAACATAACTTCATTTTGTACCATTTTATGATGGTAAGGTGAAAGATAAATAATATGTAAATGAGTATTGAGACTTAAAACTAAAAAGGATATTTTGCTATTGGGAAGGTAACCATATAATTGTCACAACGACAACTATTATGTTGAACAAGTGTTGGATATGTTGTGATATTTTTCATGCATGGACCATTTTAGGCATCCTGGAGAGGTATTTTGCATCACACAGTGAATGTCCATGAATGGGGTCTTGGAGATGGTGCAGCTGAGGCAAGGTGTTATCATGGAACCCTAGAAGAAACTGAGGAAACAAAATGGCTTGAACCAGGTGGAGATGCTCATAAAGCACTGACTCGTGTAATTCTGGACACAAAACTGCTGCATTCATTATGTCAACCTTAGGTGAGAAAATATGTTTATTTTTTTATGCAGGACCCTTAAAAAATAATTTATTAGATGTTTTGTACTGAAACGCAAGTAAGTGCATTTTACAAAGAAGCGTCGATAATGCTAACATGACAAATTAAAACTTAGCATGCAAAGTATCTGACATGAGTTCTTACATTGTTTTATCTAAGTACTTATCGTATGAACAATAAAGAAAATTGTGTTAGAATAAGAATTGTTCACCTTTTTTTTCAGACACACTGGTGAACTAGAAACATTTCATGAGGCAATCCTTATGTACTGTGCCAAGCAATATGCATACACGTAAGCTTATCTCTCTCCTATAGTTTTTATGCCCCCACTTTAGGGGGAGCATATAGATTTGCTCTTGTCCGTCCATCCTTCCGTCCGTCCGTCCTTCTGAAAATGTTGTGTCGCGCGTAGCTCTGAAAGTATTTGACGTAGAGTCACAAAACTTTACAGGAATGTTGGTCAGCATGTGTAGTTGTGCACCTGGGGTTTCGCGTCCGGATTCATTCAGTCATGTAGAAGTTATGGCCCCTGACTTTGTAAAAATTGGTCATTTTAATGTTGTGTCGTGCCTAGCTCCAAAAGTATATGACCTAGAGTCACAAAACTTTACAGGCATTTTGGTCAGCATGTGTAGTTGTACACCTGTGGTTTCGCGTCCGGATTCATCCAGTCATGTAGGAGTTATGGCCCCTGACTTAGTAAAAAATTGGTCATTTTAATGTTATGTCGCGCATAGCTTCAAAAGTATTTGACCTAGAATCACCAAAGTTTACAGGAATGTTGGTCAGCATGTGTAGTTGTGCACCTGGGGTTTCGCGTCCGGATTCATTCAGTCATGTAGAAGTTGTGGCCCCTGACTTTGTAAAAATTGGTCATTTTAATGTTGTGTCATGCCTAGCTCCAAAAGTATATGACCTAGAGTCACAAAACTTTACAGGTATGTTGGTCAGCATGTGTAGTTGTCCACCTGTGGTTTCGCGTCCGGATTCATCCAGTCGTGTAGGAGTTATGGCCCCTGACTTAGTAAAAAATTGGTCATTTTAATGTTATGTCGCACGTAGCTCCAAAAGTATTTGACCTAGAATCACCAAAGTTTACAGGAATGTTGGTCAGCATGTGCAGTTGTGCACCTGGGGTTTCACATCTGGATTCATTCAGTATTGTAGGAGTTCTGGCGCCTGACTTGGGAAAAAATTGTCATTTTAATGTCATGTAGTGGGGGCATCTGTGTCCCATGGACACATTTCTAGTTGTTGATCAGGAAGATTAAGAATTTATTATTTTACTAAATAATAATAACACATTTTTATGCATTATTACATATGCTATTTCATTTTGAAAGAACATTCCGGGCTCCACTCCATGAATAAGAAGAACATTCCGGGGGCTCCACTCCATGAATAAGAAGAACATTCCGGGCTCCACTCCATGAATAAGAAGAACATTCCGGGCTCCACTCCATGAATAAGATCACACCTTAGATATATCTAACATGCTTAACATTTTTCGCGCAAAACCACGACAGGAAATGGAATGTTATGCCTGATACAGAGAATGATAACGACGTCTCCCTGTAACTCTAACTTGACTTGTGTTGATCAAATAGAACAATTAGGAAAAATATTGTGTCAGATAAATGTATGTGTATCTGCAATGGTATTTGTTCAAATTGTAAATTTGTTTGACTAGTGGTAAAGTCTGACTCAGAGAAGAAATATGCAGTTAAAAGACTATTAATGGAGATTTTTCTGTGTCTAGAATTGAAACCTATTTTTATGAATGTCTTTGTTCGATTGAAATGTTACTATGAAGTCAATTTGCACATTGTAGGTACCCGATATACAAAGCCAGAAACACGCTCGCTGCGTTAGACTATCAACATCATAAGGACAGACCTCTGCTGAAAATCAAAACAGGAGAGCCACAGTATGTTCTTTCATTGATTGATTAACGCTTAAACAGGTTTTCCATTTCCATTCAAGAGTTCACAAGTTAGTTGTATGGCTTTCCCTTCAATATTTGGAACTAAACCTTCGAACAGATGGCAACATATGTTGGTATTGACATGCAAGTGTAATAGGAGCTAAAAAAAATGTGCAGCCCGATACAGGACTCAAACCTGCGACCTACTTGCAAGTCAGATGCTCTACCAACTGAGCTAATCGGACAACCGATATCGTAAACAAATTATATACATTACTGCCAATTTCAGAATAGTGCGCCGATTCAATGTTTGCACCATACACATGGAGTGGCTGACTGATATCGATTTTCTTATCGTGAGTGGCTAAATTTGTAACAGTCATTTACATAAACTCCGCCCAAGACGCGAGACAAGTTATGTACATTTATAGGATTTAATATTATGTGTTTTTTCCCCCGATAATTGTCTAAACAACACAAACTGAAATGTCAGTCATGCAATGTATTTACGGCTTTTAAAAACTGATGATAATGCAGTTTTTAGCGGTGTCTCAGAATTAGTTTCAAGTCAGACATTTTTACAATCTCTTTCCAGAACGGTACAGAATAGATTTTCTTTAATTGATAAACATTTCCTTGAGACAAATTCATAAAGAAATCACTCACTACAAAATGCAAATTTAGTCAGCGGATGCATATAAGTTTTAAGATTAAAAGATGTCTTAAACAACATGTGTATTTCTGTCGCTAGGTCATGGACTTCTCATGTTGAAAATACAATATTTGATTTAAACATAAATGCGCTGTTTATAAAGGTAATAAAGTTTTATGTGTTTGAGAATCTAGTAAGCATGTGATTGAATCAATTGGAATAATTTATTTTTGTACACTGAACATGTATTTACACCTAATCATCGATTCAACTTTCGGTCCTGTAGCCGTTGTACATGAAATCAAACGCCGAGTGGCTTCAAATCACATCCCCACTTAACGAAGTGGGTTTGAGTCTCACTCGGGGCATTGAATCTTCATGTGAGGAAGTCATTCAGCTGGCTTACGTACGGATTGTTGGTGGTTCTACCCAGGTGTCCCCTCGTGACGAAATAATGCATGGCGGGGCACCTTGGGTCTTCCAACCATCAAAGCTGAAAAGTCGCCATAATTATAACCTATAAATATGACGATGCAACGTAAAACCCAAACAAAAATAAGTGCTGGACTCCTTCGTTTAACTTTATATAATAGGGAATTAAAACTTGGTTCGGGATTCATGACTAAGTAAGTTTCCTTGCCAAGAAACTTGCTCAAGACGGAAAATTCTTTTTTTTTCTTGTGTTTAACACCCCTTTTCAACAGTTCTTCCTATATGTCGGGTGGGCAGTTCACCTAACCGTCGCTCCTGGGAAGAACCAGTACAAGGCTCCCGTCCTCCGTAAGAATCTGCCAACCGTTCTTACATATATAAAGAGATATGGCCGGTAGCAAGGCTCGAACCCATCCCCGACAGGATACAGTGATTTCAAGTCAGCGACTAACCACTCGAGTACAAGGGAGATTACACGATGGATGGTTACTACAATTCGGAATCTAGAAACAGCATGGGTACATAGTTGCAGTAATGCCAGACTGAAGTCTACATAGAACTTCCAAATAGATTTATGTCGATGGGTTCGACTAACAGCTTAGTTTTATCTCTACTTTTTTGTTTGACATAAGTTTTCATGACACCGCATACCACATGACTTCAGTAGGCAGTAATTATTTGACGGATTTCTATGAAATAATGTATATCTTTTCATATGGAATCTTTTCTTATCGATGTTATTCTTTGGTTTGGTATTCTGCAGTTTGAGAGAAAATATCGGTAAAAATGGAAGACTGGAAGTAGTAATCAGACTCAGATGGACGTAGAGTTATAATGACCACATCACTTTGTATTTTTTTTTACTGACGATTGTTGCGTAAATTCATACCCAGGAGAGGAAATGGGTATATGTTTAATGAAAATTGGCTGCGTGTTTATCTGCACCATTTAGCAGTTTTTGAAGCAGTCTAAAATTAAAAAGTGCTAAGACTGCACGCGATTTACCCAACCGCAACTCAGCGTTCGTTGTGGTCCGATACACATGTGTGAACAACACTTAGTGCTATTGTCATTCGCTATGAAACAAGAGCCAAATGTTCTATTATTTGCAACAAGCTGCAACAGAATTATGTGCCTTTTAAAACAGAAGGGCACTACACATATTAGTCCAACTAATTTGAAGCGATCCTAGGAGATACTGAGATATTTGTTTTTCAAATGGGCAATATCCCTACCCGCGTCAAACACTCGAAATACCAAAATAATTGAACAGTTTCCGATGAAATTTTCATTGCTGCCTGACGATTTAAATGCTATATGTTTAAATGCGGATTATTTCACGAAATGGCCATAAATTCAAATATAACTTACATGCATCGAAAACGGATTCAATTCCTCTTTGACTTGTGTAAAAATTATTAAAGAATATCCAACATTACGAATTTTCTGGTGATTTAAACCTATGTATATACTGTACATGATTAACGTTTACTGTGCTGACACACTAATGCACTAATATGCACAAACAATAAAACCAAAAACTTTAAACGACTGTGTTCTGTGATTTATCCTTCATTATTTTGGTCCTTCAAAGTTTGACGCATAGATTGCACTTCACAAATATAAAACAATCTGAACGTCGAATTATTTTGACTAATACATGTACTAGATATTACCAAACGTTCACGAGTCTAGGGACAAATCTTCCAGTTTAATTTCAACAAGATGCTGCATATAGTTTTAAATAAATAAATGGATGAATATTACTTATAGTTCAATGTGTAAAGACAACATCGAGTATGCGATATTTTCCATGACCGACATTCGTGGACATTTTACGAAGACTGGATACATGTACATCAATTTAAAATAAATACATGAAACCTACGAGACAAAATCTGCAGTAGCAGTTTTGTGTTCTTTCGTTGAGAGTTGCTATATAAATACATGTATACACATCAATGTTCAATATAATCTACATAGATTTAATTGTATATGCTGCACATGAATGTATTTATTAAGCAGAATCAGAGCTATCTTGAAATAAATACCAGTGATGTTTTGCTTTTGTAACTAACCCGTAACGATCAATAGAAAAATACTTTAGGGCGGAGCAAACTACAAGCGTGATCAAATTAACCTCTAACCGATAACTAGCGTGACACCTACGTCATTTACTACCAGCATTTGATGTAAATGTCACAGGGTGAGAAAAATGTGCAGCCAGACCGGGACTCGAACCCGGGGCCTCGGAATACCGTTCCGATGCTCTACCGACTGAGCTACCCGGCCGCCTACACACTTTCTCCCCGTTTTAATATATTTCAAGTTCTATACCGTGACATATTTCCCCACCATTTTGAAATTCGTCCTCGAATTTCAGCGGGTACTTTATATATAAGCAATTACAGGTGTCGGAGACTAACCAGTGTAATGCCGTCATGGCCCCACGTTGGGCGCCAAATGTCACAGGGTGAGAAAAATGTGCAGCCAGACCGGGACTCGAACCCGGGGCCTCGGAATACCGTTCCGATGCTCTACCGACTGAGCTACCCGGCCGCCTACACACTTTCTCCCCGTTTTAATATATTTCAAGTTCTATACCGTGACATAAACGCCCATTCGGCGAGCTTTTCTGAAATTGGTAGTATATACACACTGCTACACAAGCCATTTAGTAAGGACTGAGGGCAATAAATTATTTTCTATTGACAGGCAAGGCAGTCAAAAATGTTCCATTAGGTTACATCAGAAAAAAAAATCATAATAATTGAGCCACGCCATGAGAAAACCAACATCATGGGTTTGAGACCAGCATGGATCCAGACCAACCTGCTCATTCGTGCAGTCTGGTCAGGATCCATGCTGTTCGCTAACGGTTTCTCCAATTGCTGTAGGCATTCACAGCGAACAGCATGGATCCTGACCAGACTGCGCGTATGCCCAAGCTGGTCTGGATCCATGCTGGTCGCAAACCCACTATGTTGGTTTTCTCATGGCGCGGCTCATATAGTTTTGAACTGTACACTGGCAAATAGCATGAACAGTTCACAATTAATATTTGTAAGGACTCATGTTATAATACACACATGTAAATGACTTGCAGATCAATATTTGCCTTCAATCCAATAAATGTTTTACTATGGCAGAAGAAATTGATTTTCCTTTTTGATTTCAACGTTTTTGACTTGTACGCCAAGTAAATGTGTTGAATATTGATCGGCCATATATCACACACAAACTGAAATCTGTGAAAAAGAATTTATGTTGTCATAACACTTACATAGTCAAAGTCTAATAAAAGAACACTTTCTTATACTAATGTATTCATATAAAGACGTTAGAAAATGAATGCACAAATAAATGGATAAGCACAAGACTGCGAAGGTATTATGTGAATTTTTGAATAACCGTAAGGCTCACGAAATCTGAGAATATCTCTTTTTCCGTTACTTCAGATTGCATCGCACATGGAGCAAGCGGTCTTCAACGTGGTCGACATACCAGGAGAGAGAACCCAAACAATATCAGTACATACCCGAAATGATGATAGATATGATTGAAGACTTTAAAAGTAGCGATACACCGTTAACAGCACCATCAAAAATGTCACCATCTGACCCAAGAAAATTAAAAAGAACAAAGAGTCGCCACCACCAACAAAATTTCTTTTTTCGGAAAAGAAATCCCGCTACATGGATCCATCTTCAGATAGGAAAGATACAGCTTGAAGTCCCTGAAAGATCTGTGTATTATGTGTACTGTTCAAACACTCAAAGTGCCAGTAATTTGGAAAAAACATTGACAGTCCCATCAAGTTCAAGCAAAAGTTTGACTATAATAAGGAAAGGAACAATCGGCAAGAGTGTTTTACTGTTTGACATGAAGTTTGACTGTACTTAGGAAGTTACCGTAGGCTAAAGAGCGTTATACTGTTTGATTTTTGACAATACATAATAGTTACCATGAAGATGACAAATGTACATTATGCTATCTGCATTGGCATGTTTTTTTCTAATCATTAATAAAACAGGTGCTTTCAAATTCAAATAAGTGTTATCCTGGATTTATGATCAGTAACTGTAGTAACCAAGTGATTAATCCATCAGTGTTTCTGTTATGCACCATTGTGTTACTGATAAATTATTGCTTTTATACACACTAATGATTTTACTGAAAGGAAATTTAGGTAGAAAATGCAGTAGTCAGCAGATGGCCCTTATTTTTTGTCAAACTTGATTGGGGAAAGCGAGGACATTTGTCCAGATGACTGTTCGGAGTATCTACCAGTTTAATTTTTGTCCGTACAATAATTTTGATACACATGGAGTACCGTCTTCTTGTTTGTATTCAGCATTAAAGGTTCACACCAATGAGACAGAATGTGTAAACGTTAGGTTCATATCTCAAATGTCAAGGCCACACTTGCAGGTCAAAGGTCATTTCAGATCACTTTGACAGCATAAATGATTCTTGTTTATATTAGCATGTCATTAGTATTAACCTGAATAAGACAGAGTGTTGCATGCAGACTTCAGGTTCCAATATCAAAGGCCAAGGTCACGTATGTCAGAGGTCATTTCACAGCTTGTCTAGGCAATCCTTTTATTGTGTTCACCTCCATGAAACTGAATGTCATGGGCAAAATCCAGAACCCTGTCGTTCGGCTGGTTTCATTGTTTTCAGACGGTAACTTGTGAAAGGCTCGAAAAATGTAGTAATTTCTGGTTCACAGGTCAAACATCTTAAATTACAGTCTTGACTTTTGATGTCAAAGTCAAGATCAAGAGAACTCTGAACAGTTTACGGTTTCAGGATAACTTGAACGCTCGAGCCTACAATCATGTAGGGAGGTTGTTCATGACCAGCAGGTGACCCCTTTGGCTTCGAGGTCATAAGGACAAGGTCATAGTGATCCGGAAAAGTTAAAACATTTTTGGAAGAAAACTTGAGGACACTTGGGCCTACTGCCCTAGGATCATTAAAATTGATAAGAGGTTGATCTTGAACAGCAGATGGCACCTATTGATTTTGAAATAAAGGCTAAAGGTCACAGTGACACTCATGTGACATGAAATATATAAGCTAATTGGCCGTCGGCATTGTTGCCTTTTTGGTTTCAGCGTTCTAATTTTTTCTGGTCAAGTCACTTTAAAATTAAATTTTAGCCTGCTAATGCCTAGAATAATGTTGGACGAGGCGAAATTTGTTGCATTGATGGTGTTTAGACAAGTTTGACTAACTGCATTTTGCAGAAATAACTAAACAGTGAGACCAAACATTTAGAATTCCAACCTTTAACCCTTACCATGCTGAACACGATTGGTTCTGCTTTTGCAACAAGTGTAGATCATGATCAGACTGCTTATCCATGTTCACTATTCAGTCAGTATCACTTTGGTAAGCACCCCTTTTAATAGTAATGGTACTGTCTTAGTTGGACACAATTGGATCAGCCTTTGCGACCAGTGTAGATCATGATCAGACTGCTTATCCATGTTCACTATTCAGTCAGTATCACTTTGGTAAGCACCCCTTTTAATAGTAATGGTACTGTCTTAGTTGGACACAATTGGATCTGCCTTTGCGACCAGTGTAGATCATGATCAGCCTGCACTTCTGTACAGTCTGATGATAATCTGCACTGTTCGCTTTCCAGTATCATTTTGTTAAGCACCCATTTTAACAGTTAATAATGGTACATTCCAAGTTGGAAGATGGATAAGTTCATTATAGAAATTTAGCATGGTAAAGGTTAAATGGCTATCAAATATTTTAGAAACAATCAAGGCATACTGGTGTATATACAGTTTACTAAAATACATGAGAGATTATGTATAGAAATAAAACATATTTATAATAAACAAAACAATTTGTTTTACATGTCCAATATACCGCCATCTATAAAACTTCTTCATGTACACGAAAGTATGTTTATCACTGCTAAACAATTCCTGAAGGTATTTTTTGCCCAACAAAGATGCAAGACATTTTCCTTCATTTTTTTCATATTTTGTGCTCGTTAAACAAGTACTTTGTCCTAATAACTACCATTATCTCAATTTCTCAATATTTGCCAAGCTGTGTTTTTGTCATGAACAAAATAATTCCCTAAGTTATACTTATAAGGCTAAATATTTATTTTTTAGATATTTTGCTTATTTTTGATAAATTATACAATTTAACATGTCTCTCAATTAGAACCTATAACTTTTATTTCCTTTTTAACCGAATGCATTTTATCACTTGGTTAAAGCACTGTAAACAATGTTTTTAGGACTGAACAGTGAACACCATACTCCTCAATAAGTTCAAATAAATCTGTCTGGTATAAACCCAGTGTACTGGTTTAGTTGACTTGGGTATCTGTCCCTTATGGTCCAGACACAACAGCTAGGGGTTACCCTTCTCACGCCAGCACCCAATCGTCCATGTCGCCACAAGATTAAGTTTCTATAAGCAACATGCCTCATTGACTTTTGATAATTTTCAATGGTTTGATTATAGCGTCCCAGCATCTCCCTATGGTAGCGTTGGCCCAATGCTAATACTTCTGGATTGAGAACCAAGGTTTCTATTTGCTGAAATCACAAATCATTATCTTGCTTGTGAAACAATATATAGATTGATAACACTGAAATACAAAATTGCATTTTCAGTTGTGTAAGTACAGGTTTTCAAAGAAAATACATTTCTACACTACAGAATTATTATGAGAATAGATAAAATGTTAACTGCTCAACTTCACTCATCTTTATTATGAAACAATAACTTGGAATAAATGATTTCATTTTGTGACTTTCAATTGTTATGTTTTCTATTCCTTTGTATAATTGTTAGTTCAATACATTTGAAGCACATACTCAGTCATGCTTGCTATCGGAATAATTGCCTATATTATTATTTGCTTCCATGAAAGTTATCTGATTTTTATCCATCAGTTACCCTTTTTACTTACGAAGCATTATGGGTGGGTATCCACTGTTTTAAAGTGATCTTCTGGTCTTTAGATTATCATATATGCAAAACATGTAATTAATGCACTCACCTCTCTGGTAGAAATACAGTTTCTTGGCAAACATCCACAGCACTTCCTGTCCAGCTCTGTTGGCATCTCTCTGCAGTTACCACATTTACACCAGGAAGGTGTATTAGATGGCACTGCAGGAGCAGGAGGATCACCATTATCACCAATGCCCTCACACAGGTCAAAAACCAGAGCTGGTTCTCTGTCAATCAGCTTCAAAACCAGATCTCTCAGCTTTTCAGGGTCCATTTCTTTAACTATATCCTAAAATTACACAAAATTTCATAACTGGAATGTAATGTCATTTACACATAACAATTATAGTAGTTTCATATCTGATATGATATGGTACTGACAAAATTGGTAATAACATTCCATGGAAAAGTATCTGTTTCCAAATTATTCCTGCTTTTTGTAATAGTTTACTAGAGCTCTCTGAATATTTTAAAATCACAGAGAAAATATTTTTATTACCTTTACTATATTTCTGATATATACTTTTTAGCTCAACTATTCGAAGAATAGTCTAGCTATTCTACTCACCCTGGCGTCGGCGTCGGCGTCCCACCTTGGTTAAGTTTTTGCATGCAAGTACATACAGCTATCATTTAAAGGCATATAGCTTTGAAACTTATTTATTCTTTTTCTAGGTCAATTACCAACCTTACTGGGTCAAGTTCCATAACTGTAACATGTATTTTGAGCAAATTATGCCCCCTTTTGGACTTGGAAAATTCTGGTTAAAGTTTTACATGCAAGTTACTATCTCCAAAACTAATGCAGATATTGAATTGAAGAAACTTCACATGTGTCTTCGGGGTTATAAAACTAGTTGATAGCACCAAGTCCCATAACTCTGACCTTCATTTTGGCCAAATTATGCCCCCTTTTGGACTTACAAAATTCTGGTTACAGCTTTGCGTGCAAGTACATACAGCTATTACTAAAAGGCATATAGATTTGAAACTTATTTTTTCTTTTTCTAGATCAATTACCTACCTCACTGGGTCAAGTCCAATAACACTGACATGTACTTTGGCCAAATTATGCCCCCTTTTGGACTCAGAAAATCCTGGTTAAAGTTTTACATGCAAGTAACTATTTCCAAAACTACTACAGATATTAAATTGAAACTTCACGTGTCTTCCGGGTTATAAAACTAGTTGATAGCATCAAGTCCCATAACTCTGACATGTATTTTGGGCAAATTATGCCCCCTTTTGGACTTAGAAAATCCTGGTTAAAGTTTTGCGTGCAAGTACATACAGCTATTACCAAAAGGCATATAGCTTTGAAACTTATTTATTCTTTTTCTAGGTCAATTGCCAACCTCACTGGGTCAAGTTCCATAACTCTTAACATGTATTTTGAGCAAATTATGCCCCCTTTTGGACTTAGAATATTCTGGTTAAAGTTTTACATGCAAGTTACTATCCCCAAACTAATGCAGATATTGAATTGAAACTTAACATGTTTCTTCGGGGTTATAAAACTAGTTGATAGCATCAAGTCCCATAACTCTGATATGTATTTTGGTCAAATTATGTCCCCTTTCGAACTTAAAACTCTTTTTGATATTTAACATTTTGGGTAATAATTTCCTGCTTCTGTGACAATATTTCGAATAGCCGAGCTTGGCTGTCTTACGGACAGCTCTTGTTTAGAACACCACTTCATTTTTTAATAATTGACCTTTAAAAATCATTGTTTCAAATAATACTAACAGTTGTGAAAAATGAAAGCTCCAAACTCACTGTACCTTCATCGCCTCTTTCTTTTCATTTCGTCTTTCCTCCACACGCTTCTTATCTGACACAGATGCACTAGCCTCCTTTCCTTTTCCTCTACCTTGTCCACTGCCTCTACCACGACTCCTGCCTCTGCCACGGCTTCCACTCCTTCCTCGACTTCCACTTACACCTCTGCTACTGCTTTCACCTCCCACTATTTTAAGACTCCTCCCTCGACTGCGACTGCCTCTTCTGCTACGCCCCCTCCACGTCTACTTTCCTGTAAAATAGGAATACAATATAAGACTGTACAAAAAGTGGCATTATCAGGACATAAAGAAAAACATTTGCCTTATTTTTTGTACAAACTAATTGTATTTTTCAAGGGATAGAAGAAAACATTTTGGTCATAAAGTGACTATTATTACCTACAAATCTACAAACTTAAATGATGTATTACATAATAGCCGTCACTCTTGTCAGATCACACTGCCTGTTAGTCCAACTAATTTGTCACGATCCTAGGAAATACCGAGATACTTGTTTTCATATGGGCTATATATCTATAATTGAGCCAAGCCATGAGAAAACCAACATAGTGGGTTTGCGACCTTCATGGATCCGGACCAGCCTGCACAAATCAGTTTGGTCAGGATCCATGCTGTTCGCTTTCAAAGCCTATTGCAATTAGAGAAACCATTAGTGAACAGCATGGATCCTGACCAGACTGCGTAGATTACCAATCACAAATATAAAACAATCTGCACGTTGAATTATTTTGACTATGCATAAATAGGAACAAAATACCCTGTTAAGTCATTTCTGCCATTTGGTCACAAATAAACTATAATCATGACAATACTTTACAACCAGAATGGCGAAATGCAATCTTTCACAATTCTTATTTTTCCCCCACCGGAGCCTCACTTTTAAATTTTAACTCCATTTCGATTACTGAGGCATTAAAAACAAGCACAAGTCAAGTCAAGTCAAGTAATATTTATTTACAAAGTCGGAGAGTAACAAACAAATAACATAAGCTCTAATGAGCTTTTTACACCGACTTAACAAACATATTTAAGGCGATTCGCGGGGTTTCTTTAATTATTCCCCGACAAGAAAATAGAAAGGAAATAGTGATTTGCAAATTTACATTGAGCCGCGCTATGTGAAAACCAACATAGTGGCTTTGCGACCAACATGGATCTAGACGAGCCTGCGCATTCGCGCGGTCTTGTCAAGACTCCATGTTGTTCGCTTTCAAAGCATATTGCAATTAGAGAAACTGTTAGCGAACAGCATGGATCTTGACCAGACTGCACGGATGTAAAACCATTAAGTTGGTTTTCTCATGGCGCGGCTCATTTTACCTTTTGTATGGAATGTTTAAGTGCGAAACGACATTCCTTATTGTTATTCAATATTTCAAGTGACTAGCTAACAACGAAGATACAAGATACGAAATGTGATGAAACTGTTTTCCAGACAAAAATGAAATACATTTTTAACGAAAAGGAACATTTTAAGGGTGGCTAAAACATCAATATGTTTCTTTTTTGTTATGATATGTAACTTTTTTTAGAGGTTTTGATTTTCATTATAATTCTAATTGTGTATTATATTTATTGCTTTTTAAACATATATTGAATATTTTCAATAAGTAAATTCATGGAATCTTCAGCAGATGTGGATAAATGAGATAATGCCTGCTTACGGTAAAAATGTACTTCAGTCTGTGAACTTGAAACCGTTACTTGAATAAAGTTCATTTTGGTGCCGCTTAGTGCATTTAATTTATAACGTCAACGTGAATGCACAATGCAAACCGTATTGAGGGAAAACTTGCTTCAAAATGACAGAACAAAAATAAAACTAACTCACTTCGCTTCAAAACATGCAGAAAATAATATAAAACATATACAGTCGACGCAAACGATTGTTTAGGATGGAAAGATGGAAGAAGGGTGGTTTAACTGAAGCTGCTCTTGCGAACGATTTAGAGGCATGCGTTCATTGTTCAGACCCGCTGTTTCTGTGAGATGTTTCAAGGAAACGCATTTTTACATGGTTCAATGTTGTACATACAAAAAGTTTCGATTATAGAATTCTTGCGGCAAATTGGATCGTTCTTTTTTGATGAAGGTTTTTATTACAAAATCGAGTCTGGTATTCCAGTGCTGAATGTAATATCAAAAAAGTAATCACTATGACTTCATCTCGTGCATTTCTTTTGGTGCTTCAAAAAATTTAAAAGACAGATAAAACTAAGAAATGAATAAAACCACCATTTACATGTACTTTGAAATGTTTTCGCCAGAATGGTAAAAACAAAATATTTAACTGGTATCTAGTAGTGTAAAAGTGCATGTTGATGCTGATGCGAATAAATTCGGATATTTCAGGACTGCAACTCGCTGCAGACCTGGAACGCCTGTATAAATTACAGACCCCGGTATATACCGGATTCAAGCAATTTGAATGAAAAATTATCTTTAATGTATATGTTTTGTGACCATTGTAATACTAACCCTAACCTTTTGTCAGTATATTATACATATTATACACTAAATGCATGCTGCTGTACAATACTTTGCGTATTTTGCCGTGCGCACATACATCTGTTTTACATTGCAAACAAACATAGGCAGCTAAATAAGAAAGTATAAAAGCAGTAAATTAAAAATAAGCAATTACAGGTTTAACAACATAACTGGGACAAAAGAGAGTACAAAGACGTGCTAAGGAGAAACTTTAAAGAGAAATAAATAAATGAGCAAGGAAAACAATAACGACTAGTATGTCGCCACCAAGTCTAATGAAATCAGATCCCCTATGTCGCTCCACATGATGAGCAGGCACAGTTCTCTCCCTTTCAGGTATTAATTAAAGTGCGAAAGTGACTGAAAGAGGATGTTTTTTCAAAATTCATCAGGGAGCTGATTCCATAGGTTGGCAGCAGCATACTGGAATGTTTTCTTACCATACCTTTCTGTTCTAGGTTGCGGTACCTCAGCCATGTTTGTGTATCTAAAATTATAGTGAGCATCTTTATATTTAACAAGATCATGTAAATATTCAGGAGACTTTTTGTTCAAAATTTTGTAAGTTTCTAGAGCAATAGTTCTTAGCCTTCTAACTTTTAAAGAAATAAGTCCAGATGTTTCTAATAATTGTTCATAAGTACTAGTGTAGTCTTCATATATAAATCTTAATGCCCTTTCATGTATTTTCTCTATTTTCCTTGTGTTGCCTTCACTAGTAAAATGCCAGCTCAGAGGGCAGTAAGTAATAGAAAGAGCATTGAAACAGCAGTTCAGTGAGTACTTAAAATCCTTGCTTTACAAATGTGTAAAGCCCAGGTAAAATAAACCAATACAATTAAAGTTGTATCATAGCTCGGTGTTTCTTCTTAACAAATTTGGTGCAGATAATTTATATACACTGAGTACAGGGGTAACTAAAAGTGTGCAGGTATTTAATACCCGCACGCTAGTTACCGCACTGTTGGATAGGGAAGTATGCCAGCATGTCTGGAACAGTAGACAGCAAACAGTATTTTATTGATTTTCTGCTCTAGCATTGGTTTATTTAACCTGGGCTTTACACATTTGTAAAGCAAGGATTTTAAGTACTCACTGATCTGCTGTATATGGCAATGTAGACCGCCTACAACTACCATATATGGATGGCTATGATACAAAACAGAAAGAACATTAAAACTCCCGGGTAAACGATTTATACTCGGGGGCTACGCCCCCTCGTACAAATTGTTTACCCTCGAGTTTCTATTACTTTGACATTACAAAAGAATAGTAAACAGTTAATCTACCTAGTCTATTAAGATGTCTACCTAACCTTTTCAAAACATTTAATTGTCTAGAAGCTTTTCTACATAAACTAGACACATGTGAATTAAAATTTAACAAAAAATCTATATTAACACCAAGTAGTTTTACTTCGTCTTCACATGATATTTCTATATTCTGAAATTTGAATTTAATTTTCTGCTGATGTGTTTTTTTGCCAAAAGCTATAGCCTGGAACTTTTCTGGATTCGCTTTCATTTGATTTTTTGAAAACCAGTCTATAAGGGTTAAACTATCATTCTCCAGTGTATTGATTAAATCTGTCAGACAGGAACTTGAATAAGAAAGAGTGTTATCATCAGCATAGTTGTATAACTGACTTCGGTCAATAAAATAAAAGATATCATTAATAAATATGTTAAACAAAATTGGTCCGAGTATGGATCCCTGCGGAACACCTTTAATAATATTCTGATAGTCGCTACATATATTCCCAATTTTTACACACTGTTTTCTATCAGATAGATAACTTTCAATAAGTTTCAATGATTGATTAGAGACACCATAATGTTTCATTTTCAAAAGCAACAGATCATGAGGTAGGTAGTCAAAGGCCTTTGAGAGATCCATAAGAATTGCTGCCAGATACTGATTTTTGTCTAAAAAATATTTCCAATCTTCAATTATTTTCAATAGAGCTGTGTTACATCCATAGCCTGGTCTAAATGCACTCAGGAAAGGGTTAAACGCTAAGAAAACATTTACGGATGGAAAACCTATAGAATATTCGTCACATCCAGAAAGTTTCCGTGGAATAAATAGGACCAAAGAATATTGGAAGGAAATATTTAGTAGAGGTGACAACACAATAAATATCAAGCTATGTACTGATTTATTTATTTGAAACAAAATGAAATCTAGTAAATCTAGAAGAAGTTTCGCGCTATTTCTAAGTTACAAATAACATGTTTTGGGGCAAATAGTTGTAAATTTCATAATTTTGTATCGGTATATGAATATTTTACCTTTTCACCGGTAGACGAGCGACATGCGATACGACATTATGAAAATATCGCTTCGTATTGTCGAGTGTCACTTCGCGTGTCGTGTATCGTTTGAAATTGTCGCGCGTCGACCCTCACCCAAACCCGTGACACGCAACATACGATACGACATTAAGAAAATGTCGCTTCGCGTTGTCGAGCGTCGTTTGAGATTTTCGCACGTCGTTTGAAAATGTCGCCGTCGCGTTTGCAGGGTCGACACATGACAACGCGAAGTGACATCGCGACAATACGAAGTGACATAGCGACAATGCGATACAACGCTCGACAACGCGAAATGACATCGCGATATATCGTGCTTTTGAAAGGCGACATTTCAAAGTGGATAACGCGACATTGTCGTTTGGCATTGTCGCCATCGTTTGCGATTGTCGGGTGTCACTTCGTAATGTCGCTATGTCACTTCGCGTTGTCATGTGTCGACCCCAAAAACGCGACAGGGACATTAAAAATGGCCCCAACAGGATTCCGTATATACATAATTTATTTTAGGTGGATTGTGAAACAAGTTCTACATCTTATATTAATCACTCTCGACATCTCATTCCTAATGGAATTCATCGCCACGAGGATGTGAGAGGGGAGACCAGTTTCCCTTTTAACGCTGAGCGCCAAGCAAGGAGGTCACTTGTACTAATTTTCACGTTTCACGGTTTTGGCCAGAGATCGAACCCACGACCTCCCTCACTCGATGCGGACGCTCTACCACGCGGCTATCGAGGCAGTTTGAGGACATTTTTCTACCAGTCCGCAGATCGAGCTTACAGACATTACCAATATTTTGTTTGCGTGATATTATAAATAGAAAGAATACTCTTTAGGAATACAGTACGTTTTATTTTAAAGATTTATTTCTGTCATCTTTTACAGATGAACAAACGTATTTTCTTCTCGCAAGAAAAGTTTACGCTCAATACAACAGCTCGCATGGATGAAAAGCGAACACTTGAACAGGACAAGGAAACAGAGCGAAAAGTTCTAGAAAAGGAAATATTCAAAAACATCAGAAGTCACAGAAGGCTGGTCCTACCTAACGGAAGTTGGAGAATCACTGTATTCGGGCTCCGAAATCTGAGACGCCCAGAAAGTTGTTTTGATATTGGAACTACTGACTTCGGTATGTTTTTGTTTGATTTATATGATATATGTGATGAAATGGAATACATCTATATTTATTATATAGATACTGGAACAAAAGAGTAACACATGAACAATACATACTTCATTACTTCGAAGATCATGTTTAGGAGATGTCTCATGGCGTTTGATTTGTATGTACACCAGCTACAATTTAAGAAATGTGACAAGGATAGATGACTATAGAAAAGGCGTCATTGGCATACATTTCAAGAGAACAGGTGGTCATCGACTTCAGATGCCTATCACTGCTGTGGGTCGAGCCTCGCTCTGGGCGTTGATTTTTTAATGTGAGAATTGCCATCCAGCTTGCATGCTGAAGGTCAGTAGTTCTACCCAGATAATGAAATAATGTATTGAGGGACACTTCGGGTATCCCTCCAGCATCAGTACCTAGTAGTCGCCATAGGACGTATAGTTGTTTCAGTGTGACGTTAAACCCACAATACAGTTTTACCAAAAAGTCAAGTATTCAGGAAAATCTTACTTTGTTATATCATATAGAGGTAACACCACTTTTTCTAGCGCAAAAAGTAATGATTACATATCCGAGATATGTGTAATGACTTAACTGATACCGAGTGGATTTTGCAAAGTTCGAATTCGACAGACTGTGTGAAAGGAGTAGGTTTCGACAGCTCAGTGTTCTAGTTGATTTACTGATGTTACTTTCGTTCATGAAAAAAGGAAAATTTTCCTAGATGGTTAAGTCTAAGAAACTGTGGTGTGGGCTCGTGCATCCTTTTCACGAATCCACTCTCGTCGTTTTTTTTTTTCATACACAAAATAGATAACAGTGCTTCTCCGGTCACGTGATCCGACATATTTCCCTTTCAAACTCCCCTAGAACATATGTCACTAGATATGAATTCAGCTTCTAATCTGCCAATATTCTCTGTGTTCAATAGCAGTCGGATGATAACATATAAAGGAAACCTTTCAAGATCGGAATTTCAGAAGAAAACAAACGAAAACTATAATTATTGCCTGTAAAACTGAGTTTTGGTTGTTCTAACACTAACAAACCGTTTTACGCTTGTCGCTCAACCTATATAATAGGTATCGCACAGTATTGTCCGTAAATATTGACCTGGCACACATGGATATTCCGTGTGTTTCCAGAAATTAATTTTCGTAGTCCGAAACTAAACAACGATATAACCAATTGAAGAACCAATGATATACCATCATGTATCATGTGCAGATATAGCTGTGCGGACAAAGCGTTTGGCCACTAATCTGAGTATTGTCTGTTCGAGTCCTCTGTCTGACTAAATTTTTTTTATTATTTATTTTTTTTATTTTTTTTTTTTTTTGTAAAATTAACAGACACTTATCATGATTTATCAACGTAATACTCTACTAGATTCTATCGATTAAGTACATAAAACCGTTATACAAAATGTCGTTTAAAATCTTCATGACCGGACAAGCAATCATTAATTCAACAGACAATTAAAAAAAACTGTTGTAAGCGACACAGAATGAAATGTTACATAACATAATATAACCATAGATACAAATACAAACACAAGGAATTATATTTTAAAGAATGGTTAAAAAAGAGTTCGAAACCATGGTAACGTGTTTCCAAGCCGGAGAGCTTACCACTACACCACTGTGCTGTTGGTTATCTAAATTGATTATTTTGATAACTCTAGATATTTTCAGGATACAACTATCACGTAAAATAACGAAAACGCCCGAAAATATGGCGAAGATTAATGAGTGCGCATGCCGGACAATAATAAGCTACATTAACGATGCAAATATTAATTCCTTGTTGGCCGAATGGTAACGGTATTCGTGTAATACTTCTTCGTCGGGAGTTCGATTCCCAAATCCGTAAAATTTAATATTTATAAAACTTGATTCAATTTCTTTTCTTTAGTTTCAATACGATTCAACGAAAACGCGAGTTGGTTAAACTAGTACTAACTTGTTCTCTAACTTATACATGTTACAGTTAACACGTAGTTGTATTTAAATACGGGTTGTCTTTAATATAATCTAATGTTTTTGAAGCGTTCGTGAATGAATTAGAAACCAGAGAAAAACAAACTTACACAAAGTATGTAAGTTATATGTAAAACAGTGAAAAAAATATTAGAGGGAGAAAAAGGTTCGAACCATCAAAACTCTCGCTACAAAATAATTACACATCCGTCCACTCAACCTATTGCGTCATCAAACCAATTATTGAAATTATGTCCTATTTCTGTTGTTTTAATAAAGAGTGCTAAGTACTGATTGTTTATTTACATGTTGCTAAAGATAAAAACGCCATAATATTGTGCGGTACTTTTTTATAGTAGAAATTGACAATATTCTAAATAAATAACAAGTCGAAAGATTTCCTGCGACCAGAAGTTATACAGACCAGAAATTATGGAAGCCCTGGAGGGACAATTGATTTCCGTACTTCCCACTTCTGACTTCTAACTTTTGCACTTCTCACTTCCAACTTCTTGACTTCCGCACTTCCTACTTCTAACTTCCGCACTTCTGACTTCTAACTTTTCTACTTCTCACTTCCAACTTCTTGACTTTCTACTTCCTACTTCTAACTTCCGCACTTCTGACTTCTAACTTCCACACTTCTGACTTCCAACTTCCTGACTTTCGACTTCTGATTTCCAACTTCCACACTTCTTACTTCCGACTTCTTGACTTCTTACTTCCTTCTTCTAACTTCTGCACTTCTGACTTCTAACTTCCGCACTTCTAACTTCCAACTTCCTGACTTTCGACTTCTAATTTCCAACTTCCACACTTCTTACTTCCGACTTTTTGCCTTCTTACTTCTCTCTTCTAACTTCCGCACTTCTGATTTCCAACATCCTGACTTTTGACTTCTGATTTCCAACTTCCACACTTCTTACTTCCGACTTCTTGACTTCTTACTTCCTTCTTCTAACTTCTGCACTTCTGACTTCTAACGTCCGCACTTCTAACTTCCAAATTCCTGACTTTCGACTTCTGATTTCCAACTTCCACACTTCTTGACGTCTTACTTCATTCTTCTAACTTCCACACTTTTTACTTCTAACTTCCACACTTCTGACTTCTAACTTCTTGACTTCCGACTTCCAACTTCCGCACTTCTGACTTCCATCTTTCCCTCTTTGGAAGTCGGAAGTAAGAAGTGTGGAAGTTGGAAGTGGGAAGTACGGAAATCAATTGTCCCTCCAGGGCTTCCATAAGAAATTGTTATGGATGTATGTGTGACCACCTAAAAAGTAAGCTATGGATGGATAACGTACTTGATTTTTTTCTTTAATGCAGGAAATATTACTCAATTCTACATGATTTATCTATGAAACATGTATTTCTTAATTCCGAAAGTTATTGTTTTGAGCAAAAATAACTATATTTCCCTTTCATGTATAACATAACTTAGCTCAAATGGCCGCATTCGATGACTATCGAAATATGTTACTAGAGCTATAACAAATGTGATGCATGCCTTCACCTGGACTTCGTTGACAACACAGGACCATAATCCAGGGAATTAAAGAGCAATTAACAAAATCCCTTGTGCACAAAGAGGTATTAATATTGAACATTGTTGAAAGTTTAATAAATTGTATGAAATAATGAATCACAAACATTTCTTTCTATATCATATAAAGTGCCGGCTATATTGCAGAAAAAACAACAACAAAAAAAAACGGCGTTCCATAAATGCGATAAGCCAGTCGCATATCGGTAAAACGTCACGAGATTATCAGATGTATTCCACTGTGAGATTATCACATGCATTCAACACTTCTGTGGCAAGAATTATGTAAAAAAAAGAGAAAATTTCTAGTCATGATACTGGAAAAACTCGAGACCTGGTGCAAATTTCTGATTGCGCATGCACCATTCGGTGCTACAAGAACTTTTCCAATATCATCTTTATACGGAACATTTGAGCTTTTTTAATCATAAGGTTTGAAAAACAAGTTTTTCAGGAACGTAATAACTTAAACTAATACTTATTTGCTACTTTTCTTTCAGACAATGACGAAAGCAGATATTTTAAAGACAGTCAGATTACTACGCTAACTTAATGTGGTAAGGCATATTGAATAATTTAGTAATACAAAGTATGATGCTGCCGTACTACTTTTGTTAATGATAACGTTCACACTAGTAGGGCACTGGGTAGCTTGTGTGTTTGATGCCATTGCATTCTGGGAGTGACAGCACTTGGACAAAAGCCATAGGTAAGTAATAATCATGTATCATTAAACCATTCGCTCGGCCTATAACATCTTCGTCGTGTTAATATATGATACATTTCTAAAAAATCTAATATTATGTGATTTAATTCAAATATTCTTCTAAAAGCTTTAATAAACACTGTATGTCATATCCTTAAAGCCATTTACTTCTTGATAGACTTCTTTCATCAACATGGAGAATAAAACATGCGGAACCCGTTATAATTATCGGGCAATATTTTGTATCTTTGAATGCACTCCTCTTTGTATACGATTTCGGCACTCCTCGGTTATTACGGAAAGTCATATGTATGCACGACCGTAGAATGCCGATATTGCGTCACGGCATTATACGTAATTGGACGGAAATAGCCGAGTGTCATGACGTCACCATTACCTTAACTTCAAAGGAATCTCACATCTTTTCAATACTTTGAATACACTGAAACCTCATTGGACAACTTACTTTAGAATACGTTTGTTCCTCAGTTGAAGAGGAGGGACTAATTTGATTTTAATTTCTTTTACTCTTCAGGCGTAATTGCTTTCTAAAATTCATTATTTATATGATATGAATTGTTATTTGGATATCTCGCTTTTTGTAATGTAAAAATATTGTTTGGTATCTGTTAGCTAATACATGCTCTATTATGTATCTTTAACAGTTTTATTCTGTGCAAACTTTATCTGAATATTGGCATGTTTTGTTTTTCGAAATAAAGGCGCTGTTGAAGGCGCTAAGTCTGTTTAACCTGATCGCGACGTCTGCTTCATACCTATTTAAGTTGTATGAAAATATTTTATCGTTTTTCTGATATTCTAGTATGGTTAGTGTCGCCACAAGTACCAATGAAGCTTACGTTGTCAACGTCACAAATTGTGAACCCAGCATTGAGACGTATTACATCACAGCATTTTACGTTTACGTTGCTGACGTCAATAGGATTAGGAAACGTGTCACCAAATACTAACGCCGAGAAAATATTCTCAACATTTGCTGTTCTGCTTGGTTGTAAGTAGCATTTGATTTATTTTTAATAAATACACCTAGATAAACGAACAAATCCGGGAATATACAAATGTAACTGCAACTAAAAACATGTAAATGTAGATTATAAATCGTTGGATAAAGCCAAGAATTTGGAAATATTATTGCGTTAAACTAGGAATGTAGCCAACAAGACCATAGTCCTTTGAATTCTTTGAACGGTGTTCTTAAAAATTCTAGAGCAGCCTACAAATTTATCCATTGTGATAATGAAACAAGACCTGCCTTCAGTTGTCGTAAATATTTATCACGTGACAATGCTATCTATTGTCCGTAAGTATTGACCTGGCACTCATGAATATTCCGTGTATTTCCGTAAATTAATTTTCGGTGTCCGAATATAAATAGCGGTATAACTAAATAGTACATATATCGTTCTAACTGATATACTGTCGCATGTGCAGGTAGCTGTGCGGACAAAGCGTTTACCTGCCAATATCAGGATTGTAGGTTCGAGTTCTACGTCCGAACATATATTTTTTCCCCAAATTTTATATGCAGACTTTCTACTCATTTGATCAAACGTATCGTGATATCTATGGTTCATTAATTTAGAGTAATCATATTTTCCAGTTATAAAATAATGGAATAAAATTGTTTTAATAGTATCTTAGATAAAAAGACAAGTTACCTGTCACCAACGTTCCAGGAAAAGAAAATATTACAAGAGAAAACAATCAAAATTCATGAAATATGACACATAAAAATAATGTAAACGATAACCTTACAATGCATTAAATTGAAAAAAGATCTATTCCGTAAGTGATTTCGAACCCATGGTAACGTGCGTGCTAGACACCTTACCTCTACGCCACCGTGCCATTGATTAACTTTACATGTACTTTAGTAATGTAGATACTTTCAGGATACTAATATTGCGTAAATTAACGAAAACGCCCGAAAATATTGGCGAAGATTAATGAGTGCCAGGTCAATACTTACGGACAATACAACGGTAATTATTATTATTATTTATATGAAAGGGTCACTGGTGTCTGCTTACCAAGAATTTGAGAATAAGATGACCATAGATAATATGCTTGAATCATGAACATTATGGTTTTGATGGCGGTATGATAAGTTTTACACTGTAATAACTACATTTCTGTAAAAAAAATCTGTAACAAAATTTTGTTATGTAATTTATATTATGTTTTTCAGTAAACAATACACTTTCAAATGAACCCAAAATTATTATGAGCTTGCCAGGCATTAACATTTGATATATTTTTGTAGCACTGTCATATAGAACGTGCTTATCTGTGGACCGGATACCATAATTGTGGCGTACGCTGAGTGAATGGGCGGTCACGTGAGTTGTGGGTTGGGGCCGTTTTATTCTATCGGAAGATATATGTGCATACATGCTTTGTTTTATTTTAGGTAAAGATGATATATTTTGCGGTGATCACGGTGACCTAGAATGCACGGGAAAATCGCTCTACTTTGTACTTGCACTTAGATCATACTGTTATATAAAGAAGACAGAGTCACATATGCTGAAAGAAACTCTGAATACTTCCCCAGAATTTTCGGACAAAAAAATCATGGATGAAACACAAGGTCAATTTTAAGCGGGTAAGTATGATACTTTACATCAATCCATCTGTCGTGAAATAATTTCATTTTCAAAAAGTTCCCATTCAAAAACTTATACAGGGTTTGTTTTTACATTCTGAAAAAAAAAAACCCCCAACAAATCAAAACTTAGCAAAAATACTGCTGAGTTCTTACATTGTTTTATCAAAGTACTTATCGTATGAACAATAAAGAAAATTGTGTTAGAATAGAATTGTTCCCCCTTTTTTTTTCAGACACACTGGTGAACTAGAAACATTTCATGAGGCAATCCTTATGTACTGTGCCAAGCGATATGCATACACGTAAGCTTATCTCTCTCCTATAGTTTTTATGCCCCCACTTTGTGGGGGGGGGCATATAGATTTGCTCTTGTCCGTCCGTCCGTCCTTCCGAAAATGTTGTGTCGCGCGTAGCTCTGAAAGTATTTGACGTAGTCACAAAACTTTACAGGAATGTTGGTCAGCATGTGTAGTTGTGCGCCTGGGGTTTCGCGTCCGGATTCATTCAGTCATGTAGAAGTTATGGCCCCTGACTTTGTAAAAATTGGTCATTTTAATGTTGTGTCGTGCCTAGCTCCAAAAGTATATGACCTAGAGTCACAAATCTTTACAGGCATGTTGGTCAGCATGTGTAGTTGTGCACCTGGGGTTTCGCGTCCAGATTCATCCAGTCATGTAGGAGTTATGACTCCTGACTTAGTAAAAAATTGGTCATTTTAATTTTGTGTCGTGCATAGCTCCAAAAGTATTTGACCTAGAATCATCAAAGTTTACAGGAATGTTGGTCAGCATGTGTAGCTGTGCACCTGGGGTTTCGCGTCCGGATTCATTCAGTCATGTAGAAGTTATGGCCCCCGACTTTGTAAAAATTGGTCATTTTAATGTTGTGTCATGCCTAGCTCCAAAAGTATATGACCTAGAGTCACAAAACTTTACAGGCATGTTGGTCAGCATGTGTAGTTGTGCACCTGGGGTTTCGCGTCCGGATTCATCCAGTCTTGTAGGAGTTATGGCCCCTGACTTAGTAAAAAATTGGTCATTTTAATGTTGTGTCGCACGTAGCTCCAAAAGTATTTGACCTAGAATCACCAAAGTTTACAGGAATGTTGGTCAGCATGTGCAGTTGTGCACCTGGGGTTTCACATCCGGATTCATTCAGTATTGTAGGAGTTCTGGCCCCTGACCTGGGAAAAAATTGTCATTTTAATGTCATGTAGTGGGGGCATCTGTGTCCCATGGACACATTTCTAGTTGTTGATCAGGAAGATTAAGAATTTATTACTTTACTAAATAATAATAACACATTTTTATGCATTATTACATATGCTATTTCATTTTGAAAGAACATTCCGGGCTCCACTCCATGAATAAGAACATTCCGGGCTCCACTCCATGAATAAGAAGAACATTCCGGTCTCCACTCCATGAATAAGAACACACCTTAGATATATCTAACATGCTAAACATTTTTCGCTCAAAACCACGACAGGAAATGGAATATTATGCCTGATACAGAGAATGATAATTACGTCTCCCTGTAACTCTAAGTTGACTTGTGTTGATCAAATAGAACATAGGAAAAATATTGTGTCCGATAAATGTATGTGTATCTGCAATGGTATTTGTTCAAATTGTAAATTTGTCTGACTAGTGGTAAAGTCTGACTCTGAGAAGAAATATGCAGTTAAAAGACTATTAATGGAGATTTTTCTGTGTCTAGAATTGAAACCTATTTTTTATGAATGTCTTTGTTCGATTGAAATGTTACTATGAAGTCAATTTGCACATTTTAAGTACCCGATATACAAAGCCAGAAACATGCTCGCTGCGTTAGACTATCAACATCATAAGGACAGACCTCTGCTGAAAACCAAAACAGGAGAGCCACCGTATGTTCTTTCATCGATTGATTAACGCTTAAACAGGTTTTCCATTTCCATTCAAGAGTTCACAAGTTAGTTGTATGGCTTTCCCTTCAATATTTGGAACTATACCTTCGAACAGATGGCACATATGTTGGTATTGACATGCAAGTGTAATAGGAGCTAAAAAATGTGCAGCCCGATACAGGACTCGAACCTGCGACCTTCTGCTTGCAAGTCAGATGCTCTACCAACTGAGCTAACCGGACAACCGATATCATAAACAAATTATATACATTATATACACACTGCTACACAAGCCATTCAGTAAGGACTGAGGGCAATATATTATTTTCTATTGACAGGCAAGGCAGTCAAAAATGTTCCATAAGGTTACATCAGAAAAAAAATCATAATTGAGCCACGCCATGAGAAAACCAACATCATGGGTTTGAGACCAGCATGGACCAAGACCAACCTGCTCATTCGCACAGTCTGGTCAGGATCCATGCTGTTCGCTAACGGTTTCTCCAATTGCTGTAGGCATTCACAGTGAACAGCATGGATCCTGACCAGACTGCGCATATGCCCAAGCTGGTCTGGATCCATGCTAGTCGCAAACCCACTATGTTGGTTTTCTCATGGCGCAGCTCATATAGTTTTGAACTGTACACTGGCAAATAGCATGAACAGTTGACAATTAATATTTGTAACTAAGGACTCATGTTATAATACACACTTGTAAATGACTTGCAGATCAATATTTGCCTTCAATCCAGTAAATGTTTTACTATGGCAGAAGAAATTGATTTTCCTTTTTGATTTCAACGTTTTTGACTTGTACGCCAAGTAAACGTGTTGAATATTGATCGGCCATATAGCACACACAAACTGTAAATCTGTGAAAAAGAATTTATGTTGTCATAACACTTACATAGTCAAAGTCTAATAAAAGAACACTTTCTTATACTAATGTATTCATATAAAGACGTTAGAAAATGAATGCACAAATAAATGGATAAGCACAAGACTGCGAAGGTATTATGTGAATTTTTGAATAATCGTAAGGCTCAGGAAATCTGAGAATATCTCTTTTTCCGTTACTTCAGATTGCATCGCACATGGAGCAAGCGGTCTTCAACGTGGTCGACATACCAGGAGAGAGAACCCAAACAATATCAGTACATACCCTAAATGATGATAGATATGATTGAAGACTTTAAAAGTAGCGATACACCGTTAACAACACCATCAAAAATGTCACCATCTGACCCAAGAAAATTAAAAAGAACATTGGCACCAGAGTCGCCACCACCAACAAAATTTCTTTTTTCGGAAAAGAAATCCCGCTACATGGATCCATCTTCAGATAGGAAAGATACAGCTTGAAGTCCCTGAAAGATCTGTGTATTATGTGTACTGTTCAAACACTCAAAGTGCCAGTAATTTGGAAAAAAACATTGACAGTCCCATCAAGTTCAAGCAAAAGTTTGACTATAATAAGGAAAGGAACAATCGGCAAGAGTGTTTTACTGTTTGACATGAAGTTCGACTGTACTTAGGAAGTTACCGTAGGCTAAAGAGCGTTTACTGTTTGACATTGACTATACATAATATTTACCATATAGATGAAAAATGTACATTATGCTATCTGCATTGGCATGTTTTTTTCTAATCATTAATAAAACAGGTGCTTTCAAATTCAAATAAGTGTTATCCTGGATTTATGATCAGTAACTGTAGTAACCAGGTGATTAATCCATCAGTGTTTCTGTTATGCACCATTGTGTTACTGATAAATTATTGCTTTTATACACTAATGATTTTACTGTAAGACAATTTAGGTAGAAAATGCAGTAGTCAGCAGATGGCCCTTATTTTTTGTCAAACTTGATTGGGGAAAGCCAGGACATTTGTCCAGATGACTGTTTGGAGTATCTACCAGTTTAATTTTTGTCCGAACAATAATTTTGATACACATGGAGTACCGTCTTCTTGTTTGTATTCAGCATTAAAGGTTCACACTGATGAGACAGATGTAATGTGTAAACGTTAGGTTCATATCTCAAATGTCAAGGCCACACTTGCAGGTCAAAGGTCATTTCAGATCACTTTGACAGCATAAATGATTCTTGTTTATATTAGCATGTCATTAGTATTAACCTGAATAAGACAGAGTGTTTCATGCAGACTTTAGGTTCCAATATCAAAGGCCAAGGTCACGTATGTCAGAGGTCATTTCACAGCTTGTCTAGGCAATCCTTTTATTGTGTTCACCTCCATGAAACTGAATGTCATGGGCAAAATCCAGAACCCTGTCGTTCGGTTGGTTTCATTGTTTTCAGACAGTAACTTGTGAAAGGCTCGAAAAATTTAGTAATTTCTTGTTCACAGGTCAAACATCTTAAATTACAGTCTTGACTTTTGATGTCAAAGTCAAGATCAAGAGAAATCTGAACAGTTTACGGTTTCAGGATAACTTCCCGCGCCTGAGCCTACAATCATGTGACCCCTTTGGCTTTGAGGTCATAAGGACAAGGTCATAGTGATCCGGAAAAGTTAAAACATTTTCGGAAGAAAACTTGAGGACACTTGGGCCTACTGCCCTAGGATCATTAAAATTGATAAGAGGTTGATCTTGAACAGCAGATGACACCTATTGATTTTGAAATAAAGGCTAAAGGTCACAGTGACACTCATGTGACATGAAATATATAAGCTAATTGGCCGTCAACTATATCCTAAAATTACACAAAATTTCATAACTGGAATGTAATGTCATTTACACATAACAATAATGGTATTTTAATATCTGATATGATATGGTACTGACAAAATTGGTAATAACATTCCATGGAACAGTATCTGTTTCCAAATTATTCCTGCTTTCTGTAATAGTTTACGAGAGCTCTCTGAATATTTTAAAATCACAGAGGAAATATTTTTATTACCTTTACTATATTTCTAATATATACTTTTTTAGAACACCACTTCATTTTTTAATAACTGACCTTTAAAAATCATTATTTCAAATAATACTAACAGTTTGTGAAAAATGAAAGCTCCAAACTCACTGTACCTTCATTGCCTCTTTCTTTTCATTTCGTCATTCCTCCACACGCTTCTTATCTGACACAGATGCCCTAGCCTCCTTTCCTTTTCCTCTACCTTATCCACTGCCTCTACCACGACTCCTGCTTCTGCCACGGCTTCCACTCCTTCCTCGACTTCCACTTACACCTCTGCTACTGCTTTCACCTCCCACTATTTTAAGACTCCTCCCTCGACTGCGACTGTCTCTTCTGCTACGCCCCCTCCTCTCTCTCCACGTCTACTTTCCTGTAAAATAGGAATACAATATAAGACTGAACAAAAAGTGGCATTATCAGGACATAAAGAAAAACATTTGCCTTATTTTTTGTACAAACTAATTGTATTTTTCAAGGGATAGAAGAAAACATTTTGGTCATAAAATGACTATTATTATCTACAAATCTACAAACTTAAATGATGTATTACATAATAGCCGTCACTCTTGTCAGATCACACTGCCTGTTAGTCCAACTAATTTGTCGCGATCCTAGGAAATACCGAGATACTTGTTTTCATATTGGCTATATATCTATAATTGACCCGAGCCATGAGAAAACCAACATAGTGGGTTTGCGACCTTCATGGATCCAGACCAGCCTGCACAGATCAGTCTGGTCAGGATCCATGCTGTTCGCTTTCAAAGCCTATTGCAATTAGAGAAACCATTAGTGAACAGCATGGATCCTGACCAGACTGCGTAGATTACCAGTCACAAATATAAAACAATCTGCACGTTGAATTATTTTGACTATGCATATATAGGAACAAAATACCCTGTTAAGTCATTTCTGCCATTTGGTTTCACAAATAAACTATAATCATGACAATACTTTACAACCAGAATGGCGAAATGCAATCTTTCACAATTCTTATTTTTTCCCCCACCGGAGCCTCACTTCTAAATTTTAACTCAATTTCGATTACTGAGGCATTAAAAACAAGCACAAGTGAAGTCAAGTCAAGTAATATTTATTTACAAAGTCGGAGAGTAACAAACAAAAAACATAAGCTCTAATGAGCTTTTTACACCGACTTAACAAACATATACGTGAAATTATAAAGCAGTGTTATTAAAAGTACAATATTAATTAAAAAATGTGGATGCAAGATCCAACTGGCTATAAGATCTAATCAGCACCTTTATGACTATGTCTAAAAACTAAACACTTATATTAAGAAAGTTGAGACAAACTGTATCTACCGCAAAAGAAGGTTATAAATACACATTGCACTACTTATAGCACATATATAAGCAATTTAAGCAAACTCGATAGCTACACAAGTGAGTAAACACAAGCACATAAAACAGTTTTCACACTGCAAACAAATAGGCAATATAACACGGTACACACTACAAATAGTTACACAGCACATAAGTAATTTGAGCAAGCTTAGCTCAAAAGCAGGTTTAAGCACAAGCACATACATCTGTTTTACATTGCAAACAAACATAGGCAACTAAATAAGAAAGTATAAAAGCAGTAAATTAAAAATAAGCAATAATTACAGGTTTAACAACATAACTGGGACAAAAGAGAGTACAAAGACATGCTAAGGAGAAACTTTAAATAGAAATAAAAAAATGAGCAAGGAAAACAGTAACGACTAGTATGTCGCCACCAAGTCTATGGAAATCAGATACCCTATGTCGCTCCACATGATGAGCAGGCACAGTTCTCTCCCTTCCAGGTATTAATTAAAGTGCGAAAGTGACTAAAAGAGGATGTTTTTCGAAATTCATCAGGGAGCTGATTCCATAGCTTGGCAGCAGCATACCGCAATGTTTTCTTACCATACCTTTCTGTTCTAGGTACCTCAACCATGTTTGTGTATCTAAAATTATAGTGAACATCGCTATATTTAACAAGATCATGTAAATAATCAGGAGACTTTTTGTTCAAAATTGTGTAAGTTTCTAGTGCAATGGTTCTTAGCCTTCTAACTTTTAAAGAAATAAGTCCTGATGTTTCTAATAATTGTTCATAAGTACTAGTGTAGTCTTCATATATAAATCTTAATGCCCTTTCTTGTATTTTCTCTATTTTCCTTGTGTTGCCTTCACTAGTAAAATGCCAGCTCAGAGGGCAGTAATTAAAGTTTGACATTACAAAAGAATAGTAAACAGTTAATCTACCTAGTTTATTAAGATGTCTTCCTAACCTTTTCAAAATATTTAATTGCCTAGAAGCTTTTCTACATAAACTAGACACATGTGAATAAAAATTTAACAAAAAATCTATATTAACACCAAGTAGTTTTACTTCGTCTTCACATGATATTTCTATATTCTGAAATTTGAATTTAATTTTCTGCTGATGTGTTGTTTTTTTTTGCCAAAAGCTATAGCCTGTAACTTTTCTGGATTCGCTTTCATTTGATTTTTTGAAAACCATTCTATAAGAGTTAAACTATCATTCTCCAGTGTATTGATTAAATCTGTCAGACGGGCTTGAATAGGAAAGAGTGTTATCATCAGTTATATAACTGACTTCGGTCAATAAAATAAAAGATATCATTAATAAATATGTTAAACAAAATTGGTCCGAGTATGGATCCCTGCGGAACACCTTTAATAATATTCTGATAGTCGCTACATATATTCCCAATTTTTACACACTGTTTTCTATCAGATAGATAACTTTCAATAAGTTTCAATGATTGATTAGAGACACCATAATGTTTCATTTTCAAAAGCAACAGATCATGAGGTAGGTAGTCAAAGGCCTTTGAGAGATCCATAAGAATTGCTGCCAGATACTGATTTTTGTCTAAAAAATATTTCCAATCTTCAATTATTTTCAATAGAGCTGTGTTACATCCATAGCCTGGTCAAAATGCACTCAGGAAAGGGTTAAACGCTAAGAAAACATTTACGGATGGAAAACCTATAGAATATTCGTCACATCCAGAAAGTTTCCGTGGAATAAATAGTACCAAAGAATATTGGAAGGAAATATTTAGTAGAGGTAACAACACAATAAATATCAAGCTATGTACTGATTTATTTGTTTGAAACAAAATGAAATATAGTAAATCTAGAAGAAGTTTCGCGCTATTTCTAAGTTACAAATAACATGTTTTGGGGCAAATAGTTGTAAAGGTTCATAATTTTGTATCGGTATCTAAATATTTTACCTTTTCACCGGTAGACGAGCGACATGCGATACGACATTATGAAAATGTCGCTTCGTATTGTCGAGTGTCACTTCGCGTGTCGTGTATCGTTTGAAATTGTCGCGCGTCGACCCTCACCCAAACCCGTGACACGCGACATACGATACGACATTAAGAAAATGTCGCTTCGCGTTGTCGAGCGTTGTTTGAGATTATCGCATGTCGTTTGAAAATGTCGCCGTCGCGTTTGCAGGGTCAACACACGACAACGCGAAGTGACATCGCGACAATACGAAGTGACATAGCGACAATGCGATACGATGCTCGACAACGCGAAGTGACATCGCGATATATCGTGCTTTTGAAAGGCGACATTTCAAAGTGGATAACGCGACATTGTCGTTTGGCATTGTCGCCGTCGTTTGCGATTGTCGGGTGTCACTTCGTAATGTCGCTATGTCACTTCGCGTTGTCATGTGTCGACCCCACAAACGCGACAGCGACATTAAAAATGGCCCCAACAGGATTCCGTATATACATAATTTATTTTAGGTGGATTGTGAAACAAGTTCTACATCTTATATTAATCACTCTCGACATGCCATTCCTAATGGAATTCATCGCCACGAGGGTGTGAGAGGGGAGACCAGTTTCCCTTTTAATGATGAGCGCCAAGCAAGGAGGCCACTTGTACCAATTTTCACGTCTTTGGAATTACGTGGCCAGAGATCGAACCCACAACCTCCCGCACTCGATTCGGACGCTCTACCACGCGGCTATCGAGGCAGTTTGAGGACATTTTTCTACCAGTCCGCAGATTGAGCTTGCAGACATTACCAATATTTTGTTTGCGCTATATTATAAATAGAAAGAATACTCTCTAGGAATACAGTACGTTTTATTTTAAAGATTTATTTCTGTCATCTTTTACAGATGAACAAACGTATTTTCTTCTCGCAAGAAAAGTTTACGGTCAATACAACAGCTCGTCTAACTGAAAAGCGAACACTTGAACAGAGAAAGAAACACAGCGAAAAGTTCTAGAAACGGAAATATTCAAAAACATCATAAGTCACAGAAGGCTGGTCCTACCTAACGGAAATTGGAAAAATCGCTGTATTCCGGCTGCCCAGAAAGATGTTTTCATATTGGAACTACTGACTTCGGTATGTTTTTGTTTGATTTATATGATATATGTGATGAAATGGAATACATCTATATTTATTATATAGATACTGGAACAAAAGAGTAACACTTGAACAAATACACACTTCATTACTTCGAAGATCATGTTTAGGAGATGTCTAATGGCGTTTGATTTGTATGTACCACAGCTACAATTTAAGAAATGTGACAAGGATAGATGACTTTAGAAAAGGCGTCATTGACATGCATTTAAAGAGAACAGGTGGTCATCGACTTCAGATGCCTATCGCTGCTGTGGGTCGAGCCTCGCTCCGGGCGTTGATTTTTTAATGTGAGAATTGCCATCCAGCTTGCATGCTGAAGGCCAGTGGTTCTACCCAGATAATGAAATAATGTATTGAAGGGCACTTCGGGTATCCCTCCAGCATCAGTACCTAGAAAGTCGTCATGGGACGTATAGTTGTGTCAGTGTGACGTTAAACCCACAATACAGTTTTACCAAAAAGTCAAGTATACAGGAAAATCTTACTTTGTTATATCATATAGAGGTAACACCTCTTTTTCTAGCACAAAAAGTAATGATTACATAACCGAGATATGTGTAATGACTTAACTGATACCGAGTGGATTTTGCAAAGTTCGAATTTGACATACTGTGTGAAATGAGTAGCTTTCGACACCTCAGTGTTTTAGTTGATTTACTGATGTTACTTTCGTTCATGAAAAAAAGGAAACATTTCCTAAATGGTTAAGTCTAGGAAACTGTGGTGTGGGCTCGTGCATCCTTTACACAAATCCACACTCAGTCGTCGTTTTTTTCATACACAAAATAGATAACAGTGCTTCTCCGGTCACGTGATCCGACATATTTCCCTTTCAAACTACCCTAGAACATATGTCACTAGATATGAATTCAGCTTCTAATCTGCCAATATTCTCTGTGTTCAATAGCAATCGGATGATAACATATAAAGGAAAGCTTTCAAGATCAGAATTTCAGAAGAAAACAAACGAAAACTATAATTATTGTCTGTAAAACTGAGTTTTGGTTGTTCTAACACTAACAAACCGTTTTACGCTTGTCGCTCAACCTATATAATAGGTATCGCACAGTATTGTCCGTAAATATTGACCTGGCACACATGGATATTCCGTGTGTTTCCAGAAATTAATTTTCGTAGTCCGAAACTAAACAACGATATAACCAATTGAAGAACCAATGATATACTATCATGTATCATGTGCAGATATAGCTGTGCGGACAAAGCGTTTGGCCACTAATCTGAGTATTGTCTGTTCGAGTCCTCTGTCTGACTAAATTGTTTTGTTTTTTTTTTAATTTTATTTATTTTTATTTTTTTGTTTGTTTCTTATTTTATATGTAAAATTAACAGACACTTATCATGATTTATCAACGTAATTCTCTACTAGATTCTATCGATTAAGTACATAAAACCGTTATACAAAATGTCGTTTAAAATCTTCATGACCGGACAAGCATTCATTAATTCAACGGACAATTAAAAAAAACTGTTGTTAGCGACACAGAATGAAATGTTCCATAACATAATATAACCATAGATACAAATACAAACACAAGGAATTATATTTTAAAGAATGGTTAAAAAAGAGTTCGAACCCATGGTAACGTGTTTCCAAGTCGGAGAGCTTACCACTACACCACTTTGCTGTTATCTAAATTGATTATTTTGATAAATCTAGATATTTTCAGGATACAACTATCACGTAAAATAACGAAAACGCCCGAAAATATTGGCGAAGATTAATGAGTGCCGGACAATAATAAGCTACATTTACGATGCAAATATTAATTCCTTGTTAGCCGAATGGTAACGGTATTCGTGTAATACTTCTTCGTCGGGAGTTCGATTCCCAGATCCGTAAATATATTTTTAAAACTTGATTCAATTTCTTTTCTTTCTTTTCAATACGATTCAACGAAATCAACGCCATAACACTGTGCGGTACTGTTTTATAGTAGCAATTGACAATATTCTAAATAAATAACAAGGCGAAAGATTTCCTGCGGCCAGAAGTTATACAGACCAGAAATTATGAAAGCCCTGGAGGAACAATTGATTTCCGTACTTCCCACTTCTGATTTCTAACTTTTGCACTTCTCACTTCCAACTCCTTGACTTCCTACTTCCGCACTTCTGACTTCTAACTTCTACACTTCTGACTTCCTACTTCCGCACTTCTCACTTCTAACTTCTACACTTCTGACTTCCAACTTCCGCACTTCTGACTTCCAACTTCCTGACATTCGACTTCTGATTTTCAACTTCCACACTTCTTACTTCCGACTTCTTGACTTCTTACTTCCTTCTTCTAACTTCTGCACTTCTGACTTCTAACTTCCGCACTTGAGCCAATTATTTAAATTATGTCCTATTTCTGTTGTTTTAATAAAGAGTGCTAAGTACTGATTTTTTATTTACATGTTGCTAAAGATAAAAGCGCCATAACACTGTGCGGTACTTTTTAGCTCATCTGATTTTTTGAAAAAAAAATGATGAGTTATTGTCATCACTTGAGCGGTTGTCGGCGTCGGCGTCGGCGTCGGCGTCTGCGTCGGCGTTGCCTGGTTAAGTTTTATGTTTAGGTCAGCTTTTCTCCTAAACTATCAAAGCTATTGCTTTGAAACTTGGAATACTTGTTCACCATCATAAGCTGACCCTGTATAGCAAGAAACATAACTCCATCTTGCTTTTTGCAAGATTTATGGCCCCTTTTGTACTTAGAAAATATCAGATTTCTTGGTTAAGTTTTATGTTTAGGTCAACTTTTCTCCTAAACTATCAAAGCTATTGCTTTGAAACTTGGAATACTTGTTCACCATCATAAGCAGACCCTGTACATCAAGAAACATAACTTCATCTTGCTTTTTGCAAGATTTATTGCCCCTTTTGGACTTAGAAAATCAGTTTTCTTGGTTAAGTTTTATGTTTAGGTCAGCTTTTATCCTAAACTATCAAAGCTATTGCTTTAAAACTTGCAACACTTGTTGACCATCATAAGTTGACCCTGTACAGCAAGAAACATAACTCCATCCTGCTTTTTGCAAGATTTATGGCCCCTTTTGGACTTAGAAAATATCAGATTTCCTGGTTAAGTTTTATGTTTAGGTCAACTTTTTCTCTTAAACTATCAAAGCTATTGCTTTGAAACTTGCAACACTTGTTGACCATCATAAGCTGACCCTGTACAGCAAGCAACATAACTCCATCCTGCTTTTTGCAATAATTATTGCCCCTTTTGCACTTAGAAAATCATTTTCTTGGTTGAGTATTATGTTTAAGTCAACTTTTCTCATAAACTATCAAAGCTATTGCTTTAAAACTTGCAACAGTTTTTTACCATCATAAGTGGACACTGAACATCAAGAAACATAACTCTATCCTGCTTTTTGCAAGAATGATGGCCCTTTTTAGACTTAGAAAATCATGGGTAGGACAATATTTCTATTACACAAAAAAAAAATCAGATGAGCGTCAGCACCCGCAAGGCGGTGCTCTTGTTTATAGTAGCAATTGACAATATTCTAAATAAATAACAAGTCGAAAGATTTCCTGCGGCCAAAAATTATACAGACCAGAAATTATGGAAGCCCCGGAGGGACAATTGATTTCTGTACTTCTGACTTCTAACTTTTGCACTTCTCACTTCCAACTTCTTGACTACCGCACTTCCTACTTCCAACTTCCGCACTTCTGACTTCTAACTTTTCTACTTCTCACTTCCAACTTCTTGACTTTCTAATTCCTACTTCCGCACTTCTGACTTCTAACTTCCACACTTCTGACTTCCAACTTCCTGACTTTCGACTTCTGATTTCCAACTTCCACACTTCTTACTTCCGACTTCTTGACTTCTTACTTCCTTCTTCTAACTTCTGCACTTCTGACTTCTAACTTCCGCACTTCTAACTTCCAACTTCCTGACTTTCGACTTCTGATTTCCAACTTCTACACTTCTTACTTCCGACTTTTTGTCTTCTTACTTCTCTCTTCTAACTTCCACACTTCTGACTTCTAACATCCTGACTTTCGACTTCTGATTTCCAACTTCCACACTTCTTACTTCCGACTTCTTGACTTCTTACTTCCTTCTTCTAACTTCTGCACTTCTGACTTCTAAAGTCCGCACTTCTAACTTCCAACTTCCTGACTTTCGACTTTTTACTTCTAACTTCCACACTTCTGACTTCTAACTTCTTGACTTCCGACTTCCAACTTCCGCACTTCTGACTTCCATCTTTCCCTCTTTGGAAGTCAGAAGTAAGAAGTGTGGAAGTTGGAAGTGGGAAGTACGGAAATCAATTGTCCCTCCAGGGCTTCCATAAGAAATTGTTATGGATGTATGTGTGACCACTTAGCCTTTTTCTTTAATGCAGGAAATATTACTCAATTCTACATGATTTATCTATGAGGCATGTATTTCTTAATTCCGAAAGTTATTGTTTTAAGCAAAAATAACTAAACACTTGGGGTTCAGCAGTATGATATCCGTAGACAGATGAACATAAACTGCATATAGTAATTCATGCATTTCTCGGGAATAAAATGACACGTCAAAAAATCAGAATTGTAGAAAGAACAATACCCGCTTGTTGTAGATGTTTATGAAAAAGTCAGAAATGAAGACCACAAAAGTAGTCGTTGCTTGAGTTTCACCCACTGGCAGACACCGTTTAAAACAGCTCATTTTTACGTGTGACCACTACTGTACAATATTTAGCCATGAACAGCTTTTGTAGACGGAGTTTAATGTGATTTTGCGTGACTTCAAACAATTGTGATTTTTATTGAAACATGTTTTGTTTTGTCTGTCTGTGTTGAAGTCACACCTCTCCTTTCTTCTAAATAACATTTGCCAGATTTTGATGAACAGCAACAGCAGTATTAAACTTTGTATGAAATGTAGTTGACACTAATGCTCATAACGGGTAAAACACAACAATGTAAATATTCTTGTTATCTCTATGTTTCGGTCAATAAACGTTCACAGATTATACTACATTGCCACTTTATCAATTTTGTGTGTTTTTAATGAAATTTCTGAGTTATAATTAGTGTAGTTGCGCAAAACCTCAACATTTTTCCAGTTTAATGGTTTCAATGTCTTTCTGTCGTGTCTGAATATTTCCAATTGTTGAGAACATGTGACATAAAGATGTACACTAATTCTTGATCGAAGAAAATTAAAACATACAATGTGGAAAGAATTTGTCAGATATGCGATCTTAATGAAACTTAAGGTGAATTTCATTTTCTTTAAATGTTGAGTTATAAAGAATAACGTCCAAAGTTAATGAAACGTTATCATTATACCTGTATAAATGTGAATAAAATTTAAAATTGTTACAATCAAGTAATAAATCTACTTTCGTTGATTTGTGTAAATATATAACATTAGCTGATATAATGGAAGATGTTGCTATGTCTTGAAAGTGTATGTGCGTATGTTTATGTCACAACGGTTTCCAAAGTGTAAGGGTTTAAATAAAATATCAGTAAATTTTCCTATTTTAACTAATCTTTTATACAACAACATTTTCAACAACTAGAGCGCAGTTTAAGAAAAGCAAAATAATTTACATTGCAAGTAAAATTGTTCTACCACTGTTCAAGCATACGTCCGTCGAGTTTTAACATGTAATTGGGTGCACTAAGATTTGCAAGCAAAATCTGAACATTAGTCAAATGTTAAATCCTGAACCGCTTTCTAGTGTAGATTCAATCGATGTTCCCATTCTACTACGTGGTAATTATAATTCGGTTGCAGTCACTCTTGGTCTTTCCCTGCGCACATCTAAAACTCCTTAATAAGAACATTTCGTTGGCGCGATGCAGTAGTTTCTCATTTTTCTCGAGCAATTGTGATGATCACGTGGTCCTGAAACGTTATACAAAATTAAATAGTAGCATATCATTAAATACTAAACTGAATTGGTGCGACTTTATACATTTAAAAATATATTAAAAGTTTGCTCCTTTAAGAAACAGCACATGATAATAATTTAACTTTATAATTTTGCTTTACTTAGCATATTATCAATGCATATTCTTGTTTGTCTCATCGGGTCTTGCCTTGAACTCAAGTTCGGAATCAAAGCCATCGTACTCGACTATTTTCGATGACACGCCATATATAGTTATCATGAAAAAATAATTAGAGTAACAAGTTAACTACTGGTTTCCAAAATACATTCTATTTATAATATCATGTGTCGAAGTGTATCGAACTTTACCCCTTATTAAGGTTTGTCTACAGTACTGTAACTTTATTGAAATTGAATCAGTTATTTATATCCATACCTTCAAACAGTAACCGACATAGTCGTGACAAAGTTTGGTACGAAGGCCTAGTTGAGCGTTGAAATCCTTGTCTGGGGTAATTCCGTTAGATGATGTTCTCCACTTCTCCAATATTATGTGGTACAGCTTTTGGAAAATATAATACGTCAATTACGCCTTGCATGCCGATCACTCAGCAATCCTTTTTAACATATATTGACAATTCCATTGATGCAGACTAGAAGTTTTGTTTCCTTTTTCATCTTTCGTGTACCTAAAATAACAAATACAAGGACATTATAGAACATAATTATATCATACATATGCACGTTTCTAGTATACAACATATGTTCAAGATATGCCTCGTTCTTTCAATATTATCTTCAAATGCTTAAATGAAGTTTACGGACCATCTAGTGCAAGCACTCTAACAATTAGTTATTGGAATTGATAGAACTTCCAGGCAAGCGTGATCACAGCACCAGCCCAATGTTAGACATGCTGAAAACTGGTGAGCCGGGAAGGACAGCAATTCAGTTGGTGAACCGGGAAGGCGAAATTTTAGTTTACTGATTTTTCGGAAAGTTTAGATTCCAATGACTAATCAAGGTATCACTGACACTGTTTGCCATATAAGAACATCCGTCAAGGCATTTAGTCATTAGAAATGCATGAAAACTCTTTTTATGCGATTTAATATGGTGTGGTGAATGGGGAAGTGTTTCCATGAAGTGCATTGTGCTTGAATGTTCTCTTAAACGTAAGACTTACTTGAACAATGCAAAGGTCAGTGATAAACTAGAGGCACATGCGGGTACTTTAGACTATATGTCATTTCCAAATCTATTCATTACCAATGAAATAATCGCAAGTTTACTCACCGAATTGAGGTGTTTTGACATAAAAAAAACCCGCATCGGGAAGTGTTGCGCGCACCTGTTGATGACTTACTATACCACCCCTGCATATGCATGTTCAGCTACATGCACGACCGGAGAATGCCGATATTGCGTCACGGCATTATACGTAATTGGACGGAAATAGCCGAGTGTCATGACGTCACCATTACCTTAACTTCAAAGGACTCTCACATCTTTTCAGTACTTTGAATACACTGAAACCTCATTTGACAACTTACTTTAGAATACGTTTGTTCCTCAGTTGAAGAGGACGGACTAATTTGATTTGTTTCCTTTTATTCTTAAGGCGTAATTGCTTTCTAAAATTCATTATTTATATGATATGAATTGTAATTTGGATATCTCGCTTTTTGTAATGTAAAAATATTGTTTGGTATCTGTTAGCTAATACATGCTCTATTATGTATCTTTAACAGTTTTATTCTGTGCAAACTTGATCTGAATATTGGCATATGTTTTGTTTTTCGAAAGAAAGGCGCTGTTGAAGGCTCTAAGTCTGTTTAACGTGATCGCGACGTCTGCTTCATACCTAAGTGTTTTATCTTTTTTCTGGTATTCTAGGATGGTTAGATAGTGTCGCCACAAGTACCAATAAAACTTACGTTGCTAACGTTACAGATAGTGAACCCTGCATAATCACATCATTTTACGTTACGTTGCTGACGTTACAGACAGTGAACCCAGCATAATCACAGCATTTTACGTTTACGTTGCTGACGTCAATAGGATTGGGAAACGTGTCACCAAATACTAACGCCGGGAAAATATTCCCAACATTTGCTGTTCTGCTTGGTTGTAAGTAGTATTTGATTTATATTAGATAAACGAACAAATCCGGGAATATACAAATAACTGCAACTATTGAGTAAAACATGTAAATGTAGATTATAAATCGTTGGATAAAACCAAGAATTTGGAAATATTATTGCGTTAAACTAGGAATGTAGCCAACAAGACCATAGTCCTTTGAATTCTTTGAACGGTGTTCTTAAAAATTCTAGAGCAGCCTACAAATTTATCTATTGTGAAAATGAAACAAGACCTGCCTTCAGTTGTCGTAAATATTTATCACGTGACAATGCTATCCAAAACGGTTTATTATTATTATTCATATGAAAGGGTCACTGGTGTCTGCTGACCAAGAATTTGTGAATAAGATGACCATAGATAATATGCAAGAATCATGAAAGTCATGGTTTTGATGGCGATATGATAAGTTTTACACTGTAATAACTACATTTCTGTAAAAAAATCTGTAACAAAATTTTGTCATGTAATTTATATTATCTTTTTCAGTAAACAATACAATTTCAAATGAAACCAAAATTATATGAGCTTACCAGTCATCAACGTTTTATTCTATGGGAAGAAATAGCATGTGCATACCTGCTTTTTTTATTTTAGGTAAAGATGATATATTTTGCGGTGTCACGGTGACCTAGAATTGACGGGAAAATCGCTCTACTTTGTACTTGCACTTAGATCATACTGTGATATAAAGAAGACAGAGTCACATATGCTGAAAGAAACTCTGAATACTTCACCAGAATTTTCAGACAAAAAAAATCATGGATGAAATACAAGGTAAATTTTAAGCGGGTAAGTATGATATTTTTACAATCAAATCCATCCGTCGTGAAATAATTTCATTTTCAAAATTATTCCGCACTTTCAGAAAACTTATACAGGGTTTGTTTTACATTCTGAAAATAAACAAAATACCACATATATAACAAACCTATCAAGTTTGTCGTCATTTATTGCTAGCATAGATTTTTTCTTAAAAAAAAGTCATTTTAGGAACTGTTAAGATACGTTGTACATTATCACAGCTAAAACCTGTACGAAACACGTTCCATAATAAAATAAAGTGTTTTTCCATAATTCAAGGAATACGTTAAGATTTCTGGTCTGTGTTATTTTATTTGACGCAGTGAATTATTTTTCATCTAAACAACATGTCGAATTGTGTTCTCTATTGACAACAGCTCGACAAAGTAGGCGATCTAACTGGCGCAGAAGAATGACTAGCACCGTACCGCAGATTGGAGATGAGCCGACATTTAGCCTATAGCAATATAACAGCGTTCACAGACAAATCAGTGAAAAGTAAATACTTTATTAACAAACATATACACTATTAAAACCATTTCATAATTTGGATGATATATTTAAGGGTGCATGGTGTCCTATGATAGAGCGCCCGGCTCGAGTGCGGGAGGTCGTGGGTCCGATCCCTGGCTGCGTCATAATGGTACTAGTAGCTTCCTTTCTTGGCACTAAGAGGACTGTCAGTATAATCTGACCTAGTGGGATACCATGTTACGTGCTTACGGCGTAATATTCCAGTGAGTCAGCATTATAAAGTTGGGATAGTACAAGTGAGTGATGTCGTCTGCTAAGTTATAGAAAACAATGATAAACACATTTTCGTCAAACCTTCGTTATATGTTTTTATATAGCAGTCCATTTAATGCAGGTATAACATTGAGACAAATAGTATTTTTATTCTCTTATCTTATAATATTGTTTTTAGTCTGTATTCAGACCCTATGTTTTTACAGGATATAAGCCATCAGGCACTTCAGATTGTTCGTAATTATGTCCCCTTTTTTCTCAGAACAAGAGAAAAATCAAAGAGGAATTCTGATGATAGAGAAAGTAAAAATTTAGAAAAAAGTTTTTCTACGTAAAAATAAAATCTAGTCAGACTGATGATTGATGAACAGTTCCAAGTTTTGAAACCCAATGTTTGAACTTCTCCTTCAGTTTTCAGCTATTACAACAGTGCCACAGTTCGTTTCCGGCGGAACTAACATATCATTCTGGGAAACATCAGATGATGGGGCGCCCACTTGTAGTCGTCCACGTTCCTTGGAAGCTGATGATACAGCGCCACATGTTAAGGTGAGACAAACGTCACTGTCAAGCCTCGTAGAAGTCGTCTGCAAACTTAAGTATTAGCAAGGTATACAAATATGACATTTTTCTGATCTACGAGTTCCTTTCACTTCGTATTAAGTTAATGCAGAGATTTATACGGGAAAATCGAAGATTTTTCTGTCTATAGATAATGTGTACATGTACGTGTATATATATGGTAAAGTAAACCTATATACCGTTCAGCTTAGGAATATGTTCATTACCTTCACCGGTTGTCCTGTCTATCCCATAATTCCCGGGACTGCTGCGTCGCGGTGAATAATTTTCAGGGCGACATTCGACAAAATAAAGTTCCTTACGAACATTCATCAGCAGACAAGTTATTCTTATTCTGTCGTATTCTAACGAGTTAACGAGTTGAAAATTCGCGGTATTAGATGGAATCGGTCTTATTCGGGTCTCTTGTAACGTTTTTTTTTTTTGTTTGTTTTTTTTGATGATTCAAGCGTCCCGCTTAGAGTTTCCAATATTGAATATAAATGTGCATTATAGTAGTGTTTGAAGAACAAATCGTAGAAAAGCCAGTAATTACAAATTGAATCCCCGTGCACGTACGTCTTACAAGTCGGGCTTTGTTCTTTTCACTGTATTGAACAATCGTAGAACGTGCCTACTTCTTCACCTACCGGCACCACATCGAAGGCCATATGTGGCAATAGTACAGACATTCCAGATTTAAAACAAATGATGAACTACACCATAATTCCTGGCTTTTTGAGTTTGGGTCATCAGCTACATGTATTACGGACGCATGAATTCCTATCAATATCACTTTGACGCATTAAAATAGCGATAAAACCTGTTTTACCGTTATCATTCCAGACCGCGTAATCAGAAAAAAAAATCGGACAGTTTTATGCACGCGCGGGCGGGTGAATTTTTATTTTTTTCTTTCTCGGGAATGAAATTATTGATGCGGTAGTTCCGACGAACGACAAATTAATTTGGTATGGCCTTAGGGAAGTGCACTATTACGACTCGCTACATGACAGAGGCTGACTATGTCCAAAATTTTCGAATCTCAGTGTACCCTGCGACCTTTCCTATTGCATGCAGGTAAAATGGTAAAAATGGCGGCCTGAAAATTCCACGTGAAAAGAAAAATTGAAAGAAGCGGAAGGGAGAAAATACAGATGGTTGCATTTAACGAACTGTAGTTTTCTTATATAAAAGTCTACAATCCCTTTTCTTTTTGTTTTTCTAAAGCGATAAAGTTCTTTATGGAAATGTACGTTTCAGAAAATTTGATAATCTAGAAAATGTCGAAGAACTGTTATGAAGTAAGTAAATTTTATACAAAACAGCCTAATTTAGTGGTGTTCAGCCTTAAAAATAATCCACACCCGTCAGATGTTGGTATATTTCTCAAAATTAGATATAAAAATTATAAATTCAGTCCAAATATATGATGAAGCAGAATGCAAATAATCAAGCGCTGACCGGGACTCGAACACAGGACCTCCTGCAACTATGGCGGACACGCTACAATTTCGCTTTTACAGCAGAATTTATAGTTCAGCAATGTAAGTACACCTTTATTATCTACCAGACTACATTACGCGAACTGGAAAAATGCTGTAACAATGACAAGTTCAGAGTACTCCGGGTTATCGGTGTGTTGACTTTGTGAGCTTGTTGAGGAAAATATACTAACTTTTTAACATTTTCAATCGGTCAAAACGGCCTACATTTCTCTGGAGAGCGCCGATCGCGGGGTCGTGAGTTCGATCTTCGAGCGAGCAGTATGTTCTCTGTGACGATTTGATAAAAGACATTGTGTCTGAAATCATTCGTTCTCCACCTCTGATTCATGTGGGTAGGTTTGCAGTAATTTGTGGAGAACAGGTTTGTACTGGTACAGAATCCAGGAACACTGGTTAGGTTAATTGCCTGCCTTTATATAGCTTAAATAATCGTGAAAATCAGCGTCAAACCTAAAGCAAGTCAAGAAAATAAAAATAAAAAAAACTATTATCAATGCACATGATTTCTAAATATGAAATCCATTATTTATGTTTTACTCGCTACTGGTGCGTTTTTTACATAATAAGAATCAAAGTACGCGAAGAACACATGTAATGTTGAGTTTCTACCTACAGTGAACATTTTACGCAGCTAAGAAAGTCACAGGATAGTCGCGTTTTCACGCATAACACGTGCAGTTAAATATTTAAAATTTGTATAATACACAGCGCGCCAATTTCCGACACAAGAAAATGTATTATTTCCTTGTACATATTTCGTAGTAATAGAAGGGAAACATGTATGGTATAAAAGCTTCGTGTTAAAGTCCGTGGAAGATTTTATGAAAACATTTTCTGATATCGTGCAGCAAAATAAAAGTGACCGAGAAAGTGGGCGACTTTGCAAGCAGAAACGGAAAATTTCACAGCTGTACAGAAACCTTACATTAAAATTGAACACTATATCTCAAAACCACAGAAACTTTTAGAAAACGAGCAACGTCTTTAAAAATACCTATACGTTACATACATTTTGACCATTCTGTCCCGTAGAATTGGGTACTTAAACTATTCTTAAAAGAGTTGTCCCCCTTTAAAAAGGGAATGCCATTTGTAAAGAACTAAAAGTAAGTTTACAATTATCAAAAACAATGTTTAACCTAGTTATGAAATGTGTATGTTCTGGTAGGCCTACATTGTTGCAAGTGCACGCTGAAGATGGAGACATGTGACAGCTTTTTAAAAATGGTGAGCTTTTTCAAAGGAGTTGAACTGTCCAGAACTGTGCCCCCTTCATACGTAGTTTTGCCTGAACCAGTTTTCTCGTCGTGTAATCAAAAGATAATAGGTAAGCGAAGACCTCTTGGAAGCACAGAGCACTAAAAACAAGGCCCCAGGGCCACGAATTTGCAAAGTAGGACTAAAACAAACAGAAGCTGTAATGGAAAAATATTTCAGACGGATTGCTTCAAACATCCGACAAGTAGGCTAGATCTATATATATTAATTTATGCTAAATATAGAGGGAGGGGAAGGAAATGGTAATAAGCAAAATGGGGCCGGGGTAGGGGGAAGGGAGCCAGAAGGCGAAAATCGAACAAGGACGCATAAGCAAAGGGAAAGCCGAGTTCCTAAATAACAGTCACACTACAACGTAAACCACAATAGCGCAAACACTCATGTACAAAAAATAAACACAGCCACACCCAACTAAGTAACATAGAAAAACGAACAAGCAACATGTAAGAAAACATAGAATGAATTACCAAAAGTTAGATAAGCACTGGCATGCAAAACAAGACACTAAAACACTGGACTGTAAACTGCTTTACAGCTATAATGAAAGCAGAGCTATATGGTGGCCGGTTTCGGCCATTTTAAACCCGCGACACATTTTATCGCCTGTGTGTAAAATGTCGCGGGCAGCTAAAAATTCGCGAGATTTTCAGTCAGGATCGTATAAAATGTCGCGAGAGACATATAAACCGCAATATTTCTTGAGCGAGGAAAAAATTGACCCAGGCGGCCGGTAGCGTCCATTGTTTGACTCTACATTTTATCCCTCCGACATTCTATAAAAAGCCGAGAAACAGAAACATACTCCGCGGCATTTTTGGGCAATTTTAGTAGAATATTACAAAAAGTCGAGGGTAAAAGTTAATAAAAACGTGAAAAAGGAAAAGCTGCAGCAGTAGCTGTAGCAGTAGTAGAAAAAAATCGTGGGGAATTGCAGTAGCAGTAGCAGTAGCAGCAGTTAATGAAACAGGTAGTAGCAGGCAGCAGCAGTAGTAGTAAAAACGTATGCTTTACTTTTGCTACTACTTCTATTACTATTACTGCTGCTAATGTGATACTGCTATTACTGCTACTGCAACTGCTGAAATTGCTACTGTTACTTCTGCTACTGCTACAGCTGCAAACTGCTAAAATTGCTACTGCTGCTACTGTTCCTTCTGCTACTGCTGCTGTTGTTTTTTGCTGTTACCCCATCTACTATCTACCTCTGCTCTGAACTAAGTTGCTGCTTCTGCTACTGCCGATTTCAATTTTTTGCTAGTGTTAGCTGCTACGTTACTGCAAGTATCTTATTTTCAAAGTTTGCTACCGCTACTGTTACTGCCCACTTCCCACACGTTTTTTAAAAGTCCGTTTACTTCCGTGGAATCACGCTTTGCATTTCGCTTTTTTATAAAATGTCGCGGGTAAGAAATCCGCGACTTTTTAAAAGAAGCCGCGACGTTTTAAAGAGACGTTTCCGGCATAAAAACTAGAGGCTTAGATGTTTAAACTTAACTTTTTATAAGGAAAACGCATGACAATAAAATCGCGGATTAAAATGGCCGCAATCGGTCCCTAAAATAAGAATATTTTTACGTAGCTAATTCTACTATGAAGGCAGAAAAGTTGCGGTTTCGTCTGTAATTCGTTACTTTTTACGACAGAAGTGTGACAGAAAAACTCAAGTGTTTCTCTGGCCGCGATATTTTAAACATTTCTACATAAATCTCGCGGATTTTAAAGTTGCCCGCGACATTTATACACTAATGGTAAAATTTTTCGCGGCTTTAAAATGGACGCTATCGGCCACCATAGATCTGGACCATTTTAACAAATTAACTATGCTGAAACAAATCAAAGAACTATAAAATACATTTTATAGCTCTTTGAACAAATTTAGCCGTACAACAGCATTTTCATAAGAAGAGGGGCTTAAAAAGGGCTTTAAACCTTCCTACAGGTACAGGTATCTTACAGGTTACAGCCCCTTACCTGCCCGGAAAAGATGAAAATCCGGTGGCTAGGGAAATAACACACCATACAGTACAGAATATAAATCACAATTTTAGAAACATTTCACGGTCGATACGAGCTCATTGAACAATGCCGTTAACATTTCATTGTCTGAACATGAGTGGTAATGAAATGTGCTATATCCCCCCCCCCCCCTTCCCCCTCCAGCATCGGCTAAAGCGGAACTCTATTATTGTACAAAAATGAATAATTAAAACTCTATGATCCCAAAGGACCAGAAAATATCAAATGCTATTTTAGAATAACCAGGAAGTACATGTTTTTATTACTCCTTGATTAAAGTCGTAGAAAAGTAACAGTAAGTGTATGTCTTCTTCAAATACCCACCACAGAAAGACTGTTTTGTTTTTCTCCCATTTAACTTGTATAAAAATTGTGAAATACAAGTATCTACTGATATAATTAGGGGAAATTTATACTTGAAGTCTAGATACTAGTGATATATATTGGGGAACTATAACTTGAGTCTAGATATCTAGTGATATATATTAGGGGAATCTATACTTGAGTCTAGATATCTAGTGATATATATTAGGCGAATCTATACTTGAGTCTAGATATCTACTGATATATATTAGGCGAATCTATACTTGAGTCTAGATATCTACTGATATATATTAGGGGAATCTATACTTGAGTCTAGATATCTACTGAATTATTTTAGGGGAATCTATACTTGAGTCTAGATATCTACTATATATATTTAGGGGAATCTTATACTCGGGGTCCTGATATCTAGTGATATATATTAGGGGAATTTATACTCGAGCCCTGATATCTAGTGATATTATTAGGGGAATTTATACTCGAGTCTAGATATTAGTGATATATTTTTGGGGGAATTTTACTCGAGTCTAGATATCTACTGATATTATTAGGGGAATTTATACTTGAGTCTAGATATTCTAGTGATATATATACGGGGGAATTATACTTGAGTCTAGATATCTAGTGATATATATTAGGGAATCTATACTTGAGTCTAGATATCTAGTGATATATATTAGGGGAATTTATACTTGAGTCTAGATATCTAGTGATATATATTAGGGGAATCTATACTTTAGTCTAGATATCTAGTGATATATATACGGGGGAATTATACTTGAGTCTAGATATCTAGTGATATATATTAGGGGAATTTATACTTGAGTCTAGATATCTAATGATATATATTAGGGGATTTATTACTTTAGTCAAAGATAATCTAGTGATATATATTAGGGGAATTTATACTTGAGTCTAGATATCTAGTGATATATATACGGGGGAATTATACTTGAGTCTAGATATCTAGTGATATATATTAGGGGAATTTATACTTGAGTCTAGATATCTACTGATATATATTAGGCGAATCTATACTTGAGTCTAGATATCTAGTGATATATATTAGGGTAATTTATACTTGAGTCTAGATATCTAGTGATATATATTGGGGAATCTATACTTTAGTCTAGATATCTAGTGATATATATAACGGGGAAATTTTATACTTGAGTCTAGATATCTAGTGAATTTTATTAGGGGAATTTTATACTTGAGTCTAGATATCTAGTGATATATATTAGGGGAATATATACTTGAGTCCAGATATCTAGTGATATATATTAGGGGAATTTATACTTGAGTCTAGATATCTAGTGATATATATTAGGGGAATTTATACTTGAGTCTAGATATCTAGTGATATATATACGGGGGAATTATACTTGAGTCTAGATATCTAGTGATATATATTAGGGGAATTTATACTTGAGTCTAGATATCTAGTGATATATATTAGGGGAATTTATACTTGAGTCTAGATATCTAGTGATATATATTAGGCGAATTTATACTTGAGTCTAGATATCTAGTGATATATATTAGGCGAATTTATACTTGAGTCTAGATATCTAGTGATATATATTAGGCGAATTTATACTTTAGTCTAGATATCTAGTGATATATATTAGGGGAATTTATACTTGAGTCTAGATATCTAGTGATATATTTTAGGGGAATTTATACTTGAGTCTAGATATCTAGTGATATATATACGGGGGAATTATACTTGAGTCTAGATATCTAGTGATATATATTAGGGGAATTTATACTTGAGTCTATATATCTAGTGATATATATTAGGGGAATTTATACTTGAGTCTAGATATCTAGTGATATATATTAGGGGAATTTATACTTGAGTCTAGTTATCTAGGATATATATTAGGGGATTTATACTTGAGTCTAGATATCTAGTGATTTTATATTAGGGGAATTTATACTTGGGTCTAGATATCTTATTGAATTAGTGTAATAGTATACCCCAGGTTTGATGTATTTTGGTTTTGACCACACTTTTTTTTCTACATTTTTAAAACAGTCATCTATCTATGTCTTTAAAAGTTTTCCCTTAAAAGGGATTTACTGTATATTTTGTGAAAACGCATTTATTCAGAAAGTGTCTAAATTTTTGAACCTCCCCTCATCTAATATTGCTGTATTATACCCGTTTATAAAAATAATATTCTGGGAAATCTAGTTATGGGACGGGGTGAGGTCACTACATTGTGGTGATTTTAACAAAATAAAAATAAATAAGAACAAGTATGGAAATAAAACATATCCAGTAAATTAGAAATGCAAATTCGGTATGCAAAACGAAATTTGGGCATTTTTTAAACCCCTTATTTATCACTGATGTCGAGGTATTAAACAGACTAAATTTAAAATTAAATGTATATAAAAACCATTTCAACCCTCGGGATAATTGGAGAGCCGATTTTAAAAAGTGTCTAGGAAGTTTCAGCATTAATTGGTAGTCATTTGAAAAATCAGTGCTTCTCGGTCACGTGATCCAAAACCCATGTCCGATCTCAGTAATCGTCCACAAGATAATCTTGAACTTTCCCAGAAAACAAATGTCACCAGACATGAATTCAGTTCTAGTCTGCCCAAAATTCTCTGAGTTGAATCGCAGTCGGATAATAACCTAAAAAAGATAAATTTCAAATCAGAATTTCGGAAGAAATCAAATGAAGCATATGATAATTGTTTGTATAACAGAGTTATGGTTGTTCTAGCACTAACAGGTCGCATTACGATTGTTGTACAACATATATAGTTGAAATTGACAATATTCTCAAAAAAACAGTGTAATATATTCCACTGTGAGATTATCAGATGTATTTCTTTTGTGAGATTATCATATGTATTTCACTGTTAGCTTATTAGATGTAATCCACTGTGAATTTTCCAGATGTATTCCCCTGTAAGTTTATTAGATGTATTCCACTGTGAGATTACCGGATGTATTCCACTGTGAGTTGTCAATGTGTCCCACTATGAGATTATCGGATGTATTCCACTGAGATTGTCAAATGTATTCCACTGTGAGATTTTCAGATGAGTTCCCCTGTGAGATTGTCAGAAGTTTTCCACTGTGAGATTATCAGAATGCGTTCCACTGCGGATTGTCAGAAGTATTCCACGTGATATTATCATATGTATTCCACTGTGAGATTTTCAGATGTATTCCAATGTGGTACATTTGATGTGTTACTACTGTGAGGTTATCAGATGTATTCCACTTTTGAGCTTATCAAATATGCTCCACTGTGAGATTATCAGATGTTTTCCACTGTGAGATTATCAAATGTATTCCACTGTGAGATTATCCGTAGTTCCGATACGAGATTATCAGTTGTATTCCAATGTGAGATTATTAGATGTATTCCACTGTGACCTTATCGTGTGTATTCCAATGTGAGATCATTAGATATGTTCTACTATGAGATTATCAGATGTATTTCACTGTGACATTATCTGATATGTTCACTGTGAGATGATCAGATGTTTTCCACTGTGAGATTGTATTCCACTGTGAGATTATCAGATGTATTCCACGTGAAATTATCAGATGTATTCCAATCTTCTGTGGCAAGAATTCCGTGAAAAATGGTATTTGATTTTTGTCATGATACTTGAAAAACTCGAACTACGTGCTGATTTTCTGATTGCGCATGTGCCATCCATTTGCTATAAGTAATCTTTATACTGAGCAAATGTTTTGAAAAACTCTACATGGTTAGATGAATCACTTACCCTTTTAGATTTCTTTTTAAAGATCGTGTTTTTTTTTTGGAAAGCAAAAATCTAAAATAATATCATTTGCTACTTATCTTTCAGACAATGACGAAAGCAGATATTTTAAAGACAGCCAGATTTTCTACGCTTACTTACTGTGATAAGACATATTGAGCATTTACAGAGTATGGTGCTGTCGCACTACGTTTGTTTATGGGTTTCGTTCCCCCTAGTAGGACATTGGTTACTAAAAAGCTTACTAGTGTGTTTTATGCCATTGGTGACCCGCACTTGGACCAAAAGCCATAGGTAAGTAATTAACATGTACATTTTGTATTATTAAACCCTTCGCCCGGCCCATAACACCTTTGTCGTGGTAAAAATATGATAAAAAACATAGTTCAGCTATATATTGTTCCTCAAATGTATCTTATTTCATTCAAATGTTCCTCTATTTAAAGTTTTAGGTAGCGGAACCCGTTATAAAAAATTGGGCAATATTTTTATATCTTTGTACACGATTTCGCGTCACGGTAATACTTAATTAGACGGAAATAGCCGGGTGTCATTACGTCACAATTACCTTAACTTTAAAGGAATCTAATACCTTTTCAGTAAGTATTTTGAATACACTGAAATAGGAATTAAGAAACCTCATTGGGACAACTTACTTTAGAATCAGTTTGTTCCTCTGTTGAATTTGATTTTTTTCTTTTACTCTAATGGCGTAATTGCTTTCTAAAATTCATTATTTATATGATATGAATTGTTATTTGGATATCTCGCTTTTTGTAATGTAAAAAATTGGGTTTGGGATCTGTTAGTTAATACATACTCTTTTATGTACTTTAACAATTTTATTCTGTGCAAAAATTGATCAGACTATTGGCAATATTTTTTTTTTCAACAAAAAGGCACAATTGAAGGCGCAAAGTTTTGTTTAATCGTGAGTTCTGCATTGTACCTAAATTTTAAATTGTATGGAAATGTTTTATCGTTTTTCTGATATTCTAGGATGGTTTGTAGTGTCGCCACAAGTACACATGAAGTTACGTTGCCAACGTCACAGATAGTGAACCCAGCATAAGACGTATTACATCACACCATTTTACCCTTTACGTTGCTGACGTCAAAAGGATTAGGAAACGCCGAAAAAAATATTCTCAAAATTTGCTGTTCTGCTTGGTTGTAAGTAAACATTTGATTTATCTTTAATTTAAAAACACCCCAGATAAACGAATAAATCCGGGAATAACAAATGTAACTGCAACTATTGAGTAAAACATGTAAATGTAGATTAATCGTTGGATATAAACAAAAATTGAGAAAAAATTTGCGTTAAATTAGGAATGTAGCCAACAAGACCATAGTCCTTTGAATTCTTTGAACGGTGTTCTTAAAAATTCTAGAGCAGCTACAAATTTATCTATTGTGAAAATGAAACAAGACCTGCCTTCAGTTGTCGTAAATATTTATCAGTGACAATGCTATCCAAAAAGGTTTATTATTATTATTCATATGAAAGGGTCATGGTTTTCTTCTGACCAAGAATTTGTGAATAAGATACCATAGATAATATGCAAAAATCATGAAAATCAGGGTTTTGATGGCGATATGATAAGTTTTACACTGTAATAATACATTTCTGTAAAAAAATCTGTAAAAAATTTTGTCATGTAATTTAATTATCTTTTTCAGTAAAATACACTTTCAAATGAAACCAAAATTATATGAGCTTACCAGGCATCAACGGTTGATATATTTTTGGAAACACTGTCATATAGAAAACGTGCTTATCTGTGGACCGGATACCATAATTGTGGCGTACGCTGAGTGAATGGGCGGTCACGTGAGGTGGGGTTGGGGGCGTTTTATTCTATGGGGAAAAAATAGAATGTGCATACCTGCTTTGTTTTATTTTAGGTAAAGATGATATATTTTGCGGTGATCACAGTGACCTAGAATGCACGGGAAAATCGCTCTACTTTGTACTTGCACTTAGATCATACTGTGATATAAACAAGACAGAGTCACATATGCTGAAAGAAACTCTGAATACTTCACCAGAATTTTCGGACAAAAAAATCATGGGTGAAACACAAAGGGCAATTTTAAGCGGGTAAGTATGATTTATTACAATCAAATCCATCCGTCGTGAAATAATTTCATTTTCAAATTATTCCGCACTTTCAGAAAACTTAATACAGGGTTTGTTTTACTTCTGAAAATAAACAAAAAACCACAGATATACAAACCTACCAAGTTTTCCCTCATTTATTGCTAGCATAGATTTTTTTTCCCAAAAAAAGGGTAATTTAGGAACTGGTTAGATACGTTGTACTTGATCTTTTCTAGACATTTTCTGATCATTGTTTGACACAATCAGGGCTTTTACACCGTTTACTAACGGCTTTTCCTTCAAAGAGAATATTAAAAAAGAACAAATCAAATTTGATTAATACAGCTGTAGCATTATCACAGCTAAAACCTGTACGAAACACGTTTGATAATAAAATATAGTGTTTTCCATAATTCAAGGAATACGTTAAGATTTCTGGTCCGAGTTATTTTTTTGACGCAGTGAATTATTTTTCATCTAAACAAAATGTTGAATTGTGTTCTGTATTGACAACAGCTCGACAAAGTGGGCGATCTAACTGGCGCAAGAAAATGACTAGCACGGTTACGCAGATTGGAGATGAGCGACACTTAGCCTATAGCAATATAAAAACAGCGTTCAAAGACAAATCAGTGAAAAGTAACTTTATTTTCAAACATATACACTATTGAAAACCATTTCATAATTGGATGATATATTTAAGGGTGCAAAGTGTCCTATGATAGAGCGCCCGGCTCGAGTGCGGGAGGTCGTGGGTCCGATCCTGCCTGCGTCATAATGGGACTAGTAGCTTCCTTCTTGGCACTAAGAGGACTGTCAGTATAATCTGACTTAGTGGGATACCATGTTACGTGTTTACGGCGTAATATTTCAGTGAGTCAGCATTATAAAGTTGGGATAGTACAAGTAAGTGATGTCGTCTGCTAAGTTATAGAAAACAATGACAAACACATTATCGTCAAACCTTCGTTATATGTTTTTATATAGCAGTTCATTTAATGCAGGTATAACATTGAGACAAATAGTATTTTTATTCTCTTATCCTATAATATTGTTTTTAGTCTGTTTTCAGACCCTATGTTTTTACAGATATAAGCGATAAAAGGCACGTCAGATTTTTCAAAATTAGTCCCCGTTTTTCTCAGAACAAGAGAAAGATCAAAGAGGAATTCTGATAAATAGAGAAAGTAAAAATTTAGAAAAAAAGTTTTTTACGTAAAAATAAAATCTAGCCAGACTAATGGTTGATGAACAGTTCCAAGTTTTGAAACCAATGTTAGAACTTCTCCTTCAGTTTTCAGCTATTAAAACAGTGCCACAGTTCGTTTCCGGCGGAACTAACATATCTTCTGGGAAAATCAGACGATGGAGCGCCCGCTTGTAGTCGTCCACGTTCCTTGGAAGCTGATAAAAACAGCGCCACATTTTAAAGGTGAGACAAACGTCACTGTCAGTCTCGTAGATGTCGTCTGCAAACTAAAGTATTAGCAAGGTATACAAATATGACATTTTTTCTGATCTACGAGCCCTTTCGCTTCAAAATTAATTTAAATGCAAAATTTATACGGAAACCGAAGATTTTTCGGGTCTATAGATAATGTGTACGTGTACGTGTATATAGTCAAAGTAAACCTATATCCCGTTCAGCTTAGGAATGTGTTCATTACCTTAATTCCCGGAACTGCTGCGTCGCGGTGAATAATTTTCAGGGCGACATTCGACAAAATAAAGTTTCTTACGAACAAACATCAGCAGACAAGTTATTCTTGTTCTGTCGCATTCTAACGAGTTGAAAATTCGCGGTATTAGATGGAATCGGTCTTATTCGGGTCTCTTGTAACGTTTTTTTTTTTTTTTTTTTTTTGATGATTCAAGCGTCCCGCTTATAGTTTCCAATATTGAATAATTGAATATAAATGTGCATTATAGTAGTGTTTGAAGAACAAATCATCGCCAGTTTTAATTTTTAATGTAGAAAAGCCAGTAATTACAAATTGAACCCCCGTGCACGTACGTCTTACAAGTCGGGCTTTGTTCTTTTCACTGTATTGAACAATCGTAGAACGTGCCTACTTCTTCACCTACCGGCACATCGAAGGCCATATGTGGCAATAGTACAGACTTTCCCAAATTTAAAACCCAAATGATGAACTACACCATAATTCCGGGTTTTGATTTTGGGGTCTCAGCTACATGTATTACGGAGCATGAATTCCTATCATTATCACTTTGACGCATTAAAATAGCGATAAAACCTGTTTTAAAACCGTTTCATTCCAGACCGCGTAATCAGAAAAAAATCGGACAGTTTTATGCACGCGCGGGCGGGTGAATTTTTTTTTTTTTCTTTCTGGGGAATGAAATTATTGATGCGGTAGTTCCGACAACGACAAATTAATTTGGTATGGCCTTGGGGAAGTGCACTATTACGACTCGCTCATGACAAGGCTGACTATGCCCAAAAAATTTTTCGAATCTCAGTTTTACCCTGCTACTTTTCTATTGCATCAGGTAAAATGTTAAAAATGGGGCCTGAAAATTCCACGTGAACAGAAAAATTGAAAGAAGCGAAGGGGGGGAAAATACAGAGGTTGCATTTAACAACTGTAGTTTTTCTATAGTAAAATCTACAATCCCTTTCTTTTGGTTTTCTAAGCGATAAAGTTCTTTATGGAAATGTACTTTCAGAAAATTATAATCTAGAAAATGTCGAAGAACTGTTATGAAGTAAGTAAATTTTATACAAAACAGCCTAATTTAGTGGTGTTCACCCTTTAAAATAACCCACACCCGTCAGATTTGTTATATTTCTCAAAATTAGATATAAAATTATAAATACAGCCCAAATATATGGTGAAGCAGAATGCAAATAATCAAGCGCTGACCGGGACTCGAACACAGCCCTCCTGCAACTATGGGGGACACGCCACAGTTTCGCTTTTACAGCAGAATTTATAGTTTCAGCAATGAAAGTACAAAACCTTTATTCTCAAACGCCCTACATTACGTGAACTGAAAATGTTGTAACCAATGACAATTCGGGTGCCCGGTATCGTGTGTTGATTTTGTGAGCTTGTTGAGAAAAATACACTAACTTTAACATTTTCAATCGGTCAAAACTGCCTACATTTCTCTGGAGAACACCGATCGGGGGGTCGTGGGAGTTCGAACTTCGAGCGAGCAGTATGTTCTCTGTGCGATTTGATAAAAGGGACATTGTGCATGAAATCATTCGTTCTTCACCTCTGGTTCATGTGGAGAGGTTGCAGTAATTTGTGGAGAACAGGTTTGTACATGTACAGAATCCAGGAACACTGGTTAGGTCAATTGCCTGCCTTAACATAGCTGAAATAATCGTGAAAAACGGCGTCAAACCCAAAGCAAATCAAGAAATTAAAAATACAAAAACTGTTATCAATGCACGTGATTTCATAAATATGAAATTCATTATTTTTGTTTTACTGGCTACTGGTGCGTTTTTACATAATAAGAATCAAAGTACGCGAAGAGCACTTGTACAGTGGAGTTTCTACCTACAATGAACATTTTACGCAGCCAAGAAAGTCACAGGATAGTCGCGTTTTCACGCATAACACGTGCAGTTAAATATCTAAAATGTTTATAATACACGGCGCGCCGGTTTCCTGCACAAGAAAATGTATTATTTCCTTGTACATATTTCGTAGTAATAGAAGGGAAACATGTATTATATAAAAGCTTCGTGCTAAAGTCCGTGAACGATTTTATGAAAACATTTCCTGATATCGTGCAGCAAATTAAAAGTGACCGAGAAAGTGGACGACTTTGCAAGCAGAAACGGAAAATTTCACAGCTGTACTGAAACCTTACATTAAAATTGAACAATATATCTCAAAACCACCGAAACTTTTAGAAAACGAACAACATTTTTTATAAAATAACCTATATGTTACAGACATTTTGAACATTCTGTCCCGTAGAATTGGATACTTAAACTATTCTTTAAAGAGTTGTCTCCCTTTAAACAGGAATGCCATATGTAAGAAATAAAAGTAATCGAAGTTCAAGCTAGTTATGTAATGTGTAAGCTCTGGTATCTTGTTGCACCAAGACGGAGACATGTAACAGCTTTTTAAAATGGTTGGTATTTTAAAGGAGTTGAACTGCCCAGAAATGTGCCCCCTTCAAAAGTCCCTTATCGGAAATACACGTGCCCGGGAAAAGAAGAAAAATCCGGGGGACACATATGGTGGCATATTTCTGCCATGAGATAGCTAGGTAGCTATCGCGATACTTCAAAAAATTATCTTGATAAAGCAAAGTTTTCTGAAAAGATTTTCCCAATAGTGGAAGGTTTCCTGGAAATGTTATTGCGATAATTTACATTATTTTCTCGAAACCTTTCGTGTTAGTGCCCACAACTGCCATTTATTAGCTAGATAAGCTTTCGCGATACTTTCAGAAATTATCTTGATATTTCGAACTTTTCTGAAAAGTTTATGTTAATAGCCTGAAGCTTCCTGGAAACAGAAAACATATCGAGAAAAAAAATTATTGTGATAATGTTAAATGTTTTCAGAAAAATGCACAACTTTGCTGGAAAGTTTAAAATATTATCGAGATAGTTACCGAGCATCTGGTGGCAGTTCCTAATGTTGTAAATTTAGCAGCTAGTCTTATTAAAGTTGATTTATTAATTGATTCTACTGATGTGAAACTTTGGCCTCTGCTACTAGAGATGTCATTCACCAGTTACCCCCATAAACTGGTTGGGACTGGAGTGTGTAAACATTTTGTATCATTTTTTCAGGGGATGTTGTCATCATGTACCATCGTAAACATGTCTAATTTGTTAGAAATTAGAGGTGGCTCCGTATCTGGATGGTACCATCATCAACGGTTATCCTCATAAATATAGGGGTAGTCTTTGTCTTCATTACTATGATACACTCCAAAAATGGGAGGGTACATACTTTGTATATAAGCCTAGGGCAGAACGTGGGAGAGAATATTCTTTACTTTTGGCTCGGACTTTTAAACACGGATCATAGAAACTTTGAAACAAATATTTACAATTATAAATAAATAAGGACTTTTGACCCGAGAAATGAAGAATTATAATTTTGACAACATTATTTCCATCATTAGACAAAATCACATAATAAACTTACATTGAAAACTGGATTGAAGGTAATTATCATTGGGTATAAACCCCACACTTGAAGCTACGTTTTTTCAACACTAACATTAACGCGAAATTTTGCGCTAAAACATTTGCAGGAAATAGTAAAAATATTTAGAAATATTATGTATTGCTGAAATGTGTTCACAAAAAACAGACCCTTTCCCGGGAAAAATTTACAAATTATCGTGATAGCTACTTAGCTACATGTATCTCGTGGCAGAAATATGCTACCATAGATACGAGCTCATTGAACAATGCTGTCAACATTTCATTGACTTTTACCATGTCGTCATTACAGTCTTAAAGGCCACACTATGACATACAATGTATTTTGATGCACGAATATTAATGAATTGTTGCTGAAGGAAGGAAAACATTTAACTTCCCATCAAATGGGTTTTTTGCTGACACACTATCATTCTGTTGGAACAAGTTTGTTCACCTTTCAATACACAACATATAGGCAGCAAAACTACTGCCTTCTTGACTTCTTGCCTTCCTGTCTTACTGCCTTCTTGCCTTCCTGCCTTCTTGTCTTCTTGTCTTCTTGCCTTCCTGCCTTCTTGTCTTCTTGCCTTCTTGTCTTCTTGCCTTCCTGCCTTCTTGTCTTCTTGCCTTTCTTCTTGCCTTCTTGCATTCCTGTCTTCCTGCCTTCTTGTCTTCTTGCCTTCTTGTCTTCTTGCCTTCTTGTCTTCTTGCCTTCTTGCTTTCTTGCCTTCCTGTCTTCCTACCTTCTTGTCTTCTTGTCTTCCTGCCTTATTGTCTTCTTGTCCTCTTGCCTTCCTGCCTTCTTGTCTTCTTGTCCTCTTGGCTTCTTGTCTTCTTGTCTTCTTGTTTTTTTTTTGCCTTCTTGTCTTCCTGCCTTCTTGTCTTCTTGCCTTCTTGTCCTCTTGCCTTCTTGCCTTCTAATCTTCTTGTCTTCTTGCCTTCTTGTCTTCTTGTCTTCCTGCCTTCTTGTCTTCTTGCCTTCTTGTCTTCTTGCCTTCTTGTCTTCTTGCCTTCCTGCCTTCTTGTCTTCTTGCCTTCCTGTCTTCCTGCCTTATTGTCTTCTTGTCCTCTTGCCTTCCTGCCTTCTTGTCTTCTTGTCCTCTTGGCTTCTTGTCTTCTTGTCTTCTTGTTTTTTTTTTGCCTTCTTGTCTTCCTGCCTTCTTGTCTTCTTGCCTTCTTGTCTTCTTGTCCTCTTGCCTTCTTGCCTTCTAATCTTCTTGTCTTCTTGCCTTCTTGTCTTCTTGCCTTCCTGCCTTCTTGCCTTCTTGTCTTCTTGCCTTCTTGCCTTCCTGCCTTTTTGTCTTCTTGCCTTCCTGCATTCCTGCCTTCTTGGGAACAGAACGATACTCATAATCCACTTTGTCAGAATGATTAAGGATTAACATTTGTTTGATGTCTTATTTACATTATCTTTTCTGCTAGAATCATTAGAGCAAGATCCACAGCTTTGTAAGTTTAAAGGGCAAAAAATCAAAAAAAATGATCAAAACATTTTCACGTTCAGGGAAAGACTTTCCACCACCTTAAACTTTGCATGTTCGCGTGGAGCTAGGGATGGAGTAAACTATATTTAACAACCTGCGAATGGTAGATTGAAACTTACAAGCAATTAACGAATTCTATCTTATACCACAGTCACACATACGGCGCGGATAGCTACGTTTAGCTACGGATAGAAACGTAGTAATTCGTACCGATCCTTACCTGAGCCGTACGAATTGGTACGGATTGATACGGGTTACTACTTTAAGGTACGGGTCAGGTACGGATCGATACGGATCAGTACGGATTACTACGTTTTTATCCGTGGCTAGACGTAGCTATCCGCATCGTATGTGTGACTGGGGTATTACGTTGTATCATTATTAGATGAGATCATTATATATATGCTGATTTTAAAATACATAATTGTCATTCTTACATAGAGAAGATTTTGCTTCTATGAATAACTGGCTTGCAAGAAGATGTAATCTGCACCAAAAGGGATTTATCATTTTATGGCTAGATTATTGTTCTAGTTACACATTGATCCTATTAAATGTTATTGCTTTAATTCATACTGGTAGAACACTATATGTTTCTAAATAATTAAAAGTAACATTCATTAAATAAGTTAGAGGTACAACTCATTAACTTAAAAACATACATATTAGAAGTTGACAATATTATCAATAAAAATGTTATATATTCCACTGTGAGATTATCAGACGTATTCTTCTCTTCTGTGGAAAGAATTATGTCAAAAAAATGAAAATGAAATGTGTTTTGGTCATGATACTGGAAAAACCCGAGACCACGTGCAAATTACTGATTGCGCATGCGCCATTCGTTTCTATAAGTACTTTTAAGAGCATTTTTTTCCCTTTTTGTTGTAATCATAAGGTTTTAAGAATAAATGTTTCGGAAACGTAATAACTAAAACTAATAATCATTAACTACTTTTCTTTCAGACAGTGACGAAAGCAGATATTCTAAAGACAGCCAGATTACTACGCTAACTCCTTGTGATAATGCGCATTCAATAATTTACAGAGTGTGGTGCTGCCGTACTACTTTTGTTAATTGTTAAGGTCTTTCTGGTAGAATATTAGCTACTGTGTATTATGCCATCGCATACTGGGAGCAACTACACTTGGACAAAAGCCACAGGTGAGGAAGTATCATATATTACTAAATCACTCGCCCGGACTGTAGCATCTTTGTCGTGGTAAAAATATGATAAAACATGGTTCAGCTATATGTTATTCCTCAAGTATTATCTGATTCCATTCAAAATTAATATGCCTTTAAAAGCTTAAATGGGCATTGTATGTCATATTCTTAAAGTCATTCACTTTTTGGTAGTCTTCTTCGCCAACATGGAGAATAATACATTTAGAGCTTTAGGTTGCGGAACCCGTTAGAATAATCGGGCAATATTTTATATCTTTGCATGCGATTTCGGATTTCTTCTGTTATTACTGAAAGTCATATGCACGTTTAGCTACATGTACGATCGGAGAATGCCGAATTACGTCACGGCAGTACGTAATTAGACGGAAATTACCGAGTGTCATTACGTCACTATTACAACTATAAAGGAATCTAATATCTTTTCAGTAAGTATTTTGAATAAACTGTAACAGAAATTATCGCATAGTGCGGCAATTTTCCTTTGATCTTTGCAGCATGTTATACATAGTAACACACATTATTACTACAAAACTGTGCTGATATCTTACAAAACTGTTGCGATATATATCAACACGGAAATCTCTATGGAGTTTCATAAGAAAAAAAGTGTTCCGATATATATCGGCACAGTAAAACTGTTCCGATATATATCAGAACACTTTTTCTCTATTGAGGTCCTATCAAGGGAGTATAATTTTTTCCTTTCAAAGAAAAGATGATTTTAGCTCCAGTTTACAGTTCACAGAGAAAGAATTGTCACAAACACCTACATTTATAAAGTAAAAGAATAAATAAACTAGAATATTTCAAAAACTTGATAGTTATTGCCAAATTCAGAAATATATGAAATTCTGAGATTTCTCAAATGTTTCTTTTTCTTTGATTTTTTTTACAAACAAAACAACAAATTTTACAATATGTCTGGCCAATGAAATGCAAAGATTTAAAACCAATGCAGAAATTTGTTGGGTACTTTTATCTGGGGAACACATTTTCTAAAACAGAAGTTTTAGTGTTTCAGTCAGCGAGGCGCAGAAAGGGAATCAAAATAGTAAAAATGATAATAAACAAATTTAAATGAAAATAATATATAAATTTTAATGATAAACTATGCGCTAAAACAGTTATAATATGTAGTGCTCGTGTGTTACCAGGATATATCAGAGCTAGGGGTACATCTCGGTATTTTTCTCTTCACATATCTGTCTCGGCCTACCGGCCTCGACGATATGTGCAGAGAAAAATACCCTCGATGTACCCCTAGCTCTGATATATCCTGGTAACACACTCTCACACATACTATAACTATTACTTATGAAACCTCATAAAATGTAAACGCCAGTATTGTTGCAAAAATGTAGTTGTTAGACAAATTATTGGTTGAAATGAAATACGTTAATAAACTGATACCCACCTTACTTTTCCCCCTTTTTGTTAATAACGGCACACCTATAAAATTGTAGGTCATGCAACAACTAACTATAGATCACGTCTGTTGCTCAGTTGAAGAGGACTGACACATCTGATTTGATTTTTCTTTAACTTTTAAGGCGTAACTGCTTTCTAAAATTCATTATTAATATGAGATGAATAATTATTGTAATTTGGATATCTCGATTTTTTTTTAAATGTAATAAATATTGTTTGGCATCTGTAAAGGAATACATACTTTATTATGTATTTTTAACACTGTTATTCTGTGCAAACTTGATCTGAATATTGGCATATGCTTTTTCAACAAAAATGCACTCTTAAAAGCGCTAAGTCTGTTTAACATAATTGCGACGTGTGCTTTTTACCTATTTATGCTGTCTGGAAATGCTTTATCATTTTTACTGGTGTTCTAGGATGGTTAGATAGTGCAGCCACAAGTTTCGATGAAGCTTACGTTGCCAACGTCACAAATAGTGATCCCAGCATAAAGACGTATTACATCACAGCATTTTACGTTTACGTTGCTGACGTCAACAGGATTAGGAAACATGTCACCAAATACTAACGGCGGGAAAATATTCTCAATATTTGCTGTTCTGCTTGGTTGTAAGTAGCATTAAAATTTTGATTTATCTTTAATAGATTTACCAAGATAAACGAACAAATCCGGAAATATACAAATCTAGCTACAACTACTGAATAATAACCATAAATTAGATTAATCTTTGAATAGCACCAATAATTGAGAAACAAATATAAAAAACACAAAAATAACTTGGAACGTAGCCTTACTGTTGAATAAGACTAGGAATGTAGCCAACAAGGCCATAGTTCTTTGACTTTTCTGAGCCATTTCCTTAAAAGTTCTAGAGTTACACTGGTATGAGTCCATTTTTTGGGCTTGTATCCGTTTTCGTAAATATTTACATCGGGAAGTCCACACACGTTCTAATCATTTCGGAACACTACTTTTTCACTGCAATTAGAGTTGGTGCAGATTGTGCCGTAGACGAGGGAATATGCGGTATGTTTTATAAGATGATTTGAATTATTTTCTACAGTTCTCATTGTCTCAGTCTAAACTGTAAGATGTCATATTAAAATGAATAGATAGCATCATGATCGTTTTCTAATTGGCGGAGTAAAAACTAAAATTATTTGGAAAGAATTGAAATGTTTGTCTAAATATATTTTATAGGGCTGCTGAGTACTGCAATCTTCGACGGTAACGTCTCTTCTAAAATGATGCGGGTGTATCAGCGGACAGATGACTACCAAGAAATTTTTTTTAAAAACTTTCATCATCTTCCGAAGAATCCTGCACACTGATTGCAAGAGACCTTCCAACACATCTGGCTGTACACTTATGGAACACGGTATAGTACATAGTATACACAGTTTCTATAAGGCGAGTTTGTTTAGTTTACAATCGGCAATTTCCGTGTGTTTCCGTAATTCTCCGTGTGTGATTTCGGCATCCTTCTGTCATGATGGGAAATTCCTTTATAACGCTGCAATTGTATACTGAACGTAAATCAATGAATGTCATTTTCTATCAGTCATCAAGTAGTTTTCTTTTAAGAAATTTAATTGCGTTTAAAACTACGTATTTGACTTCATATAAATCGAATTTTGGTTTCTTATTTCATTGATCGAAGTTCTTATCGATATGTTTTCAAACACAGACACTTGGGGTTTGGACCTCCACACACCCCATTCTCCTACGCCCCTGGTTAAGTTTAGCCAATATATTTTAGCATTTTACCATGTATTGAGCATAGGTGACGATCATAAAACGCATTTTGTAACATTTCAGCGTGTTTTTAAAAAAATGCATTTTTACTATCAATGCTCTCAATACTAGAAGATATGCAACTTCTCACGAACACTAGGGAAACAATAGCCAGTTAAACGTTTAAATGAACCCCTAGCAATGAATCACTGGTATCAATCGTCAGATCTGTTACCATTCTGTTAAATGACACCGGTCCCGACAACTGTCTTTTGTATTCCGACGAGAAATCAATAAATAATATAAATCAATCTATCTAAATTCTATGGAACACTTCCTTGCGAATAGATCCCTGCTTTGAACTGCGCATATCATGGCCGGGTACCAAAATCACACCCTGGTACCGGCGCTCCCAAGTACAGGTGGCACTCACACATACAGCGCTCGATAAGTGATTTTAGAGGAGCGGTGATTAAGTATTTCTTATTGTATCTCCGGTAATTCAAACTTCTTAAAATGAAAGATATCTGCGCCCTGATGAATAATTGGTGACTATGTTATGTGAGTGTCACAACATTTCATCTTGAAATAAACACAATACGGCGAGTTAAACGTGAACGTTTGACTCAAAAATGTCAAATGTCAAAACAACACGTAAAATACTCAGTAAATACTCCAAATGTATTCATTTTTGATACAGTATCGTATAGCCATGTCTTCCTTCAATAACCAGTTCAAATTCCAAGACTTAATTTGTTATATTTAAAGAATGACTGGTGTTTAAAGATGGTATGGGATTTCAAAACGGCACTCACATGGCACAGGTGTTAATTTTTTTGGCGCTCAACAAGTACAGCTAGAGAAAAGTCTTCAGAAACGTAGACCTTGTTGTTGTTTACTCTCAGTGTGGTGCCTGTATGATCATAAATCTTTATACCGTTAAAAAACTGACTGTAGAAGTCGACCTTTCTATGTTAAAACTTACGGCGACAATATTTTAACATTATTTTTTTTATTAAAAGCTTCTTGAAAACTGATTAATGCTAAAATTTGATATGTCCTAGGATTTCGTTGAAAAATGAAAAACGTGCTTCAAAACATTCATATAACTCAGTGGGATCAGTGGACGGTGAGGTTTGCAAGAAGATATGTGTGTGCTTGCGTGCGTTTGTGCGTGCGTATGCGTTTGGTTAAACGCCGTTACTAAACAATATTTCAGGTCAATCTCAACGTTTTTGAGTACCAGTATAATGCCATGAGCATCCGTATGATATATATAGAGCCAGGTCGATACTTTTTTTGTTGGGGTGTGGAATAAATGTTTAATCATAGAGTTAGTAAAACTCATTTATAACGGACTGACAAGTTTTCTATTCTTTTCTTTAATTTTAACAACTTCATACGCCTACATTGAATGTATAATAAATGTTGAACTTTTTACGAAACATATTTTACTTGTTTCATTAGATTTAAGATTCAGTAAACACTCATAACAGAAAAATAGAAGGTTTTTACAGTGGATGTTTTATACCATTTCATCAATTTGTCACGCGACCCCGTCGAGCGAAAACACAAGAATTAAAAAAAGTTAAACGCGGAGTGGTTAGCGAGCAAAAATTCGATAACATGTGGCGACGCGGAGCGAAAACACGATTATGGGGATGGGGGAGGGAGGGGGGAGTGGGTGCTGGCGTTGAGTGAGATTCAAGATGTAAAGCGGCTGGGTGCCCTGGTGCCCACTAATGTTATGCCTTTCAAACCTCAACTTCATGCTCGGAGCCCGCTGATCAGCCAGTTTTCGCTCGACTCCCCCCCGACGATTTACATATTAAATCTAAACTTTTTGTCTGCGATTCTCCATACAGAAAATACTAGGAATAAGAAAGGGCGGGAGCGTAGATTGAAAACATGATAATTAGTGGGAGGGCGCTGAGCGAAAAGTCGATATTTACGTTATAAATCGGTGCCTAAAATTAGCGGAATGGCATAAATCAGCCACCAAAGAATTTTGTTAAAATGTCTGTTCGGTACAAAAGACGCTCATATTGTAATATCTTATTAATTCAATGAATTTATCAATTAATGAGTTCTTGTTTGGCTCTCTCAGGAATCGATGTGAGTCATTCCGATTTAATAGCAGACATGAGACGTAATGACTAGTTCCATTAACTACTGTTTAATCCAACATGAAACTGTTCTTGGTGGTGTAATCTCTACCACACATAACTAACCAGTCCGATTCATCTCTTTTCCGTTGTAGTTGCCTTAGAGCTGACGATTTCTCCACATTTCTGAAGAACTTTCTCTAGCTGTACTTGGTGAGCGTCAAAAAAATACACACCAGTGCGATGTGAGTGCCGTTTTGAAACCACTTATCTTCTTTAAACACGAGTCATTCTTTAAATATAACAAATTAAGTCTTGGAATTTGAACTGGATATTGTAGGAAGATATGACTATATGAAGATGTATCAAAATGAATACATCTGGAGTATTTACTGAGCATTTTACGTGCTTTTTTTACATTTGACATTTTTGAGTCAAACGTCAAACGTTCACGTTTAACTCGCCGTATTTTGTTTACTTTAAGATGAAATGTTGTGACACTCACGGAACATAGTCATCAATTATTCGCCAGGGCTCAGATATCTTTCATTTTACAAAAAGTTTTGAATTACCGGAGATACAATAAGAAATACTTACACCGCCGCTCCTCCAAAATTGCTTATCGAGCGCTGTATGTGTGCCACCTGTACTTGGGAGCGCCGGTACCAGGGTGTGAAAATTGATACCGTTTCGACGCATTATACCGGGTTATCGCTTCACCACGTGTTACACGAGGTTTGTTTACATAAAAAAGTGATGATCTGGTTTAACATAGCCGTTAGAGTAACAATTTTGGTTCCCGGTTTATGACATGCACTACACAAAGCGAGGGTCCAGCGCAAGCAAGTGTTCCCATTGTTCGTGAGAAGTTGCATATCTTCTAGTATTGAGAGCATTGATGGTAAAAATGCATTTTTTTAAAAACACGCTGAAATGTTACAAAATGCGTTTTATGATCGTCACCTATGCTCAATACATGGTAAAATGCTAAAATATATTGGCTAAACTTAACCAGGGGCGTAGGAGAATGGGGTGTGTGGAGGTCCGAACCCCAAGTGTCTGTGTTTTCAAATTGGTAATACAAGAAAAGAATTTTAAAAAATGCTAACACTACCTTTATTTATCCGTACCTCCACTTAGTATGCTCGTTTTTATAGCATGGGAAAATTTGTAAAATAATATTGGATTTCTTATTTTCGAAGTTATTATTACATTTTTGATGGGATTCAGATTCTTGTTTTTTTACTCTAAAACGCTAAAAAATCGCTCTCCGTTAAACCGAACAATAATTTGTACCAACTCCAAACCTACTCCCATTTGGACACCCCCCGCCCTGGAAAAAATGACCTGGGCTCGCCTTGTCACCAATCTCCGATACCCATTTGGGGATGGCTTCCTCTCACGAAGAGTTCTACATCCTGAACGAGGGTCTGCATCGGTGAGGGGTTAGTGATTTGAAGTCAGTTTACCTTAATTATAACGACTTGACTAAGGAGGCCAGTCCGAATTGCGGCTGTTCTCAAAAATACTAGATACTGAAAACCTGAATTATGTGTGTACAATGTGAAAGCGTTTCCTTTCATCTCTTTGAAATTGTATTTACATGTTTAAGGTAGTGTTTACTTCTATGCCAAGCAGATTTTTTTTTAATTCTGACGAAGATTTATGTGTTATGTGTGTAATTATAAATGCGTGTTAACAAAATATGATAGAGACATAATTATTTGTTGTAGGTTTTAAAGAGTTTCCGGGGGCCTTCAAGCAATTATATAACTTCATTTGAACAGAAACTTGCGGGAATAAGTGCCAGCGTTCCAGAAGGCATTTACAGGTATTTCAGTTATTTTAGCAGAGATTGCAATATGTGTATTGATATTAATACAAAAGCACAAAAGAAAAAGACAAGAATGCTTCATCTTAATTAAAGACATTTTCCTCAATGGATGGTACTTTTATAAAAAAACAGCGTTTTTTTTCTTTGTGTTAGCTGTAACATCACAACCGTCATTTTAGGTCAATATGGCGACTTTCCGGCTCTAGGAATACCCAGGTACCCACTCGAGCTCAAGCATTTTTGTGCATGAGTGGACAACAAATTTAGAACCTCGCACATCCACAAAGTCCACTTAATGTTTTCCTCACATGAAAGAATTCTACTCCACACCGAGGTTTAGAACCTATATCGTCGAGAGGCAAGTAAAGTCACCGACCGTAGCCATCGGGCATGTAGGCCCGTCCCCAGCATTTATAAAAACCCTGTCGTGTGTCGAAATATTCGAATTTTTGTTATAGCAAAGAAAGTGAGTCAAACAATAAAAACACAAATAATTAATTAAGTATTTTCCTTTATAACATATAAACAACTTAGCTTTTATTTTTTTTTAAATTATAAAGTATGGGAAAGGAACGTCACTTAGAATTTTTTTTCAGGATAGCCTGTGTCTTAATTGCAGTGGCCCCTGGTGACACATTGATACATCCCGGATGATATACAGCCCGCTTTCTGTATAATAGCATGCGGTTCATTGAGATTGTACAGCAAAAAAGATATTATGGCGATTTAAAAGGTGAGTTTTAATGCTAATATATTTGGATTCAAATAACAGTCATGGGTATTTAATATATTGTTCAAATATTAACTGCATATGTTAACTTCATTCGTTTTGAAAATTAAAGGAATTACATTGTACACCAAAATTTCCGGTTTAAAATCTTCAGTACATACACATATTATAGATTTATAGTCAGTTATCTTTCTTTGGGCGGATTTGAATAGGTTTATTTTTCTTGACACTTGCATAATAAAATATTGTTTAAGAAAATGGGCAATTTTAACCCCAGAATGAAATCAAGCTTAAAACAGTTCATTCAAAGAATTGTAGGAAAAAAAAATTTAGCCATAATATATGAAATTTCAGTGCATGTTGTATGTTTAAAGCATTTTGTGGGATTTGAATCGAAATACTGATTTCTTTTTTAAACATGCTGTGTGGGGTTGAGAGAAACCTCCCATTGCCCAAATTTTACAGCCAGTTTTAAATTTTAGCCTCCCTTGATTATCTGGCAATTCGTGTATATCTGGATTGTTTCCCCTAGGCAAGACCACAGCATTAACGTCTTTCGGTTAGCTGCTACCTTATGAAAATCGATCTCCCATTCTTTATTGGGAAGTCAGTCTACCGTACAAGTTGGTTCTCCCTGAAGAAAAATTCTAAAATTCTAATCACACATCTACTTTGTTTATTTTAGGTAAAGATGACATTAATTGGTCGTGATCTCAGTGACCTAGAATGCTCAAGAAAATCGTGCATAGAGCTACACTTATTTAAAAAGAAACTTTGAATACATTCCCAGAATTTTCAAAAGAATTCAATGATAAAACACAAGTGACATTAAATCTTAAGCGGGTAAGTATAAAATTTAACCATCCAATTTATCCTAACCGTGTCTTCTATTATTTTTTTTCTTATTTGTTTTTAAAAATAAATCCCTTATATATATTCTAAGTATCAAATTTGACACTGTCTTAATTGGAATTCTGCTATCAAATTATTCTTATTAAAGTAGATTTTTAGCTCATTTGATTTTTTGAAAAAAATGATGAGTTATTGTCTTCACTTGATCGGCGTCAGCGTCGGCGTTGCCTGGTTAAGTTTTATGAATAGCTTGAAACTTGCAACACTTGTTATCTGAATATTAGCAAATGTTATTCAATATGAATGTTGCTACAAAAAGTGCACTCATACCGAAGAATATTCCTCCGGCCAATAATCGATAGCGGTCAGATTTTCTATATAGAAATAAGAAGGACATGTACACATTTTCCTTAATAACAAAATTACTAAAAGTAAGAAACCTTAGGTGCAAAAATATTACCAAAGTTCAACATTTGGTTCATCACACATTAATTAAATTTTATGTTTTTTTTTATTCTTCCGCTGATAACAATGCCATCTTTCGTCTTTTTTCCCTTCTTTTCCTTAAAATGTGTAAAAAATCTCAACTGGTTTTTTGATCTTCTGGAAAATTTTGCCCTAAACTTGCCATATTTAGGCCCTAAAAAGTCCGAACAGCCCCTTCCAAACAAATACACCCTTTTCAGGTTCTACATGCAGTTTTTTTTTCCTTTTTCTTTCAATTTTCTCTGTAATTAACTTCCATGATTTTGTAGCAGACGATATGTTACAAAAACCCAATACTTCTGGGTTTCACTCTACCAATTTGATTTCCCTTTTTTATTTCATATGGGAAATTTAAAATTTTTAGACCCTTTTTTGTACTTTAGGCATTTTAAAGGTAGGAAAACCCTATATAGCCTTTTAGTATAAAATTCTACCTTTCCCGAAATAAAAAAAAATTACTGTTTTTGAATATAAAAAATAAATTTTTTCAGAAAAAAAAACACCGTCTGAAAACTTCCGAAAAAACAATCAACAAGTAGCGAGGTAGACACTTTAATCAAAAAAAAAATAAAAATGGAAATGCACGTGACAGTTGCTTAGACTTTTCCAATATAATCTCAATCAAACAAAAACCCCAAAAAGTAACTGTCACATCATATTTCACTTGTTTTTGTATATTTTATCAAAAGCGGAAATTTCTTGGGCTACTTCACTTAACACTAAAGTATCACTTCCGGTTTGGATAACATCCTTTAAGGGAAATTTTTTTGGGGGACAAAAATTTTAAATTGATACACTGACCTTTAGGGCCACCTTTTACTACAAACATTTAAAAATTGAAAGGAAACCATGCATCATTCTCTCAAAATATGCATTTTTAAATATATATTTTTCAGCCGCCAATTGCTATTTTCTGATTTTTTACAGAAAAAACCCCTTATAGGGAAAAAGATAATTTTTTGTATTTCTTAAAAATGAAGACTCTAACTGCAATGGCATTTCTGGGGTACTTTTTAAAAATAAAAAGTAAAAAAAATTTTACATATGATCATTTTCCCACTTTTAAATGGGTTGAAACAATTTTTTTATAAAAAAAAACACCCTATTTTCCCCAAATTTTTCAATTAAGAAGGTAAAAATGACTTTTTATAAAACCCAAAAAACATTAAAATTTGGTTATTTGATAAAAAACAAGTGTCATTTATGATTCAAAAATTTTAAAACAAGTAATCCATGCTAGAGGGTTTATTTAAAGGGATATTGCCATTTTGTCATCTGGCTGGGAAGGTGTGAAATTTCCCAGGTGTTCCCAAAAGGGTTCTACACTATCTCCTGTTTTGTTCATAGCATTAAAACCTTTTTTTTTAATTAAGAGTTAAAAAATTAACATATATGCATGTGTTATTATTATTATAAAATTTTTATCTATTTTTTTTTTTGTCACAAATTTCATAAAATGGGTTTGTTTGAAAAACAGTAAAACACTGCCGCATGTTGGGGTTCAAAAAGTGCTCCCACACAACTAAATATGAAACTTTGTTATAACACGATAAGTTTAAAATAGGTATTTGGGTTGAAAAACGTTTCCAATGCACAGTTCATGAAAATTAAGTACTAACCCTTTTTAAAATGTTGATGGGAATGCCACAATGACAAAACCCTCAGGCCAAAAACCAATAGTGTTGGATTATCGATAAATTGTACTGCTCAAAAATGACTGTTCACCCCGGCTTGCGAAATAACAAACTTTTCTTCCCGTAAAAGACAGGGATGTTCAATTCGAAATGAAAATCAAAGGCTGTACCGTGAATGTGAAGGGGACTTGTGTTTGATGGTGGGCTCCAAAGTGGGGGGTAGTGTGGCGTGAAAAACCAAATTACAAAACATGTTTTTTGAGTCATTTCCCAAAAATTTTGATGGGTGGGAAATGGTAAAAAGTGCAGAAAGGCTGCCAAGCAAAAATTTGGTTTGCAATTAGTTATAACCACCCCAAATAAATAAAATGGCGCTTTCCCGATACTAAAAAAACGCAAAAATAATTTCACCGTTGTAGCTTTTATGCACAAAACTGCATTAAAAGTTGGGCAGGGTTTACAGGTACTAAAAGAAAAAACATGTGTGATATTCAAAAAAAATCTTAAAAAAGTAAATGAACAAATGGGCAAAAAGACCTATTAGTGAATGTTGAAGGAGACCCCTTTTTACAAATAATCCATATTTAAATCGGATTTAAACCCCGTTTCAGGGTACAATCTTGCGACTATTTATGGAGAACAATACCAAAACGAAAAAACATAGGGTTTATGTTGGCAGTAAAAATTTTTGTAGTAGCTGCCAGACTTCGCAAAAAGGTAAAATGTTAATGCCAAATCATGAAGGACACTGTATCTAATTTCCGGAAAATGATTCAATTGGTGATGAGGGTAGAGGAGTCAAGAGGGAGCAAGTAAACTGTCAATGCGCATAGCTTCCACACGGAATGGTGACTCAAAGATCATCCGGTTTTTAAAAATCTCAAAAAAATAAAGTAACACACTTTAAAAAATGTCAGGCTCTTACAAATTTATGGGGCTGAACTGTACAAGGCCCCATTCATACTCAATGTTTAAAATGCGGGGTAAACAAAAAAACAAATCTAAAAAATAGGTTTTCTATTTCTGTAAAGCTGAATTGTTCTGAGCTCGAAAAGCTCCAAGTACATAAGGTGACATAATAAAATAAAAAAAAATAGCCAAAAAGGATATCTGCCATTGTTATGTTTTTAAAGGGACTGCGGGCAAACTGTAAAAAGATACCTGGTTTGTTGCGGTAACTTCAAAAATCTTTAAATTATAAAACCGGCAAATGTCAAGGGCGAATGACTGAATGCGATAAAAAGTTTTGCGAAAATGCATTTTTAAAACCCCTTGCCTGACAGCATATAAAAAAAAACTTATGACATCAACACAAAAATTTAAGCGTTAAACGTTCATATCAAACTCATTCCCCAAAAAGACAACATTTGCCCTTTCCCCGTCAACCATACACGGGGAAAATTTCTAATTAAACCCGGTTATGCTGAATCTGTCTTACTAAAAAATGAGTTCTTTTAAGGGAAAAATTTCAAAAATTTTTAAAAATATAAAAAAAATTTTAAGAAATGAAAAAACAGATTACCCCCGGCTTCGGTCCGACATAAACAAAAGCGAAAAGAGCCGGGATGCTGCCGGGGCCCGGGTACAAAATTCATGAAAAAATTACTATCGTCAGGGCCCTTTCAGATCCTAAACCCCAAATTTTAGGCAGTGAAACACTTGCAAGACCACTGCTACTAAATTTGGGCCTAAAATTTCATGATTTAGTGAAAGACTGCAGAAAAGTGATAGAAGCTTAGATATAACAAAAAAATGTTGACAAATGTATATAAAATTAGCTGTTGGTTCAAATAAAATTTTTTTCTGTTATTTTCTAAACCCCTTTTTTTTTTTTTCATGGTCTAGCTTGTACATACAACAAAAAAAACAAGACACTGTCACAAAAAATTAATTTTTGTCACATTTTCTTTCAGGGATTTTTCAGCTCTAAATAATAAATTTGGGTCTGGTATGCCCAAAACCTAAAAGCCTCTGGGAACCAAGCTTCCTTCATGATTTAAATTTTCCCTGGGTTCTAGGGTAGGTGACTTTGTTAAAAAAAACCAAAAATGGCCACACAGGTGTAGAAGGCGGGTTTGATGTCAATCAAATTAAAAAAGAAACATATATGCCAAAAGGTGAAACAAAAAGATTTAGAAGGGGGGGCATCTTCTGGAAATTTAAGCCCTAATCTTGCCTATTTTGGCCCAAATGTCCAAACATGCCCCCGTCCAAACAATACAAAACCCCTTTTCAGGGTTCTAGCATGCAGTTTTTTTCCATTTTTTTTCAATTTTCTGTAATTTTTACCTTCCATGATTTTTAAACGATATGTTACATCCGAATACTCTTTAGGTTTACACTCTACCAATTTGATTCCTTTTTATTTCATATAGGGAATTAAATTTTTAGACACCATTTCTGTACTTTTAAACATTTCAAAGGGAGGAAACCATATAAGCCTTTTATATAAAAGTCTACTTCCCAAAATAAAAAAATATTGACAGTTATGTTGAATATAAAAAAAAAATTTGTTTTAAAAAAAACACCGTCTAAAATGCTTCCATGAAAATGCTAATCGAACAAGTACGCTAGGGGAGACACTTTTTCAAAAAAATATACTAAAACATGAAATGCCGTGACAGTTGCTTATCTTTTCTCAATATAACTGCAATCAAACTAAACCAAAAATGTAAAATGTCACTCATATTTTTCTTGTTTTTTTTAATTTTTTCAAAAGCAGGAACTATTTCTTGGGCTATTCACATTTAAAACAGTATTTCCCTTTCCGTTTTGGATAATCGTCCTTTAAGGAACTTTTTTGGCAAAATTTTTAAAATTTAACACTGACCTTTAGGTCCACCTTTTTCTACAAAAATTTAAAATTTTAAAGGAACCAGCTGCATTTTCTCAAAAATCATTTTTTTAAATGAAATATTTTTCAGGGTCGGGCAATTCTATTTTCTGAATTTTTAAAAAAAATACCTCTTTAGAAAATGTTATATTTTTTGTTTTCTTAAAACGAAGACTCTAACGCAAATTGGGTATTTCTGGGTGACATTTGTAATAAAAAAAAAAAATTTTTCCCTATATCATTTTCCACTTTAATAGGGTTGAAACATACTTTTTTATAAAAAATGCACCATATTTTCCAAATTTTGCAATTAAGATGGTATACAAAAGACTTTCTATAACCAAAAACATGTTAAATTTGGGTTTTTTGAAAAAAGCAAAGTGTCTTTATGATTCAATAATTTAAAGACAAAAAATCCATGCAGGGCTTTATTTAAAGGTTTTTGCCATGTCTGTGACTGGCTGGAAGGTGGAAATTCCCCGGGTTCCACAGGTTCTACAATCTCCTGTTTTGTTCAAGCCTTAACCCCTTTTTTTGTATAGATTAAGATTTAAAATTTAACCCGTATAGCGGGGTTGTTTTTTTTATAAAAAAATTATCTATTTTTTTTTTGTCAAAAATTGCATAAAAAAGGTTTTGTTTGAAGAAACAAGTAAAACACGCCCCCTGTTTTTGGGGTTAAGAAAGGTGCTCCTAGCACAACTAAAGGGTTAAACTTTTTTATAACACTGATAAGTTAAATTAAAGGGAAATGTTAGGTTAAAAAACAGGTTTTACAATGCCAGTTCATAGAACTCTGAAATACAACCTTTTAAAAAAATGTTATGGCAAGCCACAAAACAAAACACTCAGCCAAAACCAATAGTGTTGGGGTTTTCGATAATATGGACTGCTCAAACTGATTCTTTCACCCACTTGCGAACAAAAACTGTACTTCCCCTAAATGTACAGCTATGTTCAATTCTGAAAAAGAAAATCACAGGGGTGTACACATGAATGTGAAGGTATCTTTTGTTTTAGGGGAGGGGGTCACAAAAATGGGGGGGGAGTGTGGGGTGAAAGACTCAAAATTTCAAAAGCGTTTTTTGAGTCATTTCACAATCTTTAAAATGAGGTGGATACTGGTAAACTGGGAGAAAGGCTGCACAGCTAATATAGTTTGCAAAGGGTTATACCCCCCCAATAAGTAAACTGCGCTTGCCGGATACTAAAAAACGCAAACTAATTTCAACCGGGTAGCTTCAACACAAAACTCATTTAAAAATTGGTCAGGTTACAGGTACTAAACAAAGCATGTGGTTTTTTCAAACAAATCTTAAAACAGTAAATAAAAAATAGGGCAAAAAGAGCCGATTTATGAATGTTTAAGGAGACTTGTTACAATAATCCCATATTTAAACCGGGTTCAACCCCATTTCAGGGGGGTACAACGTTGCGATACTTTTTTCGAGAACAATACCAAATCGAAAAAAATCATAGGGGTTCATGTTGGGAGTAAACTTTGGTATAGCTGCCAACTTCGCAATAAGGTAGAAATGTTTAAAAGTCCAAACATGAAGGACACTGTAGGCTAAGTTTTCCGAAACTGATTCAAATTTGGGATGGTTTGATGGAGTCAAGAAAGGACAAGTAAACTGCAATGCGCTAGCTTCCTACACGGAGATGTGATCAAAGATCATGCCGGTAGGGAAAAAACTCAAAAAATAAAATAACACATTTAAAAAATGTCGGCATCTTAGCAATTCAAACGGCTGAACTGTACAAGGCCCCCTTCATAGCTCAATGTTTAAAAAACTGAAACAAAAAAACAAATCTAAAAAATGTTTGCTATTTCTGTAAAGTAGATGGTGCTGGCTCAAAAAGTCACAAAATACTAAAGGTGACATAATAAAATAAAAAAAAAAGCAAAAGTAATCTCCCTTGTTATTTTTTTTAAAGGGGACTGCGGACAAACTAAAAAAAAAATCCTGGTTTTTCGGTACTTCAAAAATTTACAGTTATATGCCGGCAAATTCAAGGGAGAATGACTGAATCGATAAAATTTTTGCGAAAGTGCATTAAATTTTTCCTTGTCTGCACATCATAAAAAAACCAAAAATATGACTCAACACAAAAAATTAAGCTGTTAAATCGTTTTATCAAGCTCATTCCAAACAACAACATTTGCCCTTCCTCGTCAGGACCATACACGGGCAAATTACTAAATTAAACCCGGTTACTGAAACTGTCTTCTAAAAAACGAGTTCTTTTAAGGGGAACATTTCAAAAGGTCAAAAAATAGTAAAACAAATTGTAAACTGAAAAAATTCAGATTACCCGGCTTCGGTCCGACATGAAACAGAAAGCGAAAAGACTCGTTGCTGCCGGCTCGGCGGGAAAACTTCATGAAAAAAAATTTACACTCTCAGGCCTTACAGACCTAAACCAAATTATGTCAGTGAAACACTTGCAAGACCACGCTATGCAAATTTATCTAAAATTGGCTGATTTAGTGTAAACGCATATAAGGATATAGAACTTTGTTTATATACAGAAAAAATGTGGGACAAATGTAATAAAAATTTGCTTGGTTTAAAAAAGTGCTTTTTTTGTATTTTTCTACACATTTCTTATTTTTCATGGGCTAGCTTGTACATACTAACAAAACAAACAAGACACTGTCACAAAAATTAATTTAATCACTTTTCTTTCAGGGATTTTTCAGGGCCCAAATAAACAATTTGGGTAGCTGGTATGCCCCAAAACATATCCCCTGGGAAAACAAGTCTTCCTGTCATGATTAATTTTCCGGTTCAGGATAAAGGGGACTTTTGTTAAAACACAAAAATGGCCACACAGGTTGAGAGAGGCTGGGTTTGATGTCAAAAAACAACTTAAAAAAGAAGCATATATCCAAACGGTGAACAAATGTACTTTAGAAGGGCATCTTCTGGAAAATTTAGCCCCAACCTTGCCAATTTAGGCCTAAATGTCCAAACATCCCCTTCCAAACAAACAGCCCTTTTTATTCTAGCATCAGTTTTTTTTTTCCTTTTTCTTTTAATTTCTCTGTAAAATTTTTACCTTCCCCATATTTTGACGACATTGTTACAAAACCGAATATCTTCAGTTACACTCCCAAAATTTGATTCCTTCTTTATTTCATAAGGAATTAAATTTTCAAAAAACCATTTCTGTACTTTAGAGCATTTCAAAAGGGATGGAAAAACCAAAATACCTTTTATAAAACATGTCACTTACCAGAAATAAAAAAATTTGACATGTTTTTAATTAAGAAAAATAATTTTTTCAGAAAAAAAAACCCTCTGAAAAGCTTCCTGAAAATGCTAACGAACAAGAAAGCGTAGGTAGACCTTTTAACAAAAAAATATCAAAACATGGAAAAGCACTGGAAGTTTCTTAGATCTTTTCTCAAAAATTAATCCAATCAAAACTAAACCAAAAATGTAACGTCACATCATATTTCACTTTTTTCTGTTAATTTTAAACAAAAGCATGGGAAATATTTTTTGGCTACTTCACATTAAAAACCATGTAGTCACTTCCGGTTTGGTATAAAAAAGTCCTTTAAAAAACTTTTTTGGGGGACAAAATTTGAAATTGATACACACCTTTAGGGGCCACCTTTTACTACAAACTTGTTAAAATTTGAAAGGGAAACCAGGGCTGCATTCTCTTTAAAAAATCATTTTTAAATATGAATTTTTAGTCGGGCCATTGCAATTTTTTGATTTTTTTCGAAAACCTCTTATGGGGAAATTATAATTTTTTTTTTTTTCTAAAAAGAAGACCTAAATGCAATTGGCTTTACCGGATGAATTTGAATAATAAAAAGTAAAAAAAATTTTACAATGACAAATTTTCCCACTTTTAAAAGGGTTTAAATACTTTTTTTTAAAAAAAAACATCATAATTTTTCCCAAAATTTTTCAATTAAAAAAATGGGATACAAAATACTTTTATAACCAAAAACATGTTAAAATTTGGTTATTTTATAAAAAGCAAAATGTCATTTATGATTACAATAAATTTTTAAAACAAGATAATCCATGCTAGAGGGTTTTTTAAGGGGATATTGCCAGTCTGTCACGGCTGGAAGGGGTGAAATTCCTCAGTGTTCCCAGGGTTCTACACTACTCCCGTTTGTTTTAGTCACTTAACCGTTTTTTTGTATAGATTAAAAGTTAAAAAATTTTTCAGAAATTTCATGTGTTAGTTTTAGTTATAAAAATTTTCTATTTTTTTTTGTCACTAAATTGATAAAATGGTTTGTTTGAAGAAACAGTAAAACACTGCCGCAGGTTGGGGGTTTAAGAAAAGGGGTCCCTACACAACTAAAGGTAGAAACTTTGTTATAACACTGATAATTGAATATAGGTATGTTTTAAAAAACAGGTTCAAATGCAACATTTTATGGAAAATCTGAAGTATAACCCTTTAAAAATTTAGGGAGCCACAATGACAAAACACTCAGGCCCAAAAACCCGTAGTGTTTGGGGTTTTCGATAAATTGGTACTGCCAAAATGATTCTGTTCACCCGGGCTTTGCGAACTAAAAACTGTATCTTCCCGAAATTACAGGCAAAGTTCAATTTTAAATGAAATCACAGGGGTTCCAGTGAATGTGAAGGTATCTTGTGTTTTATGGTTGAGCTCCAAAAGGGGGGGGAGTGTGGCGTGAAAGACTCAAATGTACAAAATCATGTTTTTTGATCATTTTCACAATCTTTATGATGAGGGGGATACTGGGAAACTGCAGAAAGGCTCCACACAAAATAGGTTTTCAATTAGGGTTATAACCACCCCAATAAGTAATACGGCCTTGCCCCATACTAAATAACGCAAAAAAAATTTCAAAACCGGGGTTTCTTCTATCACAAAAAAGCATTAAAAGTTGGTCAGGGTTTAAAAGTACTAAAAAGAACAAAAACATGTTGATATTCAAACAAATCTTAAAAAAGTAAATGAAAAAATAGGGCAAAAAAGCCTGTTTAGTGAATGTTGAAGGGGACCTTGCTACAAAACCTGTAAGGAAAGGCCCAACCGGCGACAGTACCTCAAACAAATCAAAACCCTTTACAATATTTTCAAATTTATTTTTAGAAAATGATTATTTACAAGAATGTGATATGAAAAAAAAAAAAACAAAAAAAAACTGATTTAAAAAAAAAAAGAAAGTTCAGTATCTCTAGATACAACATTCTTATAGTCCATTCTAATCTGACGTACACGGGCTTTTTTTAAATTGTAAATTTTAAGACACAAACAAAACGAGCTTCTAAATTCAAAATACAGTCCCTTAAAAACCGTGAATACGTTAAATTCCGTGTTGGACCTTTTTGGTGGTAGGGGTTTGAAATCCCGAGGGGACTTCGAGGATAAAAAAAAATTTTTTCGTCTTTGGGGTTTAAAAGGGCCCAAAAACCAGGGGAACGGGCTCTGGCTGGGAATATAACACCAGGCGATTGAAGAAAAGGGTAACCCTGGGGAATTGTACTTACCGGGTTTTGACATCCCCCAAAAAAAACTCTGGGGGAAGGGAAGGGTTTTAAAAAAATAACTTATAAAAAGCACCATGCAAAAAAAATTTTCGGGAAAAAAACCTGCTCCTTTGGGTACCCAAACCCCCTTTTTGGCTCCCATAAATTTAATACTTGTTTTCTTTTTTCAAAACGAAATTTTGCTACAAATTTTCAGACGTCACGTGATTAAAAAAACGTCACAATTTATTTCCCTTTATTACAAAGTTTACTTACAAAAAGGGCCCAAAAGAAAAAGAATAAAAAGAGTGAAAAGAAATTATGGGGAAAAAATTATAAAATACGGAAATGAAAAACTGCGCTATTATTTAAAACTACAAATTTTAAAAATTTAAAAATTTTAAAAATTTCAAACGTTTACCCTTGTTGGCATCCTTTAATTTTTTTGGGCCTTTCCCAAAAAAAGGACTTTTAATTAGTTGTGCTTTTGGACTGGCACACAATTACAAATTCAATAAATTTTTAACATCCCGGGTTTACTAAACTTGCCTTTATAGTTTTTTAAACATAACAATACAATGCGTAATGGCGTTCCAAATTAACAAAAGTTTGAAATAATTTTTTTAAAAAACAGTGTTTTTCAATTTTCACGTTTAAAATTTCGTAAAATCTAACATCTTATATTTTAAAAATTTTTTGTTCCCTTTTTTTCCAAATAATTTACAAAAGCCCCAAAAAAATTTTAAATTAAACCTTCCGGAAATCCCGGGAAACTACTAAAATCACTTTCCGAAAATAAATGTTAAAAAATTTCTTTTGAATGAACAAAAATTTAAAAAAAAAAAATTTGTAATGAAAAAATTCATAAAAAAAACTAACAAAAAAATTTTCTTACCTCAAACGAGCAAAAATTTTCTAGCAAAAATTTTTTTTTTTTAAAAATTTAATTCGCCCTATAAAGCCCTTTAAGGTTTGGTGTGGCAGGCATTTAGCCGTCTTTTTTTAAAGGTTTAATGTCCCCCCCAAATACTTTTTCTTGGGATTCACGGGCCTTTAAGCCATGGACTTTCCAATTTCTTTTTTCACGGGTTTCCGGGATATACCCGGGGAATCAAAATTCTTGGCGCGGTTTTAAATTTGACTTTTTTTTTGGACCCCCTTATAGGGGTTTTTGGGGGAAAAAAACACGAATTACTAAATTTTTAATAAAATATAAAATTTTCTTATTACTAAACGGGAATTTAAAAAATTTTTCAGGGTTTTTTTTTAAGTTATAAAATTACAGAAAAAAGGGAGAGGTATTCATGCGGAAATTAAACCTTTCCCTTTTTTTAAATCAAAAATTTACAAAAAATGATGCAATACCTAAATTTACCCAGATAAAATTTTAAGGGGCCCGGGTTTCAATTTTTTTGCCCAAAAGCCCCCCTTTTAAAAAAAAAAATTTTAAAATTTTTTTTAAAATGAAAAAAAAAATTGACATACTAAAAAAGAAAACCCAAAATACAAAAAAAAACACCCCCGGGCACATCTGTAAAACCTTTATAATATAGCCCTGTTTACACTTATTTAAATTTAATCTCCCACCTAATTTTTTTTTCCCGGAAATTCCCTCAAATTATTGACCCTTTTTGGGCTGAAATGCCAATGCCCATCTCATCACCGGGGAGTTCCCCTTAGTTTCGCTTTATTAAAAATAAGGGCGGCTGATGTTTCTGTCTCAAAAACAAAGCCCTTTACCAAAACAAAAAACCGGTAAAAACTTATTTTCTGCCCATACTATCGCTAAACCCCCTTTCTCTATCACTGAGACTTTTGCTCCCTAGGAAAGCTTTTTCCCTTTTTGCATACCTACGGGTTTAATTTTCTCTCCATCATTTTTCCTGAAGCATTACTGGGGCCTTTAAACCTACATTAAGCTCTAACTAAATATAAAAGTTGATTAAATCTAAAAATTAAAAATAGGCGACCCTTTTAAGTTTAGCCTTCAAATTTGGGAAAGTTTTTATCTTGACTTTAACCCATCTCTACAAGTTTTTGGCGGGCCCTTTTTTCTTAAAATTCTGTGAGGGGAAACGAAATGGCGGAAAAATTGGGGGGAAAACTTTCTTTTTAAAATCCGTTTTAACCCCTAAGAATAAAACCTAATCCCCTTCCCTTTGGTTTTCGGTCCCGGAAACCGTAACCCTTTTCCTTTTTTTGGGAAAGGGTTTCGGGGTCGGGGCCTCTCCTATCAGGTGCCCTAAACATTTTAACTTCTGAAAACCTATAAAACCTTAGTGGGTTTTGCGGGTTAAAACTTACCCTCTCTTTTTGGGGTTAAAAATCGAAGGTACTACTTTGTTCCCCTTGTGTTTTGTTTTCACCGGGATATCATCTTTAAAACTTTCTGAGTCCCCTGGGTTCCTTCAAAACCTTCCCCCACCCTTCTACAAAACGTTGCTGGTGCTTTAAATTTAACCCCAAAGGGCATCTTAGGGAACTGGAAAAAACCCTTTTTGGGGGTTTCCCAAAAGAAAGTAAATTGGGTTTGCCTTTTCAGAAAAAGGGAAACCTTGCCACCCAACCTTTTGCTAAATCCTAGTTTGGGAAAAAATATCTAAAAACTTAGTTTTACTTTGAAAAATCCCCTCCTTTTTGGGGGTTTTGGGTTTTCAGAAATCGAAAACCGTCATTTGTTGCCTGCCCGAAAATCTTTACAAAACCCTTTTTAAAAGGTTTTTTTTTTTTTTTCCTTTGGGGCGTTAGGGGGGAAAAATTTGGAGAATTTGATGGTTGGGATACCCCCAACTCCAACTTTTTATCTACTTCCTCTTTCACTACTGGTGCGAAAAAAAAGGTTTGGGAAAACCCCTTTTAAATTTTTTCGGTTCTGTATTGAAAAGGGAATTTCTTTGTTCAACTAATTTTATTTAATTTCCCAAGGAATTTCTGTCAGTAATCTGAGAATTTTCTAACAAATCTACTCTTCCTGTTTACATTTTTCGGGGAACTCTGGATTTACCCCTTTTAATTTTTGTTACTTTTGTCCCCCCTGCTTTATGGGAAACCCAAAAACTATATCCTTTTCTACCCCTATTTTGAAAACTCTTCCTACTTTCATTGGATTTTTAAATCTATCATAATCCCCTGATCCTCCTTACAATAGCTGCCCCAAACCCTTTAATTTAATATACCCTTATCTGGTATAGCCCTTACTTCACCCCCTTTTCACATCCCGGGGTTTTAAAGCATTTTTGCGTAAAAAGTTTTCAACTTTCCGTCACATCATCCTGTAATCTATCTTTTTACTCCCCTCTATATACGAAAGGGCCCTTCCAATGTAAAAAAAATTTATTATGTTTCTTGGGGAAAACAATACAAGTCCCTTACTACCTGCCTTAAACCCCCTTATCTCCCCTTTCCCTATTGAAATCTTCTTGTTTAGCCCTACTTTTTGCAAAACTTTTTGCTGAGCAAATCTTACACGTATCCCCCAACTTTTTTTGCAAACCCATAACTTTACTGGTTTAAGTGGTTTTTAACCTCACCATTCTCCGTTTTTACCACCCCATAAATTTCCTTAGAACGTTATCGGCCACGGTTTGTTTCCCGCTTTAAAGTAACTAAAAGGGGAGAAAATCCCAAACTTTTTTGGCGGAACTTAAAGGGAAAGGGGCAAAAAATTTTTGCATTCAAAATACCAAACCCAAATCTCTGGGTTCTCCCCAATACACTTACGCTTTCAACATTTGTTTTAAAAAACCCTTTTAAAATTTTTTAAAAAACCTTAACTTTGGGTAAAACCGGGTTGTGGGGTTAAACCTGCCTTAATGACAAAAAACCTTTTTAACTTCTGCCATAAGTTCTGACGTAAACTGCGCCCCAATCGGAAAGAAATTTCCTCGGAAACCCCTTTAATTTATTTTTCTTTTCAAATTTTGCCTCTCCCTTTTTCCTTTCCTAAATTTTAAATTTACTATTTGGTGTTTTTGCTTCTGGATATTTGTAGCTTTAATTTTCCTTGTCAAATTTGGATCTGTTTTTCCTATCATTTAATAGGTTGGATCGGACCAACTTTATCGACGGCAACTCTTTAAACGGGTACAAAAAAAGGGCTTTTTCCTAAGGGAACTTTACTTCCTTTTCCCCTTGTTTTACGTTGCCCAAATACAAAATTTGACCGACATTACCCCCCTTTTCCCTCTGCCTTTACCCCTTTGGCCCATTTAAAATTCGCCAAAACCCAATCCTAGTTTTTCTTAAACCTAAATGGCCGGGGCCAGTAACGAATCTTTGCAAACTTTCATTACATTTTCTCTAAAAACATTTTAGGTAAAATTCAACTGTCTATTTTGTCAAAATTTCTGGCGGTTTACCCCTCTATATAACAATCTATTCCTTATCCCCCCAAAAACTAAACTTTAACCCTAACTCCTTTAAAATCTTTACCTTTCTGCCTTCTTTCTACCAGATCTAAAGTGCTATCTTTTTTGTTGCTTTTCTAATTTTTCCCCTCTTAGTTACATCAAAAATTTTGAAAAGGAATTTTTAAAACTTTATTTTGTTCTTAACTTTGGTTTTGGCGCCCTTTTTCTATGCTGACGAAAACCTACAAAAACCAAAAGGGTTTTCAGCCCCCTTTTTAAAAAAAAAATTTTTAACATCGGGTTTGGTTTATTTTCAACCAACCCCTTTTTCTGTCCCCTTAAATTTCGGACAATCAATATCTTTTAAAACTACTTCTACCCCTATGTTCACTCCCATCTAGGGTATTTCATTTTACGTGTTTTTTTGAAAAAACTGTTTTGCTTTTTAACGGTTCCGTTTCACTATAAACCATGTACAACCTGTTTCTCGCATAGTTTTTAAATTTCCCCTCCCTTTAAAATACCGGGTTTTGTGGGAATGTACTTACAAAAGCATCCCAAAACCCCTTTCAACCCCATTTTTTCCTATAAACTTTTCCACTCCCCCTGCCCTTATTTTGGCTTCCCTTTCTCTTTCTCTTTTTCTTCCTCTACCTTACCCCTTTGATCGGCCCGGGCCCTCTACCTCTATTTTTTTACCCCCCTTTAACTTTTCTTTTTCCCCCCCTTTTTCAAACTTTCCTTTTTCCCTGCTCTACTTCTAACCCCTGTCCCTTTTTTTCCTTTTAACCGCCGTACTTTCCACCCCCTACAGTAAGAGCTATGCCCCTTTTCCCGCCCCCAAAATTTTTAAACATTTTGTACAAAAAGGGTTGAAAACCTCTCCCTTTCTATTCCAATTTTTGTACTACCTCTAAAATATGCCTTACTTTAAAGCCCAAATTTGGGACCCCCCGGGTCCCCCCCGAGGTTTTTCCCTTTGGGTTTTTATAGCCCCGGGCCCTTATTGGTTCGTTTCAGATATATTTGGGGACCCCCACGAGCCCTTTGCAAACAAATCTGCATTTGGGCTACATCCTTAGTTTTAAAATTTAATTTCTTACTACTTTTTTTTTCCGGTTTCCCTTTATTACTTACATCAAAAATTTGGTCCCTAAGAATAAAATCAAACCCCTTTCGTAGTTTTTTTATCTCCCCTTAAATCAATCTAACCCAAAACCTTTAAAATTTTTCAATTTTTTCTGGTTTAAAAAACATCAAAAAGGTCTCTTTTAACACGGGCCTCTAAAGGTTTCTAAATTTTTTTCCTTATAGCCATCGTCAGGGGAGTTCGAACTGACGCAGAAAGCGGTTTTCCCATTTTAAAATTTAATCCTTCCTTTTTTCCCCAACGGAAGCCTATAAAAAAACCTCTTTTCCCTTTCCCCTTTAAAAAGGAACGGAAAGTTAAGGGGACCATATTTTCTTTTTTCCCAACCCTGCGCAACAGCGAAATTTTCGTACACTTTTAAGAAAGCACCCAAAGGAATCTTTTTTCTCATCAAAGGGAAAACATTTTAAAAACCTTTACCATTTTCTTATCATCTTTTCTAAGTCTGTCTTAAATTTAAAGGCTCTGTTTTAATTTCCTACTTTCTGCTTCCTCCTTCTCTGTTTTAAACTTCCTACTAACATTAACTTTCCTTTTCCATTTTTTAAAATTTTCCTTTTTTTAAATGGTTTTTCCTAACTTAAGTTCAATTCCAAACCTTTTCCCTTTTGCAAAACCCAGATTTTATCTAATTTTTTCCCCTTTTCTTTCCTCTAAACTTTTCTCTCTTTTTTCTCTCTGCTTCTTTCACTTAATTTTTTTTTTGCTTCTAAAAATCTTTTTTTTTCTTTTTTCTTTCTTTTTTTTTGGGAACCAGCTTCAACTCTAATCTATCTTTCTCTGCTTCTAACCTATCTTTTCTGCCTCTGCTCTTTAAATTTTTTTTGCCTTTAATTATCTTTCTCTGCCCTTTTAATTTTTCAAGTCTTTTCCCCACGTTCCCCAACCTTCTCTTCCTTTAAAAAAGTTTACGTTTTTTACTCCCATTTATTTAAAAAATCTCCTTTCCTACCTTCGTTTAAATCTAATTCAAAAAGTCCCTGTTTACTACGTTAACACTATTTACACTAAGTACAACAGCTTCCCATAACAAAGGGGGAAACTAAATAAACAAAACGTGGGGAAAAACTAGGGGCTTCACTGTTTACCCCTAAGGCTTTTTACAAATTTCCCCTGGAGCCAAAACAAAAAACATACCCCCTTTTTTATTACTACCCAAAACGTCCTCACTAAAATAAAAACACTAAGTTGCGCAACCGTTCTTGTGTTTTAATCAAGGTTTCATAAAGGAACAATCAAAAAAGTACAGTGAAATAGGCTTCCTCAAAACCCCGCCTTATCAAATTTTTAATCAAATGTAACTAAATGTTAACACCCTTTTGTGTAACCCGATTTAAAAAAAATTTAAACCAAAGTGCTTTATCCTAAAAAAGTTTGGGGATAAAAACCCAAAAGTTTTGTACAAAAAATAAAAGGGATTAAAATTTTTTTCAAAATAAACAAGCTTGCTAACACACCAAATAAAAAAAAAATACGTTTTTGGTATGTAAAACAGGCACCAATTTTTCCTAATTGGATCACTGGGGAAGGAGGGCGACGGGACAAATTTTGAGTTTAGTAGGGTTTAAATCTCCCTTTTCAAGGGCGATCACTCTCAGCCCCAGTTTTTTTGGTGGCTTAATCCCTAGGTTTACCCCAAAATTAAACTAAAAGAAAAAAAAAAAGGAACGAACTCACCCCCGAATCCAAGTGTCGTTAAAAAAAACTGTCTATAAATTCCCGTGACCCTAAGCGGTTTCGAACTATGGCTTTTTTGGGCTTTCTGGGTTTAAAACGGGGCCCCAGAAAAAAGAATTTAAAAATTTTATATGTGTAACAATAAAACTAAAAAAGGGAAACTTTTTCAAAATTTTTTCTTTCAGTTTAAATGGGGTTAATAAAGTTCGAATAGCTTTCTGTGTCTGGTCGACCAATCCCCCTTCTGACACCATTGGGACAGAAAGGCCCCAAAACCGGGGACAGTAACCAAAAAAAAACAAAAACAAAAAACCCCTTTACAATTTTTCAAATTTATTTACAGAAGATTTATTATTTACAATGAAAAGATGAATGAAGAAAAAAAAAACAAAAAAAAATGATAAAAAAAAAAAGAAATTAAATATCCCCTGATACAAAAAATTTTTATACCTTTTAAAACTGCGTGACACAGGGGGGTTTTAAATTTTAAATTTTGAAATTTAAGTTGCACAAACAAAAAAGTAGCTTCTAAATTCAAAATTTCGTCCCTTTAAACCGTGAATACTTGATTCCGTTTGGCTTTCCCCATGGTGGGGGTGATTGCACCCTGTCCCGGGCTTCAGAGGATAACAAAAAATTTTTTTCGGGCTTTGCGGTTTTTCGGGCCCCAACCATGGGGCGAAAGCCTGCGTGGGAATATCCCCATCCAGGGGAGTGAAACAAGGGGACCTCGGGCTTTTTACTTCCCCGGGGTTTTAAAAACACCAGGAAAAATCCCTTTTTGGCCCGGAAAAAGCTAAAATATATAACATTTTGGTAAGCACCATGCAAAACAAAAAAGTCAGGGGAAAAAAACGGGTCCTTTGGGGACACCAAACCCCCGTAGGTCCCATAAATTTTTCTTTCAAATTATTCAAAACCCCATGGGCTACTAATTTTAGACGTCACGTGATTTTAAAAAAATCACTAATTTTTTTCCCTTTTTTTACAAAAAAATTTTTTACTTAAAAAATAAAGTTTTAAAATTTTGAAAAAAGATATGAAAATATATGATGTAACATTATAAATTCCCAAATTTTTAAACTGCAGCTATTATTTAACCCCTTCAATTTTAAAAAAATTCAAAAAAAAAACAAAAGTTAAAATTTTATATTGGCATCCTTTTAATATTTTGCCTTCACTACAAAGGACTTTAATTTGTTTTGTATTGACTGGCACACAAAATTTTTTTTACAAAAATTTTAAAAACTTAATTAATGGGATTTGGGCTTGGCCCCTTTTGATTTAAAACATAACAAAAAGGGGGTAATGGCGTTCCATAATTAAAAAAAATTTTTTGACATAAGGTTTTTTTAAAAAGTCTTTTTCAAAATTTTCCCCGATACAAATTTTCAGGGGATAAATCTTAAAATTTTTATATAAATTAAACATTTTAATTCCTCTTTCCCCAAAAAATTTACAAAAGTCTGAAAAATTTTTAAAAAACATCCTGCATTTTTAAAATAGCTAAAACACTTTCCCCAAAAAATAAATGTTTCAAAAATTTTGTAGAAAAAAAAATTTACCAAATAAAAAATCGTAATGCTAAAAATCATAAAAAAAATCTAACAAATTTAAATTTTTTACCTCGATCGAGCCTAAAAATTTTTTTTTTAAGGGAAAAAAAAATTTAGACATAGGAAATTTTGTCCTTTTAAAGTGAAAGGGGGTGTGCGCCAAAGGCATTTCTAGTCCAGGGGCTATTTAAAGGATAATTGGGGCCCGCCAAAAACTAAATTTTTTTTGGGGTTTCCCCGGCCCCAAGCCTGGCTCTTACTTTTCTATTTTTACGGGATTCACGATATAAACCCGGGGGGGAAAAAAACTACTTTGGCGCGGATTTTTAAAATTTACAAAATTTTAGGGCCCAAATTAAAAGTGGGTTTTTGGGGGGAAAAAAACGAATTTCTGAAATTTTTTAAAAAATCAACTTTCTTTTTACTGAAAAGAATTTAATGAAATTTACATGGAAATTTAAGTTATGAAATAACAGAAAAACATGAGAGGTATTTCATGCGTGAAATCTGACATTTACCTCAATAACTCAAAAATTTACAAAAAGATGATGCAATACCTGCATTTACACTACAGATAAAATAAGGCCCGTATGTCAATTTGTGACAAATCCTATATTTAACTCGGATTCAACCCCGTTTCAGGCGGGTACAATCGTTGCGACTACTTTATGCGAGAACAATACCAAATCGAAAAAAATCATAGGGGTTCATGTTGGCAGTAAACTTTGTGTAGTAGCTGCCAGACTTCGCAATAATGGTAGAAATGTTGAATGTCCAAATCATGAAGGACACTGTAGTGCTAATGTTCCTGAAACTGATTCAATTGGTGATGGGGGTAGATGGAGTCAAGAGGTAGCAAGTAAAACTGTAAATTTGGGCCATAGCTTCCTACACTGGAGATGGTGACTAAAAGAGTCATGCCGGAAATTGAAAAATCTCAAAACAATAAAGTAACACACTTAAAAGATGTCAGGCTCTTTAGCAATTCAATGCGGCCGTGAACTGTAAAAGGGCCCCCCATTCGTAGCTCAATGTTTAAATGCGGTGTAAACAAAAATCAAATCAAAAAAATAGTTTGCTATTTCTGTAAAGCTGAGATTGTTGCTGAGCTCAGAAAAGCTACAAAGTACATAATGGTGACATAATAAAATAAAAAAAATATCCCAAAAAGTGATATCTGCCATTGTTATGTGTTTTAAAGGGTATGCGGACAAACATGTAAAAATATAGCCTGGTTTGTTGCGGTAACTTCAAACATGCTTACAGTTATATGCCGGCAATTCAAGGGTACGAATGACTGAATGCGATGAAAATGTTTTTGCGAAAGTGAAATTAATATTCTCCTTGGTCCTGACAGCAATCAGTAAAACCAAACTTTGACATCAACACAAAAATGTGAAGCTTTTAATCGTTCATATCAACCCATCTTCCCAAACAGACAACATTTGCCCGTTCCTCGTAGGACGCATACAGGGGCAAATTACTAAGTTAAACCATGGTTATGCTGAATCTGTCTTACTAAAAACTGAGTTCTTTAAGGCTAACATTTCAAAAGGTTCAAAGTAGTAAAACAAATTTGTAAGAACTAAAAAAATCAGAGGGCCCCGGCTTCGGTCCGACATAAAACAGAAAGCGAAAAGAGCTCGGTATGCTGCTCGGCTCGGCGGTAACAAATTTTCATGAAAAAATTCACTACTCGTCAGGCCTTACAGATCCTAAACCAAATTTTTGGGTGCAGTGAAACACTTGCAAGACCACTGCTATGCATAATTTAGGTGCCTAAAATTGCATGATTTAGTGATAAGACTGCATGATAAGTGATATAGAAGCTTAGATGTATATACAGAAAAAATGTGTGACAAATGTATATAAGAAGTTATGCTGTTGGTTCAAATAAGTGCTTTTTCTGTATTTTTTCAAATCCACATTTCTTATGTTTTCAGTGGTCTACTTGTACATACTAACAAAACAAACAAGACACTGTCACAAAAATTAGATTTAAGTCACTTTTTCTTTCAGGATTTTTTCGGGCTCTAAATAATAAAAAATTTGGGTAGCTGGTATGCCCAAAAACATATGCCTCTGGCAACACAAGTCTTCCTGTCATGATTAATTTCCATGGGTTCTAGGGATAGGTGACTTGTGTTAAAACACAAAGAGTGGCCACACAGGTGTGAGAGAGGCTGGTTAGATGCAAAACCCAATTTAAAAATGAAGCATATATGCCAAACGGTAAACCCAAAATGTACTTTAGAAGGGGCATCTTCTGGAAATTTAGCCCTAATCGTGCCATATTTAGGCCCTAAATGCCCCAGAACAATGCCCCTGTCCAAACAATACAGGCCCCTTTTCAGGTTCTAGCATGCAGTTTTTTCTTTTTCCATTTTTCTTCAATTTCTCTGTAATTTTCACCTTCCATGATTTTGTAGCAGACATTGTTACATCCGAATACTCTTCTAGTTACACTCTACCAATTCGATTCCTTCTTTATTTCATATGGGGAAAATTAAATTTTTCAGACAAACCATTTTTCTGTACTTTAGGAGCATTTCAAAGGTATGGAAACCATTATAGCCTTTTAGTATAACATGCCCTACTTACCAGAAATAAAAAAATATTGACATGTTATGTTGAATATAAGAAAAATAATTTGTTCAGAAAAACAACACCGTCTGAAAATGCTTCCATTAAATGCTAATCGAACAAGTACGCGTGGGTAGACATTTTAAAATCAAAAAAATATACTAAAACATGGAAATGCACTGTGACAGTTGCTTAGATCTTTTCTCAATATAATCTGCAATCAAATTAAAAACCAAAAATGTAACTGTCACATCATATTTCACTTTTTTTCTGTTATATTTTAATCAACAGCATGGAACATTTTTTGGACTACTTAAACATGTAACACTATGTAGTCACTTCCGGTTTGGTATAATCAGTCCTTTAAAGAATGACCTTATAGATACACCGAAAACACACTGCAGCCTTGACGTACTGGCTAGAATTTGACGAAGAAATGAAACATCCGTCAACTGTTCGTCTTGCTGAAAAACAAAAGATTCTTATTTATTTAGTCAAATTGAATAAAGTGTCCAATATTCCTTCTCGGGTTACATTTATGAGAAGGAAAGGGACATAATTATACATTTTTATTAGTTTGAAGCCCGCTAAGGGTAACAACCCCGTTATTTTGAAGTTCACTGGCACAAAAGCAATAATGTTATAATTCTTTGTAACATGTCTGTAAACAAGGTTAAAGGTAAAGCTAAGATATTTAGTCAAGAACATACAAGAAACTTCTCTGGTGATTTAAAAGTGCAAATGAATGTTCAACTGACGAAACATCGCCATTTTATATACGGATATGGCACTCGTTGCCTTATACTACAATCAGTAATTCTATTATTAGACCATAAAATGATTTCAAGCCTTCTTCCACGTTAAAAAGCACAAAACTAAATAGAAGAGGAAAACAGTACTTTATAAGGGAGATAATTCTTGAGACCTTGTTTGTACTTTTAAAGACACCTGATGTAAGGGAGGCAAATCTTTTAACTCGTTACTCAATAATTTAGGTCTATTGTCCCTAATAAAACAATTCGAAAACATAAACAATTGTGGTAAAATCGTTCACAGTGTTCAACTGAGAAAATTTTGAAAATTCCAATGTTTTGTATGTAACCAACGTTTTAGATATATCATTAATATTATGAAAGACTTTGATTAATGTAAATGATTGTAAAAAAGTCTATACTTTAAACACTGATCTGTCCTTTGAACGCCGTTCTTATACCACTACTTGCTGGAAACCGGGAGAAAAGTCGAATGCCCTAGACGTCAGGTCATTTTCTCCGTCTTGGTCCCATTCGTCGAGCTTTTGTCAAAAGAGATCACAATTTAGCATCTTGAATGAATGAAAAGTATCTTATGGTTTTTAAAAATCAAGTCGAAAAATGCTAATGTATTAGGCGAAGCACTCGTTGTCTCTTAATCAACTAAAACGCGAGAAATATGTTCATTCGGCATAGTCCCCCACCTTTATAACGTCAATGACCTTATCGTGTGAAAAGTTGTAAGAAACTGTCTAGAAAAGGTCAAGTGCAATACAGTATATCAAAGCAGTTCCAAAATTCTTTTGAACAAAATATCTATGATAGAGATAAAGATGATAGTCGTGGGGCGTTTGTTACATCTGTGGTACGTTATTTATTTCAGAATGTAAACAAAGATTGAAAATTTTTTTTCTTAAAGTTCGGAACAATTTTGAAATTGAGACTTGTTCATTGCTAGGATGATTATATTACTTTTATACTTACCTTAAGATTGAATGTCTCTTGTATTTTCCCCATTAATTCTTTTAAAAATTTCCCTGGTTATATATCCTTGTTTCTTTCAGCACGTGTAACTCTATCTTGTTAATATCACAGTAACTAAGGGCACGTACAAAATAGAACGATTTTCCCGAGCATTCCACATCACTGCAATCACCACCAAATATATCATCTTTACCTAAAATGAAACAAGACTTTGTAACAGAGTTACCACCGTCTACAGTCTAGGAACTTTTTCCCACAAACATACTGCATGTAACAAGTTACCACCGTCTAAGCCCTAGGAACATTTTCAAAAACATACTGCATGTAACAGAGTTAACACCGTCTACAGTCTTAGGAACTTTTTCACAAAACATACTGCATGTAACAGAGTTACCACCGTCTACTGTCTGGGAAAACTTTTTCACAAAACATACTGCTTGTAACAGAGTTACCCCCGTCTACAGTCTTAGGAACATTTTCACAAAACATACGCATGTAACAGAGTTACCAACCGTCTACTGTCTAGGAACATTTTCACAAAACATACTGCATGTAACAGAGTTACCACCGTCTACAGTCTAGGAACATTTTCACAAAACATACTGCATGTAACAGAGTTCCCAAACCGTCTACAGTCTAGGAACTTTTTCCCAAAACATACTGCATGTAACAATTTTACCACCGTCTACTGTCTAGGAACTTTTTCACAAAACATACTGCATGTCAACACAGCATCTTCTAAATAACGAGACAAAATACTAACAAAAACGTATGTAAGTTACATCTATATAACATACTAACAGAACGTATGTAAGTTACTCTATATAGCAATATCAGATAAACATTTTAAGTTGAAAATGGCTGAAGATATAAACTGATCTGAATTCTTTCAAATGCTGATATCTGTATTTTTTAGATTTGAAAATGTTGAAAGTCCACAAGAAATCTGTGTCGTACCCGGCAAAAAAAGTGGTCTTGAATTTTCCCTGTGGTCAATATTAAAGATTATTATACCTCACATAAATGTCCAAAGCAAATTTCCCATTAGTTTTAAAATTGAATAATATATCAAATTTTCCCCCGTGATTTTATATCAGATGCGCAAAATCGTTATTTTCAATTTCTGCGCAGGTGATATGATCCATAATTGCATATCACATGCGCAATGTTCAGTGTTATTTTGTTTTTCTGCGCTTGTGATATTATTCTTCAAAATCACCCGTTGGAGATTGATACTTTTGCATTGATTAAAAGAATGAGTCGATTAATTTTTCAGACGAGCGCTTATATAATTATACTTTAGGATTAAATTACCCTTTTCTGCTGCTCTTGCATGTCGAACACGACCGAATTTTCTTTTTTATGCTACGTGCAAAATATTTCGAAAACAATTTTTCATCAAATATTGAAACGAAACTAAACCACAAAAAGTTTGGAAACGATCTAACTAAGAAAATGAGTGCTCACACTTATATGTTTCGTTTAGAAAAAAAAGAAAATTATTTGCCGTTTTTCGAGCGCTACTGACTGATGCAATGTTAAATATTTAGAAAATATAGGGGTCAGCTATAAACGTCTCGGTTAAATCTATCAAAAAGTCTTATTACACAGCAAAGTCCGCTACAAATTATAAGTGCTAACCAAATAAGACTCTTTTAAATTTTGTCTTCATTTTTAGGTTAGTAATTATTTTTAATGTTAAATAAATTACTATGTTGATTTTCCAGTAAATGCCTTACCCTTATAATCTTTCGGTATAATAAAATAAATATTGCATTCCTGAGAGGGTATATGAGAAATGTTCGCCCCTCGAAAAATGAATATAACCTCGGGTGGCGCCTTTGGTCAATATTCATATATCTCGCGGTGAACATTTTTCATATCACCCTCTCAGGAATGCAATATTTATATAATAACATTTAACAAATTATTCACAGCAAAGAGAAGTTAAAATTAAAAACAAAATCCTAAGTCTACACAAAAATCCTTAACATGTGGCGATAGGGCAAAATACAGCCCAAAATGTGACGTAACATGCATGTTGTACACTGAAAAGCGGTCTCGATTTTTTCCCTACAGTCAGTCATTATATGTTCAAGATCAAACCATTTTAGTAACAACAAACGGAAGTTATTCTAAATTACGGACCTGGTTCTTCAGCGTAACACTCCGTCTCATGATGATGAACAATTTTGCCAAGTAACATCAAATCCCGTCCATGCATTAAGAAGAAATGATCCGGACAAAGTCATTCTTGTACCTGACATTTGGCCTCTAAGTGTGGCCTTGGCCTTAGAGCTAGGTGTGAGCTAGGGCTAAGGAGATTTCGCATGACACGTTGTCTCATTATGGTAAACACTTGTTCTAAGTAATTACAAAATCCATTTGTGAATGGCCCGAGTTTTGAAACGGACACAAAAAGACCTGTTAACCTTGACTTCTAAGTGTGACCTTGTCCTTGGAGTTAGGTGTCTTGGTCTTGCTGAAAATGATGATACCAGATATCAAAGCCCTAGCCCTGTGGTTTTGTACAATGTCATTTTTATTTTTCCTTTCGGTTACCATGGCAACGAGAGTTCTGCAAAGAATTCAAATCTTTTGAACAATGTTGAAGGGGGGCAAACCCCAAAGGGTCATTCCTGTGAAGTTAGGTGTAATTCTGCCCAGTGGTTTTCAAGAAGAAGATTCTTTTTAGAAATGTTGAGGGGCGGGCGACACACGACACACCCCAAAATGACACACGTCACACGACGGACGGTCACAAAACCTCACCATGAGTCTTTTTGCTCAGTGACTAAGATATCTTATTACTAAAAGGCCACATCCGGGCGCGCTCCTCACTGTGAATTACCCATCATGGCAGAAGGGTTCCGAACTCACACACGGAGAATTACGTAATCTCACGGAATTCCCGAATGTCACACCGGTACACTACCTAAGTTAAACTCTTGATTCATAGAAAGTCTGTATAAACTTACCGGCATGTTCAATTCCATTAGTATTTGGTGACACGTTTCCGAATCCTTTTGACGTCAGTGACGTAAACGTTAAAATATAACGCTGTGATTAATACGTCTTTATGCTGGGTCCACTATCTGTAGCGTTGGCAACGTAAGCTTCATTGATTCCGTGGCTGCAGTTTCTAACCATCCTAGAATACCAAAAAACGGTAAAACCTTTCCCTACAAAAACATGAATATATACAAATAAGACGTCACGATTACATTCAAAACATTAAGTGCCTTCAACGGTGTACTTTTTGTAGCAAAATTCATATTGAAAAACATTGCCAATATTCAATAATCATTAACACAGAATAAAAATGTTACAGATATATTATAAAACATATCTGACATTCAAAAAGCGAGATATCCAGACTTCTTTTTTAGTAATTGCCGCATGACCTATAATTATGTCGGTGTGACGTTATCCACAAGAAGCGAAAACAAAGAGGAAAAAGAGGTATCCATAAAAAAAAAACATTTCTTAAATAATATCTGATGAAATATAAATTAGGGCTTCAAATCATTTGTTCGTCAGCTACTAGGTGGGCTAGAGGCTAATGTTATTTTTTTAATTAAAAAAACACACGTAGTGCGCATCAACCTTACACAGTACGCATTTTAAACCGCGCAGAGTGCGCACTAAATCTCGCATAGTTCGCGCAAGACCATATACTGCGCGCACATAACCTCGCACAGTTTGCACCAAATCTCACAGCTCACAGAATATCAACACCTCATGTACTTCAGAAAATTATGCTGCTCATTTGTGATTTCTGCTTTCTCCTTTTTAGGAAATACTTGGACCCCGCCTTATAAAGAACCGAGGAAAAATGTTTTTTGCAGATAGCCCTTGATAATAACATACTGCTGTTTACAGTGGGCTATTTGAAAAAAAAAATCATATAAAATTTTAACTCTTTATTACAACTATTTCTGCGGTGTATTATCAAAAATCATGGGATGAAATTCGAATTATGTGATATTTATAAAGTCTTTACTTTTCACTGTTCTTCTTTGAACGTTGTCTTTGTGTCACCTTGGCTTGCTACAGAGCAATTAAGAATGTCATAGATGTCGGCTCACCTTCACCTTACTGCGGTCCCGTGCTAGCAGGTAGATCGCCCACTTGTCGAGATGGTGTCAAACGAAGAAACACTTCAGCATCTTGAAGAAATCAAAAAAGATAATAATGTGTTTAAGAAGATGGACTGTAAATGCTAACAAAATCGAGGTGCGGTGGGGGCTTGGGGGCGGTTGGCGGGGGGTAGTGTCTGGAGTTACTTGAAATTCAATGATGTAAAACTGAATAAACCCTGTGAATTAGTGTTCTGTCCTTGTGACTGCATTTGCGACCTCTTGTCGTATAAAGATATTTAGTGTCAATCAATTACACTCATTATAGATAGACAATCTGACCCCTCCGAGGTTAAGATTGATTATGACATCTTATTACAGGCTATGGCAAATTCAGCATTGCAGAGGTACTGTAACAGAAATATGTAGAATTTAACTTCTTGACATTTGAGCTGCACCATGAGAAAACCAACATTGTTGGCTTTGCGACCATCAGTGATCCAGACCAGTCTGCACATCCATGCAGTCTGGTCTGGATCCGTGTTGTTCGCTAACAGATTCTTTAATGACAGTAGTCGGATGCGCATGCTAGTCTGGATCCATGCTGATCGTAAACGCACTATGTTGGTTTTGTCATGGCGTGGCTCATTTTATACAACGTGCAGGAGAAAGATACTAAAGATGTGAATTTTAAAAGGAAGCAAACTCATGATTGAATGTAAACAAATCACAATGATTTCATTTGTAAAGAAAAATCAAAATAAAGATGGAAATATCAATATTCCTTTGTGTTTGTTTTTCTTTTTAAAGATTGTTCCAGCTGCTGTAGCAGTCTTTTTCGAGAAAGAGATGCCACTTTTCAACCAACGACAGAGATTGACCATAAAATGTTTTAACGAAAAGGCTTGCCTATGACCAGCATAAAAACAAAGAACTAAAAATACAATATTATTTTTATAGCTCTTTGATAAAAAAAAGAGTACTACATGAGTAGCATAAGAAAAAGATAACATATGAAAAGCATATAAAAGTAGAATCATATGAGTTGCATATAAAAGGAGCTAACATATGAAAAGCATATTGAAGGAGAAGCATATGAATAGCATATGAAAGGAGGTAACATATGAACTTGATATTGGTATCATGCCCATATCATATGCTAGGCCTTTCAATTTGCATATGAAATTCATATGCTAATCATTCATATGAAACTGATATAATTTTCATATGAGAATCATAAACTGATATCATATGCTTATCATATGAGGCTCTTTCTTATGATTAGCATATTAAAAGGTCTCATATGAAAAGCATATGATAATCATATCGGTTTCATATGTGGCGACATTGGCTGTGTACCCAGAGCACAAGACAAATTACCTATGTTCCGGCGATTTTAGAGGGAATAGCGACACGGTGCGCCCTAATCCCCACATTATGAATCCGCTAGTGGTAATCCTATCTGTACAAAATTCATATCGCGGCCATTTAAACTTTTCAAGCCTGATGTAGCGCTATTGTATAAAACGGCCGTTGTTTTGGAGTTAAAGTATGCTGCATCTTAAGCCTGGCAGCATAACAACTTCATGATCTCAGCAAGACCTCTGCTGACGTCGTTGATAAGCTTAAATGTTGTAAAACTTTGCTAGATCCATCGTCCGACAACGAAAGATCCCTCTTAATTTGCGCTATTAGTGTTAATTGGCATTAATCTAGTTTTTGATATTGTCAATTTGCAAGTAGAACAAAAAGTCGGAAATTGTCGGACTGGATGCCCAGGCTTGATCCGGACCTGCCTTAAGCTTGAGGACTGAGTATAGGACACTCGGCGGCTAAAATATATGCATTACTTTGGACCAAATATCATTTATTGTTTAGATCTTCCCCTGCATAATGTACATATTCATCGAGTGTTAACGAAATCGTAACATTTATAAAAAAATACGGACAACTGAAACTGAGAACACTTCTTGTGTGAATGCCTAGCTATGTTCCTCTTTGTGGACTTGTAATACTTCGCATTTCTATGTAAGACGGATGATCGACATTTGATACGGACGAAGGATTTCTTTTCACACACGTTCCAAGATTAACTATTCTGTCTTAGATAATTAAGTAGAACATATTCACAACAAATGTGTTTGTATAAAGCATTTTCTCTGAATGACTGTGCTACTAACGGTAAAAGGATGAAATGGACAACAAGTTAAGAAATTAATAATGACCTTTTTATTTTGCAGTATAACAAATTCCATGTTCAAACAAATAAAAGTATATATGATCAATACACAATTATGCATAGAAAGTTGTGCTACAAAAGGAAGCAAACTCTTCCCCTTATCGGTATAGTTTAACAATATTCCTTCACGAAGGTTGCAAAGCGAACTAGAATGGTGTCGACAAAAAATGTTTCATTCAATATTTTAGTATAAGGACGACTCAATAATGTTATAATGTAAAAAATATATAACTAAAACAACTGAACACAAAACAAATGCGCATGTCTACATAAAGTTTATGATGCTAAAAATAGTTTTATTTGAAATAAACAGAAATGTAGGAAACTACAATGAAGTTGTCATCCGTCGTTAAAGAAGGACCGCAACTCCAGCCAGAACACGGCAGTCTGAAAGACAGCTATATCACCCACCACTGTGTCGGATAGTGATAGGATAAACCTTTGACTTCGAGCTGTGACATTGAACTGACATGGCTGACTCTTGAATTCTGCACATTGTCTTGATGAGGTGATCATTTGACCAAAGTTTCATGAAAATCCTTACAAGGGGTTTAGGAGATAGGAGCTCAAACCCTTGAAATTGAGTTGTGACTTTGACCTTGAGTTGACATGGCTGACTCATGAGTTCTTGATGAGATGATCATTTACACAAAGTTTCATGAAAATCCTTTGAGGGTTGAGGAGACACAGAGTGAACACAAAATGGAAGGCTTAAACCTTTGACCCTAATAGTGACTTGAACTTGAGCTGGCATGACTGACTCATAAGTTCTGCACATCGTATTAATTAATAAGATATTCTTGCCTACCTAGCAGGGAAAGTATACATTTGTTGTCCGAGCACGCGCAAGGGATAAATATTCCTGTCTTTCCCTAGGGAAAAACCTTGTCTAAAATAACCTGCACTTTGGTGACGTCACATCGTACTGACACTGTTATGACGTCATAAACTATATAAAGAATGTCAGGAGATTCCCAAATCTATTTGTCTCCATGACCTTTTTCGAACGTGATAGGCAAGAAAAATGATCTAACATGTCCGTTTGTGTAAGACAGCTGTTTTCCCAACCCTCGGGACAGATTGGATAAAAAACCTCGCTAAAGCTCCGTTTTTCATTCCACACTGTCCCTCGGGTACTAAATGAAAACCCTGTCTTACACAGGCAGGCATGTAAGATCCTTATAATCATTTGACTTAAGTTTGATGAAAATCCTTCAAGGGATACTGATTACAACTAAAATGTACGGTTCAGGTACGGATAGATACGGATTACTACGTTTCTATCCGTCGCTAGACTGGTCCTCTGCGAACTTTGAACCAATATTGGATAGGGAACCAGATTATATCCGTGGCTAGACGTAGCTATATCCGCGCCGTATGTGGGACTGGGGTATTAGGTAGCACATATTTTTTCTAGTGTATTCACACACTTGAAACTCTATGACTAAATATTTGTATAATCATATCCCACCAAAATAGTCTTTAAAATCCTTCAAGGGGTTCAAGATACAGAGCGGACACGAAACTGCTAACGGACGGATGGGCGGACAGAGGGACACCGGCGTCATAACATAATACGTCCCTTCGGGCGTATAAAAATTGATTGATGTGAACATCTACTTATTTCGCGTCCATAAACAATATCACTAATAAAAATCTATAAATTTCGCAAACTGTCACACGAAACAGTCTTGGTTTCAGAATTATCTCATTGTGAAATATCACAGTTTTTAAATATGTTCGAATGCACTATGGAGTGTCTATTGATTATCTCTCATTAATCTCGAGTGGATACAATTTAACTATTAGTCTGGTAGTGGACCCATCACTGGTACGGACCTTCGCTGCTAGCACACGCCCATCTCCGCCAGTAATGTTTCTCAACAACTGCGAGTTTCCACAGTAATCTAGGAACTTCATCGTGCACCTGCACAATGTCGCCGCTGATAATCAGATTGCTGCCGGTTTGCGTATGTCGTTCTCGTAATTTGCAGGTTTTAGTGACTCTTTTATGTATTGTTTAGGTGAAAACTTTGTTCTCTCAAAATATGTTTGTGAAGGTGGCTGTGGTATATATATATACTCACAATATGTTTGCAAAAAAATCTATGTAAGCCTAACATACAAACTGTTTTGAAGGGAATTAACCCTTGTATCTTTGAGAGATCTGTAACACAGTATTGCCGTTACCATATTATTATATTATCATATTAAATACTGTCACATCTTTCATGCTTCTGTAATTCGTTTTTGTAATTAAAAATAGTTAAACTTGGATTTGGATTAAAATTGTTCAAATTTCAGTAGAAAATTGTGGTTTCTTGAATTGAATTGATGTTACCATGGAAACGAAGCCCGTGACCTATGTATCTAAATGTAAAATTCAAAAGCGTTGACACTGGTCTATTTAAGAAACACAGCTTCAGCTTTTTATTTTCATTTCAACAATATCCATGAGAATAATAGCAGCACGCTGAACGATTTTTCCATCAAAAATGGCAGACGAGGGGTACTGCTGTACATATTCTAAGCTGTGAAATTTGTTTGAATAAATGCAAATAACACGAAAATGTAACCTACGTTAGAAATAATATGTTTTAAAGCTACAACAACTAGAAAGATAATCTTATTCAATATTTTTTTAAAGAAATCACGACAAACAGCAAGATATAAGCTATTTTAAACATCTCTGTTGCCATGGTTTCTTTAAAATTTAAGGAAAATAGGGTACCATGTAAAGTGCTTGGTATTTTGCTAATAATTTTACCCAAATATTTCATGTTGGTCATTAACAGAATGGCACTGAAGCCGTCGAAAACCCCTATTTTTATACATAGCTGTTTAAAAATGAGAGAAAATGCGTTACCATGGAAACACGAGCCCAGCGACATATACATTTTAAGCTTATATTAGAAAGATAACGTGCATACCAGTAAAATGATCAATTATGCAGACTTCTACGGATATGAATGAAACTAAAATACACTGAAAAGTGTTAAATATCCGTATTTTCCTTCTTCTTTCAATATGAAATACCTTTGGAGGGTCATGTTCTTCAAACCTAGATAAAAATTGAACTTGAAGGGACAGAGACAAACGAAATTGAGATTGTAGCAGTTAAAACTTCATATTACACGAAATACAAAAACATGCTACGGTTCAACTAATTTACCCTTGTAACAAGGTATCCTACTTCCTTAACTATACATATTTATTTTATATTAGTTTCAGACATTAGAATTACTGAAACTGCAAGAATTACCTTATGATTCAAACATTAAACACCAGAAACTTATAAAATTAAGAACATATGTACGGTGTTTAACCCTTTCCTGACCATGCCCACTGAGGCGTTGGAGAGTACATTGTCGAAGTCAAAGTGCTAGTCTGTAAATGTGTGATCTGAGAAAATTAAATTATTACCTGCACTAAAGATATTAAAAATAGAAATATAAAAAGGACTTCATGTTATCAATTCACATTAACGTGAATTTAGACACTGGAACCAACAACCCAGAATTCCAGTATCAGTCAATGGATGGCTTCCATATCGGTGTTCAAGCCAGAATTCCAGTATCAGTCAATGGATGACTTCCATATCGGTGTACACTGCCTAGAGAGTTGCCTAACCTGAAAAGGAACAATGAATACAAACAACAGTGATCCTCGGTCATACATCCTTTAAGTGTACACTGCCTAGAGAGTTGCCTAACCTGAAAAGGAACAATGAATACAAACAACAGTGATCCTCGGTCATACATCCTTTAAGTGTACACTGCCTAGAGAGTTGCCTAACCTGAAAAGGAACAATGAATACAAACAACAGTGATCCTCGGTCATACATCCTTTAAGTGTACACTGCCTAGAGAGTTGCCTAACCTGAAAAGGAACAATGAATACAAACAACAGTGATCCTCGGTCATACATCATTTAAGTGCTTGATTCTTATATCAATTATTAACCCTTATCCTGCTAAATTTCTATCCATCTTTCAATTTGAATAATACCATTAACTGTTAAATGGGGTGCTTAACAAAAGGTTACCAATTGAAAAGCAAATGGTGCAGATCTTGATCAGACTGCACAGAAGGCATAATCAATCGTGTTCAGCATGATAAAAGTTTAAGAACAACCACACTGTGCTTGCTAGTCGATGCACTATAGAAGTCGTATTTAAGCCATGTATATAAATCCAAATTTTTCATCTTTTAGAAACAATCATATTATTCTTACTTTTCACAAGGCAAATACTATAATATTTGAATAAGGCAGCCTGAAAGACAGCTAAATTTCCCGCCACTGTTATGGATATTGAAAGGGTAAACCCTTGATTGACCTTGAGCTGTGACATTGACCTCTAACTGACATGACCGACTCATGCGTTCTGCACATGATCATGATGAGGTGATCATTTCACCCAAGTATAATGAAAATCCTTCAAGGGGTTTAGGAGATACAGAGTTGACACAAAATGGAATACTCAAACCTTTGTGACCTTGACCCTGAGCTGGCATGGCTGACACAAGAGTTCTGCACATTGTCTTGATGAGCTGATCATTTGACCCGGGTTACATATGAATCCTTCAAGAGGATTAGGAGATACAGAGCAGACACAACATGGAAGGCTCAAACCTTTGACCCTGAGTTGTACCATTGACCTTGAGGCAACATGGCCGACTCACAAGTCCTGCACATCGTCTTGATGAGCTGATCATTTGACCAAAGTTTCATGAAAATCCTTCAAGGGGTTAAGGAGATACAGAGCGGGCACAAAATGGAAGGCTCAAACTTTGTGACCTTGACCTTGAGTCGGCATGGCTGACTCATAAGTTCTGCACATCGCCTTGATGAGATGATCATTTGAAGTTTCATAAAAATCCTTCAAGGGGTTTAAGAGATCTAGAGCGGACACTAAAGTGTTACAGACAGACGGACGGATGGAGACCATTTTTATACCCCCCCCCCACCACCACTCGTGGCGGGGACTTAAAAAGGAATTAACATAAAGTTGTTCCAGTCCAAAGGTCTTTAAGATCAAATGCTAAGTAAACCAAAGCAACATAACATTACTGAGATACCCAGGACTCTGCGGAAAACACAATTTGCATAAAAGTGGTTTTCAGGCAACACAGAAAACAGTACGGAACAGAAAGCTTTATTGGAACATTCAACTATGGCAAATTCAACTAAACGTTCCTCCATCTGTAATTTGAAACAAGAGGACCATGGTTGTCCTGAATCGCTCACCTGTCCCCACATGACCCAGTTTTGAACTGAGTATGACGTCATTTTATTATTATTTGACATAGTGACCTAGTTTTTGAGCTCATGTGACCCAGTTTTGAGCTTGACCTAGACATCATCAAGATAAAAATTCTGACCAATTTTCAGGAAGATCCATTGAACAATATGGCCTTCATAGAGGGCAATTTTTTTTTATTATTATTTGACCTAATGACCTTGCTTTTGAAGGCACATGACCCAGTTTCGAACTTAAACTAGATATCATCAAGGGAACATTCTCACCAATTTTCATGAAGATCTCATGAAAAGTATGGCCTCTAGGGAGGTCACAAGGATTTTCTATTTTTAGACCTACTGACCCAGTTTTGAACCGCATGTAATCTAGTTTCAAACTTGACCTAGATATCATCAAGGTGAACATTCTGACCAACTTCATGAAGATCCATTCCAAAATATGGCCTCTAGGGATGTCACAAGGTATTTCTATTTTTAGACCTACTGACCCAGTTTTTTGACAGCACCTTACACAGTTTCAAACTGAACTAGATATCATCAAGGTGAACAATCTGACCAATTTTCATGAAGATCTCATGAAAAATATGGCCTCTAGAGAGGTCACAAGGTTTTTCTATTATTTGACCTAATGACCTAGTTTTGGACCGCATTTGACCCAGTTTCGAACATGACCTAGATATCATCAAGATGAACATACTGACCAACTTGCATACATATCCCATGAAAAATATGGCCTCTAGAGAGGTCACAAGGATTTTCTATTTTTAGACCTACTGACCTAGTTTTGATCACACGTGACCCAGTTTCAAACCTGACCTAGATATCATCAAGGTGAACATTCTCATCAATTTTCATGAAGATCCATTAAAACAAGAGCTGTCAGAGGACAGCAACGCTCGACTATTCAACAGCCTTGTCAATTGAATTAATACAAAAGTTGAAAAAGGGGCATAATTTTGTAAAATGCAAAGTAGATGTATTGAACCTCTGTACTGCATGTCATTTCATGACAGTTAACAAGTGTGTGAAGTTTCGATCCTTTCCAATTTGTGGATACTGAGATACCAGCTTACATACAAAAACTTAACCAAAATCTGCTAAGTCCAAAAAAGGGGCATAATTTTGTAAAAATGCAAAGTAGAGTTATGGGACCTTCACAGTGCATGTTAGATCATGATAGTGAACAAGTGTTTCAATCCATTCCAGTTAGTGGATACTGAGATATCAGATTACATACAAAACTTTAACCAAAAACTGCTAAGTCGAAAAAGGGGCATAATTTTGTAAAAAAGTAAAATAGAGTTATGGAACCAGCTGTGCAATGTAGGTCAGTTTATCATAGTGAATAAGTGTGTGAAGTTTCAATCCATTTCCACAAGTGGTTACTGAGATACCAGCTTACATACAAAACCTTAACTAAAAATTTCTAAGTCGAAAAAGGGGCATAATTTTGAAAAAAAAGAGCAGAGTTATGGGACTTGCTTAGTGCATGTCAGATCATGACAGTGAACAAGTATGGGAAGTTTCAATCCATTCCCATCAGTAAGTAATGAGATACCAGCTTACATACAAAACCTTAACCAAAAATTTCTAAGACGAAAAAGGGGCATAATTTTGTAAAAAAGCAAAATAGAGTTATGGAACCTGTGCAGTGTAGGTCAGCTTATCACAGTGAATAAGTGTGTGAAGTTTCAATCCATTCCCACAAGTGGTTACTGAGATACCAGCTTACATACAAAACCATAACCAAATCGGGACGCGGAAGCGGACACCGACGCAGACGCGGACGCCGACGCATGGGCGAGTCCAATAGCTCTACTATTCTATGAATAGTCGAGCTAAAAATATGGCCTCTAGAGAGGTCAAAAGGATTTTCTGTTTTTAGACCTACTGACCTAGTTTTTGACCACACGTAACCCAGTTTCAAACTTGACCTAGATATCATCTAGATGAACATTTTGACCAATTTTCATGAAGATCCATTGAAAAATATGGCCTCTATAGAGGTCACAAGGATTTTCTATTTTTAGACCTACTGACCTAGTTTTTAACTGCATGTGACCCAGTTTCAAACTGGACGTAGATATTATCAAGATGAACATTCTCACCAACTTTCATAAAGATCCCACGAAAAATGTGACCTCTAGAGTGGTCACAAGCAAAAGTTTACGCACGCACGGACGACGGACGCTGCGCGATCACAAAAGCTCACCTTGTCACTATGTGACAGGTGAGCTAAAAATAAGAGAGAACAAACAAAAATTAATCCAAGTTGGAACATATCAATTATAGTAAAGGCCCATTTGAAAGATAATCTTTGTTTGTTTGTGTTTTGGGTTAAACGCCATTTTTCAACAGTATTTCAGTTATGTAACGGCGGGCAGTTAACCTAACCGGTGTTCCTGGATTCTGTACCAGTACAAACCTGTTCTCCGCAAGTAAATGCCAACTTCCCCACATGAATCAGAGGTGGAGGACTAATGATTTCAGACACAATGTCGTTTATCAAATGGTCACGGAGAACATTCGCCCCGCCCGAGGATCGAACTCACGACCCTGCGATCTGTAGACCAACACTACCTACAAAGCTAAGCGGGCGGTCTTAAAGATAATGACTGAACTGGAATATTGTAAATGATGAATTGTATGTTATACAAGTGTTTTAATTCTCACAACAGCGAAAATGTCTGTCATGCATTTGTATATATATTCTCTTCATTGGCAAAAAGGCTTTTTGTATACATTTTTGTATCTTCAACATTTTTTTTTTATCATAATGACCGTTCCTTGAGCAAAGCCCTGGTCTTTCAAGAACATTCAAGCAAAATACAAATATACAACAATGTCAAGGATACGTGCATTATTCAAACAAAGAAAATCTTTAGAATAAAGGAGCCTGATTCTGCTAATTTCACAGCTATAAGCAATGCTGACTATTTCTCTTATTTGTCTTTTCAATTTATAACGAACACTGCTAAAAAAGCAAGGGAAAACCTGAATTATTGCATTGATCATACCTAAAAACAAAAGAATGTGAAATTATTGTCGTTCTGCATTAATTTTTGTAAATTTCATGGTTGGCTTAATCGAAGGAATAAAATCCCAATAAAAAAGTAACCAATAAATTCAATTCATTAATCAATAAATCAATCAATTTATGCCAAAAAAAAAATGATATCCAAAAATTCAAGCCTCTAAGAAGTACATGTAGCAGCATTTAAATCATTTGTAATTTCGTGGTTTAAATTTTTTTTTCATTTTTTCTGTATGAGAACTTTGAAAATAATCTGTACAGAAAAGAAATGGCATGAGATTATTCAACTTTATTGCAAAAAAGTCAGAGATTTTGGAGGCTTAAAATTGCTACCACTGAAATGTTTAGACATTTAGAAGTATGATCTTATCACACCAATTTATGAAGTATATCATGGTTATTATTAGTTACAGGATACGTGATATACGCTGTTGAGAAAATCCATATCAGACGAGAGCGTAGCTCGAGCCCGATATAGATTTTTGAGACAGCGTATATCCCGTATCCTGAAAATGGCACCTCATGTGTCAACAAAAGTTGACAAACTATACCATTCAAACATATTTAAGATTTAGCCATCATTTTTGTACATTAAATTACAGGTCAAATCTAGTAAGGCACTTACATTACATCAGCAATCATGTAACAATGCTTACAGCTATTTAAAGGTTTCTAGTTAATAGACAAAATGTATCAAAAATATTATACATCATTATAATAGTTTTTATTTGACTGGAAGGGAACTGAACAAAAGAGGTTCTACAAAATAAGCTACAGAATCCTTTATTAAGACCCTTGAAATATGAACAATTGACCTCTTACCTAGACATAAGCAGATTTATCTGGGAAACAAGTCAATAGTCTATTCTTCCTTACTTAGTTTTTGAAACCATGTGACCCAGATTCGTACTTGACCTAGAGATCATCAAGACAAACATTGTGTCCAAGTTTATTGGACAAGTTATATTCACAACTGTGCCTATTGATATTCACAAGCTTTCTCATGAGTTTCAAATTTAAATTGTGGTCTCTAGAGAGTTCTCAAGATTTTCCTTTGATCTGGCCTAGTGACCTAGTTTATGGCCCACATAACTCAGTTACAAACTTGACCTAGATATCATCAAGACAAACATTCTTACCAAATTTCATAAAGAATTGGTCACAACTGTAGCACAACATTTCCTTTGATTTGACTGAGTGACCTACATTCTGACTAATACTCATTCTGACTTACATTCTGACCAATTCTCATGAGTTTCAAACTTTAATTGCAGTCTCAAGAGTGTTCACAAGATTTTCCTTTGACCTGGCCTGGTAACCTAGTTTTGATCCAACATATTCCAGTTACAAACTTGACCTAGTAATCATCAAGACAAGCATTCTGACCAAGCTTCATAAGGATTGAGTTACAGCTGTAGTCTCTAAAGTGTTCACAAGGTTTTCCTTCAGTTTGAACAGGTGACCTAGTTTTTAACCACAAATGACCCAGATACAAACTTGACCTAGAAATCATCAAGACAAACGTTCTGCTTCTAAATTATTCACAAGTTTTTCCTTTGATCTGCCTGCTGCCCTGGTTTAAGTCCCCTCATGACCCTGTTTCAAACTTTTTAAATTATCAAGAAAAAAATTGTGACAAAGTTTCATAAAGATTGGGTCACAAATATGGCCTCTGAAGTATTAACAAAGCAAATGTTGACGGACGACACACAACTGACAATGACCGGTCACAATTGCTCACCTTAATACTTCGTGCTCTGATGAGCTAACAAGCAATCACTGCAATCTTGCGTATCTTAGAGACATGAAAAAGTCAATTCATAAGTATTCATATATAAAAAAGGTATTTTTAACATAAAAATATTTTTCTTTGTTTTATTTTGCCATACAAAATTGTCTGCAGTACAGTTATCCCCCCTCACCCCAAAAAAGAAGTTTAAACCCTTTGACTGAAAACAGTATAAAATATTAATGTAGTCTTTTAAAAGTCAATATCACATTTTTAAACTTAAATCTTAAAAAAAATTCTAAGATCGCCGATGGTATCTCCAGACTAGAATCTTGAGCAGAATGTCAACACTCCTGAACGTAAAATCTTCTTGCCAGGTTGTCTGATTGTGTTCATCCTATATTTAGAATGGCTGTGGTTTCTGGCTGATACTGCAATCTGTAACCAGAGTATATACCTGACCTGAAAATACAATTGGTATGAATATGAAATACAACAGAATCATAAAATATTGTCACAATACAATTTTGTGTTTTTTGGCTGTTTAATGCAGACATATGACATCTTATATTCTAATTTCTTTTAAGAAGAACAAGGACTTCCAAGTTATTATCTATTAATATAGTAATAGCTTTCTTGCAGAAATGACATATAAAATGTTTACTGTGTATATGGTTGACAAGAATGTCAAAATGAAATGATATTATAATACCACTAAATATACAAAAAAAATCTTTCAAATGAAATGTTTACATTATTTTTGTACCCTTTTTCATGGTGTTTCCACATGCCTACTGGTGAAAGGCAGAGCACAAACAGAATGTGTATCATATGTGTAGATTGAACAAGAGAGGTCATTAGTAAACATGAGGTGGGGGAGCGGTAGTATAATGGTTAAGTTGTCGTGTTGATCAACCCGGGGGTCATGGTTTTGAGACCCAATGGGGTCAAGACCACATCTTCTATTCTAGCATAAAACTGCTGTTATTGTCACTTTTCGGGGGTGTTTTAACAGGAGAGGAAACGTGTGTTAACAGAGACATTCTTGCGCTCAAGTGCTGTTATAACACCTTTTTATATATCCACGTTCCGTGGCAAAGCGTAAACGCATTACGGCCCCAAAACGGATAATTCAAAATGAAATGACGTCAACGTGACAACACAACGTAGACTTTACCGCGCATTTCATGGAAATTCAATGACTTTGAGGGACAATATATTAATTCACACGTTTTTTACGCGTTTTCTGCTAGAATAGCGTTAGCGCATGTTCTTTTCGTGTTATAACATCTTCAGAATCCCTCAACCAATCCCTAGGGATTCTGCAGATGTTATAACACGAAAAAACATGCGTTATCCCTACATTATGACATCAATACTGTGGACACAGATGTGGTTCAAATAAGCTTAAATATACCATCACAATTAAGCTAAAATGAATATGTGAATTAAAAATGAACACCCATGAACTGCACTGCCCTTGGCTGTGACCTTGACTTTTGATGTAAAAATCTGATTCATGTACATAGCACACAATTTCTCAACATGATTTCATCTGTGTAAGGTATCATTGGAATTCCTTGAACTGTTTAAAAGTGAAAACTCAAAACACTAAGTGCTTAGCATGGATGAATTTACTAACATATACATATATATATATCAATGTCATTATTTGTAGGTATAAACAGTCTTCCATGCCTTCTGTTCCTTTTTGTAATAGAGAAATACCTGTTTGTTTGTTTGTTTGTTTTGGGTTCAACGCCGTTTTTCAACAGTATTTCAGTTATATAACGGCGGGCAGTTAACCTAACCAGTGTTCCTGGATTCTGTACCAGTACAAACCTGTCCTCCGCAAGTAACTGCCAACTTCCCCACATGAATCAGAGGTGGAGGACTAATGATTTCAGACACAATGTCGTTTATCAAATAGTCACGGAGAACATTCGCCCCGCCCGCGGATCGAACACGCGACCCCGCGAACCGTAGACCAACGCTCTTACCTACTGAGCTAAGCGGGCTCCAGCAGAATGTAAACTCACTCTCCCTAACTGTAAAAGCACTACAACTGGCTTCGTCAAATGATCACCAAAAAATGTACCGGCAGTCTCTGGTTTCAACTGGCCTGAAAATGTTGTAATATTATTATATACGTGTTATATATGTGAAAACTTATTATTGAAAGTCAGAGAAAATTAAAAACCTTGACATTTCGTTTATGGAGATGTTATGGACTTTAACTTTAAAACTCAATAATCAATTTCAATATTATTATTTATTGATTATATGGCAGTGTACACAGGTAAAGCTGGTAGCAAGAAAGTCACTGAGCTTCATGTCAGTTTACACAGGTAGAGCTTGTAGCAAGAAAGACACTCGGCTTCGTGACAGTGTACACAGGTAGAGCTGGCATTGAAAATGTCACTCGGCTTCATGACAGTGTTCACAGGTAGAGCTGGTAGCAAGAAAGACACTGGGCTTAATGAAATTGTACCACTGCATTATACACAGGTAAAGCTGGTATCACGAAAGTCACTGGGCTTCATGACAGTGTGCACAGGTAAAGCTGGTATCACGAAAGTCACTGGGCTTCATGACAGTGTGCACAGGTAAAGCTGGTATCATGAAAGTCACTGGGTTTCATGACAGTGTGCACAGGTAAAGCTGGCATCAAGAAAGTCACTAGGCTTCATGACAGTGTGCACAGGTAAAGCTGGAATCAAGAAAGTCACTGGGCTTCATGACAGTGTACACAGGTAAAGCTGGAATCAAGAAAGTCACTGAGCTTCATAACAGTGTATACCTGTAGAGCTTGTAGCAAGAAGTTCACTGAGCTTCATGATAGTGTACACAGGTAAAGCTAGAATCAAGAAAGTCACTGAGCTTCATAACAGTGTATACCTGTAGAGCTGGTAGCAAGAAGTTCACTGAGCTTCATGATAGTGTACACAGGTAAAGCTGGAATCAAGAAAATCACTGGGCTTCATGACAATGTACACAGGTAGAGCTGGAATCAAGAAAGTCACTCGGCTTCATGACATTGTACACAGGAAAAGCTGGCATCAAGAAAGTCACTGAGCTTCATGACAGCTGAATCAAGAAAGTCACTGGGCTTCATGACATTGTACACAGATAAAGCTGGCATCAAGGAAGTCACTAAGCTTCATGACATTGTACACAGGTAAAGCTGGCATCAAGAAAGTCACTGAGCTTCATGACAGCTGAAATCAAGAAAGTCACTGGGCTTTAGGGCATTGTACACAGGTAAAGCTGGCATCAAGGAAGTCACTAAGCTTCACGACAGTATACACAGGTAGAGCTGGCATCAAGAAAGTCTCTTGGCTTCATGACAATGTACACAGGTAGAGCTAGTAGCAAGAAAGTCACTGAGCTTTATGACAGTGTACACAGGTAGAGCTGGAATCAAGAAAGTCAGCCGGCTTCATGACAATGTTCACAGGAAGAGCTTGTAGGAAGAAAGTCACTGAGCTTCATGACAGTGTACACAGGTAAAGCTGGAAGAAAGAAAGTCACTGGGCTTCATGACAGTGTACACAGGTAAAGCTAGTAGTAAGAAAGTCACTCGGCTTCATGACAGTGTGCACAGATAGAGTTATCAGCAAGAAAGTCACTCGAGTTCATGACAATGTAGTCAGGTAAAGCTAGTAGCAAGAAAGTCACTCGGCTTCATGACAATGTACACAGGTAGAGTTATCAGCAAGAAAGTCACTCGGCTTCATGACAATGTACACAGGTAGAGCTATCAGCAAGAAAGTCAGTCGTAACACACCGTAACAGTGTACACATGTTTGTCCTAGTGACCCAGGTTTTGATATCACATGAACCAGTTTTAAACTACCCCAAGTTTTCAAGAAGATAAACAAACTGACCAAGTTTCATGAAAATTGGAGCAAACATGTGGCCTCTAGAGTGTAAAATAATTTTTTTTTCGATTTGGTCTAGTGACCTAGTTTTTTTGCCCCAGCCCAACACAATTTTTAAACCTTCTGAGATTTCATGAAGACAAATATTCTGACCTATTTTCAATAAAATTGGACAACAAGAGGACCATGATGGTCCTGAATCGCTCACCTATCCCCACATGACCAAGTGTTGAACTGAGTATGACGTCGTTATTTCTATTATTTGACACAGTGACCTAGTTTTTGAGCACATGTGACCTAGATATCATCAAGATAAAAAATTCTGACCAATTTTCATGAAGATCCATTGAAAAATATGGCCTCTAGAGAGGTCACAAGGTTTTTCTATTATTTGACCTAATGACCTAGTTTTTGAAGGCACGTGACCCACTTTTAAAATTGACCTAGATATCATCAAGGTCAACATTCTCACCAATTTTCATGAAGATCTCGTGAAAAATATGGCCTCTACAGAGGTCACAAGGTTTTCTATTTTTAGACCTACTGACCTATTTTTAGACCGCACGTGACCCAGTTACGAACCTGACCTAGATATCATCAAGCTGAACATTCTCACCAATTTTCATGAAGATCCATTGAGAAATATGGCCTCTAGAGAGGTCACAAGGTTTTTCTATTTTTAGACCTACTGACCTAGTTTTTGACCCCACGTGACCCAGTTTCAAACTTGACCTAGATATCATTAAGGTGAACATTCGGACCAATATTCATGAAGATCTCATGAAAAATATGGCCTCTAGAGAGGTCACAAGGTTTTTCTATTTTTAGATCTACTGACCTAGTTTTTAACCCCACGTGATCCAGTTTCGAACTTGACTTAGATATCATCAAGGTGAACATTCTGACTAATTTTCATGAAGATCCATTGAAAAAAATGGCCTCTAGAGAGGTCACAAGGTTTTTCTATTTTTAGACCTACTGACCTAGTTTTTGACCGCACGTGACCCAGTTTCGAACTTTACCTAGATATCATCAAGGTGAACATTCTGACCAATTTTCATGAAGATCCATTGAGAAATATGGCCTCTAGAGAGGTCACAAGGTTTTTCTATTTTTAGACCTACTGACCTAGTTTTTGATCTCACATGACCCAGTTTCGAACTTGACCTAGATATCATCAAGGTGAACATTCTGACCAATATTCATGAAGATCTCATGAAAAATATGGCCTCTAGAGAGGTCACAAGGTTTTTCTATTTTTAGATCTACTGACCTAGTTTTTAACCCCACGTGACCCAGTTTCGAACTTGACCTAGATATCATCAAGGTGAACATTCTGACCAATTTCATGAAGATCCATTGAGAAATATGGCCTCTAGAGAGGTCACAAGGTTTTTCTATTTTTAGACCTAATGACCTAGTTTTTGACCCCACGTGACCCAGTTTCGAACTTGACCTAGATATCATCAAGGTGAACATTCTGACCAATATTCATGAAGATCTCATGAAAAATATGGCCTCTAGAGAAGTCACAAGGTTTTTCTATTTTTAGACCTACTGACCTAGTTTTTGACCCCAAGTGACCCAGTCTCGAACTTGACCTAGATATCATCAAGGTGAACATTCTGACCAATTTTCATGAAGATCTTGTGAAATATATGGCCTCTAGAGAGGTCACAAGGTTTTTCTATTTTTAGACCTACTGACCTAGTTTTTGATGGCACGTGACCCAGTTTCGAACTTGACCTAGATATCATCAAGATGAACATTCTGACCAACTTTCATAAAGATCCCACAAAAAATGTGACCTCTAGAGATGTCACAAGGAAAAGTTTACGCAGGGACGGACGCACGGACGACGGACGCCGCACGATCACAAAAGCTCACCTTGTCACTTTGTGACTGGTGAGCTAAAAATGTGTAAAAACATGAAGAAAAAATCTCTGAAGGATATGTTAACAAGTTGTTTGGGATAATGGATTTGGATATTTCATACTTATATTACCTGGTTTTCCAGGTGAGGCGGTATATGAAACCTGGACAGTTTTCTCCTTCATGTTGTATTACTGTAAAACACAACTTAGTGTTTTCATGTGAGATATGACTAACACATTGTTTCAAAGTATTTTTGTGATCAAAGTTGGACAGTCAGGCTTCTGCTACCAACAGAATTAACATTTTATGAGCACTAAATGGTAATTAAACTTTCATCAGGATATACAAGAGGGCCATGAAGGCCCTGTATCGCTCACCTGACCTACTGACCTAAAGATCATCAAGATCAACATTCTGACCAAGTTTCATTAAGATATGGTCATAAATGTAGCCTCTAAAGTGTTAACTAGCTTTTCCTTTCATTTGACCTGGTGGCCTAGTTTTTGACCTGACATGACCCAGATTCGAACTTGACCTAAAGATCATTAAGTTTAACATTCTGACTAAGTTTCATGAAGATACAGTCATAAATATGGCTTCTAGAGTGTTAACAAGCTTTTCCTTTGATTTGACCTAGTGACCTAGTTTTTGACCCCACCTGACCCAGATTTAAACCTGACCTAAAGATCATCAAGATTAACATTTTGACCAAGTTTCATTAAGATATAATCATAAATGTGGCCTCTACAGTGTAAACTAGCTTTGCCTTTGATTTGACCGGGTGACCTAGTTTTTGACCCTACATGACCCAGATTCAAACTGGACCTTGAGATCATTAAGTTTAACTTTCTGACTAAGTTTCATGAAGATACAGTCATAAATGTGGCCTCTACAGTGTTAACAAGCTTTTCCTTTGATTTGACCTGGTGACCTAGTTTTTGACCCCAGATAACCCAATATCAAACTCGTCCAAGATTTTATTGAGGGTAACATTCTGACCGAGTTTCATTAAGATTGGGCCAACATTGTGATCTCCAGCGTGTTAACAAGCTTTTCCTTTGATTTGACCTAGTGACCTAGTTTTTGACCACAGGTGACCCAATATCAAACTCGTCCAAGATTTTATTGAGGGTAACATTCTGACCAAGTTTCATTAAGATTGGGCTAAAATTGTGACCTCTAGAGCGTTAACAGTCAAATTGTTGACGACGACGGACACAAGGCGATCAAAAAAACTCACCTTGAGCACTTTGTGCTCAGATGAGCTAAAAATTGGCACATCTGAGGAAACTGGAGCTGTCACTTGAGTGTTAAATGACTTTAATGGTGGATAAAGATACTGCACAATAGCTTTAGTCTGTGTCCAAAATAAAAAGTAATAAGACAGATCAAGATAAAGTGTATAAAAACACTAAATAACTATAATTCTAGTGGGCATAATTTATAAAAATTTTGGTGCAAGAATTATGCATCTTGTGTCATATGAATGTGAAACAACTACTTCAAGTCTGAATCAAATCCATCCAGTAACAACTGAGATATAGTGAAAATGCATCAAAATTTACCTTAAATTTCAAGTAAAAGGGGGCATAATTCATGAACAAGAGGGCCATGAAGGCCCTGTATCGCTCACCTGACCTATTGACCTAAAGATCAACATTCTGACCAAGTTTCATCAAGATATGTTCATAAATGTGGCCTCTAAAGTGTTAACTAGCTATTCGTTTGGTTTGACCCCGTGACCTAGTTTTTGACCCAACATGACCCAGATTCGAACTTGACCTAAAGATCATTAAGTTTAACATTCTGACTAAGTTTCATGAAGATACAGACATAAATGTGGCCTCTAGAGTGTTAACAACCTTTTCCTTTGATTTGACCGGGTGACCTAGTTTTTAATCTTACATGACCCAGATTCGAACTGGACCTTAAGATCATCAATATTAACATTCTGACCAAGTTTCATGAAGATATAGTCATAAATGCGGCCTTTTTAAATGTTAAACTTTTCCTTTGATTTGACCTGGTGACCTAGTTTTTTATCCCAGATGACCCAATATCAAACTCGTCCAAGATCTTTTTAAGGATAACATTCTGACCAAGTTTCATTAAGATTAGGCCAAAATTGTGACCTCTAGAGTGTTAACAAGCTTTTCCTTTGATTTGACCTGGTGACCTAGTTTTTGACCCCAGGTGACCCAAAATCGAACTCGTCCAAGATTTTATTAAGGGTAACATTCTGACCAAGTTTCATAAAGATTGGGCCAAAAATATGACCTCTAGAGTGTTAACAAGCTTTTTCCTTTGATTTGACCTGGTGACCTAGTTTTTGATCCCAGATGACCAATATCGAACTCGTCCAAGATTTTATGGATGGTAATATTCTGACCAAGTTTCATTAAGATTGGGCCAAAAATGTGACCTCTAGAGTGTTAACAAGCTTTTCCTTTGATTTGACCTAGTTTTTGACCCCAGATGACCCAATATTGAAATCGTCCAAGATTTTATTGAGGGTAACATTCTGACCAAGTTTCATTAAGATCGGGTCAAAATTGTGACCTCTAGAGTGTTAACAAGCTTTTCCTTTGATTTGACCTGGTGACCTAGTTTTTGATCCCAGATGACCCAATATCGAACTCATCCAAGATTTTATGGAGGGTAACACTCTGACCAAGTTTCATTAAGATTGGGCCAAAAATGTGACCTCTAGAGTGTTAACAAGCTTTTCCTTTGATCTGACCTGGTCAAATTGTTGACGACGGACGACAACGGACGCCGGACACAGGGTGATCACTAAAGCTCACCTTTGAGCACTTCGTGCTCAGGTGAGCTAAAAATTGGTGCCAGAGTTATGGACTTTGTGTCGTATGATGTGGAGCAACTATTTTAAATTTGAATAAAATCCATACAGTAATAATTGTGAAAATGCACAAAAAATTTAACTTGAAGTGAAAAGGAGGGAAAATTAATGAAATACTGGTATGAGAGTTATGGCCCTCATGCTGAATGATGTGGGTGGTGGTGGGAAATAGCTTTTAAAATTAAATGCACATCAATCAAGTAATTTCAGAGAGAAAGAGGAAGAAGGGAAAGTGTAAAAAAAAAATCTCGGCCTTTAACCAAAACTGGGACATAGAGACGCCAACGTCGGGGCAAGTAGGATAGCTCTCCATATACTTCGTCAAATGAAAATTACTGAATAGATTTACTGCAAAAATAAAACCAACTGAAAAATTCTAATATTCTATAAATTATTCTTTTGTTACAACTGAAATACTTAGTAGCAAATTATTAATCATAATAGACTAGACTCACTCAAATATCAAAATCCTAGGTCTTGAACTTTCAGAAAAGAAGATCTTTATTTTTCTTCATAATTTTATATAAGTCTATGTTAAACTTGGTACCCCCAGGGCAGGGCCTCTTTTCATCCTAGGGACATAATTTGAACAAATCTGGTAGAGAAATACTAGGAAAGGCAACATACTTAATGCCAAAAGCCTAGCCCTTGCATTTTCAGGCAAGAAGATTTTAAAAGGTTTTTCCTGTATCAGTCATCAGTCTATGTAAAAACCTGAGACCCCCCGGGGCATGGCCTCTTTTCACTCCAGGGGCATACAATTTTGGTAGAGAACCACAAGGCAATGCTACATACAAAATATCAAAGGCCTAGGTCTTATGGTTTTAAACAAGAGGAACTTTAAAGTTTTTTCCAATATAGTCTATGTAAAACTTGTGATCCCCGGGGCGGAGCCTCTTTTCACTCCTGGGGCATAATTTCATAAATCTTGATAGACCATAAGAAGAATATCCAGGGTAAAATGCAGTCCCTATTGCATACACAAGGTTTTTCTTTAATTTAACTGGGTGACAGTTTTTGACCACAGATGACCCACATTCCAACTTGACCTAGATTTCATCCAGACAAACATTCAGTTCAAAGGGGGGGTCCCAGTTAGGTGTCTGCGCAAAATGTTTTTTGATTTTATTTATACTTTGTGGTAATATACCTACATGTATTAAGTTTCACTAACAAGTGTTACTGTTACCAGTTTTGACTTACTTTTATAGATATTCACATTTAAAGTGGGTGGGGTAATCTGACATGTGACCAGCCAGGAACACAATTTCTGTTATTTTTTTAAAATGGTTCTAACTTTTTACCTGAAACTTTTATGATAAAATAACTATGCAATGGACATTCACACAACATGTTGCATTTTAAATTGTACTGAATACTTTTTTCAGCACAGAGCCACAAAGTGGTCTAATCAAATTTACTGATTTTCAATGGGCGAACTTTACCAAAAAGCTAAAACATTTTTTTTAATTAGTTGAGATATTAAAGTGTTATTTTCAGCAGATATTGTAAACTAAATAAACATAAAAATGACAGTATATCAGTACACTCTGATTAATATTGGAAGAGTGGTACACTCTCAAACTGGGAAAAAGTGGGTGGGGTAAATAAATATTCGAAGCAACACTACAAAAATTGTGCAGTTGTTAAGAAATGGCCTCAGATTGTCTATTACTGTCTTGATTTTATTAAATACAGCATTGATTGATAAATTAACAAAACATTTCCCACTTCATACATGTGTGTCATGGAAAAAGCATGGACCTTGAACATGACATGTAGACAAACCAAATTAACCCTGAAAGCTCAAAGTATTTAACAAAAGGTTTTGCCTGAGGCAGTATATTTTGGGGAAAGCTATTGTTCAAATTAACATTAAATTTTCTGCATTGATTTTTCCACGGCACACATGTATAAAGTCTTATTAAAGAGAATTTTTTTTTGTTAATATTTATCAACCAAGTCTGTATTTAATAAAACTAGAATGTGTCTGTCGGACACATGGTGTGCCCCCCCACCCCCCCCCCCGACTGGTACATTTGTCACAAATAAGGGAAAAGAATTCAAATGTTTGCAGTCTTAATGGGGTATAGCCTCAAAAAAAATATGAAAAGGATTCATTATTCTATACCATGTACTTTTTGAGCTATGAGCATCACAAACAAAAAATCCACTATTTTGGCTATTTCAAGGGCCATAACTCTGTAATGAATGCTAAAATTCTCAAGAAGAATGCCATGTGCAAAGATCACATTATGATAAAGACTCAAGCAAGGTTTCATGAATTTACATTTAAATACTTCTAAGTAAGGCACCGAGAATACTTCTGAGTAAGGCACATAATTAGGTAAAAATGTGCATTTTTTTACTATTTCAAGGGCCATAACTCTGGAAATAGGGGACAGACCCAGATAAAAATAGTAGGTGCGCAAGTTCATATCATAATAAACATTCATCAATTGATATCAAATACTTTTTGAGCTAGGCGTGTCACAAGGTGAAAATGTACATTTTTGACTATTTCAGGGGCCATAATCCTGGAAATAGGGCGCGGACCCAAAATAAAAATAGAAGATGCGCAAGTTCATATCATGATTAAGACTAATGTAAGGTTTCATGAATCTATATCAAGTACTTTTTGAGCTAGGCGTGTCACAAGGTGAAAATGTGTATTTTTTACTATTTCAGGGGCCATAACTCTAGAAATAGGGGGCGGAGCCAGACGAAAAATAGGAGGTGTGCAAGTTCATATCATTATAAAGACTCATGCAAGATTTCATCAATTTATATCAAATACTTTTTGAGCTAGGCGTGTCACAAGGTGAAAATGTGCATTTTTTACTATTTCAGGGGCAGTAACTCTAAAATTAGGTGGCGGAGCCAGACGAAAAATAGAAGGTGCGCAAGTCCATATCATGATAAAGACTCTTGCAAGGTTTCATCAATTTATATCAAATACTTTTTGAGCTAGGCGCGTCACGAACTTCGGACGGACGCACGGATGGATGGACAGACGGACGCACGGACAAGAGCGAATTTGTATGCCCCCACCACTCATTGGGGCACAATTAAGATAGTAATAGACAATCTGAGGCCATTTCGTAACAACTGCACAATTTTTGTAGTGTTGCTTCGAATATTTATTTACCCCACCCACTTTTACCCAGTTTGAGAGTGTATCACTCTTCCAATATTAATCAGAATATACTGATATACTGTCATTTTTATGTTTATTTAGTTTACAATATCTGCTGAAAATAACACCTTAATATCTCAACTAATAAAAAATGTTTTAGCTTTTGGGTGAAGTTCGTTCATTGAAAATCAGTAAATTTGATTAGACCACTTTGTGGCTCTGTGCTGAAAAAAAGTATTCAGTACAATTTAAAATGCAACATGTTGTGTGAATGTCCATTGCATAGTTATTTTATCATGGAAGTTTCAGGTAAAAAGTTAGAACCATTTTTAAACAAGAGGACCATGATGGTCCTGAATCGCTCACCTCTTCCCACATGACCCAGTTTTGAGTATGACGTCGTTTTTTCTATTATTTGACACAGTGACCTAGTTTTTGAGCTCATGTGTCCCAGTTTTGAACTTGACCTAGATATTATCAAGATAAAAATTCTGACCAATTTTCATGAATATCCATTGAAAAATATGGTCTCTAGAGAGGTCACAAGGTTTTTCTGTTATTTGACCTATTGACCTAGTTTTCGAAGGTACGTGACCCTGTTTTCAACTTTACCTAGATATCATCAAGGTGAACATTCTCACTAATTTTCATGAAGATCTCATGAAAAATATGGCCCCTAGAGAGGTCACAAGGTTTTTCTATTTTTATACCTACTGGCCTAGTTTTTGACCGCACGTGACCCAGTTTCGAAACTGACCTAGATATCATCAAGGTGAACATTCAGATCAATTTTCATGAAGATCCATTGAAAAATATGGCCTCTAGAGAGGTCAAAAGATTTTTCTAATTTTAGACCTACTGACCTAGTTTTTGACCGAAGTTGACCCAGTTTCAAACTTGACCTAGATATCATCAAGATGAACATTCAGACCAACTTTCATACAGATCCCATGAAAAGTATGGCCTCTAGAGAGGTCACAAGGTTTTTTTTATTATTTGACCTACTGACCTAGTTTTTTAAGGCACGTGACCCAGTTTCAAACTTGACCTAGATATCATCAAGGTGAACATTCTGACCAATTTTCATGAAGATCCATTCAAGGGTATGGCCTCTAGAGAGGTCAAAAGGTTTTTCTATTTCAAGACCTACTGACCTAGTTTTTGATCGCAGTTGACCCAGTTTCAAACCTGACCTATATATCATCAAGATAAACATTCAGACCAACTTTCATACAGATCCCATGAAAAATATGGCCTCTAGAGAGGTCACAACGTTTTTTCATTATTTGACCTACTGACCTACTTTTTGATGGTAGGTGACCCACTTTCGAACTAGACCTAGATATCATCAAGATGAACATTCTGACCAATTTTTATGGAGATCCATTCACAAGTATGGCCTCTAGAGAGGTCACAAAGTTTTTCTATTTTTAGACCTACTGACCTAGTTTTTGACCGCACATGACCCTGTTTCGAACTTGACCTAGATATCATCAAGATGAACATTCAGACCAATTTTCATACAGATCCCATGAAAAATATGGCCTCTAGAGAGGTCACAAGGTTTTTCTATTATTTGACCTACTGACCTAGTTTTTGACGGCACGTGACCCAGTTTCGAACTTGATCTAGATATCATCAAGGTGAACGTTCTGACCAATTTTCATGAAGATCTTTTGAAAAATATGGCCTTTAGAGAGGTCACAAGGATTTTCTATTTTTAGACCTACTGACCCAGTTTCGAACTTGACCTAGATATCATCTAGGTGAACATTCTGACCAATTTTCATGATGATCTTGTGAAATATATGGCCTCTAGAGAGGTCACAAGGTTTTTCTATTTTTAGACCTACTGACCTAGTTTTTGAAGGCACGTGACACAGTTTCGAACTTGACCTAGATATCATCAAGATGAACATTCTGACCAACTTTCATAAAGATCCCACAAAAAATGTGACCTCTAGAGTGGTCACAAGCAAAAGTTTACGGACGCATGGACGACGGACGACGGACACCGCGCGATCACAAAAGCTCACCTTGTCACTTTGTGACAGGTGAGCTAAAAAATAACAGAAATTGTGTTCCTGGCTGGTCACATGTCAGATTACCCCACCCACTTTAAATATGAATTTCTATAAAAGTAAGTCAAAACTGGTAACAGTAACACTTGTTAATGAAACTCAATACATGTAGGTATATTACCACAAAGTATAAATAAAATCAAAAAACATTTTGCGCAGACACCTAACTGGGACCCCCCCTTTCATGAAGATTTGGTGTAAAATGAAGTCCCTATTGCAAACACAAGCTTTTTCTTTGATATGACTTAGTGACCTAGTTTTTCACCCAAGATGACCCGTATTCCAACTTGACCTAGATTTAAACGCAATCATTCTGACCAAAATTTAGCTTCTATTGTTTACACAAGGTTTTTTTATTTGACCTAGTGACCTAGTTTATCACCCATTTTCAAACTTGGCCTATATTTTATTGAGGCATTTATACTGACAAAATTTCATGACGATCAGTTGAAAAATACAGCCTTTATCACTTACAGAAGGTTTTTCTTTGATCTGACTTAGTGACCTAGTTTTTGACCCAAAATGACCCATTATCAAACTTAGCCTAGATTTCATCAGGGTTATCATTCTGACCAAAATTCATGAAGATCAATTGAAAAATACATTGTTTATCTCATACACAATGTTTTTCTTTGATTTGAGCTTGTGACCTAGTTTTTTTACCCTAGATGACCCATTTTCGAATCTGGCCTAGATTTTAACAAGGTATTCATTCTGACAGAATTTCATGAAGATCAGTTGAAAAATACAGCGTCTATCGCATACACAAGCTAAATGTTGAGAGACAGACTGACAACGAACACTGGACATTGAGCGATCACAAAAACTCACCTGAGCAAAGGTGAGCTAAAATATTATACATGCATATAACGTTTATGTGTAATTTTTATCATTGTTTTATATGAACTAATATACCTGTCACCAAGCCAGCTTATCCCCTTTGCACAACAGGTACATCTTTCTATCAGAAAGTTGCTGCATGGATTCCTGGGGAAGGTGTTTGGCTATCTGTAAGGCAAAACATCAAGGTTAAGTTTACTCTCTAGATCATGTGAAGAAGTTCTCCGAGTTACTTGTAGAAAACAACAAAAATTTGTAGCAAAGGTCCCTGGCTTAGGGACATTTTTCACAAAACATATTGCATGCAATCACAATGTCTTCTTCTATACTATAGATGTACATAAATCAGAAAATTCACACAGACGTTATGTAGTTTGAAAATGTCTGGATGCTCATATATGCATTGTAATGGTTTACTGTATTTTTATCTTTAAATAAGAAAAGAAATTAATTAAAATAAAATGAAATATTTTGTCGTATTAAAGGGAGATAATTAATAAACAAGTGAAATACATGATGTTTATATAGTACTAAACAGTCTATCAATACAAATTATCTTACTTTCATTTTTAATTTACTGGGAAAACTGATAGAAATACATATGTATTGTACTTTATCATAACAAGAGGACCATGATGGTCCTGAATCGCTCACCTCTTCCCACATGACCCAGTTTTGAGTATGACGTTGTTTTTTCTATTATTTGACATAATGACCTAGTTTTTGAGCTCATGTGACCCAGTTTTGATCTTGACCTAGATATTATCAAGATAAAAATTCTGACCAATTTTCATGAAGATCCATTGAAAAATATGGTCTCTAGTGAGGTCACAAGGTTTTTCTATTATTTGACCTATTGACCTAGTTTTCGAAGGTACGTGACCCTGTTTTGAACTTTACCTAGATATCATCAAGGTGAACATTCTCACTAATTTTCATGAAGATCTCATGAAAAATATGGCCTGTAGAGAGGTCACAAGGTTTTTTAATTTTTTAAACCTACTGGCCTTGTTTTTGACCGCACGTGACCCAGTTTCGAAACTGACCTAGATATCATCAAGGTGAACATTCAGATCAATTTTCATGAAGATCCATTGAAACATATGGCCTCTAGAGAGGTCAAAAGATTTTTCTAATTTTAGCCCTACTGACCTAGTTTTTACCGCAGTTGACCCAGTTTCAAACTTGACCTAGATATCATCAAGATGAACATTCAGACCAACTTCCATACAGATCCCATGAAAAATATGGCCTCTAGAGAGGTCACAATGTTCTTCATTATTTGACCTACTGACCTATTTTTTGAAGGCACGTGACCCAGTTTCGAATCTGACCTAGATATCATCAAGATGAACATTCTGACCAATTTTTATGGAGATCCACTCATAAGTATGGCCTCTAGAGAGGTCACAAGGTTTTTCTATTTTTAGACCTACTGACCTAGTTTTTGACCGCACATGACCCTGTTTCGAACTTGACCTAGATATCATCAAGATGAACATTCAGACCAATTTTCATACAGATCCCATGAAAAATATGGCCTCTAGAGAGGTCACAAGGTTTTCCTATTATTTGACCTACTGACCTAGTTTTTGATGGCACGTGACCCAGTTTCAAACTTGACCTAGATATCATCAAGGTGAACATTTTGACCAATTTTCATGAAGATCTCATGAAATATATGGCCTCCAGAGAGGTCACAATTTTTTTCTATTATTTGACCTACTGACCTAGTTTTTGATGGCACGTGACCCAGTTTCGAACTTGACCTAGATATCATCAAGGTGAACGTTCTGACCAATTTTCATGAAGCTCTTGTAAAATATATGGCCTCTAGAGAGGTCACAAGGTTTTTCTATTTTTAGACCTACTGACCTAGTTTTTGAAGGCACGTGACCCAGTTTCGAACATGACCTTGATATCATCAAGGTGAACATTCTGATCAATTTTCATGAAGATCTTGTGAAATATATGGCCTCTAGAGAGGTCACAAGGTTTTTCTATTTTTAGACCTACTGACCTAGTTTTTGATGGCACGTGAACCAGTTTCAAACTTGACCTAGATATCATCAAGGTGAACATTCTGACCAACTTTCATAAAAATCCCATGAAAAATGTGACCTCTTGAGTGGTCACAAGCAAAAGTTTACGGACGGATGGACTGACGGACGCTGCGCGATCACAAAAGCTCACCTTGTCACTTTGTGACAGGTGAGCTAAAAAAGGGAAGTAATTTCATGTACAAACAGATAAAAGAAATTAAATGGGGTGCCTGTGACCTCAAATTTGTATATGACACCATGTCTTGTAATAGTGAATATTTATACCAACACCACTGCATCAAAAAGTTACAGAGCAGACAAAAATTACCAAAAATCCCAATAGGTGACATTGACCTTGCATTAGATGTCTGAGTCTTCATGCAACAAAATAATTTGTTTTTGTGACTGTTTAAGTCAAGTTAACATCTAACTGTGACCTTGACCGTTGAAACAGGGGCCTGGTCTTGCACATGACACATTGCCTCTTAATGAGGTATATTTGTGCTAAGTGATTTTAAAATTCCTTGACAAATGGCAGAGCAATGGACAGGACAAGAAGCAAGACCATGTTAACCTTTGACCTCTATGTGTGAACTTGACCTTGGAGCTAGAAGTCTGGATCTTGCATATGATATATCAACGACGTGATAGGAAAAATTTGTGCCAAATAACTTTAAAATTCCTTTATAAATGGCAGAGCTATGGACTGGACAAGAAAAGGACCAAGTTAACCTTTGACCTCTATCTGTGACATTGACCTTTGAGCTAGGGATGTTGGTCTACAGAGTGACACATCAACTTATTAAAGGGAACATTTGTGTCAGGTAATTTGAAAATCCCTAATGGATGACTGGACTAGAAACATGCAATGAGAACAATGAACCTCTAACTGTGACCTTGTCCTTGGTGCTTGAGGTCTGAGTCTTGCACATGACTCATTGCCCCATTACGGTCAAAAAATGTTTGCCAATCAATTTAAAAATCCCTAGAAGAATGGCAGTTATGGATCGGACATGAATCAGATGCTATTTACCTCTTCTTAATCTTAAAAGCTACATGTACATGTAGATGTTTGGTTATCCATATAATTCATAAAACAGGATCAATCACACGGCACTTCAAAGCATTATTCATGTGAAAAAAATTTATCAAAACTTCAACCTGAAAATTTATTTAATTCAGGGCATAACTGAGGAAAGACTGATACGAAATTTATGGTCTTAGTTTCATATGATGCATGTGTTATAAGGAATAACTATTTTCAGTGAATTTAGCCATCAAGTAATAACACAGAGGAAGTAGAAGTTCAGGAAACTTTTAGCATTTAAATGGAAGACAGGAAAGCAGGTGCCAGAGAGACAAGAATAACTCTCTGTATACTTTGTACAGTCAAACCTATAATATCGATTCGTTTACATAATATTTTTTTCAGCAGGAACATACCATATCCTTACATATTCTGTACCCTTTTCCTGTAACTATTCCTTCAACTCCATACATGTGAGACACAAATCTGTGCAACAAATGTGAACTTCTTGTTGCGTTTATGGAAAACTGCCCTACCTCATATATTTCTCTACAAAAGAAGAATATTTCCTCACATGATGTACATAAAAAATAATTCCTTTTTTGATGCAAATCATATATTAAGACATATCTCAGTGTCGTATCAGAATTGTGCATTGTAGCAACTGTTTCCATGTGTGATGTGATGTTGTGTTAAAACATTAAATGTTCAAAAAGTTACTTTCCCAGTTTTCAATTTTGTTCTGTCTGTGACTGATAGCAGAGCTGGACTAAGTGAAACAAGTGATGAAAGACTTAGTGATCTGCAATAAAGAAATCCCTGCTGTTAAGGTGAAATTACACAAAACCAGACAGACATAATGTCCAGTCACAATGAACAAAATCTTAAATTGTGTATCACAGATAAGCTTTCTGGCAAAAAAAACAGCCATGATCTATATAAAGAATGGTTTTAATGTACATCACTGCCTGCTGAATTTTCCAAACTGGCTAAATTTCTGCGAATACCTTAATAAATTTCAACCTGAGAATCTACAACTGGTTCTCATTTTTCCTGTGACTAATATCAATTGAAGTGACCCTTCTCGTGATCCAACCAGTATCTTCTGTGTGATTGGAAAGCCTGCGGCCAAACAACATCTGAAATATGACTCAAACTAGTCATAATGTCTCAGACTGAATACTTATTCAGTTTAAATGATTGCATGTATGTCCAAAATATATTTCAAAACAATCTGACTGCAAAGAAAGTGTGAAATGTAGGAAAGTGTCCCTCTAAGCAACTTTTCTATGAACATTTACATCACAATCTCCTTTCCCTATACTGAAACTGTCAAAATGCAATATAAAACCTAACAAGAGCTGTCTGTAAGACAGCGTGCTCCACTATTCGGGGATTTGACAGTAAAATGAATGTATGTCTGAATAAGAGACCTCTGCTTTAAGAGGAAGATACACCTAGGGGCATAATTCCATCAAATACACAAATTTGAGTTATTAGGATTGTTACAACATATGCAGATGATGATGATAGATATAGTTTGAGTTTCAAGTCATTATCTTATATAGTACTAGTTATGTCCAGAAAACGAAGTTTGTAAAATATTAAAGTATAAAAGGGGCATAATTCGGTCAAAAATACAAATCAAAGTTATGGGGATTGTTACCACACATGCAGATGATGATGATAAAGATATATTTTAAGTTTCAAGTCTTTATCTTACATTGCATTAAAGTAGTATCCAGAAAGCGAAGATTGCAAAAAAAGTTAAGTACAAAAGGTGCATAATTCTGTCAAAAACACTATTAGAGTTACGGGGTATGTAGCCACAAATGCAGATGATTATAAATAAATACTTTTAATTTCAAGTCATTATCTTTTAAAGTACCAAAGATATGTCTAAAAACAAAGCTTTCGAAAAAATTTATAACTCCTTGGTGACCTTAACCTTGGGTATAATGGGCCCAGCCCCTACACATACTTTGTTTGCATGCTGGACAATGTTTATGTGAACTTACAGTATGATGTAAGCAAAAGTAACAAAGATATGACAGAAAAACAAAGGTTGCCGAAAAACTTTAACCTTAAAAATAACCTAAGTATAAGACCTTGGTGACCTTGACTTTGGGTATAATGGGCCCAGTCCCTATACATACTTTGTTTGTATGCTGGACAATGTTTATGTAAAGTAACAGTAAGAGTTAAGCAATAGTAACAAAGATATGACAGAAAAACAAAGGTTGCCGGAAAAAACTTTAACCTCAAAAATAACCTAAGTATAACACCTTGATGACCTTGACCTTGGGTATAATGGGCTAAACCCCTACACATACTCTGTTTGTATACTGAACAATGTTTATGTGAACTTACAGTAGGATGTAAGCAAAAGTAACAAAGATATGACAGAAAAACAAAGGTTGCCAAAAACTTTAACCTTAAAAATAACCTAAGTATAACAGTTTGGTGACCTTGACCTTGGGTATTATGGGCTCAGCCCCTACACATACTTTGTATGTAAGTATAACAGCTTGGTGACCTTGACCTTGGGTATAATGGACTCAGCCCATATACATATATTGTTTGTATACTGGACAACGTTTATGTGAACTTACAGTAAGATATAAGCAATAGTAACAAAGATATGAAAGAAAAACAAAGGTTGCCGAAAAACTTTAACCTTAAAAATAACCTAAGTATAACAGTTTGGTGACCTTGACCTTGGGTATTATGGGCTCAGCCCCTACACATACTTTGTTTGTATACTGAACAATGTTTATGTGGAGTTACAGTAAGATATAAGCAATAGTAACAAAGATATGACAGAAAAACAAAGGTTGCCGAAAAACTTTAACCAAGAAGGGTTGCGCCGACGCCGGGGCGAGTAGTATAGCCCCCCTATTCTCTGAATAGTAGAGCTAAAAATCAAGTCTTACGTATGTAAAATGTGTCATAACAAACACTTTAAATAACAAAGGTATCAATCACACTGTCTGTTCAAATTCCTTGCTTTACTGACTTCCAGATCTGAAGCAACGTCAATTGTTTTCAGGTAAAATTTAGTACAGTAACTGTATGCCAAGTGAGAATCATTAGGTCAGATTGCAGCTAACAATTAGCTGCAGTCTGACCTAATAATTCTCACTTGGAATACAGCTTACTGTACCAATTATTATGAACAAAATCCTGTCCAATTTCAAAGTAACAGATTACTAATGTAATCTCACTACCACACATGCTTCAGAATGTAGTCATTATGGTAAAACTGGCTGAAATAATGTTACTCCACTATAATTCTAATTTCTACCTTTCTTTCAATTGCTGTTGCAATTTAAACGAAGTCTATTAAATTTTACAGTATCATGGAAAAGTACCTGATTTTTATTAGAAGTATTTACAAAGGAATTATTTACCCATTCACAACACCAAACAATTGTCTTCGGTCAAATCTGAGAAGTTGTAGACTTATATACACAGAGGTGGCCAATCCCCGTCTATGCGAAAAACTTTATATTGTCAAAGCACTCTCATTTTGAGGGTTTTGGGTACTGAAAATATAAGAAATCCAACAGAATAAGTAAACATAGAATTCAGGACCTCAAATATGAAGACTTATGCTCAATTAAGCATTTAAGGAAACCAATATTCAAGTCTAGTGTGTGAAAATCTGCCTGTTTTCCTTCAAAATCTAATGAAATATGCCAATTTCAGGCCTGATCTGTTCAATTTCAAGTCTGTAAACTGATTTTTCTTGCACAGATTATGATTACACATATTTCTCTATTCAGACTTTGTGTACTGTGTAAATTCAAGTATCCAAAAGAGCAATTTAATGTAAACAAGAATAGAAATATATATGAGCCATTCCATTGGAAAACCAACATGGGAGCTTTGCGACCAGCATGGACCCAGACCAGCCTGCGCATCCGCGCAGTCTGGTCAGAATCCATGCTGTTCGCTAATGGTTTGCCAATTGCAGTAGGCTTTAAAAGCAAACAGCATGGATCCTGATCAGACTGTGCGGATGCGCAGGCTGATCGCAAACCCACTATGTTGGTTTTGTCATGGCACGGCTCATATATAATATCCGACTCTAGGTCAGATTTCCTCGGCCGCAGCTCAAATTTCTAAAAATCCATGGCGGCATTTGTAATATACCATTTTGTTTTCCGCAAACGGTTTCAAACATAGAACTTATACAAATGCATTTTATGCATGAAAACCTGCAAAATTAGAAAATTTCCAGAAATATGTAAAACTGAAAGTAGGATTTTCATATTTTTCAAGCATGTATAGTTTTTACTCAAACTGAAGCTATTTCCGCAATTGTAATAATTAATTCAAGTAATTTCCAGATTTCTATGCCTACCAGCCATTCACCATCAAAAATACAGCCATATAGATTGCAAAATAACAAATATATTGACAATTTACTTTCTGAATTTTTCCATTATATCAGGCCTAAGACCTAAGTATTTTTTACTATATATTCTATATAGGCAATGGACACTAATGTATTTTTTCATGCATTCCAACCCCCAAAATACCTGAACTCAACAGAACTATTCAAGAGAAAAAATTCCAGCCACAATAAACATGGGGTTTGAATGGCTCTTTTTTCAACCATTTTGAACCAAATCACATGCATATGAAGAACGCTCTCTTGATGGCCGCAAACAGGCAAAACTGGCGTTATCAAAAAGTCATGTTATGCATATTCTGACATTCTCATTCTGTCAAATTGTACATGTACCTATTATTTTATATCTCCTCTACTAAATTTTGCTATCCATTTATTTCAGGTTTTTCACCCAAAAATTCACCAATGCATTTTTGTATTCACCAGCAAACAGAGGAACTATTTTCTATGTTACCACTTCCTTATTGCGGTCAACCAAGGGCAAGTTACTGTGATCTTGTTCCTATCTGAGCGCAGCCTCTGCACATACCTTGTTTGCATGCTGAACAATGTTAATGTGAAGTTTAAGTTTTCACATCGCATTTTAGAACAAAGACAGTGTTGTTCATATAATGTAAGACAATTGACTTAGTACTGATAAGACATTATCACCTTTCAGGTTATTAGGTATTCAATTATAGAAAATATTAAGAATTTCTAAAACTTTTTTTTTTTAACACCTAGCAGATATACATGTAATCAATTTGGTCAGGTTCGCGCCATTTTTCCTCCGAACAGGTGTTGTATTCAAGCGGTCTTTATATAAAATTTAGCCTGGTGACCCATACATTTTTAGCCATTTTTATTCTCACAATACAATTATTCATACAAAAGAAAAATAGGAAAAAAATCTACGAAACAGTTTTTTCAAAATTAAAAAATTTATTCTTCACTATGGGTATTTTTCATTGAAAAAAAGTTCACAGAAGTGAATAGGAAACAAGATTTATTTTTCATTTGTACCCATTATTGTAAGGATACCATATTACAAATATGACTGTGATATCTAATAAGTATATAACAAAATCTGAAAAAAGAATCAACCTTATTGTGCTGTCTTGATGTATATTTTGGTTGGTATTTATAAACAAGAGGGCCATGATGGCCCTATATCGCTCACCTGTTATCACTGCACTTGAGGACAAGAAGGTCCTCAGTAAAATATCAAAGTCCAAAGGACAGGAACAACAAAGGGAAGAAATTTAACCAAAAAGAAAAAAAAATTCTTACAAGGTATAGATATGTCAAAATACACCTAAAAATTGGAGGTACCATCCATGTCGTACCACAGAAAAGTGGTCTCGGTTTTTCCCTATGGCCAATAATAAAAAAGTTACTAAAAATAAGCTATTTATAGTAACGTAAAAGGGAAGTAACTAAAAAATAAATATTGTAAGTGAACAAAAGAAGGATCTGCCAAATAAATCTGTTGACATAAATGAAATTTCAGATCAGTATCTTCATTAGTTATGGATATATACCCATTTTAATTTGAAATAAAGGGAGATAATTTGACATAAAACCAGTCCATAGTTATCTACCCTGATTGTCTCTGTCCAACTAATAACAATAATGAAATTTCAAATAAGTCCTATAAGTACTTACTGATATAAATCCATTTTGATTACAATCAGGGGAGGTAATCAGATATAAAATAACTCTGGAACCTACGATTGGATCTGATTTGTCATGGAATCCAAGATTTATTGTTGTTGAAGACATTTTGGAAGTTTGTATCAAATAAAACCATAAATGAAGTCTCTATACGGCTGCAAAAGCCAAAATAGACAATTTTGGACCTTTAAGGGGCCATAACTCTGGAACCCATGATGGAATCTGGCCAGTTGAAGAAAGGAAGCAAGATCTCGTGGTGATACAAGTTGTGTGCAAGTTTGGTTAAAATCAAATCATAAATGAAGCTGCTATTGTGCAGACAAGGTCAAAATAGCTAATTTTGGCCCTTTCAGGGGCCATCACTCTGGAACCCATAATGGAATCTCGCCAGTTCAAGAAAGGAACCAAGATTTTATGGTGATACAAGTTGTGTGCAAGTTTGGTTAAATTCAAATCATAAATGAAGCTGCTATTGTGCAGACAAGGTCAAAATAGCTAATTCTGGCCCTTTAAGGGGCCATAACTCTGGAACCCATAATGGAATCCGGCTAGTTCAAGAAAGGAACCAAAATCTCGTGGTGATACAAGTTGTGTGCTAGTTTGGTAAAAATCTAATCATAAATAAAGCTGCTATTGTGCAGACAAGGTCAAAATAGCTAATTCTGGCCCTTTCAGGGGCCATAACTCTGGAACCCATAATGGGATCTGGCCAGTTCAAGAAAGGAACCTTGACCTTATGGTGATACAAGTTGTGTGCAAGTTTGGTTAAAATAAAATCATAAATGAAACCACTATCGTGCAGACAAGGAATTGTTGCCGCACGCACGGACGAAGGGTGATCACAAAAGCTCACCTTGTCACTATGTGACAGGTGAGCTAAAAAGCAGAAAATTATGAAAATGTTGAAAAATTGCTGGAAGTTTCAGCAACAGTGGGTGTGTTCAAAACATTTTTTCACAAAAACAAGCCTTGTGACCCATTGTTTTTATTTGTAACATGTTCATTGTTTTCAGCACAAAATTTCCTATCATACAGTCATGTATATGTGAATTTGAAAAAATTCTATGAAAGGAAAACAAGAGGGCCATGATGGCCCTATATCGCTCACCTGTTATCATTGCACTTGAGGACAAGAAGGTCCTCAGAAAAAATATCTAAGTCCAAAGGACAGTAACAACAAAGTGAAGAAATTTAACCGAAAAGAAAAAAAATATTCTTACAAGGTACAGATATGTCAAAGTACACCTAAAAATTGGAGGTACCATCCATATTGTACCACAGAAAAGTGGTCTTGGTTTTTCCCTACGGCCAATAATAAAAAAGTTACTAAAATAAGCTATTTATAGTAACGTAAAAGGGAAGTAATTAAAAAAAATTTTATTGTAAGTGAACAAAAGAAGGATCTGCCAAATAAATTTGTTGACATAAATGAAATTTCAGATAAGTATCTTCATTAGGTACGGAGATATACCCATTTTAATTTGAAATAAAGGGAGGTAATTTGACATAAAATCAGTCCATAGTTATCTACCCTGATTGGCTCAGTCCAACTAATGACAATAATGAAATTTCAAATAAGTCCTATAAGTACTAACTGATATAAATCCATTTTGATTACAATCAGGGGAGGTAATCAGATATAAAATAACTCTGGAACCTATGATTGGATCTGATTTGTCATGGAATCCAAGATTTATTGTTGTTGAAGATATTTTGGAAGTTTGTATCAAATAAAACCATAAATGAAGTCTCTATATGGCTGCAAAAGCCAAAATAGCCGATTTTGGACCTTTAAGGGGCCATAACTCTTGAACCCAAGATGGAATCTGGCCAGTTCAAAAAAGGAACCAAGATCTTGTGGTGATACAAGTTGTGTGCAAGTTTGGTTAAAATCAAATTATAAATGAAGCTGCTATTGTACAGACAAGGTCGAAATAGCTGATTTTGGCCCTTTCAGGGGCCATAACTCTGGACCCCATTATGGGATCTGGCCGTTTCAAGAAAGGAACCAAGATCTTATGGTGACACAAGTTTTGTGCAAGTTTGATTAAATTCAAATCATAAATGAAGCTGCTATTGTGCAGACAAGGTCAAAATAGCTAATTCTGGCCCTTTCAGGGGCCATAACTCTGGAACCCATAATGGAATCTCGCCAGTTCAAGAAAGGAACCAAGATCTTATGGTGATACAAGTTGTATGCAAGTCTGGTTAAAATAAAATCATAAATGAAGCTGCTATTGTGCAGACAAGGTCAAAATAGCTAATTCTGGCCCTTTCAGGGGCCATAACTCTGAAACCCATAATGGAATCTGGCTAGTTCAAGAAAGGAACCAAGATCTTATGGTGACACAAGTTTTGTGCAAGTTTGGTTAAAATCAAATCATAAATGAAGCTGCTATTGTGCAGACAAGGTCAAAATAGCTATTTTTGGCCCTTTCAGGGGCCATAACTCCGGAACCCATAATGGGATCTGGCCAGTTCAAGAAAGGAACCGAGATCTTATGGTGATACAAGTTGTGTGCAAGTTTGGTTAAAATAAAATCAGTAATGAAACCACTATCGTGCAGACACGAAATTGTTGACGGACGGACGGACGACGGACGACGGACGAAGGGTGATCACAAAAGCTCACCTTGTCACTATGTGACAGGTGAGCTAAAAACTATAGGAATTCTCTTTAAGGGGCAATAACTTTAGAACCCATGATGGGATCTGGCCAATTTTCGAAAGGAACTGAGATGTCATGCCAATACAAGTTTTGTACAAGTTTGATCAAAATTGCCTGCAAAATGTGGTCTCTATCTTGTTCACCAGAAATTGTGGACGGACGGACGGACAATAGACGATCACAAAAGCTCACCCTGTCAGCTAAAAAGGGGGATGATTAATAAAATATTGTGGCAAGAGTTATGGCCCTTGTGTCATATGATGTAAGTGATGATGTTGAATAACTTTTTTAAGTTTGAATCAAATCCATTTTGTAATACCCGAGATAGAGTGAAAGTGCATCAAAAATCTAACCTGAAATTCTAAGTAAAAGGGGGCATAATTCAGGAAATATTGGTACCAGAGTTATGGACCTTGTATCATATGATATGGGTGATATGGTAGAATAACTATTTTAAATTTGAATCAAATCTATTCCGTAATATCTGAGATAGAGTGAAAGCTCATCAAAATGTTCTAAGTAAAAGGGGGATAATTCATGAAATATTGGTGTGAGAGTTATGGCCCTTGTGATGTGCGTGGTGATGAGCAATAACTATTTAAAGATTGAAACAAATCCATCAAGTAATTATAGAGATAAAGAGAAAGTGCATCAAAACTTTAACCTAAGTGCATACACAGGACGCCAATGCCGGTGTAACAGCCCAGTTTTTCCCCCAGTCAGTTCTTTCCCCGGGGAAAAAACTGACTAGTCAGTTTCTTCCCCCCCTAGTCAGTTTTTTCCCCCCTTGGAATAAGTTTTCTGATAGGGAAAGAAACTGACTAGTTAGTCAGATTTTTCCCCAGGGAAAAAACTGACTAGTCAGTTCTTTCCCCCTAGTTTTCCCTTCAAGTACTGGATTCTTTCGGTATTGTTATTTGGGATACAAGTGTCTATTCATTTTCCATTTAAATTTCAGATGAAACAGGTATTGTTTTTCAATTGAATAAACCTGTATGTTTCTTTTTTGTAACTTTAATCAATGTTTTTTTTTGTCAAATCAAATTTTTTAACTTCTGTTTGATTGCCATTACTATTTAATATCTGTCAGGTGCGGGGAAGAAATTGACTGGTCAGTTCTTTCCCCCTTGCATATACTTCACCTATCAGGTGGGGGAAAAAATTGACCAGTCACTTATTTCCCCCCTAGCGTATATTTCACCTATCAGGTGGGGGAAGAAATTGACCAGTCAGTTCTTTCCCCCCTAGCATATAGGTGGGGGAAGAAACTGACTAGTCAGTTCTTTCCCCCCTTGCATATACTTGACCTATCAGGTGGGGGAAGAAACTGACCGGTCAGTTCTTTCCCCCCTAGACAGTACTTGACCTGTCAGGTGGGGGAAGAAATTGGCCATTCGGTTCTTTCCCCGCCTAGCCACTACTTGACCTGTCAGGTGGGGTAGAAATTGACCGGTCAGTTCTTTCCCTCCTAGCATATACTTGACCTATCAGGTGGGGGAAGAAATTGACCAGTCAGTTCTTTCCCCCCTAGCATATATTTCACCTATCAGGTGGGGGAAGAAATTGACTAGTCAGTTCTTTCCCCCCTTGCATATACTTGACCTATCAGGTGGGGGAAGAAATTGACCGGTCAGTTCTTTCCCCCCCTAGCCAGTACTTGACCTGTGGGGTGGGGAGAAGAAATTGACTAGTCAGTTCTTTCCCCCCTTGCATATACTTGACCTATCAGGTGGGGGAAGAAATTGACTAGTCAGTTCTTTCCCCCCTACATTTGTAGCATATACCTGATCTATCAGGTTGGGGAAAAAATTGACTGGTCAGTTCTTTCTCCCCTAGCATTATACTTGAACTGTCAGGTGGGGGACGAAATTGACTAGTCAGTTCTTTCCCCCCAAGCCAGTACTTGACCTGTCAGGTGGGGGAAGAATTTGACCAGTCAGTTCTTTCCCCCTAACATATACTTGACATATCAGGTGGGGGAAGAAATTGACTAGTCAGTTCTTTCCCCCCTAAAATATACTTGACCTGTCAGGTGGGGGAAGAAATTGACTAGTCAGTTCTTTCCCCCCTAGTCAGTACTTGACCTGTCAGGTGGGGGAAGAAATTGACTAGTCAGTTCTTTCTCCCATATATATAGTTAGTACTTGACCTGTGGTGTGGGGAGAAGAAATTGACTGGTCAGTTCTTTCCCCCCTAGCCAGTACTTGACCTGTCGGGTGGGGAGAATAAATTGACCGGTTAGTTTTTCCCCCCCTTGCATATACTTGACCTGTCGGGTGGGGAGAAGAAATTGACCGGTCAGTTCTTTCCCCCCTTGCATATACTTGACCTATCAGGTGGGGGAAGAAATTGACCAGTCAGTTCTTTCCCCCCTAGCATATATTTCACCTATCAGGTGGGGGAAGAAATTGACTAGTCAGTTCTTTCCCCCCTTGCATATACTTGACCTATCAGGTGGGGGAAGAAATTGACTGGTCAGTTCTTTCCCCCCCTAGCCAGTACTTGACCTGTCGGGTGGGGAGAAGAAATTGACTAGTCAGTTCTTTCCCCCCTTGCATATACTTGACCTATCAGGTGGGGGAAGAAATTGACTGGTCAGTTCTTTCTCCCCTAGCATTATACTTGAACTGTCAGGTGGGGGAAGAAATTGACTAGTCAGTTCTTTCACCCCAAGCCAGTACTTGACCTGTCAGGTGGGGGAAGAAATTGACCAGTCAGTTCTTTCCCCCTAGCATATACTTGACTGTCAGGTGGGGGAAGAAATTGACTAGTCAGTTCTTTCCCCCCTAGCCAGTACTTGACCTGTCAGGTGGGGGAAGAAATTGACTGGTCAGTTCTTTCCCCCCTATATATAGTTAGTACTTGACCTGTGGTGTGGGGAGAAGAAATTGACCGGTCAGTTCTTTCCCCCCTAGCCAGTACTTGACCTGTCGGGTGGGGAGAAGAAATTGACCAGTCAGTTCTTTCCCCCCTTGCATATACTTGACCTATCAGGTGGGGGAAGAAATTGACTAGTCAGTTCTTTCCCCCTAGCCAGTACTTGACCTGTCAAGAGGCGAAATGAAATTGACCAGTCAGTTCTTTCACCCCTAGCCAGTGCTTGACCTGTCAGGTGGGGAAGAAATTGACCAGTCAGTTCTTTCCCCCCTAGCCATTACTTGCTCTGTTAGGTGGGGGAAGAAATTGACCGGTCAGTTCTTTCCCCCACCTAACAGAGCAAGTACTGGCTTTGGAGGGGAAAGAACTGACCAGTCAATTTCTTCCTCCACCTGACAGGTCAAGCACTGGCTAGGGGGAAAAGAACTGACCAGTCAATTTCTTCCCCCACCTGACAGGTCAAGAACTGGCTAGGGGGAAAGAACTGACCGGTCAATTTCTTCCCCCACCTGACAGGTCAAGTACTGGCTAGGGGGGAAAGAACTGACTAGTCAATTTCTTCCCCCACCTGACAGGTCAAGTACTGGCTAGGGGGGAAAGAACTGACTAGTCAATTTCTTCCCCCACCTGACAGGTCAAGCACTGGCTAGGGGGGAAAGAACTGACTGGTCAGTTTCTTCTCCCCACCTGACAGGTCAAGAACTGGCTAGGGGGAAAGAACTGACCGGTCAATTTCTTCCTCCACCTGACAGGTCAAGTACTGGCTAGGGGGGAAAGATCTGACTAGTCAATTTCTTTCCCCACCTGACAGGTCAAGCACTGGCTAGGGGGGAAAGATCTGACTAGTCAATTTCTTCCCCCACCTGACAGGTCAAGCACTGGCTAGGGGGGAAAGAACTGACTGGTCAATTTCTTCTCCCTAACCAACAGGTCAAGAACTGGCTAGGGGGGAAAGAACTGATTGGTCAATTTCTTCCCCCACCTGACAAAACAAGTACTGGCTAGGGGGGAAAGAACTGACTGGTTAATTTCTCCCCCCCACCCCCCCCCCACCCTTACAGGTAAAGTACTTGCTGGGGGGAAAGAACTGACCGGTCAATTTCTTCCCCCTCTAGCCAGTACTTGCTCTGTTAGTTGGGCGAAGAAAATGACTGGTCAGTTCTTTTCCCCCTAGCCAGTACTTGACCTGTCGGGTGGGGAGAAGAAATTGACCGGTCAGTTCTTTCCCCGCTAGCCAGTACTTGCTTTGTCAGGTGGGGAAGAAATTGACCAGTCAGTTCTTTTCCCCCTAGCAAGTACTGCCTAGAGAGGAAAGAAGTGACTGATCAATTTCTTCCCCCACCTGACAGGTCAAGTATATGATAGGGGGAAAGAACTGACCGGTCAATTTCTTCCCCCACCTGACAGGTCAAGTACTGGCTAGGGGGGAAAGAACTGACTAGTCAATTTCTTCCCCCACCTGACAGGTCAAGCACTGGCTAAGGGGGAAAGAACTGACTGGTCAATTTCTTCTCCCCAACCAACAGGTCAAGAACTGGCTAGGGGGGAAAGAACTGACCGGTCAATTTCTTCCCCCACCTGACAGGTCAAGTACTGGCTAGTGGGGAAAGAACTGACTAGTCAATTTCTTCCCCTACCTGACAGGTCAAGCACTGGCTAGGGGGGAAAGAACTGACTGGTCAATTTCTTCTCCCCACCTGACAGGTGAAGAACTGGCTAGGGGGAAAGAACTGACCAGTCAATTTCTTCCCCCACCTGACAGGTCAAGTACTGGCTAGGGGGAAAAGAACTGACTAGTCAATTTCTTCCCCCACCTGACAGGTCAAGCACTGGCTAGGGGGGAAAGAACTGACTGGTCAATTTCTTCTCCCTAACCAACAGGTCAAGAACTGGCTAGGGGGGAAAGAACTGATTGGTCAATTTCTTCCCCCACCTGACAAAACAAGTACTGGCTAGGGGGGAAAGAACTGACTGGTCAATTTCTTCCCCCACCTGACAGGTCAAGTACTGGCTAGGGGGGAAATAACTAACTTGTCTATTTTTTCTCCCTCCTGATAGGTCAAGTACTGGCTAGCGGGGAAAGAACTGACTGGTCAAATTCATTTCCCCACCCGACAGGTTAAGTACTGGCTAGGGGGGAAATAACTGACCAGACATTTTCTTCGCCCACCTAACAGAGCAAGTACTGGCTAGAGGGGGAAGAAACGGTCAGTTCTTTCTAGCAAGTACTGACTAGAGGGGAAAGAACTGACCAGTAAATTTCTTCCTCCACCTGACAGGTCAAGTATATGATAGGGGGGAAAGAACTGACTAGTCAATTTCTTCCCACTTAACAGAGCAAGTACTGGCTAGGGGGGAAAGAACTGACCAGTAAATTTCTTCCCCCACCTGACAAAGCAAGTACTGGCTAGTGGGGAAAGAACTGACTGGTTAATTTCTTCCCCCACTGACAGGTCAAGTACTTGCTGGGGGGAAAGAACTGACCAGTCAATTTCTTCTCCCACCAAACAGAGCAAGTACTGGCTTGCAGGCAAAGAAAGGACCGGTCAATTTCTTCTCCCCACCTGACAAGTCAAGTACTGGCTAGAGGGGAAAGAACTGACCAGACATTTTCTTCGCTCACCTAACAGAGCAAGTACTGGCTAGAGCGGGAAGAAACGGTCAGTTCTTTCTAGCAAGTACTGACTAGAGGGGAAAGAACTGACCAGTACATTTCTTCCCCCACCTGACAGGTCAAGTATATGATAGGGGGGAAAGAACTGACCGGTCAATTTCTTCCCCCACCTGACAAAGCAAGTACTGGCTGGTGGGGAAAGAACTGATTGGTCAATTTCTTCCCCCACCTGACAAAGCAAGTACTGGCTAGTGGGGAAAGAACTGACTGGTCAATTTCATTTCCCCACCTGACAGGTCAAGTACTGGCTAGGGGGGAAAGAACTGACTGGTCAATTTCTTCCCCCACCTAACAGAGCAAGTACAGGCTAGGGGGAAAAGAACTGACTGGTCAATTTACTTCCCCCACCTTACTGGTCAAGTACTGGCTACGTGGGAAAAGAACTGACCAGCAGTAATTTCCTTACCTTAGAAGAAATTGAAACAGGAAAAAGGCAAATAAAAAAATACAACAGAAATTAAAATAAGTTCATTTAAAAATATTTCTTTAATTTACACAAAATATGAAACATATTTCTTATTTTATATGAAATTTAAATGAAAACCGACTATCGGAAATGAAAAACAGGCTAGTTAAGAATAACCAAGAATAACCAGTTCCAATTCACTAACAGGGGAAATAACTGACTAGCCAGGAAAATTGATGAGGGGGGAAAGAATTGACTAGTTAGTTTTTTCCCCCATAAGAATGATCAAGAGTAACCAGTTGCGACTGGGGGGAAAAAATTGACTAGGCGGGGAAAGAACTGACCAGTCAGTTTCTTCCCCGGGGAAAAAACTGACTAGTCAATTCTTTCCCCCGGGGAAGAAACTAACTAGTCAGTTTTTTCCCCGGGGAAAAAACTGACCGTTACACCGGGTCGAGTAGGACAGCTCTCTACACATTGTATAGTTGATTAAAACTTACCTAAAGTCTTTTGCAATCTGTCTTGTGTGAAAATTCTGCCAAATTATGTGAGAAACTAAGCATCCACTGCGAATTTTTCGATTGGACAGACACATAATAGTCTGACAGACTGGTACACACATCACTGTCCAACAGACCTGTAGAAATAATATTATATATGATATGGTAGTGTTTAATTGGTATGAAAATATAATGCTTCATTTACTGTAATTATGGAAGCATCCATCAATTCTTAAAATATCAGTGTAGTCGTACTCAATCCAAAACTAGAAACCTGATAAGATTCTGTAAGTGAAAATTTCTATGAAAGCAAGGGCATTTCAGTATGTATTTTTTTTAATTAAGTTAGCTCCCTTCAATTGTAAAATCTGTTTTATAGAAGATTGGACATTTGTTGCTGCTTTTTAAAGTATTGGTATCTGTTCAGCTCTTATGTAGCTCTAAATGCAGTTTTTAAGTGGTAAATTATTCTTAACAAAAATTATCTGGTTACTTATAAGATATTTCTATGACTGCCATGAAATCCAAATTTCCACCATGGTTCCCTCATACACCATAATTATAGAACAAAGACCTGCATCTCTTCTTCAATTCTGAACTAATTGTCTGTAGCCATTCTGCTTTACTGTTACTTCACACTACAAAAGAAGAGACACTTTTCAGTGTTTAGAAAGAAATATATTATGAGAAGCAATTTTACAATTTTTAATGATAATCATCTAAAACTCCTAACTTGTAACTTGAAACTATAAAAAGTTTCCTTTTATGAAATTTCATGCAATGATATTCGTAAGTGAATCTATGTCAAGGGGCCTCCATGGCTGAGTGGTTAAGGTTGCTGACTTTAAATCACTTGCCTCTCATTGATGTGGGTTCGAGCCTCACTCGGGTTAATGAATTCTTCATGACAGGAAGCCATCCAGCTGACTTACGGAAGGTGGGTGGTTCTACCCAGGTGCCTGCTCGTGATGACATAATGCATGAAGGGGCACTTGGGATCTTCCTCCACCATCAAGGCTAGAAAGTCTCCATATGACCTAAACTTGTGTCGGTGCGACGTTAAACCCAACCAAAAAAAAAACAAAGAAATAAAAAGAATTTATGTCAGTAAGTAAAAGGTTTAGACTAAACAAGAAAAAACAATACCTAAAATAACTGCTGTTCAAAATTTATGTCACTTTGATTTTCCTTGAAATTAATTTCCCCTGTTATTTTGCGTATCTGAATAATTACAAAATCAATGCATGTAATGTAAATTTGCTGAACAGAAAGGAAAAATGAATATATTTACGGATACTCTTAAATTATTTTTACCCTGCTAAATTTTTATCATGCACTTGTCTATTTTTCAATTTAGACAGTACCATTAACTGTTAAAACGGGTATTTACCAAAACGATACTGACTGAATGGCACACAGTGCAGATCTTGATCAGACTGCACAGATGGCATCGCCTGATCATGATCTATACTGGTCGCAAAGGCAGAATCAATTCTGTCCAGCATTATAAGCATTAAGGGACAACTGATAGAAAGAGGGAGAACATAACAGGTAATATCTGGAATGAATCAAATCTCAGCCATCAAAGATTTTTAACATTCTGGTGTAGTATAAACCCATACAGAAACTTAAAACCTTGATTTGTCTTAACTGTTTACAGTGAATATTTCTATGAAAACAAACCCTGTAATTTACCAAAAATAGAAATTAAGCAAGGGCATTTGTGTGTGTGTTTTTTTTTAGATTGAGTTACCTCCCTTGAGCTGTAAAGTTTACTGTATGTGTTAACCTTTACCGTGCTAAATTTCTAAAAAGAACAGGTCCATCATTCAGTTAAGGCAATACCATTTATCATTCCAAAGAAAGTTCACTGAAAATGTACTGACTGAATAGCAAATGTGCAGACCATGATTAGACTGCACGGATGTGTAGGCTGATCTTGGTCTGCACAGGTCGCAAAGGCAGAATAACTCTAAATTTATAATAATTCTAAATACAAATTTAAGGTGTGTTTACTCACGAAATCATTTCATGTCTGCGACCCACAATGTTTCCCATATACAGCATGCTGTACAGAGACATGCATCTCTTAATTTTCTAAATTTCATGGTCTGTAGAATTTTTTGAAAACATTTTGTAAATCCATCAAAGTTCTAAAGATGCACATTCAAACAGCACAAATTTAAATGAAATTCATCAACTTCAGTTAGACAGACTGACAGACATTCCATCAGCATACATGTGTATAAAAGATTATAATAAGTACTACATCCGACATTATAGACATAAATTTTAGAAGTACCTTCAATAAATGTAAGGTTATATACAATTGTAAAATCATTCAAGTAGATTTAAACAGATTTTTTGCATCAGAGAACACAATGGATTGTATTATGTGAAAAGGTGTCAGGAAAAAAAAACTACGTGTAATATCAAGAGAGGCTGCAAAAGTTAGTGTCCTTAGTCAATGTTGCTCTTATGGTTACATGGAAACATGTATCAATCGTGTACCTTATAAATTCAAAACTGCACCATGGTTCCATCAATCACCATGTAGAACAAAGACCTGCATCTCTTCTGTGTTATCTGTGTTAATGTAACTTCACACTACAAAAAGAAATATAAAGTTCAAACAAGACATATATTAGATGCACATAAACCACAATAAAATCAAGCCTGGACATTTTATATATAGCTGTAATTTGGTGAAAAAAGTTTCTCAGGGATATATGCTATTTATTTTTCATAAATTACGACACTTTTCATGTTTTTTTTTCTGCATTTTTTCAATTTATTTAATTTAAAACAAAAGAAGGGTGTTTACTTTGCAGACCGCTGTCTGAAATACTGTTATATGAGGGTACCTGACTTCAGATGACTTGCATTTCACTGCATACTATTCAACACAACTTTATCTTTTCGTTTTCTTGAAGCAAATGTATGGATATCTTGTGGAATATAGGTCTCTGATGGAGATAATATAGAAACTGTATAGAAATTGATCTAAAGTAGCTCAATTTTATATGAAACAAAGAACAATTTCTTTTAATATAGCCTTTTAGTGTTCTTTTTTTGAAATTGAGTTACCTCCCTTCCATTGTAAAATTTGTTTTATTTCTACAAAAAAAGCATGTTTTGTCTGTGTTCAGCTTTTCTATAACTCAGAGTGCAGCTGGATTAGAGGAAAATGGTTTTAAATAAAAATGATCTTCTTACTTGTCACATGATTTCTATGCTTCATATCCACGATGTTTCCGTATTAAACAATTTACAGCTGCATCTCTGCATTTCTCAACTTCATGGTATGTAGGTATTCTGCATTACTGTTACTTCACAATGCCCTGCAAAAGATTTGATTATTTTTTGCTTTAAGTTTAATGCTATTTTTCAATAATATTTCAGTTGTTTTCCGGCAGGCATTTAACCTTACCAGTGTTCCTGGATTCTGTACCAGTACAAACTTGTTCTCTGTAACTGCTAGATCTATACATAGAGCTCTGAATTCGGCTACCCATATCGGGCCTCAGTCAAACGGCAGCATGTCAATACATGCGATCAGCTGTTTAGACGGCATAGAGGCTATGACAATGTAACTGCCAATTCCCTATATGAAACAGAGGTTGAATACAAATAATGTCACAGAGAACATGTGCCTCACACGTGGCCCTAACTCATGGATGTGCAGGCTGATCTTGGTCTGCACTGTACGCTATGCTATCAATAAATTTTCAGTGAACACCCCTTTGAATACTAAATTGTATTGTCCAGATTGAATGATAGACCAGTCCATTTTAGAAATTTAGGAGGGTAAAGGTTAATTCTTCACAAAGTCTACAAAATATCTTACAGTCAACATTGACTTCAAGTTAACTGATTAGTATTCATTGGCCAATAGACTATTATGCACTGGTCACAAAGGCAGAATCACTTGCCGACACTGGCAACAGTGGGCTAAAGGTTAAATAACAACAGTTTAGGGCATTTTGGGCCTAATTAAGGTGAATTCAGGCATTATTAATTATGATTACTTAGACAGTAACATGTGAAACTATTGCAACAAGGAAACAATTAATATGTATATAGCAACAACCACCACTTTTGGTTAGTTTTAATTACAGGAACGAAATTATGTTTTTTGGACTCTTAATATGTGTGTATAAATGACAAATCAATTGTGTTTTTGACAATAAATATTACTGATAAAGTTTTATGAGGTGCTAAAGGGTTGTATGTCCTGGGGGGCAAATGTTCGGATCCCGTGTTAAAGTCTTGTCCTAGATTTGACAGGTAACAACTTTTTCAGGCTTTTTGTGCAAAAGTGACTGCAGTTAATTGCATTCTTTCTGCTACATGTATTTGATTTATTTCAATATGACTAGTCACTTATTCATCCATTATAAAGGAAGATTTCCCTAGTTTCCTTACAGAGATTACAAAGCCATTGACTGATTCAATAAAAAAAATATATGTGCAAAGAAGCAGAAGGATAAAAATTTGCATGTGCTGTGAAAAAAAATTTGCCTTGGACGTCTAATACGCAGGCTAGGTGTCCGGTTGCCGGACGGCTAGACACTTCCTTCTGTTTATTATAATGTGCTGACCTAGACAAAAAAATTTACATTCAGATTGTTTTATATTTATGACAGGCAATCTAAACGTCAAAACTTTGAAGGAGCAAAATAATGGAGGATGAATCACAGTACACAGTCATGTAAATGTATTGGTTTTATTGCTTGCGCACCAGAAAATTTGTAATTCTGGATATTATCTGATAATTTTTAATATTAAAATCAATGAGGAATTGAAACCCCTTTTGATATATGTAAGCTTTATTTGAATTTACAGCCAATTCGTAAAATAATCAGCATTTTAAAGTGTGTAAAGCGTTGGCAGCTATGAAAATTTCATCGGAAATTGCGTCAACTATTTTGGTGTTTTGAATACTTGACGCTAGTGGAAATAATGAAAAAATTATGTCAATGTTTCCTCGAATCGCGTCAAATAAGTTGGACTAGTGCCGACCGTATCGCCAGTGGAATAGTTTGATTAACGTCTGTTAACGTCTGCAAATGCTACAATAACATAATGGCTGATATGATCTCACATGAGATTATCTCCTGTTGTCATTCTGTATATTTTATACTTCCTTTCATGGTCAGGGTTCTCACTAGCAATTTCAAGTTGTAGTCCTGGGACTCCCAAAGCTGAAAAAGTTGCAGTCCCAACTACTGACTAGACTGACGGACAGACTTAAACTTTCGTCAAAACACAGGCCTCTATTGTACTGTCAAATTAAGTAAATTAAGTGTAGACAGACAGACATTCTGTAATCACAATTCTTCACCCAAATATTGTTAAGGTGAGATAAAAAGGTAAATGTAAAATAGGTAAAATGTAGTCAAAAATTAATGAGGGACAAAATCACCCCCCTGGACATAGTGCCATAAATGTAAAATAGGTAAAATGTAGTCAAAAATTAATGTAGGACAAAATCACCCCCCTGGACAATCCCCCCCCCCCCCCCTACCATCCCTGCTGTTTCTGGTCTTCCTGGACAAAGTCCTCCTGTGAAATTATCATGGTGGACAAAATCCCCCTTGTGAAAATACCAAGTTGGACAAAATCCCTCGTGATAATTTTTTTCTTTACCTTTTTATTTCAGAATGGAAACGTATATAAACATACAGTGAAAAGAAAATATATGAACAATTATACTTTTATTTTAATACTTATTAAGAGCATAACGTTAAAACATTCGGTCTAAAATACATTAAGACTGCACAGTATGTCTATGATCAACATATTAATAAATGCTTCTTCAGTAACATCAGCGATTTTGCTGAAAAATAATCATGTTACTAAGACCGACATCTACAGCATCTTAAAATTACTCGAACATTCATAATTAAGTCTAATTATCACTTTTTCTAAAAACATCTTGAAAACTGCCTAGTAATTAGTACGTGAGAAAACAATCGAAGTTACTTCAAATACTTTTATCCCCAACTGCACTAGAAAATTCCCCAACTGCAAGTCGTTTTGATCAGCGAAAATTTCCACCGCTGAGGGATTAATAGGTCTGCATTTTTTTTACTGACAGTGTCTCTATGTATATGCGTTCTAAACACCGCAATTGGAATATCTCAGATATTACTGTTAGCGTCATTTAAAATCATCATGGATTTCCCTTTCCAAAGAAAAGCGTTTCCAGAATTCCAGAATAACATAACAGGCCGATTCGCGGGAGAGATATTTATAAGTAACTTTAAATAACAAGCTGATCCACGGAAGTAATGAACGAAAAAAAAATCTGAAGACAAGTCGAAGCGCTTGCAAAGAATTTAAAATGCGCGGCTCATACGTAAGATTTCACTTGCGTTCATTTCAGCTGACGCAAAGATTTCAATCGTGTTCATTTCTGAAAGGACCTGCCAACCTTCCCCAAAACCATAAGGCAGTGGCTAGAGAACCGGAATCGGTTCCCTAGACAGCGAACTTATTCGTCCAGAACCGGTTCTCTAGCCAAAGTACCGTGCATTGGCTAGGGAACTGGAATTTTACTTCTATGCATAAAGCTGTGAAATTCACTTAGTTTTTTTTTTTGGTAAGTATTATGCATGTTATTATCTTAATAAATTTAACATTTCAATTTTCAGCAGGTAATGCCCTAGCTTTCATTTATCTGTGTTTACCGTGTCTCCAAAAGTATACTCCCCGCATACTGTCCACCATATTGGAATGATAAAATAAACTAGGACGAATGAATGCAGAAATAGCATTGGAGCAAGCCGAAATAAACTTGAAATGTAAAATTAAAAGGTATAAAACAATAAAAGAAACATTTAAAACAAATTAAGTAATTTCTGTTAATTAGTATTGATCACATATCTTTGAACGTCATCGTCGTGAAATGCCAAGATGTTACACTCAGGTTTTTTTTTCGGCCGTTTTTATAGCCGTTATTCGGCTATATTCCTAATGCCAAAATGTATGTATTTTTCCCAAAATGAGTACAAAAATTCCCAATCTACATTCTGAAAAAAATTTCATCAAAATTGCACAACTATTGACCAAATTATGGACAATTTTGTGATGGAAGTATGTTAAAGAGGTTGTACAAAGTGAAACAAGTGCGATAAGGAAGTGCTTAAACACATTCTTACTATATCCTCAGGGATATAAATTAACACTCAGACCCTATTAGCCAACTGGGCTCCTTACTGGCAAATTCTAGGGGCCCAGCCTAAAAGTTAGGGGCCCAGCTATTATTAGCGGAAAAATATACTAACAGCGGTTTAGATCGACATACTTAATAATAAGTCTTGTAATTTGCTTCCTGCCAAAATACATCAATTTTTTAAATATAATTACAGAACACTCATCAAACTCGCACTGAAAAGGAAAGCTGTAATCAACCAGTGCATGACATGTTCTAAATATAGGACACAGCCTCTCAAACACAGATGCACTTAAAGTTTGAACGAATTTTGCAGCACTAGAGGATTTGGGTTATTTATGGGCATTTTGATTGAGGCTGCAAGCTTATGGACGTCTGCATTCTAGTATTTTGTTGCATTGTCGAGTTACAGGACTCGCAATTACGAAATTATTACTTGTACAAAAAGTACAAACCATGTTGCGGTCGGTGTTCTATGCAGCCGCAGTCTGTTAACAGCCCATTTTTCATTAAAGTCCTCATTGGCCTTTAGGTCTTTAAATAATCCTGATAATATTTCCTTTTGACGCCGCGACCGACCGTTCTAAGCTCTTTAACAACCTTCAATAAACCTCTACTTTCTAGCACTGTATTCCTATGGGCGCAGCCATTGTTAGTGACGGAGTAAATGATCCGCGTATTCCGATTGGTCGTAGTATATATCGGTAATTTTGATTGGTCGATTTAAGTGACGTAGTGCATATTAATAAGACAGTCTAGGAAAAACCCAGAATATTGACATTAATAGAATCCAAAGCCATTCGCCGGCTGGGCGAATATTTTGGAAAATTGACTCGACCAGCTTCAAATCTGGTCGCACTGGGCGACTGTTAATTTATATCCCTGATCCTATGGGACTAAACATTTCCCAATTTGGAACATTTATGCGTCAAAATTCCCAATTTTGGGGGTATAGGCTATGTTCCCAAATTTGCTAGAAAAAAACCTGAAACTGATCAAAGAATCTGCATGAAATTTTAACGGCAATTAAATTAGGCCTAAATTAAAATTAAGTTTGTTTGACCTTTACCGACCCAGTATTTTTACAGTGGGTAGGTAGGTAGGTAAATAATTTTATTATATTTTAGTTTTTTTTAATGTTTGTTGTCTCAGTAATAATAAAAATTAAAGTCTATTTATGAATACCTATTGCTTGTAGATAATCTCGGAAGATGCTCTGTTAAATGTATGCTTGTAATAAACCCCTAGCCCTATTCATGCACACACAATATGGGCACAGACTTAATTTGCACATAAGGCAAAGTTGACCAAGTTTTTGAGTATCTTTCATGTCTATACTTTTTCTTTATATATATACGAAAAATGTTTTCCCTACATCTGCGCTTAAAAGTACAAAACGATATAGTCGCGAAAATATTTGGCATCTAAACACTACTGAATTACAGCTTATTTTCAACAAGTGTTTGATGCTTAATTCAATAGATAATAACTTTTTATGAGTTTTAGAAGGTTTTTACAATGGTTATGGCAGTATGCAAGCAAAAGTGATGATTTTTTAGCTTCAAGCTACTTGCACGTATTGGTCATGTTACTAAGAACAGAAACAAGATTGGGTTTCCCCGACATCAGACATTTATTATGCCATTGTCCTGGCAAAAGAAGTATTCGATTTTTTATACCTCTTTGTTCTGGCATTACAAAATGAAAATATTAAAACTATCTAGCTTGTCATATTTCAAAACATTTACGTTCGTGTCAAATTCTTGAAATTCGGAAACTGAGATTTTCTCACTTCGAACAAATGCATTTCAAAACGATCTCTGATCAAAGACATTTTGAAATCAACAATTAAGTCAGTTCATAATATATTTTCACAGATAATCAAATTTCCCACCACACGCCTGTCAATTGCCGCAATACTGTCACTGTTATGAAAGCAGTATTATGTACAAGCAAATTTCAAATATAACACGTAGTAGACAAATAATAATCTCATGTACATTACGTTTCCTTTGTAATCAATCATATTTGTTCTTCTTAAATTTCGTTTTCACAGCAGACATTTTTCTTTCAGGGTATTTTAGTAATCACCACCACCTAGTTGCTCTCCATAATAACTGCATCGATAGTAAAAATAATCACAGTCTAGCCCTTACCGTATTTTCCAAAAATGTTAGGACTAGTTATTTTCACTTTCTCAAGACTTATTTCCCGAAATATTGATTATTTTGTAAAGTGTCGCAAAAATATGGACACAATAATCATAATCCACCCAATGTTGAAAGCGTAATAAAAAGCGTAAACGATTATCGGTAATTGTTCTGTTGATAAACTTAGTCCTTGTCCTTGTTTTCATCATCAATTAACACCCCCCTCAAAGAGCTAAAAGAAGTGTGTAGGTATCATGGCATCTGAAGTGGAGATCAAAGCGTTACAGTTGCCCGAGATTGTCATGGAATTACATCATGTTTTCGCGCCATATAACACATCACTGTTTGATTGTACCGCCTCGGTTCTTTGAATTAATCAATAAAAAAGTTTCTTCTTTAATTTCTTAAAGCCAATTCAATATCCTGTATAAACTGACAGGTAAATGTGTGAAACGATAATTGTGGATATCCTACCTCTGTGAGCTATTTTGCCGCACTAACATAAATCTGTTTGCCAAAAGTCGTTTTACGCCATGTATTTAAATTGCTGACGCTTTTTCATTAAGATTTTTTTTTTTTTTTTTTTGTACCTTCTGGTCAAAAGTCTGAACTTTATGCGCATAGAATTTATCATTTATTTACTCTTAGAAAGAAGTAAGTAATTTTAAGATCGCACTGTTTGAAATTTTACAAAGAACTAAATTTAAATTTGACCGTTTTTATAGAATTTTGCCTATATTCCTGTCGATATCTTATTAAAGTCGTTATAGAATTCAAACTATATTACTTCTTAAGCGGTGCTAAAAAAATATTGATGCGATATTAACAAAAAATGAATGCACTACGCGCGTTTTTTTTTTTGTGTATGTGTAAACAAAAGTAACGTCGAGTGATGGAAATTAGATATTACGATAGCTCGCATGTGCTCGTGAAATGGAAAAGTACCGGCATGACGTTTTGGTTTCTTTACGTTTAGCGGGTAAATTAGATACTAGATTTGTAAAATTATGTCCTTTCGTCAGATTGCCTTCCGGTTATAAGCGGTTTGATTGTCGTCTGCATCCTATGGCCTTAGGCAATGTTATCGGCATAGCTGACACGTTTTCGGAATACACGAGATGATAAACAGTCCGCTTTATCGATTTCTACTAGCCGACCGCGGGTTACTTTCTCACTTGCCATAATTATGTACGCATTTGTTAAATAAAATAATCGCCAGTTTCAAGCACCAAAATTAGTTTTTCCCTTTGATAAGAAAATAAAAATATTTTTTTTCTCTGGAATGCAATAAAATTATTTGAGTCGGGGCAATTTTTTCGGGTCGGTCGGTAAAGGTCAAACAAACTTAGTTTTATTTTAAGCCTTAGTTTGTACATCTATAAACATGTAATGATACAAAAAAAAATCAATATAATTTTATATTTAAATAATTTTGACATATTTCATGTTGAAAGATTATAACATTTAAAAACGGGAAAGTGAGTTTTCACGCGTTTATTCGTATACTAGTTTTTATCATTCCAATTCTGTGGTGCCAGGTGGTGGATTATACCTGGACATACCACAGCTGAACCTGTTGGGATTTGACATTTCTGGCAGTCAAGATTACAACAACAACAATATGACGGACAGTAAACGCAGATACATGCAAGGGCACGGTAAAATTAATTAAGATAACAATATGCATGACATTTACCAAGAAACAAAGTGGATTTTGGCAGCATTATGCATAGAAATAAAATTCCGGTTATTTTGGTTAGAGAACCAGTTCCGGATGAATACATACGCTGTCTAGGGAACCAATTCCGGTTCTCCAGCCACTGCCAAACCATAAAAAAGGGCTGCTCTATCACTAAAATTATCTATATACCGATGATACTGTTGCATGGTGGTAAGGTGTCTGACTTCAATTCACGCATTACCATGGGTTCGAAATCATATTGTGGTATCCAGACATTTGTTGAAATTGTTCATTGTTGTTGTAATTTTTTTATCTTGCCTGACACTGGGTACGAAAGTTCTATGTACGAACATCGAAGGCTGATTGCTTCATAAATAACTTCATAAAAGTTCTATTATTACGTTAAATCGATATCATTTATCCGTAAATAGTTTTACAATTCATTATTAACTGCTGTCATACCCTTATTTACATGTAAACATGCTTAAAAGTTGACTTAGACTAGCAAGCCAGCGAATGTCAGCCATTTTGAAATTATGACGTCATATTTGGGTTAGTATAAATACCGGACGTTCCGTATCGCTGTAGTCACACAGTCACACAACCGATAAGCATCAACACAGTTGTGTTGAAAACAGAAAAGCTAAATCTCTCTTATCCGATAGTAGAATATGGATCGTAATAAGGTGAAATACTTGTTACATTTGCCTGTTCGTTCATTCCAGTGCAGATCAGTTGATTTTTAACTTTGTTATAACCAAAGTTTTTGCCAAATTTGGTACACTACCAAATCTGGTACCCACAAGATATGTTTACCGTCGTCTGCTAAGTCAACTCTAGGTCTTTTATATATATCCTTATTATACCGTAGAAGTGGGTGGATATATCTTTGATCTAGAGATTCAATCCGTAGAAGTGGGCAGATGCTTTAGGAATACAACTGTAGGCCTAAATGTGGGCAGACTAAAAGTACCAGAAAACAAAGGAATCTATATATGAAATCCTCAGTCAGACCGCATGTTCAGTTCTAAGTATATGTCTTCTCATCGAAAGTAGAAAAATATTGACATGTTATGTAACATCTGTTCTGAGAAACATCGCCCTCAAAAAATGCTCCAACAAAAAATAGATGTTTAGAATTTAAATTAAATAAAAAAAATGCAGAGTTACGGTACTTGATGTGAGAGTCAGCTTTTAAATAAGACAAATAACTGCTCCAAGTTTTAAAGCAATAGCTTTGACCTTTAAAGAGAAAAAATGACCTAAACGCAAAACTTAACCAAAAATTCTGATAATTTCTAATTTCAAGTTCGTAAGGGGCAATAATTCTTGCAACAAGCAGGATAGAGTTATGTTTATTCCTGTACAGAGTCAGTTTTTGATGTTGTACAAGTGTTGCAAGTCTTAAAGCGATAGCTTTGATAGTTTAGGGGAAAAGCTGACCTAAACTCAAAACTTTACAAAGAAATCAGTTTTTCTAAGTTCAAAAGGGGCCATTATTCTTGCAAAAAGCAGCATGGAGTTATGTTTGTTGCTGTGCAGTGTCAGCTATTGATGGTGAACAAGTGTTGCAAGTTTTAAAGCAAAGGCTTTGATAGTTTAAGAGAAAAGTTGACCTAAACGTAAAACTTAAATAAGAAATCTGACATTTTCTAAGTCTAAAAGGGCCTTAATTCTTGCAAAAAGCAGAATGGAGTTATGTTTATTGCTATACACAGTCAACCATTGATGGTGAATAAGTGTAGCAAGTTTTAAAGCGATAACTTGAATGGTTTAGGAGAAAAGTTGACCTAAACATAAAACATAACCAGATAAATCCAGCACCGACGCCAATCAAGTGATGACAATAACACATCTTTTTTTTCTCAAAAAGTCACATGAGCTATAAATGAAATCAAAATGATTGTTTTACTATGATGACTACATTCTTAATATTGAAAACATACATTATACCATAATTTCTTTTAAGAAGCAAACGGAAAGCTAGTATAGAACTATGTGTAAAGACGAATTCCGAGTGTAAATGAATAACTCCGGGTGGCCAAACCCCAGGCACCCCACCCCACGTACTACCCTTTACTCAGTTTGGGCAACATGAATTAATTCTAGACGTCTCAGTGCTAGAATAAATACTTTATTTCAACTTAGTACGAGTGTTCAGGTACTTATCAATATGCACACTATATTAGAATGACCAATTTGCTTTATGTGAAAACACCGAAATGGTACAAGGTTATATTCTTCCTTTGTTTCATATAAACAATTAAATCTTGAGACCTAACTTTCAGTGCTTACAACATTTCTGTGATATACAAACATATATATAGCCATTAAATATAACATGTCTTCTTACATAATGAAAATATATATATATTGAAATGTTAGGTTACTTATATTGAAGAAACATTATCTGTCTGATAAACATCACCCTCTGAAAATACTCCCATGAAATTTGTCATTTAGCGATAACCCGTATACATGTAGACATGGAAATTAAAATAAGCAGCATCAACAACATGGAAATTCATTTTGGACCACTTAACATGTAACACTGAGTTGTCACTTCTTAATTGGTGTAAAAAGTCCTACAAGGTACGGACTACGAAAAGTAGAGTAAACCCCTAGCTTCTTTCGCTCTATGACTATGTCTAATGATTTAACTGCGAAAACAGAAGGCGGTCAAAATATTTTGATCATCTAACATCATTTAAATGTTTGGCGAACTTCCCTCTTTTCGTAACACTGGTGCTCATTGTCCCTGCGCAGTTAGTGAAGACCGAGGCGCTATGCTAACTGCCAAATGTTAAAAAAGAAATAGTTAATGGTAAATGCCAGCAGCCTAATGTTAAATGTCACATACTTAATATTAAGTGCTACATACAAAATATTATATGCCATATACAAAATGCTAAAAGTCACAAAAATAAATTCTTATTTGTTTCATTTCGTTTATACTAATTTGCTTTAGCTCGACTGTGGTGAAAAAATCAGTCTTATTGTAGCCACTCTCGGGTCTGCTTCCTGGACTGGTCATATGGGAAGTCATGGTTGTGACACCAGTGGGGCTGGAACCCACGGCCCCTGGATTGATAAATGTTAAATGGCATTTCTCATATTATCAATCTTTATGATCTTTATCTCTTCAACTAATGAAACTTTTACTCATTTTAAAAAAAAAGTTCTGCCAGTCTAATTTAAAGCAATAGTGTTACAGATGTTACGGTGACATGGAACCTAGACATTTTGCTGTAATATGTTTAGACTAAGTATGTAACAGAGAAAAAGTTATGTAACGAAGGGCAATGATTATATAACTTATGTATTCAGTTCTTTATTTCATTGTTAGCAATGAGCATTTTGACATTTATTGTTTTAACAATAAAGCATTTATCATTGACAATTACCGTTTGGGAGCCAAAATTTGACAATAAGCAATTCGTAAATAGCATTCATTTTGCATTACAATTTTGCAGTTAGCATTACGCATTGGCCTTACATAGGCATATAGAATTTAGTATGTTGCATTTTATATAAAGTATTTGGCATAATGCATTAAGTAACTGGCATTTTGCATCAAGTATCCAAGGCGCTTAGCTTTAAGTACTTGGCATTTAGCATTTAGTATTTGTCATTTAGCAATTGGCTATAATCATGGAGCACCGGCCTTCCATACATGCCAAATGCCATATGCCATATCAATTCAATTCAATGCAATACTTCTTTATTGCGTCAAGGTTACATAGGTAACATCAGACAATATAAAAATATAACAGATTAAACACATGTGGGTAACAAAAATATTGTGACAAAAAGTAAATTACACTGTATTACTATAACATGAATTCTATTATAATTGTAAACATTAAGGAAACACATTTCTATTTTTCTACCCTAAGATGTTTGTTTGGGTTAGGGGACAGCGATACTTATTATCGATTTTCGCCGTATTCTTAGTTGGGAGAATTAGAATTTTATCAATGAAATCATGGTGAAAGCAGGTAAATGTGGATATATAATTACTCGATTGTAACTGCCGTATTCTTAGTAGGTAGAGTTAGAATTTTATCAATGAAATCATGGTGAAATAGATAAATAGATAGATCTTTATTTTCCTCCAATATTGAAGATTTTAACATATGTACAAACAGACAAACAGGGAAAATATATATTTTACATACAGTTTACTATACATGTATCAATGAAAATACGGAATAACATTAAAAAAAAAAGAAAAAAAAAGAAAAATAAACAAAGAAAGTTGGCAGCCCAATCATATTTAGACCAACTAATTAACATGAAATTGTCTAGTACTTAGCAAAACCGAAAACAAAACTAGAACAATTTAGCTTTTGTCATCAATTAAACTAAATATCAACACAACACTGAAGGAAAGTGCAAGTGGGCAAAACTTTTTATGGACGGCGTCTATTAGCTATATTTGACTAATTCCAAAACGACAGATAACTAATATATGTACAAGAATAGCACTTAAACTACCAAACCTGTATCCTTTTTGACTGCAATTAAATTCTAAGACTTTAGAAAAGAACTTTTCTAAATGTAATCTAAGCTGGGCAATATTTTAAACCCAGCATTTAAATATAAAACTTGACAAAGTTGAATATTGCCAACAGTATAAATAAGAGCACGGGTTTCTCTTTATATCAGTCATGATATGCCGTAACATAAACTGTCTGCATGTCAAAACGTGTCAGCTCGGAATGAAAGATATGCCGGCTCATCACATATTTTTAAATTAGAACTACTCCGTAAACATTTTACAAAGTACTTTCAGCATCCTGAAATTTGCAAATTGCAAATGTGCAAATGTTCATTAAGTTTTAATGCTATAGTTATCAAATCAACACACTGTTCATAAGGCTTTAACTTCACGAAATGTTTGTACGTTTGTATGTCGCAAAGTTCAAACCAAGCCAGAAATAATTGCTTGTACAAATCGTGATTTCTTAGGCATTTACATATTGTGTGCTCAACAATATTTTCACAGAATAAAATACTCTTGCGGCATTGTGTTGGAAAAGACCTTGAGACAATTTAACCTAAAATTCGCACAGCAGTTTTACATAAGGGCATCAACTTTTGCCTTTTTCTGCACACCGACCAGAAAATACACGGGTTGTTTGTAGTCAACAGGTTGTTAGTTACTGGAATTTCATTTACTGTGCTGATGCGAGATAGTCTTTGTACATGGTTCACAAGTGTGACATTTTGGTACACTATTTTCTTCCACGGAACTTTTGCAGGGAATAAACAGATACCTATGGAAATAATTTGGGATTAATTGCCTTCTTTTCGCGTCAAAAGGTTTACAAACTAGGAGATAGTGAAATGCGTCACCTAAGTCATTTTCTTGCTTGTGTAATTAAATGAGATTTAGCCTTGTTAAATTTTCCACTAGGACTAAATTTAACGCCTAAATATTTGTAACCATCGGCTATTTGCTGCGCATTACCGTCAAGTGTAAAATGCATGTTGCGCGTCCCGCGTCTGTTTGAACCAAAGACTACGACTTTTGACTTTTCGGTATTAATTTTTGATTTCTATCTTTGGCAATACGTACAGAAATCATTCAAGCATTTTTGAAATTCTTGGCTGCGGATTTTTAGAAATAAGGACTGTGTCGTCTGCGAATAATAGTACGAGAATACTTAGAAGTCTTACAATGTCATCACTTTGATATTCAAGAGTAACTCCGCCATTACCTCTAGATTCCAGATAATCTAACAAATCATTTAGGAAAAGGGAAAACATCAGAGGGGAAAGATTTACCCTTGTCTCACGCCACATTCACATGCAAACATTGCAGAGATTTCACCTTTCAGTTGTACTCAAGACTTAATATTATCATACATGATGCGAATTATCCTAAGAAATTTACTGTGTATGCCATTGTTTATCAACGTTTGAAATAGCTGTGCTCTCGGTAAGTTATCGAAAGCGCGGGAAAAATCAACAAAAGCTACGATTGCATACACACTTGTTCAATTAAAAAGTTTAAGGTAAAAACGTGATCTACAGTTGAGTGGTTCTTTCTGAAACCCATTTGGTTTTCATGTATAATAATATGTGTATCTACAAATTGTGTCATCCTATCGTTTAAAACAGCCGTAAATAATTTTCCAAGGCAGCTTAAAATTGTAATTGGTCTATAATTATCAGGTGCAGTAGCAGAGCCCTTTCCTTTAAAGACTGGAATTATATAACCTTCAGACCAGGTACTAGGAATTATGCCTGTATTGGGAATTATGTTGAAAAGCTTTGTAGGACCACATTCGTAACAGATCGTATTTGTAACAGGTGTTACAAATGCGATCGCATATGTAACACGTGTTACAAATGAGATCGCATATGTAACAGAAATCAAGCACATTTGTAACAATTTTTGAGACAAATGTGACCGATGCCGATTTTTGATGTGACATCTGATCACATTTGTCTCATTTCATTTTCAATCGGAAAGATGAACAAAAAAGTGCATTTTTACATCTGAAACAAACACATTTGTAACATGCTTTAGCTTACTTGTTCGAAGTAAAAAGTAAGTTATTGTGATCATCGTTTGTACGTCGTCCGTCGTCCTACCGTCCGCCCGTTCACATTTTTCTTGTGAATACGATAGAGACAACATTTATTATTTGATTTTGACAAAACTTGCACAGAATGTGTATATATCTATGATATCTCGGTTCCTTTCAAAAACCATCCATATCACGTTATTCTTCTTGAAGTTATAGCCCTAGAGATGGCAATTATTACTGATTTTAGCCTTGTGAACGAGATAGAGACCACATTTTTTGTTTATTTTTACTAAACTTGCGCACAACTTATATATCTATAAACATGCTGATTTTATCCTTGTCAACACACTGGGGACTACATTTATTATTTGATTTTTATTAAGCCCCCGCCACGAGTGGTGGGGGTTATACGAATGGTCTACGTCCTTCCTTCCGACCTTCCATCTTCCGTCCTTCCGTAACATTTCGTGTCCGCTCTGTATCTCCTAAACCCCTTGAAGGATAATCATGAAACTTGGGTCAAATGATCACCTCATCAAGATGATGTGCAGAACCTATGAGTCAACCATGTCGTCTCAAGGTCAAGCTCACAACTCAAGTCAAAGGTTTGAGCCTATCATTTCGTGTCCCTTTCTATCTCCTAAACCTCTTGAAGGATTCATATGAAACCTGGGTCAAATGATCACCTATCCAAGACGATGTGCAGAACTCATAAGTCAGCCATGCCGGCTCAAGGTCAAGGTCACAACTCAAGGTCAAAGGTTTAAGCCTTCCATTTCGTGTACGCTCTATATCTCCTAAACCCATTGAAGGAATTTTATAAAACTTGGGTCAAATGATCACCTCATCAAGACGACGTGCAGAACCGATGAGTAAGCCATACCGGCTCAAGGTCAAGGTCACAATAAGGGTCAAAGGTTTGAGCCTTCCATTTTGTGTCCACTCTGTATCTACTAAACCCCTTAAAGGATTTACATTAAACTTGAGTCAAATTATCACTTCATCAAGAACTCATGAGTCAGTCATATCAACTAAAGGTCAAGGTCACAACTCAAGGTCAAAGGTTTGAGCTCTGTATCTCCTAAACCCCTTGAAGGATTTTCATGAAACTTGGGTCAAATGAACACCTCATCTAAACGATGTGCAGAATATGATGGGTCAGCCATGTCAGTTCAAGGTCAAGGTCACAGCTCAATGTCAAAGGTTTACTCTTTCACTATGCATACCAGTGGCGGGGGATTTAGCTGTCTTTCAGGCTGCCTTGTTAAACTTATAAAGGATCTCACTTCCTTTAAAAACAGCCATATCGCGCCATTTGTCTCGGAGTAATGGCTTAAATGGCAACATTTCTTATTTTAGTCTTGTGAACACAATAGAGACCATATTTATTAGTCCATTTTGACCAAACTTGTATAGAAGTTATATATCTATGCTATCTCGTTTCCTTGCGAAAACCAGCTATATAGCACCATTTGTTCTGGAGTTATGGCCCCTAAAATGACAACATTTGCTGACTTTAGCATTGTAAACATGACATAGGTCACATTTATTATTTGATTTTGACCAAACTTGCATTGAAATTATATATCATTATTATCTTGCTTTATTTTCTTCGAAGAGTAGTCACATCGCGCTATTTGTCTTAGGGTTATGGCCCCTGAAATGGCAAAAAACGCAGATTTAATAACCTGTTTACTAGTAGTAGTATTACTCATGTTAGCGATAGTGGGCCATGACTATCCTCTTGTTGATTAGGGGCATATTTCCGGTCAGGTTAATATCTTGGTACTGGTTTGTTGTCTGGCAATTAAACTTGGAAAGAATACTGTTATCATGACTGGCCTGTTCATAGTAGCATGGTACTACATGTACATGTCACTTATAAATTTCTCATATCGGTTTTGGTTTGTAAGATTTCATTTTTACTGAATGCATGAATAAATGAATATGTATGATTAAAGGTGAAGATGCACACCACCTGCAATCCCTGTTCAACTTTTATAATCGGCAAATCGCTGGTTGTATCGCTTCAACAACAAATAAAACAAGATCAAAGCAGTCTCAATTAACATAGAAAGCCTTGTAGAACACCGGGTATATGTACATTTATATATACTAAATAGTGACTAGCTTGACTATTCGAAGACTATTCAAAGACTGCTCAATTTTATTGTTCTGATCCTGATGTCGTCGGCGTGCGCGGGTTCGTTGCAAGATAGGTTTTTCGTTTTCGTTTTTTTATCTTTGTCAATTCGCATTGCTTTGAACATCAAAAATTTGAAAAAAAGCAAACAATTATACTGAAGACAATGGATACATCAAATGAAATATGTCCTATGCAAAACCCTGACGTGAACTTTATTGGATTATATTTACTAAGACAGTTTTCTTGCCTGGCCTGGTGTCTGCATTCGTATGGAAATACTCGTATTTTGTATCTCTATAGGAGCGGCACAAGTAACTCCATCGGTGAGGGTGGTGCAGTGGATAGTTTTGCAGATTACGAAACCGGCGGAGCCTGTTGAATTTCCAGTCAGGGCCGGAACTTCCAGAGTTACTGTGTCTCTCATCCACCCAGTAAAGACTTTACGTGTATCGGTGCGTTTTACCAGACCCGTAAACGAGTGTATGAGTGTAAACTCGTATATACAAACATAATATTTACAAGGAAATTCATTGATGCAAGCATCAAAGACGCCGCCAAGTGATGTGTCTGAAGTACATTTATTGCAATATGAGAAATCACCTAATCATTACTTTATTAGTCTGACTAGCACATAAAACAATGTATGTTATAAACATGAAGAATATAACATTGCGAGTAGGTGGTCCCTATACATACAAAATTAAAGTAATTATTTCACTAACTAAGGTCACCTCCTGTGAAAAGTTGTGGTTCACAGAAACCATTATTTTTATTATCATGTAATGTAATTAGTGTTTTCTATTTACTGATGAAGTTTTATGGACCTTAGTCACCTACATTATATTAAAATAAAAAAAAAAGAAGCAAGTAACAAGATATAATAAAACCAGAGCAACTGACTAGTCATATAAGATCAATGAACATATAAATTCAACAAGGAATTCTATTTTAAAGTCACTGATGCTTTGATATGTTATGGTCCCATGGCTTTTGATATTTCGATCTAACCACATTTAAAGAAGTAATAACTTGTCACTGACAAATTCAGCCAAATGCTCTTTAGCCTATTGCACACCTTAGTTGACAGTGTATATCTGTAAACAATGAGTAGATCTATATGACACATAAGCAAAAAAAAAAAAAAAAAAAAAAAAGAAAGAAAAAAAAAAAGAAAGAAAAAAAAAACAACAAACAAACAAAAAACAAATAGAAATAGGAATTTGCTAAAGTGTGCGCATTCTGAAATTACATCACTGTACCTATCAACAAAGAAAATAAGACAAAAAGGTTAAAAATAAGTTAACAGAGGCCCTTCCTTCGTTCGTTTCAACATATCTATGCTTATTGATTCCTTTATTTACTTGGTAAATACGTTTTTCTTTCCAGGGAATTTTTATGCAGGTAAATTGTAATTTTCCATAATTTTTTTTTTTAATATTCTCTTCGAAGTTTACTGCAAGATTATTGTAAAATACACGAACGCTCCCTTGTCCAGGCGATTCACGCGTTGCAGTATCTGCGATGTGTTCTATTTATAGAAAATGAGATAGGTAAGTAGGTCATGCTAAGAATAGAAATAGAAAACTTGACTTACAGGGTAACCTCCCTTATCAATAAATCGGATCAACATTTTTGACGAAATTGTAAATAAAAAAATATGTTCTGCTCTACAAATAAGGAGAGGAAAGACAGATAGCATTGTTTTAAATCACATAATAAGTTGCATTACATACATTTTTTATGTTTTCTTTTTGCCATTTTTTGTTTATTCACTAAAATGTATTGTGCAATATCGTTCATCCTTTTACAAACTATTCACTGTGTTCAGTTTATCACTCCGAAACTATTCATTACCATCTTTACAGGGTCCGAAATAAAAGTGTATCCCATATACTCGACACCACCTTCAGGGCGGCGTCGAATCAAAACCATTCTACACGCGGCGTGCCAAAATTTGAGTCGTTTGCAGTAATATGTGTAATATGATCACTACAGATTATCAATAAATGGTGGTTATTTGTACCAAAGTATTTGGCAATCTGACTACAGCGAGTTATGAGCCGGACACAAACGTATATATTACAGCAAAATAACAAAACAAATCTAAGTTCAAAGCTGTGACCATGATATGTATATATCAACATGGATCATGATCGCAACAAACCATCTATCCATGCTGATCATTTGTACCAAATAATTCAAAAATCTAACAATGCATGGGCAAGTTATACCAAAGACAAGATCCTATATATAACTGCAAGAACGCACAAACTCCGCTATTTCACGGCGGGATTATAATAAACGAAGGCCTATTTCCTTGCGAGCGAGCTAAGTGGGGTGAGGGTAATAAAAAACTAAGGTGTATTTTCTTAAAATCTCATAGACATAAATTCGCAGCATGCACAAGGTCGGGCCCTCCTAGACTTAAGGCTAACGACTCCGCCCATGACAAGTTGTATATAATTTCTCCCAGGACATAGCAACTTCCTATTTGTCACCCAACTTGAGACAGCTCTAGATAACGAAAGATAGCTACAAATGTATGTCGCCACCGGGTTCGAACCAGTGACCTGACCATATTGCACCTGTCAATATTTTGCCCGTCCAGGGGGGCGGCGGGCTGACCCAGGGGAATTTGACATTTCAAAAAAATTGTTGTCTAAATCCCCACCCTAGAGACAACCTTTTTTGTCTAAATCCCACCCTAGAGCCTTGTTGGTACAACAAATGTTTGTCTAATTCCCGCCTGTCGGGAATGGCCTTCTGTCTAAAGTCCCGTGTATGCCCGCCGCTCCCCCGGGCGGGCAAAATATTGACAGGTGCATATGGGTCTACCTTTCAGCTAGTCGAGGTAACAGTAGAAGAAGCTGAAGTTGTAATCATATTATAGTGGTAGTGGCAGTGGATGCAGAAATGATAATAACAATTGAGCCAAGTCATGGGAAAATTGGCATTCGAACATTTTCGTGAATTTCCGGAAACTCTATATTAAGGCTGACCTGTGCATTTATGCATCTGAATTAGGGTCTGAAAACTTCATATTCAGGTAGAATAAGCCTTCTTTGAGGCGCTTGGAAAGTCCAGGCTAAATATGATTAATAGGTCAGCAATTTATATGGAACGTTATCATATACCGAGATATAAAGAAACTGACTATTTCGCTACCAAATTTTCTCATACATAATCATTCTTGGCAAGACCCGCTTTCCAACGATCATGTCGTTTTATTAATCTGTCAGGAACACCACTGTTTTTAGCGCTGGTAGCTCCATCTGATCTAAACGAATTAAGCCGTAACTTTGACTAGTCTATACTTGTTCCTAATAAGGACAGGTTATGTAGAAATATTTCTCTGGATCGGGTGTACGGTAAGTGATGGACCTCTCTCAATTTGAAACGTTAAGACGTCTTAAGAAAAATGACATCTCTCTAAAGATGAAGGGTGTCGATTTTCCAGAAATCTCAGCAGTAAGTATAAGGCATAATGTAAGTATATTAGGACGAGTGCGACTAACTACGAATACCGATTCATTGGAACTGATTTGTCCCCGATTTGTTAAAATATACATTGAAGTATGTGTCTATAAAATTAATAATAGTTCTTCTCAAAGAAACAACTTCTCTGAATCTCAAAAATTCTGATAAAAAAGCACTTATAATTACTCATATCTATCAGCGAACATGTAAATCAAAAACATTTCACTATCAAGATCACTGACAGAAATAGGTTCCGAAGCATTGCGTCGTTTTTGTTCCGATTTAATGAGCCCATCTTTAACATTTATTTACTAAATTTGAACTACATCGGTCAGATAAATTGACTATGGGCGCGAACGATATTCAGTAATGAATTAAGCTGATAAGAAAACATAAAAGGTATTAAAAATGCAAGAAACAATAATGATAAAGGATTGTAATGGAATGAGTATATCCCTCTTGTATAAAAGAAAGACCTTTGATTTATTTCACCAAGAAATGTTATAAATAAACAATCCTAAATCGTGTTTGATGTAAACGATAAAACATGATACAGGGCAGCTCTATAATGTATTACTTACATACACGAGATTTTGCATTCAAACCAGATTGTTCTTTGGCATGAACTTTATGTGTTTAATTTCAAATCATTGTTAGTTAATCCAAAGAGCTATATACTTCTTAACCTTCATAGACTTCTTCGACTCCAGGGGACCATGCATTTTGCTGACTTAATATACCCGCTCGTGACAAGAACGGATAAAGTCAAACGTTTGTATGATAATCAAACAAAGAGAACAATATCTTTTGTTTGGAATTCATTGATTTATATTTATGATAAATGTAGAGCTGAAGTCTTCAAACAGATATTTTTCATAAAGTTGCGTGCAGAAAATAACTGTTATTATCAAGTGATCTGCTTTAACGCTAATTAAAAAAAAATGTTAATTATGATGACGGGGTAGGAATATAATATGGGAACAAGATCGCACAAAACAATTTAGTGTAAATACATGTATGTTAAGCACGTATTAGAATTAGGTTAGAATAGATATTAATAATACAACATATATCAATGGAATATGTTTCTCCCCCGCCCCTTCGTGATCGTTTCAAGAAAAAAAGACTTCTAAAAATTAGTATGATAATGTCTTTGGTATGACGCGGCCGGGGTTCGAACTCACGACCTCCCGCACTAGAAGCGGACGCTCTACCACTAGGCTATCTAGGCGGTTATAATCACTTTATAGCATTTTACTATCTTTTAATTTATTATTGTTATTATTATTATTATTATTATTATATAATTGTTATTTTAAATGCAGTTTCGGTGGCCACTGTATTTATTAACAACAATACGTCCTAAAATAAATGTGATGATACTTAGTTTTGGGCCTGTAATTCAGTGCGGAATTATTAATGCAATAGCTCAAGCATTAGTTTGCTTTGGTAATAGATCTGTTTTCAAATATTCTATATTGTTATCAATAATTGTTGTCAATAATTTTCTTCGTAAAATACATATTTTGTACGTGTAGGACGGTACGCTGTCAAAATACACAATACACTTGACTTACTAAATCATTAAGACGTAATAAATGGTACCAGTACGGTTACAGCTCTTCAGCATATCACAACTTCTTCTATCTCTAAGAACTAAATAAACCCCAACATATTTCAAGTTTAACTTCTGAAAATTTAGTATTCTGATGTTTGAACAAATGGCTGTCTTAAATAACCTTGAATCCATATAACCCTATATAACTGCAAACGACAGCATTTTTACGCTCATAGCTTTTATTCTGTCCGCTTATTGAGATATATTCAGATAAGATGTAAAATTAATGCCTGTTTAATCACACAACATTTACATTGCATGCAACGACAAATTTATTTTCTTAATGAATAAAGTTATCACTACATCAATTGAATAGGTTTAATCTTTCAATCGAAAATCACAATGACTGGTATTTAATAAACTTTTTTATTTTGTGTTCTCATGGGATATTCAAAAGACACAACGGGTTATTATTTATTTAATAATGATAATGATGATTTCATATTTTTTGTTTGAGAAGTTTAGCCCGGCCATTATTTCTGTACTGATTTTCTCAAGATACTCTCGATTTGTAAAAAACAAAAAATAATTAAGAAACAATAATTTATGAAAATAATTTACTTACACAAAGTATGTAAAGCAAAGTATAAAAGGCCGATGCAGAACTCAAACCGTCAAAAGTACAATAAGAAAATAATCACATTTGCTTTAATACATCCCACAGCCAACAAGTAGATTATTGTTCAAACTTGGAATATATTTTGTTTTAAACAAGAATGCTACTGTTTCTTTATATACTGCTTAACATGGAAAAAATCCATAATATTGTGCTGTACTTATATATACCGTGTATCCACATAATAAATCTAAATGTGGATGTAATGAATATGGGCCAGCCTGGCGACACTCGTAAAGTAACTTTTCCACAGCTTGTTGTACGCTAGCCAGTATGTTAATTAACATTTGTATATATAAACAAGAAATATCTTTAAAAATGATGGTCGGCGAATTGTAATAAGGAAAAAAGTTTATGAATTTTTCATCTAACATTCATCTTTCATCTAACATTCTGCAGAACTAAACACCGCACTTTAACAATTGAAATGGTTCTCTTTTAATTTTTCGCAAAGGTTTCGTAGGGTTGCAATTTTGTTTCGTTTATCCTTAGACGAATAATTACAGCAGTAGTTTGATGAAGATTCATGAAGCGGTTCATGAGAAGAGGTCATTAAACGTGTTTATATTTTTAGCTAAATTGGTCCCTATCCCCATTTGTAACAAAATAGCACGATACGATATTGTTACACATCGAGTTTGATAAAAATCCATTTAATTTACATTTTAGTGGTTAATGCGAAGAAAGGCATATCTACTTTTAGCTATAGTGGTCCCTAATAGGGCCCAAGTTCCTATATAAATAAATTTGGAAGAGGACCTTATAATGATGCTCCAGACCAAGTATGACAAAGATTCACCAAGCTGTTCATGAGACGCTGCATAAAGGCATTTCTAGTTTTAGCTCTAGCAGCCCCTAAAAGGGGTTAAATGTCCCAGTTGAACAAAGTTGGCTGCGGGCCTAATAAAGATGCTACAAATCAAGTTTGATTAGAATACATTAAATATATTTATTATTTTTATTAATTTCTAAAATAGGCCAACTGATCCCGCTTTAACAAATGCATATTCGCTATTCATGAATCTTTGGACAATGACGTCACACCTAAAAAAAAGTGAAGGTCAAGTAAAACATACAATTGTAATTATTTCAATATTTCTGTTTCATAAGCAAAGTTTGACCGTAGTCATATCACATAGATAAACTGTATGCAGCGTACCTTCATTTCAGTGTAATGAGATTCAGTCATTATATGGCATATATATAATAAAACAGATTTCAACTGAGTTCAATATTTGCATACCATACTAAAGAAAGATATTCATATATAATAAATCAGTTAAATAATTTATAACAAATATTTCAAAGCAAACAAGTACTCATTTTAATATGCAATCTGAATAAGTCACAAAAGCAAGAAACCTTTTCATATACAGACGACAATTGTAACAAGGAAAATCTTTTAAAAAGCACTTCTCTACTTAAAAGACTCTTATCACACCCTTATTCATGTGATACGCAGACCGTATTCAGCTCTTTCTTTAATTTGATATATGTTGGTATTTGAACAGGTTTTTATCATATTTATTAAACTTACTTATCATTTTGAGATATATCAATATTCTTGCTAAATATACTGAGCCAAAGTTAGCTTTAAAACTGTGAACAGCGTCGTTTAGGATAAACGCTTTGTCTACATTTCACTCAGCGTAGCACAATCAACAGAGTGAAAGAAATTGACACTGTCGTCCAATCAGGCAGAGTGTTGCATAAATCTTCCATTTTGATAAATTGTCTATAATGCGTTATCAAGTAGTTTGATTTGCTAACTGAAGTCACGTGGCATAGGTAACGAAAACGAATTTAGACGGCGTCGCCGAAAAAATAATGAGACATAGATTTTGAAAGAAAAAAGCTTTTACAGTCACTTATATAAATACACAGATACAGATCTATATGCATTCCAAAACACAACATCACGATATCTGTTGATGTTGTTGTTTCTTTTTTTTTTTTTTTTTTTTTCTCAAAAAAAAAAAAAAAAGGAAAAGAAGGGAAAAAGAGACAAGGAGAACAGTCGTTGAATGCATTTCAGTCGTAGAATCAAGAGTCCCATTGATATTAGAACTCAAAGTACAATTTAACATGGGACAGGTGTGTTTTGTCTTTTCTATTTAAGGAGGCAAGTTATTCGAAGTCAACGGCAGTAACCATATGTCCACAGATGTTTCTTTTAATAAATATATGGACGTTTTAAAGTATGTAAAAGCTTGAGACCTTACTATTTCTTGTAGGAAATGAAAGGTTTGGATAGATGTTCCGGAAGGAAATGAAAGGTTTGGATAGATGTTCCGGAAGGAAATGAAAGGTTTGGATAGATGTTCCGGAAGGAAATAAAAAGTTTGGATAGATGTTACGGAAGCACAGAACACTTCTCATTGAAACACAATCATGCATTTTATATTCATGTGGAAATTTTGATGCCATGATTTATATAGTAGGACCTTGTTACAAATCTTATATCATCTTTTATTTTCTGTTAATTAAGTATGCTTTTCTACCTTTTCCACGTTAAGATAATTTATTCGATTATTCATTTTTTTCTGCCATTGAAAAGTAACATTATGTTGAAGTCGGTGTTAGGGGCAAGATGGTAGTTGCAGATTTCATTATTCTTCAATTTTTCATTAACAGGCTTCATCAAACTCGAGTCATACTAATGATTTACTTCATTGTGTTTTATTCGTCCAAACAGATCTTCGATAAATTTTATTAAACACATTGTCATAGACATAGAAGATCTATTTAACCTATGTACCTACTACTGATTTTATCATTTAAATCTTTCATTACAAAGAAACTCTTACAATATATGGTTGTTTAACATGCCAAAATGTATAATAACTATTAAATTATGCCAATTGTTTAAATTGAATGTTACCTTTTAGGGAATCATTAGCATTATTAATATACAAACACACACAAAAAAAAAGAAATATCGCTAAACCGCATAATTGTATGCACTGTTTGATGTACATGTAAGTTATTATTTTACATATTGACAAATTTTCTTTTAAAAATCAATCTATAATATCTTTTTGCGATTAGTTACATTTGTCTAATATTTAGGTATTGCCTATAAGGAAGGAACAATTTATCCAAAATAATTTGGTTTTGAAATGATTTAATGCCAAGACAATGTATCCAATGTACTTCAGCTCATGCAAATAAAGTATATTCAACATCTTATTGGCATGTGCACAAAGTACACGTCAAGTAGATACATATAATTTATGATCATACTTGTACCTCCAGTAATAAAGATACAGTGACTGGTAGATCAATTTCTAATAATCCACACCTAAACATACTATATATAGAATCATAACAAAATATAAACAGAACATTAACTCCGTTTGAATTAAAAGAGATGGTCACTTAATACAGTGTCAATACACAATACTGGCAATTACTATAAGTCTTTACTTGAACGAAATACCAGTATGTCGTTACCTGAACAACATTTATTCAGTTAAACGTGATAAAGAGAAAATACATTAACAAGAAGACCACGTAACACATTCATTTGAGATGCTCTTATACACACAAGAGTCTATGTTATGCGTTGCTAAGTTATATGTTGCTAAAGCTATCTGCAAATACGGAGTTCTGGTGTAATATTAATAGTATTTACTGTGATAACCGTACTAATTATAGATAAATTTACGTCATATTTTATGCATTTACAAGATCTAGCAATCGCAACACATCATAAAGTAGCATGTTGCCACGTTTACAAGATTTAGCAATCGCAACACATCATAAACTAGCATGTTGCCACGTTTACAAGATCTAGCAATCGCAACACATCATAAACAAGTATGTTGCCATGTTTACAAGATCTAGCAGTCGCAATACATCATAAACAAGTATGTTGCCATGTTTACAAGATCTAGCAGTCGCAACACATCATAAACAAGTATGTTGCCATGTTTACAAGATCTAGCAGTCGCAACACATCATAAACAAGTATGTTGTCATGTTTACAAGATCTAGCAGTCGCAACACATCATAAACTGGCATGCTGCCATGTTTACAAGATCTAGCAGTCGCAACACATCATAAACTGGCATGCTGCCATGTTTACAAGATCTTATGGAAACGTATATGGTACACCCGGAGGATATGTTTATGTAGGAGTATTTATGTTGACGAAGTGTGAAATAACACGGTATGTCGGGATTTATTAAGATGTATTGTCTACATAATGAATACAGCTTTGCTATTAAATTTCATCCGACATATCTACATAAAGTAATCTTTTCGACATTAGTAAATTATACTGCGCCATGGTTTGTGGCCTCATTGACTGAACTTATTAAAGTTTATTTTTTTTTAATAAATAAATATGTATGCCTTAGGTAATAGAAAATGTAAAAGATTTTTTGAGGCAAAATTGTATGTCACACAACTCCCCATTCCCCCCCCCCCCCCCCCCCCTGTATATTTTGTATTAGTATTGGTGCACTGACTTTAATATGGACAGGGTTCATCTACAGACCAAGACTTTAGTCAAAACTAGACGTCGTCGGACCGACGGTCTGTGTTTTAGTTCCGTTTATACCTTACTTTCACTGATTCATTTATTCATTTTTACTCATCTGGATGGAACATTATCTAATTAGGCAATGCGTGTCATAGTCGGTCGAATTCTGGAATTTTATTCCCTTACATATGGTGGTATATATCTGCCGCAAGATGGTCCTTGGAAATGTTACATACAACATTACATTATGTTAGAAGCTAACATCATGCAGTTAACTGCAATGAGCCAAGTTTAGCACCAGAATTCTGGGAGTTTTACTTTCACTACACATGCAGATATCATGTGAATGAACAAGGCCTCTTGAGCAAAAATGTGAATATTGTATTTTGACAAATAATATGTGTTTCTAACATGCGAACAGCTGAAGAAATATAGGACTTTTAAAGAAAGTGATTAGTTTTAAGATATGTGACACATATTCGTAAAATTCTGAATTTCTTTTGATACATTTAAGCCCACTCAATGATTAATACGACAAGTAGACATAATTTTCAACATCTTAGCAAGTTTTTTAATACATGTCGTCTTAGGTTTAGACGACAAGTTGAGTTCTTTTTAACGTCATGACCAGATTTTCAAAACTTGTAGTCTTATATTTTTGACGAGTTGCTGAGATATATGTCGTCATGTCGTTCTACAGAATTTCGACTAAACCATCTAGCCAGGTTGTACGATATACGTTTCCATAAAGGTCTAGCAGTCGCAACACATCATAAACTAGCATCATTTGCTATGTTTACGAGATCTAGCAATCGCAACACCTCATAAGCTAGCATGTTGCCATGTTTACAAGATTAAGAAATCGCAACACATCATAAACTATCATGTTGCCATGATAAACTTGCATGTCGCCATGTTAACAAGATTAAGCAATCGCAACGCATCATAAGCTAGCATGTTGCCATGTTTACAAGATTTAGAAATCGCAACACATCATAAACTATCATGTTGCCATGATAAACTAGCATGTTGCCATGTTAACAAGATTAAGCAATCGCAACGCATCATAAACTCGCATGTTGCCATCATAAACTAGCATGTTGCCATGTTTACAAGATTAAGCAATTGCAACGACTCAAAAACCAGAATTTTGCTATGTTTACAAGATTTAGCAATCGCAACACATGATAAACTAGCATGTTGCCATGTTTACAAGATTAGCAATCGCAACACATCATAAACTAGCGTGTTGAAATGTTTACAAGATTAAGCAATCGCAACACATTATAAGCTAGCATGCTGCCATGTTTACAAGATTTGCAATCGCAACTTATCATAAACTAGCATGTTGCTATGTTTTTCTCAATGACGTATGTAGGAATAAGCCAATGCCAATATGAAGTACATTGCTTACGCCAGTTATACTCATCGGTATTGAAAAATACTTCATATATACTTGATAATATAAAGCAGTCTACATTTTTTATCAAAACCAGGTTCCAATCTGTACGTTAAAGGCAGTGATGACAATAGCAGCAGTAGTACAGTAGTATGAATTTGGGTACCTGTTGTTATTATTTACCTTGTGGAAGAGAGTTATGAATTGTTGTTTAGTCATGTTAGTACCGAACAAGCCAGTTTAGATATGACTAGCATTTAATTTGAGTGACAAAGAAGATATTGCCACTGATTAATAGAGAAACCAAATGACTTAAACCACAGAAATAGACTTAACTGGCTACATTACATGTTATCAGTTGTGCATTATTATCAAATTATTTACATTGTTCATTCCCGTTCTAAGTCTGTGCGTTTGACCTGTTACACGCTTTTTCTGTTAAGTTCTGATTACTTTTGTCATACATGATTTGCATTCTGCACATCCTGTGTTTTTATCTTACTTTTTACAGTGTCAAAATTTTTCGTCTTTTGTCCTGTGCATATTTTAAGCATAATGCCTTCACTTTGTCCCCCTGTATAATTTTATTACTTTTTGCGTATCTTTTTTTCTCTATTTGCACGCTTTCTGTAACTGTTTACATTTGACTCATCTGTTACAACCTCACTGTTTGCTAATGTTATTTCATGTTGACTGCACGATTATTGGCCTGTTTAATTTAGCATTCACTATATCGAGGGTCGCCCGCAAAACTGCGGTAACTCACTTTTTTTTGGAAAATCACTTTTTTGAATTTTTTTAAGTATTTTCATATTATACACCTGCAGAAAAAATTATAGGGTTATATTCCCAAAACTTTTGTTGTATAATTAAAATGCAACATAGTTGTAACTCAAAATGACATAATGCAATTTCCGCAAGACTGTTGTAAGTTGACTTACTGCAGTCTTGCGGGAAACTGATGGTCATTTGTCAGTAAGAAAGAAATGACTTACTGCTATATTGCACTGATAAGAATTTTGAACTGTTTTAGTTATACACCTATATTGCTTCTTATAGTAATGCCTTAAACAGAACTTACATGCAAGGATGTGGTAAGAGAGTCGAAATGAATTTTTTAACTCAATGCACTATGCATCTCCTATAGAAATGCTTCGGAAAGCTTTTTCATACAAATTCAATAGTTTGTAGCGGTCAAAGTACCTTTTTTACACATACACAATAATTAATCAATAGCTTACAATGGCTTTTAGCAAAAAGAAAAACTGATCAACAATATGTACCATCATCGTATGAGTATAGGTTGCACCTTTTTACCGAGATTCTGGTCAGGAAGGACCAATGTGCCCTGGACACATGGGTACAGGACAAGCCGCATTTTTCCCTGACTAAAAAAATTAAGAAAATCTATCTTTGTTTACACCACATACGTTTACATTGCAGACAATTCATGGGGAGTAACTACCTAGGACTCGGGCATAAAAACGGGTATCATGACCTAGTGTCTTTAATGAATTTTTTCTAAAATGTAAAATTAAGAGCTCCCTTATAAGCTTTAAAGAAATGCAGTTTTTCATTAATATATTTAGTAGATAATCAGGAGATGTTTTAGAAGGTGATGAGATCGAAAAGGTGTTGCTCTTAGAGAAGTTTGAGATAGTTTGGATAAAACTTAAAATACCTCCTGATTTTAGTAAGTCTTTTTCACAACTTTGTCAAAATTACGGGTGGTGCAACAATGGCCGACTGATGCCGGAAAAAATGCATTTTCTTACAAATTTACATGGTTTTGAGATTCCCTTTTTGCAACCAATACATGGTTATAAGCATTTTTCAGAAATCTGTATATCGTCACCTTAGCACAAAAAATGAACAAGTCCTTCTTTAAGTCAATGTAGTTATCCATTTTTTGCACTGAGGTGACGATATATTTTACACTGTGTCTTATACAAAAATGTGACCTACACTCATACATCATCATGACGGTATGTTTTGCTTCCGTATGGGCAAGACTTTCTGAAATTCGTACAAGCAGTCTATTGCAATGATAGTCTATCAAATTTGACCATCAGCTGGAAACTAAACTCAGTATCATTTGATTTGTAACATGTGGTTGGGTCATGAAATAACACTTTCCACTCATGGAAGTGATATTACATTTATATAATACAAAATTTGATTCATATATAGCTTAATTGATAGAGAGGTAACTCGGAGTAGGGACAGAACAACAAGATTTTTTGTTTGAATCATAAAATTTAATGTGATGTATCTGTTTTTCCTATTTTTTCTCTGTAAACATGCTACAGTTCATAATTTTCATTATATGTTACTTATTTCATATCATTCAGATGTGAAACATTTTTTTTTATGCTTCAGTATTTCATATTTTATAATCTGCCTAGGACAGAAGCTGTGAAGAACTAATATTATGTTAACTTTATATCAATGAAATATATAACCCATATAAATGAAAGTGTCTACATGCAGCAGTGAGAACAGTGCCAGAGTAACTTAATAGTGCTGCTTCACTGGAATGTGACCCTGTAGATGCATCCAAAAATTTAACCAGGATAAGTTTGGGCATAATTAGGCCAAAATGCATGTCAGAGTTATGGGACTTCATGCTATCACCTACATTTATAACACCAAAGACACCTGATAAGTTCCAATTCAATATCTACATTTGTTTTTGAGATAGTAATTTCCATGTAAAACTTTAACCAGGATTTTCTAGGTCATAAAAGGGGGCATAATTTGGCCAAATTACATGTCAGATTTATTGGACTTGACCCAGTGAGGTTGATAGTTGACCTAGAAAAAGAAAAAAATAAGTTTCAAAGCTATATGCCTATAAATGATAGCCATATGTACTTGCATGCAAAACTTTAAGCAAGGTGAGACGCTGACGCAGATGCCAGGGTGAGCAGAGCTGAGTTGTAGAACCTGCACACTGCATGTCATATCATCAGAGTGAACAAGTGTTTGAAGTTTCAATCCATTCCTATCAGTGGGTACTGAGATACCACATTTTGCTTACATATTAAAACTCAACCAATAATTTTTTAGTCAAAAAAAGGGCATTTAGAGTTTGTAAAAAGAACTATTGGACGACAGCAATGCTGGACTATTCAACAGCCCTGTCAACTGAATGAATATAAAAGTCGAAAAAGGGGCATGATTCTGTAAAATTGCAAAACAAGGTTATGGAACCTGTGCAAGTATATCAGCTCATGACAACGAACAATTATCTTAAGTTTCAATCCATTCCCATTAGTGTGTTCTGAGATATCAGCTTACATACAAAAACTTAACCAAAAGCTGCTAAGTCGAAAAAGAGGCATAGTTTTGTAAAACTATAAATAGAGTTATGGAACCTGTGCACTGCATGTCATAACATCACAGTGAAAAAATATGACAAGTTTCAGTTCATTCCCATTCGTGGGCACTGAGTTACGATCTTACGTATAAAACCTTTACCAAAAATTTCCAAGTCGGAAAACTAGCATAATTTTGTAAAAAGCAAAATAGAGTAATGGAACCTATGCAGTGTAAGTCAACTTATCACAGTAAATAACTGTGTGCAGTTTCAATCCATTCCCACCAGTGGTTACTGAGATACCAACTTCCATACAAAAACTTAACCAAACCTGGACACCAATGCATGGGTGAGTCCAATAGCTTCTTTCAATAGTCAAGCTAAAAAGCAAAACAGAGTTATGGAACCTGTGCAGTGCAAGTCAGTTCTTCACAGTGAATGATTGTATGAAGTATCAATCCATTCCCAGTTGTAACTTACATAACAGTTTTACATACAAAAACTTAACCAAAATGGGATGCTGACACCAACAAATGGATGAATACAATAGTTCTACCTTTTCTTGGAATAGTTGATCTAACAAGAACTGTCCGTAAGACAACACCCTCAACTTTTCTCAGTGTTTGACTCTGAATTAGAGCATTGCCAGTAAAAGGGACATAAATCTGTCAATTCTAATCACAGTTATGTTGATTGTTTCTTATGTTGTAGCCTGTGATGTAAATAACTATTTTAAGTTTCAAGTCAATATAGCTTTGATAGTTACAAATATACTAGATGTTATATAAAACTTTAACCAAAAAAAAATTTAAGTGGGAAAGGGAAATAACTCTGTCAAAAATTAAAAGTTAAGTTATGTGGATTTTTTCTTCTGGTGTAGACTTTGTAAGAGTATAATAACTATTTCCAGTTTCAAGACCAAATCATTGATATTTGACTTTATCAAAAACGTTAACCAAAAAATTTTAAGTTAAAAAGGGGCATAAATCTATCAAAATTCAAATCAGAGTTATGGGGAATGTAAACTTTGATTGTAAATAACCATTTTAAGTTTCAAGTCAATAGCTCAGATAGTAACAGAGAATTTGACTTTAGCAAAATATTTAACCAACATTAACGCTGACACCGATGCCGTGGCAAGTGCAATAGCTCTGTATTTTCTTCAAAAGGTCGAGTTAAAAAGTGTATAATATTAATGTCAAACTCTATATTTGATTTGCATGCATGTGTACACAGTGATGCCAGGCTCTCATAATTTGAGTAATATTATATATGCCAAGTTAACCAGGCTTCAACAAAATCCACTATCCTGTTGCCAATATGAATAGAAATTTTCTCTGAGCATGTGGAACTTGCTATAGTACTTGCCCTGCAGGATTAAATTTTGATTTTTGACCAAAAATATGAATTAATCCAATTAAAAAAAGCTTTGCAGAAGCCAGACAGCTAAAAGATGTAAAAGGAATTGTAACTATATAATTCATCCCTTGATCCTTAATGTACCATATATTATGATTGCATTAGGTAGACCCTCGGCAATCAATAAATGATTATTTAATACTCTGTGTACTACTTTTAAGGAACTTCAGAAAAGACAAGTCTGTAAAAAAAATTCTCCTAGCAGGATGAGTACAAACTGAAGCTGGACGAGTGAAAATTCTAAGCAGTCATCCTTCAGAACTACAATTACTTCCAAGGAATTTGTCGAGGCCTGTTATAGAAATGCCAATGTTACATTCATATTTTGTTATACTACTCTCATTACAAAAGTCATGGATATTTATTCCAGTTCACTCATTTAGTTCAGGAGATAGACTACAGGACTATGGCTTAAAAGTTCAGTACTTTTGACATCTATGTCACATAATGCTGTGACAAAATAATTGTGGTGTACAAACACCCGCAGTTTCAATCTTCTTTAAATAGGAAAATAAAACAGATTGTGCAAAAAAGTTTATTTCCAGTTCGCATTCTAATGAAGTTGTTGCTAGAAGTATAGGGGTGTGATTTTATGGAAAAGTAAAGAACTATACCAGAATTAGCATTTAACTACTGGTTGAGTGCAAATGTAACAATGCAGACAGTTCATATTCACCAAGCCGTTTCAAGATTTTTCAGTTTATATAAAAAAGAAAGCAAAAGAAAAGTTAGAAATGCATAATTTTAAGTTTCATTTCAAATGCAAAAGGTAGTAACTGATACCAATGTAAATAATTTGTAGTCAAGAATACTGCAAAAGAGTTGTAACTTTAGATACAACTTTTTTGCAGTAAACCTCAACAATGCAAGAGAAATAGATTAGCTCGCAAAAGAGTTGTAAGTCAAGTTACAACACTTTTGCGGTAATGACTTGACTGCTAAAAGTTAGAAAAGTCATGCAATATAGTTGTAAGTAACTGTAAGTCAAATATCTCAGATAAGTATAACTTTAGACATAAAAGAAGAATTTATTTTCATAAGTCATTGAAATTTTTCCAACATATCTTCAAGTTTTGTCAAATAAGCTGTTTCTTGTAAAATAAGGAAGTTTTTAGCTTTTCCTGAAAAGTTTTCAAAAATGCAGTTACCGCAGTTTTGCGGGCAACCCTCGATATGCATTGTCATCCTGTTTATCTTGTGTTTCAATATTTACATTTTTACTCCTTCGTTTCCACCCTGTTCATGTACGTTATTAACATTTACATTTTGACTCATCCGTTACCATCCGTTGTTAGCTCGACTATTCGTAGATTAGTCTAGCTATTCTTGTCACCTCTGACCTTCATTTTAGCCAAATTATGCCCATTTGGCATTAGAAAATCCTGGTTAAAGTTTTGCGTGCAGGTACATACAGGAATTACTTAAAGGCATATAGAAAGGCATATAGTCCCATAACTCTGACCTATCAGAGAGAATAAGATTCTTTGCTCTGACCTTATCAGAGAGAATAAGATTCTTTGCTCTGACCTTATCAGAGAGAATTCGATTCATTGCTCTGACCTTATCAGAGAGAATAAGATTCCTTGCACTGACCTTATCAAAGAGAATAAGATTCCTTGCTCTGACCTTATCAAAGAGAATAAGATTCCCTGCTCTGACCTTATCAAAGAGAATAAGATTCCCTGCTCTGACCTTATCAAAGAGAATAAGATTCCTTGCTCTGACCTTATCAAAGAGAATAAGATTCCTTGATCTAATTTCATCAAAGAGAATAAGATTCCCTGCTCTGACCTTATAGAAGATTCTCTATCTAGGTCTTAGCAAACAGGTATAGTCTCCTAGCTTGAATCTTTTGATAAAAATTAAATTCCTGGCTTAGGCCACACTTAGGTCTTTAAAAAAAAAACTGAAAATTACTTACCTGTTAAAGTATGGGAATGTGGCGCCAGCAATTTTGAGATTTTCGCACCCCAGGAAAAAGAAAAATCCACATCCAATGAGTGCCAAAAGATCTAACAAGATTGTCAACTGGATTGCACCTGTAAAAAACGTCAACAAGATTGTTAGATGAATTGCACCAGTCCTGTTAATAATCAACAACACTTTCAACTGGATAGCACCAGTCCTGTTAATAATCAATAAAGTGTCAACTGGATAGCACCTGTAAAATTATTAATAAATAATTTAGCAAGTTATTCTGTCAGCTCATGCACACATAATGTAAAGAGCCTTGTAAAGAAAGTCGTAAAGCTTTCGAAATTCAAACCACCTATAACAGTAATTACTGGCACAGCTTTCATATATGAACTAGAATGTGTCTGTAGGACACAGGGTGTGCCCCCCACTAGTACATTTGTCACAAATAAGGGGAAATAATTCAAATGTTTGCATTCTTAATTGGGTATATAGCCTCAAAAAAAAAAATATGAAAAGGATTCGTTATTCTATACCATATACTTTTTGAGCTATGAGCATCATAAACAAAAAATCCACTATTTTGGCTATTTCAAGTGCCATTATAAAACTCCATAATAAACACTAAGATTCTCAAGAAGAATGCCAAGTGTGCAAGGTCACATTATGATAAAGACTCAAGCAAAGTTTCATGAATTTACATTAAATACTTTCTGAGATAGGCACATAGTTAGGTGAAAATGTGTATTTTTTTACTATTTCAGGGGCCATAACATTAAAAATAGGGGGAGAAGCCAGCAAATAAATAAAAGGTGTGCAAGTTCATATCATGATAAAGACTCGTGTAAGTTTTCATCCATTTATATCATATACTTTTGAGCTAGGTGCGTCACAAAGTGAAAATGTGCATTGTTGACTATTTCAGGGGCTATAACTCTGAAAATAGGGGGCGTAGGCAGATAAATAATAGGAGGTGCACAAGTTCATATCATGATAAAGACTCATGCAAGGTTTAATCAATTTATATGTAATACTTTCTGAGTTAGGCGTGTCACAAGGTGAAAATGTGCATTTTTTACTATTTCAGGGGCCATAACTCTATATACAGGGAGCAGATCCAGATGAAAAATAGGAAGTGCACAAGTTCACATGATGATAAAGACTCATGCAAGGTTTAATCAATTTATATCTAATACTTTTTGAGCTAGGTGCGTCACAAGGTGAAAATGTGCATTTTTTACTATTTCAGGGGCCATAACTCTGGAAATAGGGGGCAGACCCAGATGAAAAATAGGAGGTGCGCAAGTTCATATTATGATTAAGACTCATGCAAGGTTTCATGAATTTATATCAAATACTTTTTGAGCTAGGCGTGTCACAAGGTGAAAATGTGCATTTCTGACTATTTCAGGGGCCATAACTCTAAAAATAGGGGGGCGGAGCCAGAAGAAAAACAGGATGTGCGCAAGATCATACATTGTATCATGATAAACTCATGCAAGGTTTCATCAATTTATATCAAATACTTTTTGAGCTAGGCGTGTCACGAACTTCGGATGGATGGACACACAGACAAGAGCAAATCTATATGCCCCCACCACTCATGGTGGGGGGGGGGGGGGGCGCAAAAATGCCATGAGAAAACCAACATAGTTGGTTTGTGACCAGCATGGATCTAGACCAGCCTGTGCATCCCCTGCAGTCTGCAGATTCATGCTGTTATCACTCACCGATGCCTCTACTATCTTAAGCTGCAATTATTAGTGAGCAATACAATATCCAGAATAGTAATTTGGTGCAAAATTTAAATCTCTTCATTTCTGGCACACACAGAATCAACATGGCTGAAAGTTGTGTCTGGCATGTGGTCAAATTACATAATGTCAAAAATGTGTGACAAATCAATAGCAAACTTCATGAAGGAGTAAAGCGATACTGTCTGGACATGACAAACTGATGACTTAGACAAAAGCATACATCTCCTCAGAACTGGGGAGTGGGGGGGATATAATTACAAGTGTACAAGAAAAACTTCTATTCTCGCTTTTCTCCAAATTATTACCTTAGGTGCTCTGGAAGATATCAGATTTCTAGATAGATAATCAAGTGTCTATGACCAAAATTTAATGTACAAATCAATGAAACAAATGGAGATTAGGAAATAGGAAATCACTATGTACTGTCACAATAAACTATAAAATCTCAGCTATGTGTTAAGTCAAGTCAGTATGATCATCACTTATAAGTATGTAACATTTTTACAGAATGTGTAATATGACCTGGTATTGCACTTGAATATATGCTTATGTAATCATTGTCATGACAATTCTTACATAACGCAATTTGTTTCCCTAACGACATCTTTTTGGCAAATTCAATGCCACCAACACTGAGGGAATGTGGTATTAAATTTTCTGGTTTATCAAACGGGTGCACAAATCAAACTTCAAACAAGCGCGACCTATATATATGTGACCCAGTGCTTCCCCAGAGACAATATGGCGTCTTCCAATGAATACACGCTGGTAAAAAATACTAAGGGTCATTAATCTAACTAGTCATAAGTCAAGTTAATATTCCAGTGTATTTCTTTCTTTAATTCTAGCCAAGTAACTAGTCTTCGTTGTTGCTCATAATAAATTAAGTATTTCTGGGAGTTTTTCAATATTTTTATGACCACTACCTTAGCTGTAAGTCTTACGATAAAAATGGTGGTATACCGTGGTATATACTGTGGTAATAAGGAAACAAGAGGACCATGATGGTCTTGAATCGCTCACCTATCCCCACATGACCCAGTGTTGAACTGAGTATGACGTCGTTATTTCTATTATTTGACATAGTGACCTAGTTTTTGAGCATATGTGACCTAGATATCATCAAGATAAAAAATTCTGACCAATTTTCATGAAGATCCATTGAAAAATATGGCCTCTAGAGAGGTCACAAGGTTTTTCTATTATTTGACCTAATGACCTAGTTTTTGAAGACACGTGACCCACTTTTAAACTTGACCTAGATATCATCAAGATGAACATTCTCACCAATTTTCATGAAGATCTCGTGAAAAATATGGCCTCTAGAGAGGTCACAAGGTTTTTCTATTTTTCGACCTACTGACCTAGTTTTTGACCGCACATGACCCAGTTACGAACCTGGCCTAGATATCATCAAGCTGAACATTCTCACCAATTTTCATGAAGATCCATTGAGAAATACGGCCTCTAGAGAGGTCACAAGGTTTTTCTATTTTGAGACCTACTGACCTAGTTTTTGATAACACGTGACCCAGTTTCGAACATGATCTAGATATCATCAAGGTGAACATTCTGACCAATATTCATGAAGATCTCATGAAAAATATGGCCTCTAGATAGGTCACAAGCTTTTTCTATTTTTAGATCTACTGACCTAATTTTTAACCCCACGTGATCCAGTTTCGAACTTGACTTAGATATCATCAAGGTAAACATTCTGACCAATTTTCATGATGATCCATTGAAAAATATGGCCTCTAGAGAGGTCACAAGGTTTTTCTATTTTTAGACCTACTGACCTAGTTTTTGACCGCACGTGACCCAGTTTCGAACTTGACCTAGATATCATCAAGGTGAACATTCTGACCAATTTTCATGAAGATCCATTGAGAAATATTGCCTCTAGGGAGGTCACAAGGTTTTTTCTATTTTTCGACCTACTGACCTAGTTTTTGACCCCACATGACCCAGTTTCGAACTTAATCTAGATATCATCAAGGTGAACATTCTGACCAATATTCATGAAGATCTCATGAAAAATATGGCCTCTAGAGAGGTCACAAGGTTTTTCTATTTTTAGACCTACTGACCTAGTTTTTAACCCCACGTGACCCAGTTTCGAACTTGACCTAGATATCATCAAGATGAACATTCTGACCAATTTTCATGAAGATCCATTGAGAAATATGGCCTCTAGATAGGTCACAAGGTTTTTCTATTTTTAGACCTAATGACCTAGTTTTTGATCCCATGTGACCCAGTTTCAAACTTGACCTAGATATCATCAAGGTAAACATTTTGACCAATTTTCATGAAGATCTTGTGAAATATATGGCCTCTAGAGAGGTCACAAGGTTTTTCTATTTTTAGACCTACTGACCTAGTTTTTGATGGCACGTGACCCAGTTTCGAACTTGACCTAGATATCATCAAGATGAACATTCTGACCAACTTTCATAAAGATCCCACAAAAAATGTGACCTCTAGAGATGTCACAAGGAAAAGTTTATGCACGGACGGACGCACGCACGGATGACGGACGCTGTGTGATCACAAAAGCTCACCTTGTCACTATGTGACAGGTGAGCTAAAAACCGTGGTATACCGCGGTATTTTTTTCAAGGGGGTACCCAGCCCTAAGCCGCACCATGATAAAACCAACATAGTGCGTTTGCGACCAGCATGTATCCAGACAATCCTGCCCATCCATGCAGTCTGGTCAGGATTCATGCTGTTCGTTTTCAAAGCCTATTGCAGTTAGACAAACCGTTAGCAAACAGCAAAGATCCTGACCAGCCTGCACAGGCTAGTCTGGATACATGCTGGTGTCGCAAATGCACTATGTTGGATTTCTTATGGTGCAGCTCAGATATATTAAACAGTGATTTTCTTTCAGACAAAATCACTGTTTGTCATTCAGATGCACATATTTATAATGCTCAGGCTGCACTCTTGTGATGTAATTCCTTGGCATATGAACTTTTAATACAATGATTTTATTCAAAGACAAAACCCAGTTGTTTGAAATATATTGTTTCTCAATTACATCTTCTTCAAATATGAACTTAATACAGCAATTTTATTCAAAGGCAAAACCACTGTTTGAGATATACTGTTTCTCAATTATATCAACAGAAGTTGCTGATTCAGCAAAATGAGGAATAATGTTAACAGCATGCCTAAATTAGATTACAGTTAATACTATCGCTTCAAAAGACACTGTATTACTCCAGGGACCTTTAGCAAGCGTCTGTTACAAAATATAAGATGTCTTTATGTCTAGGAGACAGAAGCTATTAACTAGAAACTAAAGACTGATATGTCTCGTTTCTGTTACTGGAAAGGATTCTGTGTGAGTTTTCAATATTTTTTTTTCTCAGAGGACCATGCCAATTTAAAACATCCGTGCAGGCTGATCATGATCTGCACTGTTCGCTATTCAGTCAGTAAATTTTCAGTGAACACCCCTTCAAAAAATAAATGGTACTGCTCAAATTGAATGATGGACCAGTCCATTTTAGAAATTTAGCTGGCTAATGGTTAAATGTTCATTTGCACATACCGGTACTGAAGTCTCCAGGCATTTTCATTAACTCATTCTGCCCGCGCGACGCATTAATGCGTCGACCAATTGTTATCTGAATACCGTGTGCCGCTTCTAGGCGGCGTTTTTATTTACATCTGGAAACCGCACGCCGTGTACATGCGTCTTTACAGTAATAGCTCTGAATTCCGCATGACGCATTCAGCCGTCACATTTCATTGGTCTTAAAAAAATCTTTTAGTTCTTTCTAACAAGTTGGACCAATCATTTTTTTTTGTTGCGTAACATTTTTAAAACATAAATAAAACCGGATGTTGTGAAAAAATAAATGCTTTCGTTGAAAGAAGCTGTAAAAGTTCGAGTTATAATTTGTGATTTCTCGAAGCCTGAAAATTACGGATGATTCTTTATATGATCGAAACATAAAAAAATGAATAAATAAATAAATAGATACCAACAAATATTCATTGAGCAATGACAGTTAAAATAATGCAACCCAAAAGTATATACTTTTTCGCCCGTCGCTATGCGGCAAATTATGCCATCTGCGGGATCCCTATATTATATAATATTATGGAAAACTATTTTACGGCTAAATGAGTTTATTCTCATTATTATCATTCTTACGTTTTATTACAATAAAATTATCATTAAACATTGTGCCAGAATTTCATTTAAATCTGTCAAAATTTAACAGAAATAGATATAAAACATAGCTATGAAGCTATAAAGGGCGTTGAGTATATTCTTTATAAGTACGGTCCTAACATTTGAGTGCGGAAAATATTGAATTATAAATGATCGGGTATTGTTATAAAAAATACACTTCAGTAAAGACAGACATGCATAATTACCGTACAAATATAATGTGTAAGTATCATACCGAAATGCAAAACAAAAATTTCATAGAATTATTTTACCCTTTCATACCGCGTGAACATTGTCATATCTTCGCGTCGTGACCGTGAACGCACACAACATTGCCTGAACAAAACTGGTAGAATTGTGGATTATATCATTTTACAAGTTAGATTAAACTTAATCTTCAGCTCATGCACACCAGATCTTTGATTCTTACCTATGCGATATAACAATGCTCATGTGTGTATAAAAAAGTAAAAACATCTTCGTGGGTATTTATTTATACATCTATTTATTTTGTTGTTAAACTTGAGACTGTCTCTTGATCTATAGATTAAAGTGTTAATAATAACTCCATGGTTCATACAGAATATCAGAGACAAAATTCAAGTACTTTTCAAGGACTTTTTACAATTTTTCAAGCACTATTTATTTTCAAAACCACGACCTAATCTGAAAAACTTTTATTATGTAATGCAAAAATAAAACAGCAATCACTTGTCACACCTTTGAAAATGACGTAATTCGATTATTAGATTGATGTAATTCACTATTTTGCTGAGGTTTATCACTATTCTTGTGATTTTTTAGCGCACTCCTACTAATGATACCTCAAAATTTTGTCACACGACGTACAAATACACTTCGTTCTGTCTGCTTTATAGGGCTTCAGCCACTGTTTATATTCGTCTTTTGTCTCCCACTTACTTGAGTAAACATGTTTATTTTTCTTACTCATTTTAATTCACTGGAAACACTCGCAAATAGGACGGATTACACCAAACCGGAAGTGACTACTCAGTGTTACATGTGAAGTAGTCCAAAATGTAGTTCCATGCTATGGATGAAATCTGGTATAATGAGTGACATGAGGAGGTGACAGTTAAATTTTTGGCTTATGTTTATTGCTTATAGTATTGAGAATAGATCTAGACCATTTTCATTGTAAATTTCTTGGAATAAGTTTTATTCTTTGCGAAAAATGTCTACCTACGCATAACTGCTAAACGGCTGTTTTCATGGGGGCATTTTTAGAGGGTGATGTTTCTCAGAACAGATTATTTTTCTTATATTCAACATAACATGTCAATATTTTTCTATTTTTGATAAGAAGACATGTTATACTAAATGACCATATATGGTTTTCATATCATTGAAATGCTCTAAAGTGCTGAAAATGAGGTCTGAATGTTTTGTTATTAATATGAAATAAATAAGGACTTGAATTGGTAGAGTGTAACCTATAAGTTGTGCAGGGGTAAAAATTTAAACTTGTTTAGATGTGGCTGTAAACAGGCTAGTTTGGCCAGATTATGATAGAAGATGACAATTTCAGTGCAATTTAGCAGAGAAAAAGAAGAAAAACTAAAAATATTTCAAAATCACTGTTTTGGGTGTATTTATTTCAAAAAATGCATATTTATTGACTAAATATTGGTATGTTTTAGGTGTCAGGGGTGAGTTTGGGTATATTTTACAGTAACAGTGTGTGATTTGAGTGCAGTTTATGGTAAAACTTGATAAAATATGGCAAAAATAAGCTCAAGCAAGGAAAAGTGGTCAAAAATGATGTCGCGACAGCTTTTTTCCAGGAAATTTGGCGCGCTAGCATACGTTACTGAAAAAGCCATAAAACCTTGAAAATTGATTGTATCAAACTGAAACTGGTATTTTTTCATGCATTTAGGTTACTGGTACAATTTAAGTGAAAATAACACATTTTGAGTATGAAAAATGTTTCTTTAAGGACGGATTACACCAAACCGGAAGTGACTACTCAGTGTTACATGTGAAGTAGTCCAAAATGTAGTTCCATGCTATGGATGAAATCTGGTATAATGAGTGACATGAGGAGGTGACAGTTAAATTTTTGGCTTATGTTTATTGCTTATAGTATTGAGAATAGATCTAGACCATTTTCATTGTAAATTTCTTGGAATAAGTTTTATTCTTTGCGAAAAATGTCTACCTACGCATAACTGCTAAACGGCTGTTTTCATGGGGGCATTTTTAGAGGGTGATGTTTCTCAGAACAGATTATTTTTCTTATATTCAACATAACATGTCAATATTTTTCTATTTTTGATAAGAAGACATGTTATACTAAATGACCATATATGGTTTTCATATCATTGAAATGCTCTAAAGTGCTGAAAATGAGGTCTGAATGTTTTGTTATTAATATGAAATAAATAAGGACTTGAATTGGTAGAGTGTAACCAATAGCTAAAAATTGCGAGTTATTATTCCCCGTACTTTTTTAAACGGAAACGGAAACATGCAAACGGTGATATAGTAGAAATAGCACTCTGTAAATATCGATAAAGTGTGGCCATAGACCACTATAATAGCATACGAGTGACCCGATCCTGCAATTTCACGAATTTATTTTCATTTTCTCCGATTTATTTTACGCCTTAAATTCTTTTTGCAAAGCAAAGTTACGGAAAGAATATTTTCAAGGAGTGAAAGGTCAAATTCAAGGAGTTTTTTTCAAAATTCAAGTACTTTTCCAGGTTTTTTAGGGGTTTTGTCATTTTCAAGGAGTTTTCAAGGACTACCATCGAATTCAAGGACTTTTCAAGGCCTGTGCGAACCCTGAACTCAATTATTTCGACAGCTTGTTTGTGATTCTTTAGAAACTCAACAAAATTGTTTCAAAATTCAAATTTTCATAAAGTACATATACATGTTTTCTGAAAATAAGCCCAAAATAATCTTATTTTCAGCACAATGGTTTCTGTCTAAAATAGCTAAAATATTCATTTTATTACATCTTCATACTAAACACATACGCTATTTTTATGAGAAATAACTTTATTTTGATGCGTTTTGATTGCCAGGATGCGTATAAATGAGTAAAACCAGTGTTAGAAAATGACAATAATATAAATTTATAAAATTATTTTTAAGAATTGTTCATATTTCTTGTTTAAATATGTGCATGATAAAATTTAGCATTTTATAAATGTTGTTTAGCCAAAACAATATCTGATGAGAGAATACGGTCATTAGTTTTGTGTCTTTAATTCAACAGTCTGTTGAAATGACTGTACTACAAAGCTGCACGAAATTAACTTTGTTGCGTAGCTACTTCAATTTACTTACAAAGAGTGCAAATTCCATACCTATTAGCACATATTTGATGTCACATGTCACAAATTAACAACAATATCCGAAGCAAAATACTAGGAAATTAATGTTATCTCTCAAAACATCTCTCGGTATTCAGGGTAGATTGGCTTATCAGCCTCCTAGGTGGTTGAAAGATAAATATCAGCAGAGTAGAAGTGGAGATAATGCTTTAGGGCAGAATGAGTCAACTTTCAATTAAAGCTTAAAATGATTTTCTAGAACTATTTGGAAAATGTAATTATTCCATATGAGGTTTAAAACAGATTATGGCTGATTGTAACAAATGTATAGCTAATCTGAGACGACATCTTGTGTCATTTTGTTACGAGAGGTTTTACGCAATTAGAAGTCAATTATTACATCAAATCAATAACATTTGAAATACCAGAAATCTTGCTAAATAATTTTCTGTGACTACTCCACTCACTAATAGACATTATATGCAGCTTAATGTAACAAGTTCATGGGGGTATTCACAGGCTATTCTAATCTATTTTACTGGAGGTGCTGTCATCAAAAAACAACGGCACCGCCTTGCGGGTGCAGACAATCATCTGATTTTTTTGTCTCTGTATAACAGAAATATTGTTGTCCTACCCATGATTTTCTAAGTCCAAAAGGGGCCATAAGTCTTGCAAAAAGCAGCATGGAGTTATGTTTCTTGCTGTACAGAGTCAGCAATTGATGGTGAACAAGTGTTGCAAGTTTTAAAGCAATAGCTTTGACAGTTTAGGAGAAAAGCTGACCTAAACATAAAACTTAACCAGGCATCGCCAACACCAATGCCGATCAAGTGATGACAATAACTTTTTTTTTTCAAAAAATCAGATGAGCTAAAAATTGGCCCATCTTACCAGACCTAGCTTCCTTTTGAAAAGATGTTCAAACTCAAAAATGTTCTGAAATTGTAAGAAAATTTCTTACAAGTTCTCTTACATTCTAAAGAAACCCAAGCTTGGCTGCTGGCAACAAGCATGACCTTAGTGTACTAATATCTAACAAACAGGAAATAATCGGACAGAAGCCATGGTGATTAAGATTTCTGACTTCAAATCTGATGTGCATTTGCCCTTTATCAATGAGGGTTCAAAACCTATAAAGTGGTGTATGATTCTTCAATGTGGGAAAGTTATCAATACTGCATACAGAAGGAAGAATTAAGTGGTTCTATTCTACCTGGTTAAGTGCCTGTGCCTCAAATAATGCATTGGGAGGAGGGGCTTCAGGGGGTGGGGCCGGAGCTTTGAGGGAAGGAGGGGGTGAGGGCAATCTGGGATCTTCTTTCATCATCAAACGTTTGAAAACAGCCATATGACCTAAACTGTTCTGATGTGACTTTAAACCCAATAATACAAAGCAAACAAATTCAAAAATGAATTATATAATTATAACCGATATTATCGAGAGCTAAAACGATATTTTTGTAATTACCTTTAGGTCCCATCTGAAACCTTTTTAATAGAACACCTCCCATCAACACACCAAAAACAGCACCTGGAATTGCAATTCCACCTGAAAATACACGCATAATATTGACAATTAAAAATTATGACAAAACCATCATTTTAAAACGGCTCTGGGTTGCTTTTTTGTGTCAGCTAAACTAAAATCAAAGTCAAGCACTGTATATAAATGTAATATTATATACACTTCTCAAATGCGCTCATTTGATTGGTCGAAAGGGGTGCACTAGCAGGTCCGCAAAAAGCGATATTGACCCACAAAAGTGATAATGACTCTTGCGATATCACTTTTTCTTATATGTATGAAATATGGGCCATTCAAATGAGTGCATTTGAGAAGGGCATATAATATAACAATATTTATAGAACATAAGTCAATAACTGTATAATAATTCTTATCATATCAATATAACAAAGTAGGAAATCAACCAAAATTGGCACGGTGTTTTGGTAAATATCGACCCGTCAGGCAAAACTATCGCAAGCGCCTTAACCAAGGTGTTGAGCCAACGCCGATGCCGTGGTGAGTTGGATAGCTCTACCTAGTCTTCGAATAGTTGAGCTAAAAGTCCTTATAAACAGTAGAGCTATGGACAGGACAAGAAGCAAACCATGTTAACCTTTGACCTCTATGTATAACCTTGACTTTGGAGCTACCTAGGGGTCCGGATCTTGCACATGAAATATCAAATTATGATAGGGAACATTTGTACCAAGTAACTTTAAAATCCCTGGACAAATGGCAGAGCTGTAGACTGGACAAAAAACGAGCTAACCTTTGATCTCTATCTGTGACCTAGACCTTGGAACATGGGGTCTGGATCTTGCACATGACATATTAATTTATGATAAGGGAAATTTGAGCCAAGTAACTTTAAAATCCCTTGATAAAAGGCAGAGCTATGGACTGGACAAGACAAGGACCAAGTTAACCTTTGACCTCTATCTGTGACCTTGACCTTGGAGCTAGGGGTGTTGGTCTTCAGCATAACACACCAACTTATTAAAGGGAACATTTGTGCCAGGTAATTTGAAAATCCCTTATAGATGGCAGGGTTATGGACTGGACAAGAAACAAGCAATGTGAACATTTATGCTAATTAATTTAAAAATCCCTTGATGAATGGCAGTTATGGATTGAAAATGAATCAAGCACTATTTTTTACCTCTTCTTAATCTTAAAAGCTAGGTGTTTGGTTATCCATATAATTCATAAAACAGGATCAATCACATGGCACTTCAAAGTATGATTCATGTGAAAAAAGTATCAAAACTTCAACCCGAAAATTTATTTAACTGAGGGCATGACTGAGGAGACTGGTACAAAATTTATGCTCTTAGTTTCATATGATGCAAGTGTTATAAGGAATAACTATTTTAAGTGAATAAAGCTATTATGTAATAATACAAACGAAGTAGAAGTGCAAGAAACTTTTAGCAACCAAACTGAAGACGTGGAAGCCGGTGCCAGAAAGACAATAATAGCTCGCCATACACTTAGTACAGTCAAACCTAAAATGTTCATTTGTTTACATAATTCTTTTAGCAGGAACGTATCATATACTTACATCTTCTTACACTTTTCCTGTAACAATTCCTTCAAGGCCATATATGTGAGTCACAAATCTGTGCAAAAAATGTGAACTTCTTGGTGTGTTTTTGGAAAACTGCAGAGTTCTACTTCATATATTTCTCTACAAAAGAAAAATATTTCCTCACATGATGTACATAAAAGCCAATTTTTTAATGCAAAAAATATGTTAAGACAATATTTAAAATTCAAATGAAATTCTAGTAAATGAAAGTCTACATCAATTATAAATGTATATAAAATTTTATAAGCTGTTCAGTTGGGAGCATTTGAAAGGATACAAATCTCTGCTGGCAGGACCTGATAACATATCTAAATGTAACATGTATATCAGAATTGTACGTTGTAGCAATTGTTTCCATGTGTGTGATGTGATGCCGTGTTAAAACATTTACTGTTCAAACAGTTGCTTTCCTACTTGTCAATTTTGTTCTTTCTGTGAATGTTAGCAGCATTGGACCAAGTGAAACAAGTGATGAAAGACTTAGTGATAATAAAACAAGAGGGCCATGAAGGCCCTGTATCGCTCACCTGACCTATTGACCTAAAGATCATCAAGATTAACATTCTGACCAAGTTTTATTAAGATATGGTCATAAATGTGGCCTCTAAAGTGTTAACTAGCTATTCCTTTGATCTGAACTCGTGACCTAGTTTTTGACCCGACATGATCCAGATTCCAACGTGTCCTAAAGATCATCAATTTTAGCATTCTGACTAAGTTTCATGAAGATACAGTCATAAATGTGGCCTCTACAGTGTTAACAAGTTTTTCCTTTGATTTGACCTAGTGACCTAGTTTTTGACCCCACCTAACCCAGATTTAAACTTGACCTTAAGATCATCAAGATTAACAATCTGACCAAGTTTCATTAAGATATGGTCATAAATGTAGCCTCTAAAGTGTTAAATAGCTTTTCCTTTGATTTGACCCGGTGACCTAGATTTTGATCCAACATGACCCACATTCGAACTTGTCCTAAAGATCATCGAGTTTAACATTCTGACTAAGTTTCATGAAGATACAGTCATAAATATGGCCTCTAGAGTGTTAACAAGCTTTTCCTTTGATTTGACCTGGTGACCTAGTTTTTGACCCCACCTAACCCAGATTTCAACTTGAGCTATAGATCATCAAGATTAACATTTTAACCAAGTTTCACTAAGATATGGTCATAAACGTGGCCTCTAGTGTAAAATAGTTTTTCCTTTGATTTGACCGGGTGACCTAGTTTTTAATCCTACATAACCCAGATTCAAACTGGACCTTAAGATCATCAATGTTAACATTCTGACCAAGTTTCATGAATATACAGTCATAAATGCAGCCTCTACAGTGTTAACAATCTTTTCCTTTGATTTGACCTGGTGACCTAGTTTTTGACCCTAGATGACCCAATATCGAACTCGCCCAAGACTTTATAAACTTTAAGGATAACACTCTGATCAAGTTTCATTAAGATTGGGCCAAAATTGTGACCTCTAGAGTGTTAACAAGCTTTTCCTTTGATTTGACCTGGTGACCTAGTTTTTGACCCCAGATAATCCAATATCAAATTCTTCCAAGATTTTATTTGGGGTAACATTCTGATAAAGTTTCATTAAGATTGAGCCAAAAATGTGACCTCTAGAGTGTTAACAAGCTTTTCCTTTGATTTGACCTGGTGACCTAGTTTTTCACCCCAGATGACCCAATATCGAATTAGTCCAAGATTTTAATAAGGGTAACATTCTGACTAAGTTTCATTAAAATTGGGCCAAAAATGTGACCTCTAGAGTGTTAACAAGCTTTTCCTTTGATTTGACCTGGTGACCTAGTTTTTGACCCCAGATGACCCAATATCGAACTCGTCCAAGATTTTATTGAGAATAACATTCTGACCAAGTTTCATTAAGATTGGGCCAAAAACATGACCTCTAGATTGTTAACAGTCAAATAGTTGACGACAGACGGACGACGGACACAGGTCGATCACAAAAGCTCACCTTTGAGCTCAGGTGAGCTAAAAATCCTTGGTGTTAAGGGGAAATCACACAAAACCAGACAGCAATTATGACTATTTACACTAAACAAATTCTTAAATTGCGTATCACAGCGGAGCTTTCTGGCAAAAAACAGCCCTGATCTATATAAAGAATGAATTTAATGTACATCACTGCCTGCTGAATGTTCCAAACTGGCTAAATTTCTGCAGAATTGAGAATCTACAATTGGTTCTTCTAATTTTTCCAGTGACTAATATCAATTGAAGTGACCCTTCTCGTGATCGAACCAGTATCTTCTGTGTGATTGGAAAGCCTGCGGCCGAACCACATCAGAAATATAACTCAAGCTAGTCCTAATATCTCAGATTCAATACTTATTCAGTTTAAATGATTGCATGACTGCAAGAAAGTGTGAAATGTAGAAAAGTGTCCCTCTAAGCAACTTTTCTATGAACATTAACATCACAATCTCCTTTCCCCATACTGAAACTGTCAAAATGTAATATAAAACCTAACTAGATGTGTAGACACAGGTGCCCCCCCACCCCCCTGCCACTGTAACATGGTTTTATGACTAAATCATTTTTAAGATGTTTGCAGCACAAACTTTTAAGAACCTTATGTGTATTTTTCACTTAGTTAGCCATAACTCTGGCCTAGCTGAGTAAAATCCTAAAGAGAACACTTCACAGGCTATAAAACAATCCTCTAATGTTTTATGATTTTAGGTCAAGTACATATTAACATACATGTTTCCCAAATTTTTTTTTTTTAGTAAGTCTGGACAAGAAGTCTGGTCTTGTGTAATGAAAAAACTTTAAAAAAAATAAGTTAGGGGCCATAACTCCTACATGATTCAATGAATTCGGACGCGAAACCCAGGCGCACAATTGCACATGCTGACCAACATTCCTGTAAACTTTGGTGATACTATGTCAAATACTTTTGGAGCTACGTGCGACACAACATTAAAATGACCAATTTTTTACTAAGTCAGGGGCCATAACTCCTACACGACTGAATGAAGCCGGACGCGAAACCCCAGCTGCATATCTACACATGCTGACCAAAATTCCTGTAAAGTTTTGTGACTCTACGTCAAATACTTTTGGAGCTAGGTGCGACACAACATTAAAATAATCAATTTTTACAAAGTCAGGGGCCATAACTCCTACACGACTGAATGAATTCGGACGCGAAACCCAGGCGCACAATTGCACATGCTGACCAACATTCCTGTAAACTTTGGTGACACTATGTCAAATACTTTTGGAGCTACGTGCGACACAACATTAAAATGACCAATTTTTTACTAAGTCAGGGGCCATAACTCCTACACGACTGAATGAATCCGGACGCGAAACCCCAGCTGCATATCTACACATGCTGACCAAAATTCCTGTAAAGTTTTGTGACTACGTCAAATACTTTTGGAGCTAGGTGCGACACAACATTAAAATAACCAATTTTTACAAAGTCAGGGGCCATATCTCCTACACAACTGAATGAATCCGGATGCGAAACCCCAGGTGCAGAACTACAGATGCTGACCAACATTCCTGTAAAGTTTTGTGACTCTACGTCAAATACTTTTGGAGCTAGGCGCGACACAACATTTTCGGAAGGACGGACGGACAAGAGCAGATCTATATGCCCCCACCACTCATAGGGGGGCACAAAAATCAAGTCTTACGTATGTAAAATGTGTCATAACAAACACTTTGAATAACAAAGCTATCAACCACAATGTCTGTTAAAATTCCTTGCTTTACTGACTTCCAGATCTGAAGCAACGTTAACTGTTTTCAAGTAAAATTTAGTACAGTAAGCTGTATTCCGAGTGGGAATTATTAGGTCAGATTGTAGCTAAAAATTGGCTGTAATCTGACCTAATAATTCTCACTTGGAATACAGCTTACTGTACCAATTATTAGGAACAAAATCCTGTCCAATTTCAAAGTAACAGATTGCTAATGTAATCTCACTACCACACATGCTTCAGAATGTAGTCATTATGGTAAAACTGGCTGAAATAATGTTATTCCAATATAATTCTAATTTCTACCTGTCTTTCAATTGCCGTTGCAATTTAAACGAAGTCTATTAAATTTTACAGTATCATGGAAAAGTACCTGACTTTTATTAAAAGTATTTACAATGGAATTATTTACCCATCCACGACACCAAACAATTGTCTTCGGTCAAATCTGAGAAGTTGTAGACTTATATATACAGAGGCGGCCAATCCCCGTCTATGCGAAAAACTTTATATTGTCAAAGCATTCTCATTTCAGGTTTTTGGGTACTGAAAATATAAGAAATCCAACAGAATAAGTAAACATACAATTCAGGACCTCAAATATGAAGATTTATGCTCAATTAAGCATTTAAGAAAACCAATATTCAAGTCTAGTGTGTGAAAATCTGCCTGTTTGCCTTCAAAATCTATTACAAGAGGGCCATGATGGCCCTATATCGCTCATCTGTTATCACTGCACTTGAGGACAAGAAGGTCCTCAGTAAAATATCAAAGTCCAAAGGACAGGAACAACAAAGGGAAGAAATTTAACCAAAAAGAAAAAAAATTCTTACAAGGTATAGGTATGTCAAAATACACCTAAAAATTAAAGGTACCATCCATGTTGTACCACAGAAAAGTGGTCTCGGTTTTTCCCTACGGCCAATAATAAAAAAGTTACTAAAAATAAGCTATTTATAGTAACGTAAAAGGGAAGTAATTAAAAAAATAAATATTGTAAGTGAACAAAAGAAGGATCTGCCAAATAAATCTGTTGACATAAATGAAAATTTCAGATCAGTATCTTCATTAGTTATGGAATTACACCCATTTTAATTTGAAATAAAGGAAGGTAATTTGACATAAAATCAGTCCATAGTTATCTACCCTGATTGTCTCTGTCCAACTAATAACAATAATGAAATTTCAAATAAGTCCTATAAGTACTTACTGATATAAATCCATTTTGATTACAATCAGGGGAGGTAATCAGACATAAAATAACTCTGGAACCTACGATTGGATCTGATTTGTCATGGAATCCAAGATTTATTGTTGTTGAAGACATTTTGGAAGTTTGTATCAAATAAAACCATAAATGAAGTCTCTATATGGCTGCAAAAGCCAAAATAGCCAATTTTGGACCTTTAAGGGGCCATAACTCTGGAACCCATGATAGAATCTGGCCAGTTGAAGAAAGGAAGCAAGATATTGTGGTGATACAAGTTGTGTGCAAGTTTGGTTAAAATCAAATCATAAATAAAGCTGCTATTGTGCAGACAAGGTCAAAATAGCTAATTTTGGCCCTTTCAGGGGCCATAACTCTGGAACCCATTGTGGGATCTCGCCGGATCATGAAAGGAACCGAGATCTTATGGTGACACAAGTTTTGTGCAAGTTTGATTAAATTCAAATCATAAATGAAGCTGCTATTGTGCAGACAAGGTCAAAATAGCTAATTTTGGCCCTTTCAGGGGCCATAACTCTGGAACCCATAAAGGAATCTCGCCAGTTGAAGAAATGAACCAAGATGTTATGGTGATACAAGTTGTGTGCAAGTTTGGTTAAATTCAAATCATAAATGAAGCTGCTATTGTGCAGACAAGGTCAAAATAGCTAATTCTGGCCCTTTAAGGGGCCATAACTCTGGAACCCATAAAGGAATCTGGCCAGTTCAAGAAAGGAACCAAGATCTCGTGGTGATACAAGTTGTGTGCCAGTTTGGTAAAAATCAAATCATAAATAAAGCTGCTATTGTGCAGACAAGGTCAAAATAGCTAATTTTGGCCCTTTCAGAGGCCATAACTCTGGAACCCATAATGGGATCTGGCCAGTTCAAGAAAGGAACCGTGACCTTATGGTGTGCAAGTTTGGTTAAAATAAAATCATAAATGAAACCACTATCGTGCAGACAAGGAATTGTTGACGCACGCACGCACGCACGGACGCACGGACTGACAACGGACGACGGACGAAGGGTGATCACAAAAGCTGACCTTGTCACTATGTGACAGGTGAGCTAAAAATATGCCAATTTCAGGCCTGATCTGTTCAATTTAAAGTCCGTAAACTGATTTTTCTTGAACTGATTATGATTACACATATTTCACTATTCAGACTGTGTGTAATGTGTAAATTCAAGTATCCAAAAGAGCAATTTAATGTAAACAAGAATAGAAATTTCAGAAGAGAAGATTTTGAATTAAAGTTCTTCACACAGTCACATATAGAAAACTAACAAATTAATGTGGCCTGAAGGAATTTGATACAGGATCACCCACAGAAAATTGCAGTGAAATTATTTTCTAATCAAACAAGTACTTTTCACAGCTTTACACTTTTCCATATAGGGAAAACTTGCCCCATCCCTGGCAGTCTTATTCTTTAAGAAAACAAGGAATTTTGCAGCCAAATTATTTTGAAATCGAGCTAGATGTTTTGGAGAAGATAATTATGTTTATTTAAAGCCATAGAGAGAAAACTAGCCATGACCCCAGGTAGCCATGTTCTTTTTGAAAAATCAGGAATTTGAAGAGTGTCAGCCAAGAACTAAGAAAAGGAAAAAATTTTAATAAATCATTTTATGTAAGCCTTTATGAGAAACTAGCCACACCTCCTAGCAGTCATGAGATTAAATGAAACAAAATTATTTGAAAGTATTTGGTGAATGGCTATACAAGGAACACTGCTTTGAAATTATTTTCAAGTCAAGCCAGATGTTTCAAACCTGAAGATTTTCAAAGTTTTCTATACATCAATACTGGGAAAACTAACCTACACCCTTCCCCACTCCACACTAGCCTGTCCCTCTCCCACTCCCTTTTTTTTAATGCAAAATAATGATCTGAAGGAATTTGGGAAATGGTAACGTAAGGAAAATTTCTGTGTAATTATTTTAAAACTGGACAAGCAGTTTCAGAAAAGATCTTCCAAAGTTTTCCATAGAACTATACTAGGAACATTAGCCTGGACCTATGTGTTTTTTTTTTGTTTGTTTGTTGTTGTTTTTTTCCGTATAGATCACCCAAGGAAAATTTCTAGGATAGTATTTTAAAATGTTTTCTGTGAAGAATATTGTAACGTTTCTCCTTTTAGTTGCCATTGCAACAAGAATTCTGCTACTCAGTATAATGATAGTCTTGAAATCTGAAATAAGACCTGCAAAGCAAAGAAACAATCCTGTGAAGTTTGGCTGAAATAGGCATAATGGTTAAAAGGAGATAGAGAAATTTTGGATGATATATGGATGAAAGACCACCAATGATCCTATAAGCTCACAATGAGCACTTTGTGCTCAGTTGAACTGAAAACGACTTTAAACTAATTAAGAACTAGAGCAGTCACAGGACATAGCACACTCGACTATTTCAATGCTGGATAGTAAAACTGGATAGGGAAACTGGATACTGAAACTGGATAGTGAAACTGGATACTGAAACTGGCCGCATCTGAGGAAGCTGGAGCTCCAAAAAGAACAAGCAAATTCCATGAACTGGTATCCCCTGCCGAAAGGGTTTGTGGTGAGGAATGGCAAAAAATATGTTTGGCAAAAGGGGGTGTGACCAAGACAAGTGGGTTACCAGGTGTGGGTGCGCAACTTCATATGTTTATAATTAATAGTTCATAGAAAAGAATGGCAGTTTGGTAAGTTCGTTATGTACAAATATGTGGATTTTTAGACAATTAAAGGGCAATAAGTCTGAAGTTACAAAAGAAATCCCTACGAAATTGTGTGTGCACAACCACATTATAGTGCTCAAAATTCTGTATAAGTTTCATAGTTCAAGGTCGAATAAATCAAAGTTATGTTGCAGAAACTGCCATATCTATAGATCTATAGTACCCTATATAGTTAACACTAGAAACTTCTAAGGGCCATAACTCTGGTGTTACTAGGGCAATCTGACTGAAACTTGATGGGCGCCATAACCTCATACTGGTAAACATGTATATGAAGTTTGTTTTTAAAAAATCTAAAATAAGGAATGATTTTCTTTTTTTTTTTGAGGGGGGTGGGGTGTGATCAAGGTAAGGGGGTGACCAGGTGTGGGTACACAACTTCACATGTTTACAATAAATGTTCATGGAAAAGAATGAAAGAAATTTAATGAAATTCTACCAAATGGTAAGTCTGTTATGTACAAATATGTGGATTTTTATAAAATTAAAGGGCAATAACTCTTAATTTACAAATAAATGCGAACGAAATTGTGTGTACACAACCATATTATGGTGATCTAAATCTGTTTAAGTTTCATAGTTCTAGGTCAAATATATCAAAAGTTCTGATGCAGAAATTGCCATATTTATAGTACCCTATATAGTTAACAGTAGAAACTTCTAAGGGCCATAACTCTGGTGTTTTTAGGGCAATCTGACTGAAACTTGATGGGCCCCAAGAACTCATAGTGGTGAACATGTATATGAAGTTTTATATAAATATTCCCAACCATTTTCTAGATATGGCTCCGGACGGACAACGCCAAAACTATATCCCTCCGACTTTCGTCGGGGGATAATAAAGATATTGGACAGTAGCTTGAGTCTGTGTCAAAAGTATTCAGTAAAAAGAGAGATAAAGATAAAGTGTATCAAAACATTACATACATATAATTCTAAGCAAAAAGGGGGATAATTCATGAAATATTGGTGCAAGAGTAATTTCTGCACCTTATGTCATATTATGTGGGAGATGACTGGAATAACAACTTCAAGTTTGAAACAAATCCTTTTAGTAATAACTGAGATATAGTGAAAATGCATCAAAATTAACCTGAAATTCTATGTAAAAGGGGCATATTTCATGATATGTTGGTACATATGTATCAGAGACATGGACCCTGTGTCATAAATTGGGTGATAAGGTGGAACAACGACTTTGAGTTTGAATCAAATCCATTTCTAAACAACTGAGATGGAGAAATTGTATCAAAACTTTAACCTAAAATTCAAGGTAAAGGGGAAGATAATTCATGAAATACTGGTACCAGAATTCTGGACTTTATGTCAAATGATGTGTGTGATAAGGTGGAACAACTACATACAGGTTGAATCAAATCAATTCAGTAATATCCGAGACAGAGTGAAAGAGCATCAAAGCTTTGAATCTGAAATTCTAAATAAAAAGGGGCATAATTCAGGAAATATTGTGGCAAGAGTTATGACCCTTGCATAATATGATGTGAGTGATGATGTTGAATAACTATTTTAAGTTTGAATCAAATCCATATAGTAATACCTGAGATAGAGTGAAAGTGCATCAAAAATCTAACCTGAAATTCTAAGTAAAAGGGGGCATAAATATTGGTACCAGAGTTATGGACCTTTTGTCATATGATATGGGTGATATGGTAGAATAACTATTTTAAATTTGAATCAAATCTATTCCGTAATATCTGAGATAGAGTGAAAGCTCATCAAAATGTTCTAAGTAAAAGGGGGATAATTCATGAAATATTGGTGTTAGAGTTATGGCCCTTGTGATGTGCGTGGTGATGAGCAATAACCATTTAAAGATTGAAACAAATCCATCAAGTAATTATAGAGATTAAGATAAAGTGCATCAAAACTTTAACCTAAGTGCATACACAGGACGCCAATGCCGGGTCGAGTAGGACAGCTCTCTACACATTGTATAGTCGACTAAACCTTACCTAAAGTCTTTTGCAATCTGTCTTGTGTGAAAATTCTGCCAAATTATGTGAGAAACTAAGCATCCACTGCGAATTTTTCAACTGGACAGACACATAATAGTCTGACAGACTGGTACACACATCACTGTCCAACAGACCTGTAGAAATAATATTATATACGGTATGGTAGTGGTTAATTGGTATGAAAATATAATGCTTCATTTACTGTAATTATGGAAGCATCCATCAATTCTTAAAATACCAATGTAGTCGTACTCAATCCAAAACTAGAAACCTGATAAGATTCTGTAAGTGAAAATTTCTATGAAAGCAAGGGCATTTCAGTATGTATTTTTTTAATTAAGTTAGCTCCCTTCAATTGTAAAATCTGTTTTATAGAAGATTGGACATTTGTTGCTGCGTTTTAAAGTATTGATATGTAACTCTAAATGCAGTTTTTAAGTGGTAAATTATTCTTAACAAAAATTATCTGGTTACTTATTAGATATTTCTATGACTGCCATGAAATCCAAATTTCCACCATGGTTCCCTCATAAACCATAATTTATAGAACAAAGACCTGCATCTCTTCTTCAGTTCTGAACTAATTGTCTGTAGCCATTCTGCTTTACTGTTACTTCACACTACAAAAGAAGAGACACTTTTCAGAGTGTTTAGAAAGAAATATATTATGAGAAGCAATTTTACAATTTAATGATAATCATCTAAAACTCCTAACTTGTAACTTGAAACTATAAAAAGTTTCCTTTTAAGAAATTTCATGCAATGATATTCGTAAGTGAATCTATGTCAAGGGGCCTCCGTGGCTGAGTGGTTAAGGTTGCTGACTTTAAATCACTTGCCCCTCATCGATGTGGGTTCAAGCCTCACTCGGGGCACTGAATTCTTCATGACAGGAAGCCATCCAGCTGGCTTACAGAAAGTCGGTGGTTCTACCCAGGTGCCTGCTCGTGATGACATAATGCATGAAGGGGCACTTGGGATCTTCCTCCATCATCAAAGCTAGAAAGTCTCCATATGACCTAAACTTGTGTCGGTGCGACGTTAAACCCAACCAAAAAAAACAACAAGAGGACCATGATGGTCCTGAATCGCTCACCTCTTCCCACATGACCCAGTTTTGAGTATGACATCGTTTTTTCTATAATTTGACATAGAGACCTAGTTTTTGAGCTCATGTGACCCAGTTTTGAACTTGACCTAGATATTATCAAGATAAAAATTCTGACCAATTTTCATGAAGATCCATTGAAAAATATGGTCTCTAGAGAGGTCACAAGGTTTTTCTATTATTTGACCTATTGACCTAGTTTTCGAAGGTACGTGACCCTGTTTTGAACTTTACATAGATATCATCAAGGTGAACATTCTCACTAATTTTCATGAAGATCTCATGAAAAATATGGCCTCTAGAGAGGTCACAAGGTTTTTCTATTTTTATACCTACTGGCCTAGTTTTTGACCGCACGTGACCCAGTTTCGAAACTGACCTAGGTATCATCAAGGTGAATATTCAGATCAATTTTCATGAAGATCCATTGAAAAATATGGCCTCTAGAGAGGTCAAAAGATTTTAATAATTTTAGACCTACTGACCTAGTTTTTGATAGCAGCTGACCCAGTTTCAAACTTGACCTAGATATCACCAAGATGAACATTCAGACCAACTTTCATACAGATCCCATGAAAAGTATGGCCTCTAGAGAGGTCACAAGGTTTTTTTATTATTTGACCTACTGACCTAGTTTTTTAAGGCACATGACCCAGTTTCAAACTTGACCTAGATATCATCAATGTGAACATTCTGACCAATTTTTATGGAGATCCATTCACAAGTATGGCCTCTAGAGAGGTCACAAGGTTTTTCTAATTTTAGACCTACTGACCTAGTTTTTGACCGCACATGACCCTGTTTCGAACTTGACCTAGATATCATCAAGATGAACATTCAGACCAATTTTCATACAGATCCCATGAAAAATATGGCCTTTAGAGAGGTCACAAGGTTTTTCTATTATTTGACCTACTGACCTAGTTTTTGAAGGCACGTGACCCACTTTCGAACTTGACCTAGATATCATCAAGATGAACATTCTGACCAACTTTCATACAGATCCCATGAAAAATATGTCCTCTAGAGAGGTCACAAGGTTTTTCTATTATTTGACCTACTGACCTAGTTTTTGATGGCACGTGACCCACTTTCGAACTTGACCTAGATATCATCAAGATGAACATTCTGACCAATTTTCATGAAGATCTCATGAAATATATGGCCTCTAGAGAGGTCACAAGGTTTTTCTATTTTTAGCCCTACTGACCTAGTTTTTGACTGCACGTGACCCAGTTTCGAACTTGACCTAGATATCATCAAGATGAACATTCAGACCAACTTTCATACAGATCCCATTAAAAATATGGCCTTTAGAGAGGTCACAAGGTTTTTCTATTATTTGACCTACTGACCTAGTTTTTGATGGCACGTGACCCAGTTTCGAACTTGACCTAGATATCATCAAGGTGAATATTCTGACCAACTTTCATGTAGATCTTGTGAAATATATGGCCTCTAGAGAGGTCACAAGGTTTTTCTATTTTTAGACCTACTGACCTAGTTTTTGATGGCACGTGACCCAGTTTCGAACTTGACCTAGATATCATCAAGGTGAACATTCTGACCAATTTTCATGAAGATCTTGTGAAATATATGGCCTCTAGGGAGGTCACAAGGTTTTTCTATTTTTAGACCTACTGACCTAGTTTTTGATGGCACGTGACACAGTTTCGAACTTGACCTAGATATCATCAAGATGAACATTCTGACCAACTTTCATAAAGATCCCATGAAAAATGTGACCTCTAGAGTGGTCACAAGCAAAAGTTTACAGACGGACGCACAGACGGACGGACGACGGACACCGCACCATCACAAAAGCTCACCTTGTCACTTTGTGACAGGTGAGCTAAAAACAAACAAATAAAAAGAATTTACGTCAGTAAGTAGAAGGTTTAGACTAAACAAGAAAAAACAATACTAAAATAATTGCCGTTCAAAATTTATGTCACTTTAGATTTTCCTTGAAATTAATTTCCCCTGTTATTTTGCGTATCTGAATAATTACAAAATCAATGCATGTAATGCAAATTTGTTGAACAGAAAGGAAAAATGTTTACGGATACTCTTAAATTGTTTTTACCCTGCTAAATTTTTATCATGCACTTGACTATCTTTCAATTTGGACAGTACCATTAACTGTTAGTGTTAACAGGGATTTTTACCAAAAAGATACTGACTGAATGGCAAACAGAGCAGATCTTGATCAGACTGCAAAGACGGCTTATGCTGATCATGATCTACAATGGTCATAAAGTCAGAATCAATTGTGTCCATTATTGTAAGGGTTAAGGGACCAATGATAGAAAGAGGAAGAACAGAACAGAAAATATCTGGTATGAATCAAATCTCGGCCATCAAATATCTTAAACAGGCTGCTGGTGTAGTATATCATTATACCTGAACAGAAACCTAAAACCTTGACTTGTTTCTTAACTGTTTTAGTATAAATTTCTGTGAAAACAAAACTGTAATTTACCAAAATATGAATAACTATTTTAAGTTTGAATCAAATCCATATAGTTATACCTGAGAAAGAGCGAAAGTTCATCAAAAACCTGAAATTCTAAGGTAAAGGGGGCATAATTCAGGAAATATTGGTACCTGAGTTATGGACCTTATGTCATATGATATGGGTGATAAGGTAGAATAACTGTTTTAAATTTTTATCAAATCTATTCAGTAATATTTGAGCTAAGGTGAAAGCGCATCAAAATGTTCTAAGTAAAAGGGGGATAATTCATGAAATATTGGTGTTAGAGTTATGGCCCATGTGATGAGAGTGGTGATGAGCAATAACCATTTAAAACTTGAAACAAATCCATGAAGTAATTATAGTGATAAAGAGAAAGTTCATCAAAACTTTAATCAAAGTGCATACACAAGGATGCCAATGCCGGGTTGAGTAGGACAGCTCTCTACACTTTGTATAGTCAACTAAAACTTACCTAAAGTCTTTTGCAATCTGTCTTAGTAAATGTAAAAACTCTGCCAAATTATTTGAGAATCTATGCATCCATTGCAAATTTGTCGACTCGTCAGACACGTAATAGCCTGACAGACTGGTACACTCATCACTGTCCTACAGACCTGTAGAAATAATATTATACAGTATGGTAGTGTTTAATTGGAATGAAAATATAATGCTTCATTTACTGTAATTATGGAAGCATCCTTCAATTCTTAAAATACCAGTGTAGTCATACTCAATCCAAAACTAGAAACCTGATAAGATTCTGTAAGTGAAAATTTCTATGAAAGCAAGGGCATTTTAGTATGTATTTTTTAAACTGAGTTAGCTCCCTTCAATTGTAAAATCTGTTTTGTAGAAGATTAGACATATGTTGCTGCTTTTTAAAGTATTGGTATCAGTTCAGCTCTTATGTAACTCTAAATGCAGTTTGTAAGTGGTAAATTATTCTTAACAAAAATTATCTGGTTACTTATTACGTATTTCTATGACTGCCATGAAATCCACCATAGTTCCCTCATACACCATATAAAACAAAAACCTGCATCTCTTCAATTCTGAATTAATAGTCTGTAGCCATTCTGCTTTACTGTTACTTCACACTACAAAAGAAGGGACACTTTTCAAAATGTTTAAAAAGAAATATATTATGAGAAGCAATTTTACAATTTAACGATAATCATCTAAAACTCCTAACTTGTAGCAAAGAGTTATAAAAATAAATAGATCGGCAACTTGAAAGGCAGACAGAGCAAATCTCGCCACCATTCCGCGGCTGCAAACGAGATCTCGTTACCGGAAGTTCTCCATGCGCCATTTTGTATATAATATGACACTGTCAATTATTAATTATCACCGTAAGATCACGCATTTTTTGAAAGTAAGAAACATGTATTTTGTGCTTAAGACTATTTCATATATTAAACAAATGTTGTTTTAGAAGCTAACATGTATTTTACATGTAGTTTGAAAGGTACAGATTGCAACTCCCAAGCTCGCTTCACTAAGATAACGCCGAATCATGCTCGGACGCGAGATCAAGCGAGATTACAGCCAGTTGCCATTCTGTGTACTTTATACTTCTTTGCTTGTAGCTTGAAACTAAGTTCCCTTTTATGAAATTTCATGCAATGATATTCGGAAGTGAATCTATGTCTGTAAGTAAAAGGTTTAGACTAAACAAGAAAAAAAATACCTAAAATAACTTGCGTTCAAAATTCATGTCACTTTGATTTTTTTCTTGAAATTAATTTCCCGTTATTTTGCATATCTGAATAATTGCAAAATCAATGCATGTAATGTAAATTTGTTGAACAGAATAGAAAAAGGAATATGTTTACGGATAGTCTTAAATTTTTTCCCTCTTAAATTTCTATAATGCACTTGTCTATCTTTCAATTTGGCCAGTACATGTACCATTAACTGTTAAAACGGATGTTTACCAAAGACACTGACTGAATAGCAAACAGAGCAGATCTTGATCAGACTGCAAGGATGGCGTAGGCTGATCATGATCTACACTGGTCGCAAAGGCAGAATCAATTGTCTCCAGCATTGTAAGGGTTAAGGGACCAATGATAGAAAGAGGAAGAACAGAACAGAAAATATCTGGTATGAATCAAATCTCGGCCATCAAATATCTTAAACAGGCTGCTGGTGTAGCATGTCATTATACCTGAACAGAAACCTAAAACGTTGACTTGTTTCTTAACTGTTTTAGTATAAATTTCTGTGAAAACAAACCTGTAATTTACCAAAATAGAATTAAGTAAGGGCATCTGTGTTTTTTCTTTCAAATTAAGTTACCTCCCTTCAACTGTAAAGTTGAAAAAAAAACTAGCTTAAGAAGTGCAGTTCGAAGTACAGGAAAATAATTCTAAATACAAATGTTTGGTGTGTTTACTTACCAAATTATTTCATGTCTGCGATACACAATGTTTCCCATATACACCATGCTGAACTGAGACATGCAACTCTTCATTTTCTAAATTTCATGGTCTGTAGCTATTCTGCTTTTCTGTAACTTCACGCCTACAAAAAAAAAGTAGATTTTTTTGGAAAACATTTTGTAAATCCATCAAAGTTCTAAAGATGCACATTCAAAAAGTTATTTCAAATCCTACGTAGGCCTTTAATGAAAATCATTTACACTTCAGTTAGACAGACTGCCAGACATTCCATCAGCAAACATGTGTAAAAGATTATTAGAAGCACTATACCTAACATTATATACTTGAATTTCAAAGTTACATTCAACAAATGTAAGGTTGTATGATAATGGTAAAATCATTCAAACAGATTTAAACGGTGTTCATGTGTCAGAGAACACAAAGGTTTGTAGTATGTGGAAAGGAGTCTGAAAACAAACTATGTGTAATATCAAGAGGTGCGGCAAAAGTCAGTGTCCTTGGTCCAAAGCTTTTTTTCACATAATTATGTTCCTCGCCAGTAATCTCTTCTGGTTACATGGAAACATGTATCAATGATGTACCTTATAAATTCAAAACTGCACCATGGTTCCACCAATCACCATATAGAACAATGCCCTGCATCTCTTCAGTTCTTAAGGTAATGGTCTCCAGCCATTCTGTGTTACAGTTACTTCACACTGCAAAAAGAAATATAAAGTTCAAAGGCGTATTAGATGCACATATACCACAATAAAATCAAGCTGGAGAATTTTAGTTATATAGCTGTAATTTGGTAAAAAAGTGCCAAATAAATAGATCCTATTTTTTCCATTTTTGGCACAACTGAACATCACAAAGAGTCAAATTTTATGGACATTATTTCACTTTTCATAAAATAAGACACTTCATGTTTATATTATTCGCTTGTTTTCAGGTTGTCACTTGAAAACGAAAGTATGGTATTTATTCTGTAGACCGCTTTCTGGAATGCTGCAATACGATAGTACCTGACTTCAATCAGATGACTTGCATTTCACTGCATACTATTCAACACCACCTTTTCTTTTTGTTTTCTTGAAGCAGATGTACATGTATGAATACGTTTTTGAAAATAGATCTCTGACAGAATGAATACCTAGAAACTGTATCAAAATTAATCTGAAGTAGCTCAATTGTATATGAAACAAGGATCAACTTCTTTCATTAGTATATAACCTTTTAGTGGTCTTTTTTTTTCAAATTTAATTACCTCCCTTCCATTGTAAAATTTGTTTTATTTTTAAAAGAAAAACCGTTTTGTCTGTATTCAGCTTTTCTATAACTCTGCAGCTGGATTAGAGGAAAATGGTTCTAAATAAAAACGATCTTCTTACTTGACACATGATTTCTATGCTTCATATCCACAATGTTTTCCCCACACACCGTATTAAACAATTTACAGCTGCATCTTTTCATTTCTCAACTTCATGGTCTGTAGGTATTCTGCATTACTGTTACTTCACAATGCACTGCAAAAGATTTGTTTGTTTTTTGTTTTAAGTTTAATGCTATTTTTCAACAATATTTCAGTTGTGTACTGGCAGGCAGTTAATCTAACCAGTGTTCCTAGATTCTGTACCAGTACAAACCTGTTCTCCGCAAGTAACTGCCAATTCCTCAAACGAAACAGAGCTGAGGGACAAATGATTTCAGACATAATGTCCAGTCAGGGGTGTAACTGTTTCAAGTTATCGCAATTTATAACCCATTTGAGTTATTGGTTAAACTTCCATAACTTGTTTCAGTTATCATAAAATATTACAAAGCCCTCCTGTGCCAATTCCTCATTTTGAATGAAACTAATGCAATTATTTCCTGAATCCTTGACCTTTTATCTTTCCAGCTATGCAGTAAAATGTTTTACACAAGGCTGATAAAGTTTTACGCAAAAGCTTTAAAGCTATAAAACTCTTAATATCTCATTATTATCCCATTATACTTATCAGGTCATGCTCAGACTAAAAGAGAATTTGATTAACCTCAGTTTCCTACTAATTTCACTTTAAAGGTCACTTTGTGAGAACAGCAAAAAGACTTTTTTTAATTAACTTACCTGAGTTAACTATATTTTATAACTAATACAGGTTATAAAATGCTTGAAAAAGTAACTGAAATAGGTTACATAACTTAAAACAGCTACACCACTGACTGATGCCTTTCATCCAATTGTCACAGACAACATGTGCTTCACATGAGGATCTAAGTCGAAACCCCTTGGTCCAAGATCTGCCTGCCAAATAAGAGCCAGTTTAAAAAAAGATGTTTAGTAAATCCATAAGGGGTCTCTACATATATAAGGAAAATATAAAATTTCAATATCTATGCCTTTTAGTTATCATACTTTTAAAGTAAACACTTACCAGAGTAATAAATGTGTTCTTTCCCCTCTCATCCAAAATACAACCTCCTGCATCATTTTATGTATAGTATGTCACAGTGTCTTATGTCAAAGTTCTGTACTGAAAATATGAAATAAAATTGCATTTTCTTATTCAAATGACCAACAGGGAGTCAATGTTGATACAACATGTATAATAAACCCAACTGTATTGAGTGCATGTAGTCCCCTTTAAACAAACGCTGCTTACATCTAATATTAAGCATAAATGCTACAGCAGGGTACTGATTTCATACCCCACCCATCCCTAAAAAACAGTGATTTTTTTCATTGTCAACACATTTTTTCATCCTAGGGGATTACTGAAAGTCACTTTGGCATTTATTTTAATAGACTGTAAACAAACAATCTGAATATTTATATAGAGCTTACACACTATCTACACTATCATTAAAATATTTTAGGACTTCCAGATCTTTCAAATAAAGCCCCACTGCAGTTGCTTTCATCAGTTTCTGGCCATAGGGCCACAGATAAAAGTTGCTATTACTAATAAAGACACAATCATTTGCAAAATAACTGCAACTTTCAATAAGGGGAAGCATAATCTTGCAAAGAAAATTAAATTTACCCTTGACAAGTACTTTACTCTCAAATGATGAGCTGTCAAGCATCCCTAGAGTGCCATTTTTAGCTTATTTTCACACAATATCAGACCATGGTTAGCCTAAATACATCTTTTAGAACACATTTTTACAATTAAGACTGTCTGTCAAACTACTTGTACATGAAAATAACATTTCCAAGCCCAAAATACCTTACTGAAACAGTTTAAAGTTGAAATATCATAATTAAAAATAATTAAAGGGAAACAATTCACTTCTAATATGTACCAATATTTCAATGCTGATAACTCCTAGATTTAATTTTGGCATTTTTCTGATAAAGTCACTATTATCAGCACTGAAAATAAGTTATAAAACATGGACATAATGCTGTAAAGCTATTTAGATATGTCTGAACCTATCCAGACATCATTTTGTAAGAATGAGAAATAAATTTTCCAGCTCTGTCCAACAAAACAGCACACCATAGACTATCATTTGATCTTCAGAATGCCTACATAATGTGACTGTAGTATGAACACTTAAAAGTACAAGTAAAATAGCTATATTTTGCAATATGGATTCCAACTGAACCACACAAACAACACGTTTTACAGGATAAGTGATTATGGGGCAGTGTTTTTTCTCTTGAGACTGTATCACAAACTTTTTATGCTTCTTCAAGTACTTTTTTGACATATACATTTGAGCAGGAAGCTTAAAAATATCTAAATGTTCAAATCTTAATGTAACTCTTGCTTCCAATTCAACTTTTCAGTTATAAACATCTGAAATGAATTAAACATTATCAGTAGTCACATAAAAGGACAAATAAAACAGACAAAAATTGCATCCAGCAGACTGTTATTGCTTCAAGGAAAAGAGAAAAAGTTTCAATATATAATGCAGAAGGTTGTAGGAGCAACTGTTAAGTTATGTCTGTCTAAAAGAATGTATTTCTGTGTCATACCTTTACTATTCTTCAACTATAACCACTCAGGCACTGTCAATAAATAGGTGTCCTCCAGTCCTGTCATAAAATCTTCATGGAACCACAACCGGTCAAGTCTGTATGGAGACCTAAATAAAAGATTCAACAAAAAACCCTTATACATTCATCTAACACTCCACTCCTCCTTATGTCCTACAAACAGAGAAAACTCTGTCTCAAAGCAGACACCAAATACTGCAAGTATCACCTTACATGCAATCACCTGTTTAAAATAATACCTTTGCCAATATAAGGCACCCTTGGTGCTGATTATGATTGAAAATATCTACTTACTGGACTAAATTCCTGTAATTTTATTGCTGAACAACCTAATAGGCTTTGATTATCCTAAAACAATCGAACAGAAGAATGTACAATAACAAAATCTTTCTCCAGAATCAGTTGTTTCAGTAAATTTACTGTGACAAGTGTAGAAAATTGTCTAAATCATGTAGAGCGTGTTCTATTTGGTCAATCGGAAGCCCACTAGAGTTACATTTGTGTATGTACAGTTTACTGCAGGGTTATTTCTTTCTGTTTTGGGAACATAGCCTATATCCCCAATATTGGGAATTTTAATGCATAAATGTTCCAAACTGGGAAATATTTAGTCCCATAGGATATAGTAAGGATGTGTTTAAGTACTTTCTCATACACTCTTTTTTCACATTGTACCACCTTTTTAACAGACTGCTATTACAAGACTGTCCATATTATAATTTGGTCAATGTTTGTGCAATTTTGATGAAATTTTTTTCAGAATGCTGATTGGGGATTTTTGCACTCATTTTGGGAAAAATACATACTTTTTGGCATTGGGAATATAGCCCAATAACGGCTATAAAAATGGCCACAAAAAACCCCTGTACTGTCAAATGGAACAGGCTCAATGTGGGTTGAGTTGAGCGAAAATATGATATTTTTTCAAATCAAAAGGACACGTCTTCATTAAGTCGATAAATTTGCACTGTTTCTCAACATCAGCTTCGATGCAATTGTTAAACATTTTTACAATCGGTACACAAATCATGCAAACAAATCTGTAATAGCAGTAAAATTTAGGCCATATTTTTAAATTGAAATATGCAAGAAATTAAAATTCAGAAATTTGTTTTAAGAAGGTATTTTTTAAAGATTATTCATTTATTAAATTAAGAAGATTTTCAGTAGATTTATTATGCAGATAATATGCAAACAAAATGTGAAGCCAAGCTATATGATAAGATATTAGCACTTTTATGTGCAGATATCATGTGAGATATGTGACATCTGGCATTACCAGCCTATGCTTATACAACTATTCACATAATGTTAACTTTTTTGTTTTTAAAATGAACATTTTAAAGCATGGATTACAAATGTGTGCAATTCAGATGTTAAATTATTATACCCCACACAATGTCCAATGCAATTTTCCCATTAGTTTAACTTGAATAATATATCATATTTACAAGCGTTTTTATATCTTGTGCGCAAAATCTTTATTTTCAATTTCTGTGCATGTGATATTATACAATAATTGCCTTTTGGTGAGGTCGATATGAGCCGCGCTATGAGACAATCAACATCCACGCAGTCTGGTCAGGATCCATGCTGTTTGCTAACGGTTTCTTTAATCGCAATAGACAATGTTGGTTTTCTCACAGGGTTGGCAAGTATTTCCCGGGGGCGGGAATTACCACAGGTATTTCCCGGTAATTCCCGTCCCGGGAAATGATCCAAATTTCACAAAAGTGGGAAATAGTGGGAAATACTCAATATTTGAAAATTTTTGGCATGAAAATTTACTTTTTAATATAAATTAATTCAATAAATTTGCAAACATTTTAGTCACATCGATAAATTAGAAGTAAACAGATGTATGCTAGTTCAATACATGCATGGTCTGACTGGCTAGGAGTGGAACACTCAATTGGTCCATTACATTTTGCCGTATGTGCTCTTAAACGGTCACTCTTGCCACTTACAACAGTTACTGTCTTACAGTCTTTACAAGTCACAGTCTTTTTAGAACCATCTTCAAAAACATCGTAAAAATCCCAAACTGGATCCTTTGGCTTGAACCTCTTCATGTTGACCCTTTCACTTACAAAATCTAACTGGTTATGTGATATGAGTGAGATACCGTCAGACCACGATTAGTGACCATGATTAGAAATCAGCAGAGCTGAAGCTAGATTAAGCATTTTATTACCAGCCAGACAAAAACAGCTTCAGGCTAATAGATTACCTATACATTGTACAGGTAACTGATTATGACAATTGATGGGGCCAACATACAAATGTAGTGTGAAAAGAGTATTAGTCCCAGTTATTGTGAAAAGGTGTTAATAATGTATAATTAGGCATCACAATGTGATGCTCTGATTCTCAATAGTAATAGGCATTTTTGGTAAACAAAAAAGAAAAAAAAACAATTGAAATAAAAATTTAGGACTTGATTTTAGTACATTTAGTGCTTAAAAAGAATATTTATATTATTTGTTTTTAATTGAGAGAAATATTTCATGTTAACTGAATTACATTTGTTTAAGTCTCTGCTCATACAATGAGATGTTGACTTTTCCCCACTATTTCCCACTTTTTTCCCAGGAAATACCTGTATTTCCCACTATTTTCCTGTATTTCCCGCTGTCCTGGTAAAAACTAGTATTTCCCGCTTTTATGCCAACCCTGTTTTCTCATGGCGTGGCTCATGCCTGATAAAAGCAATATCAACCTCGGGCGAATTTATCGACTTGATATCGCTTTAACAGGTCGATAAATCCACATATTGACCACAAATAAAAGGCGACAATTGTTTTATTATTAAACATTAGATACAAATGTCTGCAGCCTTAGGTCATCTTTCGTGGTTAATTGTATACGACATCGCATTATTTTAACGTAATAACGTGTGGACGTCACAGCTGGAGGTCAATACGTGTGTTTGGCTCCACCTTCGAGAAAATACGACTTTCTATCGTTGAACATGTGACTACATCTAGAACAATGGAAAGGACTATAAAATAAATATAGATTTAATGATAAAAACAATAATTTCATATCACATGCGCAACAACGCTATTTTGTTTTTCTGCGAATGTGATATTACATTTTCGTGTCTCCCTATGTGAGATCGATACTTTCGTACTGATTAAAAGGCGACGCGCTTATTTATACATAGGATTAAATTACTTTATCTTGTGTTCAAACATGTGTGAACCCGGCCTATTTTTCTTTTCTGCTTTTGAATGATTTGTTCTACATGCAACATTTTGAAAACAATTTTTCATCAAATATTAAACTGAAACTATCGACACGATATCATTCGTAATTATATTAGCCTTCCGTCCGTAAGTTTCCGGTGGTTTCCGTACAATCGGAATCGGCTATTTCCGTGGTTTGGGCCAGGCCGGGTTTTAGTAATAACCCTCATATTCTTGGGTCAACTTAGTATGATATAAACAGTTGACAATAATATTTTATGATAATTTTCTAACAGATTTTTGTTGTAAAAATTTCAGATTTTCACCATTTTTTAACATATGCAAAATTGATAAAATGGTACATAGGCATATTTGTAATCTTTATGATGATATAAAGCTTTAGTAAAAATATTTATGTTAGCACTTTAAAGAAAAAAGAAATATATTTATTGTGCTTTTCTATTGTTCAAGTTGTACCCCGAACGGGGTATATTACCCCGAACGAGGTAATTTACCCCGATTTGGAGATGTGCCCAGCCTGGTAATCTGTAAATATATCCCGGCACAACCAGTTTTCAACCGCTTAACAAGATTTTCTTGCAGTTTTGTACAAATGCAAGTCCAAATCTTTGGTTTATTGTCTAACACTTTCTATCAGCATAAGTGCTATAAAACATACCATTTAAGTTTCAAGTTTCTAACTGATCGAATCCCTGGCAGGATAATTTTGAAAGTCATCAGTAGGAAGTCATGCTGAAAATTTACAACCTAAATTCAACCACAGGTGGTATTTTCCTTCCAGCAAAATGAAACAGCACTAAACTTTTACTGTAGTTTCATTACAAAATGGCAAACATAATACACCCAAAATTCAAGTCTGGCAACAAACACTAAAACCAACATGGCAGATCAATATACTGTAGGTACACTTGCCTAAATTGGCACCTAAATTACAGGGGGTAGGGTAAAGTAAATGGCAGCCAAAAGTTAGTGCATTATCTAAAGAACTATATCATGTGCTCAATTACTCAAGAGAACCAGGGTGTCGCATCTGCTACACTGATAGCTGTCATATATGACAATGTATTATATAATCGCTAAGCTTTTGACACTCCAAATATTTCAAATTGCTTAGAAAATGAAAAAAATGTTGCAAGGACAGGCATCATGATTGCATTGTCAAAATAATTTAATAATAATATGCTTCACAATTCTGGCAGTAAGCATGTGTTAAGCAATAAACATTAGTGCAAAAGATATATAAATACTGATATTGGCTTAAGCAAGAATAGGTAGTAGACAAGGAAAGATGCAGGTTTTTTAGTAGCCTCACTGTACCATTTCTCGACCCATTTTGCACCATTTACCAAGTAAATAAAGACTATTAAAGTATTTTCACATGTTTCACCGACATTGGCTAGTAGACAGACCCTTTTCAAAGCTGTGTATTCTTATTTTGCATGTTTATTCCACTTCATGAAGTTAAACGGCATTTTTAAATACAGACAGTAATGATAGATATTGACGAACTTCAGAGAACCAATTCTCGACCTTTGACCTTTTAGGCATCATGCCACTAAATCAAAACAAGTTTTGTCAACAGTGTTTTATTGTTTTCACTTGAATAGTACGTGGATAAATATTTATTCTCATCAAAACGAAAAGAAATAAACTAAACAATTAGCATAAAAATCTTGTATCCAGGTATGTAAAGCACCTCTACAGATACCGATAATCTAGTGTTATGTCAACGTTGGTCGAGAGATGGTACCGTTTGAGAATTGGTACAGTGAGGCTAATAAGAAAAACCTCATGAAAACATAGTACTGCTACATAAATGGAATTTATATAATTTTCTAAGTACCAAAACTGAAGGCGAATAGGTTCCTAACATGTTCTGTCTCTGCTGTAAACAGTGAAACAATCACAACTGATAAATTTGGCTTGTAGGCGGTTGAAAATAGGTTGTGTTTGAAAATAGGTTGTGTGGGGATACCACTTTCCTAGACCTGATAGACACTTCCTACAAAAACGTCTAAGACTAAGAGCAAAAATTATCTACCTATCATTTAAACAGTACCCTAAAGTCCATGATATCCTAAAGCGTTGTAACTACATATTTGCACAAAAACATTTGCATATTATAATTCAGTGATTATTCAGAACAAATTATGCAGTCCGGTGCAAATGGCGCGGTTGGTTAAAGGGCAGTAACTGTGAAATATCCGAAACACGACTGTACCGTTTATAATGGGCGCGTTCGGCATACATACTCGAGCTAACCCGAGTCTACCTGGGTATCACTCGAGTATAACTCGTGTAACCCGGGTGATGGTAGTTGTGTCACCTTAATTCTACCCACCTCCTGAAGCTGGGGAAGGCGGGTGATCGTATCCGAATGCATTAACACTTTAAACATGGCGTCTTGGAAACTGGTAAAGTTTTGGGTGCAATTACTATCAAGGCTTTATCTCAATAACCGCAGAAGATATTGAACTGAAACTTCAAACAAGTCTTTCAACTCATCAGATCTACCAAAATAATCAAGTAAGATATCTCTTGATCGAATCTAATGTAAATTATGGGTCTCATTTATAGACATATTGCTTTGAAACCTAAGTTTACTTTTTAAGGTCATTAATTAACCGCAGATGATCAAGTCCCATATTAGTCTAATATGCATTTTGACAAAATCATGCCCCTTTTGAACTTAGAAGATGCAGTTTTAAGTTTTACATGCAAGTTAGTATATCAAAACTAATGCAGATGTTTGGTTAAAACTTCACACATTTCTTCGCGTCGATCTGTAAATTTAGGTCATGTATCATCATATCACAAGCCTCATAACTCTTACTTGAGTCAGACCCCCCTTTTTTGGGTTAATGTTTTGCATGCAAGGTTTTTTTTTTTGTTTTTTTTTTTTTAAGTAATGCAGATATTGGGTTGAAACTTTACACATGTCTTCCATCAACTTTAATAACTCTTACTTAAACTTTGGCCAGGTTATGCCATACTGTTTAAACTTAGAAAAAGCTGGTTAAAGTTATGAATGCAAGTTACTATCTCAGAAACTAATGCAGATGCTGAATTGAAACTTCCATACATGTCTCCAGTGTTTTAAAGGAAGGTCAAAGCATCAATTCCCATAACATAAATAAATCATTTTGGACAAGTTATGCCCTCTTTCTTGAGCCTAGATATTGTTGGGTTTGCATGCAAGTTGCTATCTCCAAAACTAATGGGGGCACCGGGTTGAAATTTCACACATGTCTTCAGGATTGTAAAATAAGATAAAAACATCAAGTCCCATAACATTTGCTTTAATTTTGGCAAAGTTGTGTCCCTTTTTTGTAGTCAAGTTGCTCTTGCCAAAACTAAGAGCGGTACTGGGTTGAAAACTATTCAGAGTTTTAAACCCAGATCATAGAATCTTGAATCATTATTTCAATTCTAGAACCGAAAATCATTTATATCGACAATTGCCTTCGAATAGTGGAGCGTGGTGTCATTGTTCTTTTCAAAACCTTTTACTTTCTTCTAAATGCAGAGTAACTTTGAAATGCTCTTTTGTCATTCATGCGCACCTCTGTAAATACTGCTGAATAGGACAAAGGTTGAGAAATCTGCTTCTTACAGCAACATCCATATCAAGCATAATTCGAGGGTTCTCGATCTGATTCTTAAAGCTTGTAAGTTTTCTTTTTAGGTTCACAAGGGACAACTTTGAGAAAAACATCTATACTTAAGAACACATTATGGGTGATAAGGACAAAAATCCACAAAAGAAGCCACACATTGATGTTGAAGTTATAAGTAAAATATTCAACCTCCCTACATGTCGACAAACCTTCTTTCCACAGACACATATGGTACTGTTGTCTAGTTATCTCAGTAGTTGATGCACTGTACTGCCAGTCCAAAGACATTTTCATTAAAAAAAAGAAATTCATTAGCATGGGGGAATTGAGACAGCAGAGTTGAGCTTATTCATTTTCGTTACATATTTCTTCAATGGACATGGCTAAAAGATAGATCAACGTCCCTGGCTAAAGGTTGCGGATTCGATCACCTGTCAAGATATATAAAAGTAGTTGAAAATGGTAAATGTATCAGCAACTGTTACTGGCATTCAGCTAAAATGTGGAAAGTGGATTCTTTTATCGTGACCTGCGTGGCAATGGTTACCGTCAAGAGTGATTATTATGCCCAGTGTCCTATACATGGGTCTTGGCAAACAGTGAAGACTAAGTTGAACACCGCAAAACAGATCATGTGATCAGGGTCTCCACTGTTTCCTTAAATGAAATTCAGTCACAACAATGAAAAAAATAATTACATTATTATATATTAATATAAGTTGTAGCTCTTGCTTCAGGAATGAATTAAAGTGTAAATTAACATAAAATAGAAATTTCTAGTCTATTAAACATTATGGGCTGGACATTTTTTCCAAGTGTTACTTGTTCCCAGAATCTAAAACGTCGAGTGATATTAATCCAGGTTGATTTTTCACTCTGACAGAAGACGTACCAGTTCATCTCTAACAACGAAACCAGACTGTCTGTCCTCATTACATCTACGGGGATACTCCCAACAATCAATTTCTGATCATAACTGGGATCATTATGGTCAACAAACATATCTATATTAGGTTCTTCACAAATATCATTTATTTCACTGTCATTGAAAATGCAAACATTATTTAAGATACACGCAGCGAAAATGCAATCAACTAACAGCACTATACCGCAAACATAAAACATAATTATACATGTAGACCACTAATTCAACACAATTTCTGATACGAGGGATACTGTGTCGTCTGATCAGCTGTTTATTTTGGAAAATGAAGTCATTATTATTATTTACCAGATTTTTATAGCGCTCTTTTCATCTATAAAATAAACGTTCAAAAGCGCCGATGTGTCAAAAGTAGCAACCATTCTTTGTTATTGTTACAGCTCAGAAGCTTTTGAACTGTTAGCATATAGGTAACGTTCTCCATCATTTTCAGTTACCCGATAAAGCGTTCGGACTACAATTGTTACTCGTGTCACTCAGGTGAACTCGGGTGATCTAGTCAGAGTTACACGGGTTTGTATGCCGAATGCGCCCACTGTGTACGTTGAGCTAGGTATTATGCCTATAACGCTGTAGGCCAAATCTAGAGTATTATGTTATTGGAGAAAATTATTGAATGCTAAAGATGATAAAATTTGTAAAATATTGTATAAAACTATTTTGCATTTGCATAACAGCCAGGCGCGTATCATTTTTCATAGGTTATGTGAGGGTCGGGGTAGACCTATCCTCCTGGTATTTTTTTAAGCAAAAATACTGCATAAATAACTTATTTTTCTCATTTATTTTATATGAAATGTATTGTTTTACCTTGTATTCGTGTAATATTACACATGTTCATGTAGTTCTAGCTAGAAACCGTACAGCGAGGGCTGTATATAAATTTAATTTAACCATGTTGTTTCTTAGGTCCTTTCGACATGTGCTTTCCCGAAATGGTATTTGGCACTTCCAGTTCATAATATTATATATATATATTATATATATATATATATATATATATATATATATATATATATATATATATATATATATATATATATTATATATATATATATATTATATATATATATTATATGTGTATATATATGTATTTCTTCTTGTAGTTGACAACATAATATTTTGTTATTTGCCATATATATTATAGTTTCTTTACTTTTATTGCATGTGGATCACGTCATACTATCTTTTTCATTTATATTATAGTTAAAGTTATTATATCAACACAATTCTCAACAGTTTAAAAATATATACACTGCTTCATACTGTCTATAATTCTTAAAACAACACTGTTCATATAGTTTAAAACTATTTACACTGTTACACTGTCTTATACTGAGGCTTATAGTACCCATTAACCCCTTTAACTATAACAGTTAGGCGAAAATTTATTTGCCACAACCCAAAATTTGTTAAGTCTAGACGTAAAGGAATTTAGAGTGGGTGCATTTACCAATTGGTCTGGTAAGTTGTTCCATGTATCAGCCACCATTAGACTGAAACATTTTAACCGAGTTTCTGTACTCGTGAGCCCTTTTTTGGATAATTTCTTATTATGACCTCTAGATTTCATGGAGACGACTTGAATAAACATTTCATTATTTTCAACATGATCTATTTTATTTAAGGTTTTGTACAACTGTATAATATCGGCTCTTACCCTTCTGTACTTTAGTGTGTGTAGACCTAAGGTACGTAATCTTTCGGTGTAAGTTTGGCCCACTAATATGATTTCACCATTCTAGTTGCACTGTGCTGTACATTTTCCATGCTGATGATATCCTTTTTTAGTCTTGGGGACAAGACTGGGGAAGCATACCCTAGATGGCTGGGTCCATATGAGTACTTTATACAAGTTCATAAACATAACTCGAGACATGTATGTGAAGGATTTCATAATCAAACCTAAATTTCTGTTAGCTATTTTCACTTTGTTATGGATGTGATGATCAAAGTTCAGATTTTTTGTCAAATGTTACACCAAGCTCTTTCTCTGTACAGACTGGCTGGATTTTCGTAACTGTGCCTTGATTATCTTTCATAAAGAATTCTGTTCTCTGTTCGTTTCCAATCGTTAAGACCTTGCATTTTTTTGGTATCGAAGACCATCTGCCATTTCTTTCCCCACTCATATGCATTAAAAATGTTATCTTGCAGCACGTTCTCATCTTCAAGACCATCATCAACTGAGTATAGTTGTGTATCATCAGCAAACAGCTTCACCGTACAAGTCATTGCCTCAGGAAGATCATTGATGTGGAATAGAAAAAGGACAGGACCAAGCACACTACCTTGTGGTATCCCACTATGGACTGGTTTCCTCGGCGAACTTTTACCATTCACTATCACCCTCTGTTGTCAATCACATAAGAAATTTTAAATCCATCTGTATATTTTACCTCTGATACCACAGTTCCAAACTTTTAAAAGAAGTCTTTTGTGAGGCACTTTATCAAACGCAGCTTTAAAATCTAGGTATATTATATTTACATTCCTTTTACCATCGATGGTTCTACTCCAATCTTCAATGCACTCCAAGTGTTGTGTGGTACATGAATGATTTTTCCTAAAACCATCTTGTTTTTTGGTAAGAATACCATTGTTTTCCAAGTGCTCCACAACAGCGTTTCGGATTATCCTTTCCATAGCCCGACAGCGGACAGAAGTGACGCTAATAGGACGATAATTTTCTGGTTTGTTTCTTGACCCAGATTTGAATACGGCAGAGACATTGGCTGTCTTCCACGAAGTTGGTAATTTACTTTCCTGTAGTGATGAATTAAATATCATTTTTAGTGGTTTAATTACAGTCATCATACATTCATTTAATATTTTGGGGTGAATTCCATCAGGCCCCTGGGCTTTTGTTGGATTTATTTCCTTTAAGGAATTGAGCACCATACCTTCTTTTATAAATATATCAGACAATGTATTTTTAATATTTTTTTCTTCCATAACTGACATATCATTTATATTTTCAGTGGTAGACACTAATAAAGTGGTTATTTAATGTATTTGCTATTTCTCGGTCGTCTGTTGGTAAGTTATTATCTTCCTTTATGATACTATTTACTTGGGCACTGGTTTTGATATTGGATCTAACATATTTCCAGAACATCTTAGAGTTATTGCCAACGTTTCGTGCTATGTTTTTTTCATATTCGTACTTAGACCTCCTTAACTCATACACCACTTTATTTCTTGCTAGTTTATATTCATTATATCTATTTTGGATTTTACATTTCATATATTTTGTCCATTTCTGTCTTTTTACTTTTATTGCTTCAGCTGCACCTCTGTCTACATATGGCTTGCGATGATCTGAGTTTGAAATGCGTCTTGGTATATGTTTTTCAATTAATTGGGACATGTTTTCAGAAATGTACATACATGTGTGCAAGTATTTATTCAAAACAGATGTTTCGTGGTAACAAACTTTCGAAATATCATTATAATTGGATATATCATTCAATGGATATGTCTGTAAGTAAATATACGATAGTAAAATGAATTTTACCGTAACTCTAGCTTTGCCTTCGTGATCCCGCGCTTCATGTATCGCCTGCCCAGTGAAATGACGATGAAAAGAACTCTCGATTTCACGCTTAGCTATCGTGATCTTACGGTGTTCCGTTTAGACAATCGTGACATTTTATTTAATACTAAACCGCGATGTACGATGGTGCGATGACAGAAACGCGATAGCGCGATGGCACGATGATGAAATCGCGATGGTGCGATGGTATGATGGTGAAATGTCGATGTAATATCGCGTTTTCACCCTCGTACCATCGCGTTTTCACCATCGCACCATCGTGCCATACCGTTTTCATCATCGTACCATCGTGCCATCGCGTTTTCACCATCGTACCATCGCGTTTTCACAATCGTGCCATCGCGCTATCATCATCGTACCATGGTGGTTTCACCATCGTACCATCACGTTTTCACCATCGTACCATCGCGTTTTCACTATCGTGCCATCGCGTTATCATCATCTTACCATCGTGGTTTCACCATCGTACCATTGCGTTTTCACCATCGTACCATCGCGTTTTTACCATCGTTCCATCGCCTTCCTGTTAGAAATGCATAGTCCCATACACTTGTATTTTTGTCAACAACAGATGAATGTATCTCAATGTATTTTGTGAGAAGAAATTTACCATTTAGATTCAGTTGTTTTGCAAAATGTTTTACAAAATGTTCAGTGCTCGTTCATTTAAACTTGCTAGGATGTAGAAGGTACATAGTGCAATGAGATTGTATCAAACATGTATTTTACTGACACATATACTGTACCACTGCGCATGACCACCGGAAGGCGATGGTACGATGGTGAAAATGCGATGGTACGATGGTGATAATGTGATGGTACGATGGTGAAAATGCGATGGTACGATGGTGATAATGTGATGGTACGATGGTGAAAACGCGATGACACGATGGTGAAAACGCGATAATACGATGATGAAAACGCGATGGTACGCTGATACAATGGTGAAAACGCGATGGTACGATGATGAAAACGCGATATTACGTCGACATTCACCGTCGTACCATCGCACTATCTCGGTTTCATCATCGTGCCCATCGCGTTTTCACCATCGTACCATCGTTGTTTCATCATCGTGCCATCGCGTCATCGCATTTTCGTCATTGTACCATCGTGCATCGCGGTTTAGTATTAAGTTAAATGTCACGATTGTCCAAACGGAACACCGTATGATCTCGTGTGAGGTCACGTAGGCGAATTGCGAGATCGATAAATTCCGTGCTTCGCCGTCGTACGTTAGATCACAATGGCGAAAAGTGAATATGAGAAAAATTCGCTATTTTGCACTTGTGATCTCGCGCTTTGCCGTCATGGATCGTGATCGAACGCTTCCCTCATCACCTGCGCATGATGGAGATGCACAGAACGCAATATTACGATTGCGAAGCACTGAATTGCAATTAAGAAGAACGAAATTTCAAAAAATTCACTGTTTCGTGCTTCGCCATTGTGATTTTGTGCTTCGCCATTGTGATTTCACGCTAGCGAAATAATATAAACAGTTAATTAATTTCAAAGTAAACGAACACTGTTATAATTAATGTATTTATGGTAAAATGCATGTAATTGAAAATGTCCCTATTTTAGCTCTTATTTGATCTATGTAAACAAACATGGTTCACTAGCGGATTTAGAGAGGGCGCACCCGTCGCGCGCACCCTCTAAAATCCCCGGAGCATAGGTCATTTGTCTTCTATTTTAGGTAAAATAAGTGCAAAGTATACATTTTTCTCGCTCGCTACGGTCGCATTCATTTTCTTATTGAAAAATATCAAACATGATTTTATTTCTCTCTCGCTACGCTCGCATGAATATTTATCTTTTGTTCTGGGTGAACAATATGCATTTTTTTCTCGCTCGCTACGCTCAAATGAGTATTTTGTCTTCTGTCTGGGTGAAAAATATAAAATATGCATTTTGCTATCGCAGAGTTAATTTGTCTTTTGTTCTGGGTCAAAAAATATGCACTTTTTCTCGCTCGCTATGCTCGCACATGTAAAATGTAACACATGTAAGCTTGGTGTCTACGGACATGACATTTGACCATAATTTCTGTCTAAAAGACAGATAGAGTAATAATGTTTCTGATCAATGCTCATGCATTTAATGGGCTTAAGAACTGACATTGCAGCCTGTTATGTACACCATTTAGACTATGTTTATTTATCTGTAATAACTTTTAACCTTAACTAAACAAAATAAACCACAATCTTCCTGAAATTGGATGGTGGAAGAAACCACCTGACTAGACTTTGTTGAGGCAAACTATTTACATGCTGTTATCAACCATATCAATCAAGAAATGGTAAACAAGTATAAACACAAAGTTTAACATGAAGAACTCTATGAGTTCATCTAAACATGTTCATTAAGTAGAAACATTAAAAAAGTAGGAAGAACTTGTTAAACTTATAGCTGAGAACAACATCTTATAATAAAAAGATTACAACTGTGTCTTAAATGGAAAACTAATGAAACAAACTCCCTTGCTGACTGCTTAAATAGCTGTATGTTGTAAAATACTCATATGACATTTATTCTGTGAGATCCATAACTCATACTAATATTTTAAGTAGTCCTGCAAAATAAAATTCCTGTGAATTTTAACCTGTTTACAGAATAACTAAGTCATGTATAAGATTAAAACATATTCTATATCCATTGTACTTCTCAGATTCAGATTGTACACACAAGAATAAATGGGTAACATTTTGCATTTGGAAGAAGTAAGTTTCATTAGAAATATATTTATTCTATATTTTGTATAAACATTAAGTGTGGTGTGAAGCTTGATAAATAGCTCCAGTATGATTTTATAAATGATATTTGTCAAAAAACCTTCGTTTCTTTAGTGTCTACGGACAAGACATGTGTCTACGGACAAGACATTTTGCAATTCAACAACTATTTATATCTATATAACCCAGTTTAATTCCGTCTAATGTTTATCAACTTAGACACTATCCTAGCAGCTTTCATACCAACAGTGATTAAACTCTAATATTGTATCCTTCACAAAGAAAATAGGTGTCTACGGACAGGACAAAAAATTGGCGCATTTATCATTGTCTGTTCTGAGTCAAATTTGAGGAGATAAGAAACTTCCACCTGAAAGGATGCTATTATTTTCAGAAGAAGGTAGACTGAAGTTCACACAGAAACAAATAAGACAGTAAAAAAAGTATTATTTTATAATGAAATCACATATCTGATATGAGGAAGAGCAAAAAGGCAAAATATATAACAAAACAGTCATGTCAGTCTTCAGTACGTATCTTCTGTTGTGGGTGACATAGACAGTTGAAATAACTTGCAGCTGAAAGAAGACAAATTTTCCTGTAAACCAAACAGCACAAAAAGGTCTTGCTGGTTCAGGTTTTAATTAAAATGAAAAGACAAAAAGCACATTTTTTAAGGTGAAACAATATAACGCTGAATTTTGGCCTTTTTTCTGTTATTGGACAGCATTGCGTTCGTTTTATATGTACATCAGATACCTGATAGTAGTTTTACCTGCAACTGGGTAGTGATATGTAACTCCTGAAGTGCTAAGACAGAATATATAAACATGCACTTTTAAATTTGGGTGTATAACATGGAGCACCTAAAAAGTATGCATTTGATTGTGACTGAGGCGATTAGCATCAATTGGGTAGACATTGTATTAACATATTGATTCGTAAAACAAATATATAAATCATAGCGTGATAGTTAATATATCTGTACAACATCTAAAACCAAGTATTACACTGAAATCTTGATCTGAATGTAGTTTAAGGTCTTCTGAAATATAATATATATAATTCAGTTAGTAATAGGCCGATACAAATATATAATCACCAACTATAAAAGAAAGAAGATATCTACCTCACTGTTAACTGGATGTCACAGTAGTATCCTACGACTTGTGGGGCAACAGTCGGGCGTAATTATTTGATTTCTATAGGATTTTATTTTCTACAACAATGTGACCATGGACTAATTGATAATTGTATACATTTAAGTACAATTATTAGACATAGCAGATATTCTTTGACGTCTGAAAATAACTTAATAACTATTATGTGCGAAAATTATGACTGGACTATTACAAAAAAATATCCTATTCGAAATTCCTTTTAGACTTGAATGCCAAAATTTGTTTTGACATTGTGTTAAAATTATATTATAGACGTTCGCCTCTTTAAACCGTTAGCATATACAGCATATGATTGTAATATTTCATGTTCAGGACTTTTACAAAATAAGTAATCAAATAGAAGGATAATGAAATAAATTTCAAACCTATACAAAAATTGTTTTAAAACTACAAATTTGAAGACAATTGGTGACTTTAAATGCATGTTGAATCAACTTATTATAAATCAGTTTACTATACAAATAATTCCTACAGGTAAGAAACATGTAATATATGTTTAACACATTTTGCATGTCCCATTGGGTTAGTTATTCTACTTTTTAAAACCAGAACATGAAGTAAGCAATGATTGTATATGCAGCAATCTCTTTTGCATGATATAGACTTCGTTTCAGTTGTATGTTTGCCAGATTTTCACTACGCAGCTGCGTATCTGGGTAAAGGCAGCTACGCGCCTGATAGCAATATACTTACTTCCTCTTGGATATCTTTTGTTAAGTCTAATCTTGACGAGCTTGGTTTGTCTGAATATTTTATTAACCAAAAGGGTACAAACTTGAGACAGTCCCCCCCAGAAAGGAATGAAGAGAAGAAGGAAAAAACGGTTTTTTGAAAGAAAAAACAACATTAGGAATGCATTTAAAGTGTATATGTGGCAGCTGCTACATACGACCCTGACGTAATTCATATTTATGTTAATTATGTCAAAGAAACTAAGAATTTTACCTTTAAGAAAACTTAATTTTATAATTTTTCCCACACTTACTAGTAACAGGTTAGTCCTTAAAACTGTGAAAATAAGAAACATATTGTTTCTAAAATTGCAGCGGAAAAGGTGTCCTTAAATGCTCCTAAAATGCACCAGAATGCAGGCAATGAAGCGCTGAATTTTAAAATTTCAAGAGGGGGGGGGGCATGCCCCCGGACCTCCATAACTGGACCGCGATTTTTCTATTTCAGCCTGTTCAACAAAGACAATTCCTGTTCTTTTAAACGGCTAACATCTAAACACACAAAAAAGCACACCATCAAATTATTAAGTGTATAAAGACGCATGATGCGTATTAGCTAGACCTTCCTGGTCCTAGTGAGGATAAATTGTTTTGAAAAATATTTGGACTTTTCCAACCGCCAGTGAGTGCACGTCTCGAGAAGGCACAGGGCATTGACAGAACTAGGTCATTGGCATTTTTAGGGACTGTTTGTGACAAGGAGCTATGTACTTGGCTGACGGCTTGCTGTTTAGACGGCCTGCAGAATACAGACGGCATGCAGAGAAGCCCCGGAGTTGCTCAAACTCCACACTCAACGTGGGGGTGGGGGGGGGGGGGCGAGCGGGGGGCGAGCGGGGAGGGGCACAACGCCCACAGCGGAGGAGCGGCGGCGGATTCCAGCGACGAAAACAGCGGCTTGCAGTACTTACCTCCCTTTTGAGGGCGCCTTCGAACAACCATGTCTCTTTACGGGTCTCTGTCGTTTAGGTTTCATTGGCCGTGACAGTGATTCACTTTTGGCATCAAAATTATTTATCTTTGGCATATACTCTACGGAAATTGCGTAGAGGTAAATTTTCACAACCTTGGCTTCAAAAAGCATCTTTAATGGCATGCCTGGTGACATACCGGGGGTCTAAACTCTTACATAACTTAAAGCTATACTGTGAAAGGGCGGATGGACCCTAAATTAAGCTTAAATAATGACTGAAAAATATTTGGATATCTTGCCACATAATTTACCTAAGACTCTTTGTAAATTTAAAACTATGAATCACTCTTTACCTATTGAGAAGGGAAGACATTATAACATTGAACATTGTGAAAGAAAATGTACACTTTGTGACAAACATTCAATTGGGGATGAGTTTCACTATCTATTTGAATGTGACTTCTTCAGTGCCAGTAGAAAAATCCATGCCAAAGTATTATTTTAACCATCCTAGTTCATTCAAATCAGATGATCTTATAAATTGTAAAATTAAGACAAAACTTATTAAACTAGCATTATTTTGTAAAACCATTTTGTCTAAGTTTAAATAATTTCATTCTCCATATAAGATATATTCTGATCTCATAGTTGGATGCACATGTGTAACTCTTAGAAACTCTTAGAAACAGTAAAATGATTCATAGCTTTTTTTTTTCAGATATACAATATGCTGCTTTGTTGTTTTGTACACTTAGCATTGTCTTTGTTATAACTGGTTCATAGATAGATTTATTTCGGTAAGGAGTGCACATAATTGAACAATTAAAAACAACATGTATAGCAAATACAACATAATGCATACAAGGAATTAAAAATAGCCATGACAGGCACACCGTCACCAAGGATTACACAAAAAAAGAGAAAATTCTTAGTTCCATTGTGGTCCTTTGTGTTGGTGGCATGACATAGAGAGGCATAACAGAGTTTACAGAATTATGTGACTAGATGGAAATTGAAGTATGTGACTAGATGGAAATTACAAAACTATATCAAAAAGTAAAATGCAAGCTTAAATTCAAATGTTCATACATCGAAAGCCATAAGAATAGTTATTAAAACACATTAAATAGTTATTAAAACACATTTAAGTAATTATGCTAAACTGTCTAGTAAATAATTCTTTACTTATGTTTTTCTCAGTCTCTGCTATACTAGTAGGCAACTTATTCCATAGGGAAATACCAGAAAAGGAAAAGGACTTTAACCCAAAACCTTTGGAACAGCAAAAGCCCCTTTGTGACTTAACCTTGTCCTATATGAATGAACAGTATCCTGTGGGATAAAATTGTCTCCCATGTAGTCCGGGGCTAACCCATTTTTTATCTTAAAAACATGACACAGGGTAATCTGGTATACATGTTTGTTGACTGGTAACCAGTTGAGAGATTTAAAGTGCTCTGGGCCAATGTGAGACCTAGCATCAATGTACAGAACAAACCTCATTAACTTATTATGTGTGGTTTGGAGCTTGGATTTAAGTTACTGAGTCAGAATATAGTACCATATAGAACAGGCGTAATTAAAATGACATTGGATTAGGGCCATGACAAGAAGTTTCTTGGTGTGTTGAGTAAGATAACGTTTCTTCCGATATAGATATTTTAACCTTGCGTTAGATTTTTTTCATACGGAGGGAGCCATTGAATCGAAAGATAGGGTCTGATCAAGGGATGCACCAAAATATTTGACAGTAAAAGTTGGTTCAATAGTTGTACCATAACATGTAATATCAAGAGTTGGATTTGACCTTATTCTATGTTTAGATCCAAAGATTGACTCAATTTTACCTAAATGAAGTGACAACTTATTATCTACCAACCATTGACTGACAAGATTCAGGTCATCTTTCAAAGATTTTTCTACAGATGACTTACATTCTCCTGAAACAAGTATAATACCAGAATCATCTGCATGTAACAAAAGCTTGTCTTTAACCACAGCTGGCGTTCAATATGTGTATCAATGTTTTCATAACATGCATATTATATGACCTGATGTAGAAATAAAACTTGAAACCTGAAACTAGAATCCTGCTTTTAATCACTGGCACTAAAACCGTAAGACCGCAAATTTAGCTTTGAGTGGTCTATTTACATAAATATATGTTTTATGTTTTTAATTTATAAAGAAATATCAAAGAAATGGTGCGTTCTTAAATATAACGCCCCATCCTCTGTTCTTGAAGTTTTGATTAATGGGAAGGAAATATAGATATCTAACGCAAACATATACATGAAATGAAATGTATTTTTTCGGTGTTCATGAGAAATTTTTCGATCCTATGCTGTCTTTCATTTCACATGAACACCGAAAAGTACATATCGTTTATTAAGTACATGTAATATTTAAATATCTTTCACTCTTGAAGACAGTATCTTACATTTTCACTCGTCAGTATGGTACTCGTGGAAACATTACACATGGTGTTTACTCGTGAAAGATATTTCAATATTAACAAATAAGATCGGAAGTCTTAATATAGAAAAAAGAAACATTACATGAAAAACAATTCAATTAAGACATTAACATGAGTGTAAGGTCCGCTGATGTCATTATTACTTTCGACATCTTTGAAGTCATTTTCTGGCATCTTTTGAATTTTCCGTTGGCAGCAAAAGTATTAAAAGTGTTAAAGAATTTGTAGTTTAATACTTGTTCCTGTGTTAATAATGAACGCAAAATGATTTACAATGACCAAAACAACACATTCTTCTTACTAGTTTCGACTTAAAGTAAATTATGTATTCGTCAGAAATAACAACATTTAATCTAGCAAAAAAAAAAAAAAAAAACAACAAAAAAATTGATAAAGCAACAACAAAAACAAACTGATGTTCTTGTCACTTTTCGAGGATGTTTTAACAAGAGAGAAAACGTGTGTGTTTAACAGAGAGATTCTCGCGCTCACGTGCTGTCTGTTAAACTTAAATGGATAAATTTGACTTGTTTTCTTCCTACCACATAACAACGATGGAAGAACTACACGTATTAAATTAAAAACAAGAGGGCCATGATGGCCCTATATCGCTCACCATAGTTGATCTGGCCTACTGACCAACTTTTTGACCCAACATAACTCAGTTTCAAATTTAACCTAAAGATCATCAAGACAAACATTCTGACCAAGTTTCATTTAGATTGAGTAACAACTGTTGCCTTTAGAGTGTTTACACACTTTTCGTTTGATTTGACCATGTGACCTACTTTTTGACCCCAAATGACCTAGATTAAAGCTGGGCATAGAGATCATCAATAAAAACATTCTGACCAAGTTTCAGAAAGAATGAGTCACAACTGTGACCTATTGAGTGTCCACAAGCTTTTCCTTTGATCTGACCTACTGACCTAGTTTTAGACCTCATATAACCCACTTTCAAACTTGACCTAGAAATCATCAAGATCAATTTTCTGGCCAAGTTTCATTAATACTGGGTAACAACTGTGGCCTATTGAGTGTTCACAAGCCTTTCCTTTGATCTGGCATACTTACCTAGTTTTTGATCCCACATGACCTATAAATCATCAAAGACAAACATTCATTCCAAATTTCATAGTGGCCTCTAGAATGTTAACAAGCTTTTTCTTTGATTTGACCGGGTGACCTAGTTTTTGATTACACATGTCCGAGATTCGAGCGTGACCTATAGATTGTCAAGACAAACATTCCGATTCATTCTGATGAGTTTCAAAACCTAAATTGTGGTCTCTAGAATATTGACAAGATTTTCCTTTGATATGACCTAGTGACCTAGTGTTTATCCCCACATGACACAGTTTCAAACATGACCTAGAAATTATCAAGGCAAACATACTGACCAAGTTTCATAAAAATTGAGTAAAAATTGTAGTCTCTAAAGTTTTCACATGCTTTTCCTTTGATTTGACCGGATGACCTAGGTTTTAACCCACATGATCCAGATTCAGATTTGACCTAGAAATCACCAAGACAAACATTCTGACCAAGTATTATAAATATTGGATCAAAAGTTTGGCGTCTAGATTGTGTTCAAAATATTTCATTTCATCTGGCCTACGGACCTATTTTTTGACCACACATGACCCACTTTAGAACTTGACTAGAGATTACCTAGACTTACATTCTGACCAAGATTCATAAAGATTGGGTCACAATTGTGGCCTCTGAAGAGTTCGCAAGCTTTTTCTTTGATTTGTCCGGTCGACCTAGCTTTTTACCACACATGGCCCAGATTCGAACATGACCTATAGATTGTCAAGACAAACAATCTGATGAATTCTCATGAGCTTCAAACTTAAATTGTGGTCACTAGAGTGTTGACAAGATTTTCCTTTGATCTATCCTAGTGACCTATGTTTTGACCCAACATGGCCCAGTTAAAAACCTGACCTGAAAATCATCAAGTCAAACATTTAAACCCAGTTTCATAAAGATTGAGTCAAATTTGTGGCCTCTAAAGTGTTCACAAGCTTTTCCTTTGATATGACCGGATGACTAGTTTTTGACACCACCTGACCTAGATTCGATCTAGACCTAGAAATCGTCCAGAAAAACATTCTGACTAAGTTCCATAAATAACTGTCATAACTGTGGCCTCTGGAATGTTCGCAAGCTTTTCCTTTGATCTGGCCTACTGACCTAGTTTTTGACCCTACATGATCCAGTTTCAAAACAGAACTAGACATTATCAAGACAAACATTCTGATTAAGTTTCATAAAGATTGTATCACAACTGTGGCCTCTAGAGAGTTCACAATCTTTTCCTTTGATTTGCTCGGGTGACCTAGTTTTTAATTCCACATGACGCAGATTTAAGCATGATCTATAGATAATCAAGACAAACATTCTAATTTATTCTCATGAGTTTCAAACTTAAATTGTGGTCTCCAGAATGTTGACAGGAACTTCCTTTGATCTAGCCTTGTGACCTAGTTTTTGACCTCACATAACCCAGTTGAAAACTTGATCTAGAAATCATCAAGACAAACATTCTGACCAAGTTCCATAAAGATTGAGTCAAAATTGTTGACTCTGAAGTGTTCACAAGCAATTTTCCTATGATTTGACCGGATGACCTAGTTTTTGATTCCACATGAACCAAGTTCAAACTTGACCTAGACATCATCAAGACAAACATTCTGGCAAAGTCTTATAAATACTGGGTCATAACCGTGGCTTCTAGAGTGTTCACAAGCTTTTCCTTTGATCTTGCCTACTGACCTAGTTTTTAATCCCACATGACCCAGTTTCGAACTTAAGCTAGAAATCAACTAGACTTACATTCTGACCAAGTTTCATAAATACTACGTCACAAATGTGGCCTCAAGAGTGTTCGCAAGGCAGATTTTGACGGACGCCGGACAAATACCGGTCACAATAACTCAACTTGAGCACTTTGTGCTACGGTTAGCTAAAAGTGATCAACCATAAAGTTCTGGTTATATCTTCTGCGACTCTGTTGCATTGTAATATACCGATTGAGCGCTCGCGCTGAATTTGATTCATTCGTGCCATATAACCCTCCGTTTTTTTTAGTTTGAACTGACTTTCGAGTAAGTCAGTCACCTTTGTTTCAAATGACAATAAAACTTTACAAGGAAAATCGTGCATTTCGTACCAAACGGCAATTATGAAGCTACAGACTTCACGGTTGATCGATTTATGTTAACTTTAACACGTGCAGTTTTTCAAATGTAATGTGGTATGGAGAAAACAAGTCAAATTGATCAATTTAAGTTTTTTATTGAAAATACTTTAGTTGTACATTTGTATATAATGTCTTTTGCTGTTCAGTGTATAATATTATGCAGATTAGATTTCCTGCGAACGCGATAAGATGTCGTGCGCTCGAGATAAAATATCGAGAGTTCGAGAAAAGATGTCGTACGCACGGGAAAAGGTTATAAGAGTTCATACGCACGAGATAATATATCTAACGTTCGAGAAAAGATATTGTGCGTTCAAGATAAGATATCGTTCGCACGAAAAAAGATGTGCGCACGAGATAAGTTAATCCATAAGAATAAAAGCATGCATTAAACAGACCGTACAGACGGATTGTCACTATTAGAAATACAATCAGTGAAACTGACATACAAACGTACATTTAACACTTGAAATTCTGTCTTTTTTAACATTTCCAGTTTTTGCCATGGCAAAATAAAAAAACTGATTTATCGATATGTAACAACATATTTCTATCAATACATTCGTTTGGAAATAGTTTATATCACGTTTTAAGAAAAATGAAAAAAGAAAATTCCCATGGCAAAATCATGAATTGTCTTGCCATGACAAAATAATTTTGCCATGGCAAAAGACTGATTTGCCAAAGCGGTTTTGCCATGACAAATGTAATTTTCTCGTACTGATTTACAAAAAAAACCCCAAACTAGTAATGATATCATATCAAAACATACTAACTTTAAAATAGGTTAATGTAACAATTTAATGCAATTTTCATTTTTGTAAAGCGCATATAAATATGGTCAGAGTTTGCCAAATACTGGCGTGGCAAAAAGAAACCGGCGGCTATTCGTAGCACTATTTTCTTTTCTTTTTTAAAAAAATAAGATTGAGACAATTTGCTCAAGCCACTGAACTTTTTTTTTATAAAATCAATACGCCTTAAGTATATATAAATAGAATTATTTATCGTGTTTTTAAACATTGGCATGCGTACATCGACAGCCGAAAACGTTATTTTCGACGCTAGAAGTATTCTACAAATACAAAATTTATGACTTTGAACAATAAAATTGTGTTTGTAATTGTCATTATATTTCTCGTATGATTTAAATACTGGTGTAGAAAGTAAATGAACTTCTACAATGTGCGTTAAAACGAGGAAATTTTGTTGTGAATACGTGAAAATCTGAAAACAGTAACTGAACAAATCAACAATGGATTTAGACATTTGGAGGCAAATTCAAAGGAATAGACAAATTTAGCTTTCAAGGTAATTATTGTTGAACTTAATTAGGTTAGTGTTTCATTTCGAGTGTATACTTTGACTAACATCATTAATTAGGTTCCAGTGTGATTGTGTGACTGTACTGTCTATGTGTCCGCCCGCTTAGCTCAGTAGGGAGAGCGTTGGGCGGGGCGTATGTTCCCCGTGACGATTTGACAAGAGACATTGTGTCTCAAATCATTCGTCCTCCACCTCCGATAATTCATGTGGGAAGTTGGTAGTTGCTTGCGGAGGACAGGTTTGTACTGGTACAGAATCTAGGAACACTGAATAAGTTAACTGCTCACAGTTACATAACTGAAAATACAGTTGAAAAACGGCATTAACACCACACAAATTGTACTGTATATTTCATTTGTTTGTTGAAGTGTGTTAAGGATCATTTTAACAGTAAATAGGTTCGCCATATTTACACAATTATTGTAAATTGAATGCTAGTATTAAAATATGTAAAATGAATTGCGCAATATATAATTTCTATAGACGTATCCTGTAGCGACAAGCCTGATAAACAACTAAATACACTGTTCGTGTAAATTATGTCTAGTTTATTTTCTATATCTAATCGTATAAATGCATATTCAGAGCTTAAATATTACCCATCTATAGCTATCAAAGTAGACAGTATGCAAATTTTTAACCGTGTTTATATGCCATATGTTTGCAGAAAGAATAAGGTAAACTAAAGCTCCAATTACAAGTACCGCACAGTATTATGGCGTTTTTATTTTTAGTAACATGTAAATAAACAATTATTACTTACCACTCTCTTTTAAAAGGGAAGATATAGGAATTAAAGCTCATAGTTTTTCTTGATGGCGCAGTAGGCTGAGTGGATAGACTTATAATCATTTTATAGTAGTAGTTTTGATGTTTCGAACCTTGCATCCGTCGTTTTTTTCATTTATATTTCATTTACATACTTCGTACCGCAGTTGTCTTTAAATTCATTCAAACAGATTACAGTATGGCATAATTCATATACGTTCCTCATACTAGGCAAATGTAAAGACATAATTTTCGAAAAATAAAAGATATTGGCAAAATATTAGTCTGTCAATAACGACTCCTGTTTTGATTATAGCAAACATTATACTAGTATCAGTAGATTATTTTTCTTTGTACCGTTAAAACCGATAATTCATTATTTGTTGAAATGTAGACATTTTAGTAACAGTGAACAAAGGCATTGAACAGATATTTAATTACTACAGAAGGCTGTTCCTCACGAGTTATTAAAACTGTTTATTATAGTTAAACTATAGAAATTCACACACGTCGCGCCGAGTGGTCTCAAACGTCGGTGTTTTGGATCATTATATCAGAAATGGATAACCTCAAAATAAAACTTGTAAGAAATAAGTGACCCTAGCGTAATTACACCTGATTTGTCTCCTGGGAAGGTATTCATTTTTTTACAATCGACGTAGTTGTCAAGTGCAATCATAATTTCAAGAAGAAAAAATAAAGAAAGGAAAGAAAAATATCGGCTTTGAATAGACTTCAGTAATTGTTCTTTAATAGCTGGTTAAGACCAGAGCTTGCAAATAGTTTGTTAATTTTATAAAGTTGGGCATTGTGCTCACTGCTACAAGTAGACACCGTCGTTTATATGACTGAAAATTGTTGAAAAAAACGTTAAACACGCGCACACACAAACAAACACACACACACACATGGCAGATATTTATATATGGGTGAAAAGTATTATCGGTTCTAAAAGATGAGCATGATCAATGGTTCCTTGAAGCTAATTACTTCAAATTCTGCAGTTAAAATAGTACTTATAGACATCTAAAAAATCGAGTTGAAAGAATAAGCATTAGACCCATTTACGTATTATAAGTGTAGACTCTGTTATCGTCATTTAAATCAGTAACAGTGAGATATTTCGTCATTTTCTAAAAAATTGAATCTATAAAATAGAACAATATAATGAATATTAAGATGACATTATACACTGACTTCTTCAGATTAAACAAGAAGGACTCATAACAATTGTTTGAAGTACACTGGATATCTGAGAAAGTTAAAAGATACACGAAAACTGAAACTGAATATTAATCAAATCTCTGGAGAGTACATTTTTCTTTGCAGTTGCATTAACATGATAGTCTCTATTTCTACGGAAAATGATGTCTTGAACAATATGAACAATATGAACAGTTTGTTGTCTTTAAAGTCATGATGCGAAGGTGGTCTTGTTTTAGTTTTTAACTGTACTATCCAAAACAGAAGATAATTCAAAATTATTAAAAATGCTAGACTAGTTTTGCAGAGAAGGTTCAGTATATTCACCTTTTTACCTTAAAAGTCGAGTTCACATAGAATTTGAAATATTTTAAAATACTATATACATATTTTTTTTGCTCATTTCTTATTCAATCTTATTGTCAAATGTTTATATTGCAATATTTCGAATATTATTCACTGGCTCTACATGCAAGATCACAGAAATCAGGTTTCCAAAGGTCTCTGGGATTTGACGCAGTCGACTCTTTGGCTGAGTGGTTAGGGTATTGAATTTTCACCCGTGCGATCCGGGTTCAAACCCCACCTCTGGCATAAGGAATTTTATATAACGTAAGTCTATCTTCTTCGATTTCTGTTAAGATGGGGTTCGTCTGGGAAACAGACTTTATCTAGTGCCTAAAATGGCACTGTGTATGCCAAAATGGCATTCACATCGCCTATGATGATTCCTTTGAAGAGGGGCAGTATCATCGTCGCTTACGCCTAGCAAGTACGTCCGACAACTACGTCAGAGAGTCGACTCATTGGCTCAGTGGTTAGAGCATTGGACTTCCTCCCGTGCCAGCTAGGTTCAAATCCCGCCACAGGCACTTTTTCAAAGTAAAAGTCTCTACTCTTCAAGTTTCTGTCAAGCACTTAATTCGGTACTCGTAGGGACTTTATCTAGTGCCTAAAATTGCACTTTCTTTGCCAATATGGCATTCACGTCGTCATATATGATGACTTCTTTTGAAGATGAAAACCAATCTCTGACAACTGCTTCAGGGGTCCGACTCTTTCGCTAAGTGATTATAGCATTGATCTTCCACCCGAGCGGCCGGGGTTTGAGTCCCATCTCAGGCACTTGGGATTTTTCAGGATAAAATTCTATCCTCTATATTTCCTGTCATGCTTTTACGTAGGAAGAATATATATTGAGCAATAATGCTTACACATCCGGAGTTCATTACATCCTCCATCTTTAGATACAAAATAAATTGCAATTATTATCCCCCGACGAAAGTCGGAGGGATATAGTTTTGGCGTCGTCCGTCCGTCCGTCCGTCCGTCCTTCCGTCCGTCTTTCCGTCCGTCCGTCCGTCCGTCCGTCCTTCCGTCTTTCCGTCCGTCCGTCCGTCCGTCCGTCCGGAGCCATATCTAGGAAATGGTTGGGAATATTTATTTAAAACTTCATATACATGTTCACCACAATGAGTTCTTGCGGCCCGTCAAGTTTCAGTCAGATTGCCCAAGTAACACCAGAGTTATGGCCCTTAGAAGTTTCTAGTGTTAACTATATAGGGTACTATAAATATGGCAATTTCTGCATCATAACTTTTGATATATTTGACCTAGAACTATGAAACTTAAACAGAATTTAGATCACCATAATGTGGTTGTGTACACACAATTTCATTTGGATTTATTTGTAAATTAAGAGTTATTGCCCTTTAATTGTAATTAATTTCTTTCATTCTTTTCCATGAACATTTATTGTAAACATGTGAAGTTGTGTACCCACACCTGGTCACCCCCTTACCTTGATCACACACCTCCCCCCTTATCCCCTGACCCCCCCCCCCCCCCACCCCCAAAAAAAAAAATTCATTCCTTATTTAGATTTTTTTTCAAACAAACTTCATATACATGTTCACCACATGAGGTTATGGGCCCATCAAGTTTCAGACAGATTGCCCAAGTAACACCAGATTATGGCCCTTAGAAGTTTCATAGGTACTATAGATCTATAGTATGCCAATTCTGCATCATAACTTTTGACATATTTGACCTAGAACTATGAAACTTTAACAGAATTTAGAGCACTATAATGTGGTTGTGCACAGACAATTTTGTAAGGATTTCTTTTTGTAACTTCAGAGTTATTGCCCTTTAATTGTCTAAAAATCCACATATTTGTACATTACAAACTTACCATTTGGCAGAATTTTATTAAATTTCTTTCATTCTTTTCTGTGAACATTTATTATAAACATGTGAAGTTGCGCACCCACACCTGGTCACCCACTTGCCTTGGTCACACCCCCCCCCCCCCCCCCCCCCCCCCCAAAAAAAAAAAATCCTCTGCCCCCCACTCCAACTTCACCCTTTTACCTTTTTTATTTTTTTTTATTTTTAATTTTCAATCAATATTTATAATCAACATGTGAAATTTTGTTTCCTCTCCCATTCCCCTGCACCCCCACCCCCTAAAAAAATAAATATATACATATATCTATATATAGATATATATATTTCCATTCCTTTTTTTTTTTTAAATGTTCAAACCTTCAACATGTTAAGTTCTGACTGCACAAACCTTGCCCTCAGCCGTTTCAAGATATCTTACCTGTGTTCTTTCATTCCAGTTAAACTTCAAGCTCACATTTCAATTAACTGCATTTAATTTTAAAAGCTAAGCTTATTACAGTAAGCATATCCCATTCAAAATAAATTCTTAAGTCAGGATCAAAGTATCATACATTTATTATGTACTCTTTAATTAAACATTTGTTTTCTGTTAAATTGATTTTGACTAATGAAATTATTTGTTTCTTATTAACATCCTTAACTTTTTGCCGGATATATCTTTTTGCCATTCCTCACCACAAACCCTTTCGGCGGGGGATACCAATTCATCGAATTTGCTTGTTAAATATAACATTTGTCCTGTCTTACTCTGAATTTAGAAATAAGTGTCTGGTAAGTGACTTTGTTATCTACGAATCGACAAACGATAACTTCTAGACGGTAGTCATATGAATTATCTTTACTCAAATGTCAGTCTGAAATGTTTACCTTTGTTTAGGAAAAAGTTATCGAAGGTACAGTGTCAGTTCAAACTGACTAAAAACTCGTAACCGTGACTAAAACTGCTATTTCAGAACAACACGAACACTTAAAAGGATGTTTATACTTTCGGTCGAGTACATAACAACGTATTGCTTTTGTTATATACACAGCATTTATGATTTTTGTTTATTCTACCGAGATGTCTTTTGGAAGTTCACAAAGTATAACACCTAGTAGTTAGAACTTTTAAATGTGTTGTAAGTTAATGAAAGTCATGTATGGCATTTAACGATAGTGAACGTTGCACCATTGATATTATGTTTTACTTTATACTTTTCTCATTATTTAATTCTTACATTAAAGACAATAACTTATTGTCTCCGGAGGTAGCATGGCATACAGAAATTATTCTAACAGCGTTCAAATTAAATGAAAAGTGTAAATTAAAGCAACTAGATCCGCTGAGTCAGTTGCCTTTTTATCGCAAGCACTGGTAGCTCGTAACTAGACAGACTTAACCTTAGTAGGACTTTAATATCAATATAAATATGAATTGCAAAATGCATTGAGAGGTGCTAGGAAACATCATTTGGGTTAGAGCAAGATACCTCAATGATTAATGTCACTGAGATCTGATCCTCTTATATTCTTTCAACTTAAAATTTTACACTCATCAAAGCTGTAATGAGATCCCTCGGAAACATAAAATGAAACCAAAAGAGTTTTTCGGAGCACCGAGTCATTTCAACAGGGGCTAGATATGATAAAAATGCCATTTACTATTTTAGTTCAAGCAAACCCGTTTGTTGATTATATCTTACTAATTATCGCCTTTCTACTAACGTCAGATTTTACACATCTCTAGACTAATCCCTTAAAGGAAACACGTTTTCTATGTGGCACAACACTTAAGTGGCAATGATATTTGCGGAGATAGATCAGCTGGGTCTGTTTAAAAGTGAATATTACATAACTGAAACTATTGTCACGCGATTCTAATGCGACCTTGGACATAGCCAAATACAATATAAAGACTTCGAAGCAACCCACCCGTCTGCATATCTTTCTACTACAGTTTCTATTTTGGCGGACTTATTTTGCGATGTACGGATTTGGCTGTATTTTGTCCGAGGAAATCTACTTTTAACTTTGACACTTTATCGCTTAAGTGTGCTCTTGACATTCCATTTCATTGAGGCGAAACAATAAGTATTACAAAAGGTTTGAGATAGACTGGCTCCAGGGTGACCTTTCATCACTGAATGTGACCTTGCCCTTGGACAACGGTCTCTTGTTATGAGCGACACTTCGTGCCATTTAGGATGACATTGCTGCTAAAAACTCATTGCTCTGTTCATGTTAAAGTTGCGACCAGGACAAGCTTAAGAATGACATTATACCACTTAACCTGGACATTAACTTAAATGAGACAGAGGGTATGGAGTATATGCCACACAGCCAATCAAATTGAGGCAATTATTTCAACTAAATAATGAATTGCGTTACGGATATCACAGTTACTCCCGGCACGAAAGTTAACATATCATTTGACTTGAACGTGTGACCTTGATTTGCGCATGACACTCTTAAAGAAAAATACATCTGGAGAATATAAAATGCATTGCTCATTGATGGTCAAAATTATTATAGGACAAAACGTACACAGTAACATACATAAGGAAAGCGTGTATATATTAAATATACATTTCCTTGACTTTGTTGAATTCAACGTGAGCGGTCTAAATAAAGTATTGGGGATGAGCAGTTAATACCAAAGTTACGCTAAATTAGAAGATGATTTTAAAAAGTAAACAAATATCGCAATTTTAACTTCAGCTAAAAATTTTCTCGCCTAAAAGCAGCAAATAATAAAATACAACCACCCCATGATAATATCAGTTAAAAGGTAAATTACAGTTATTGAACCACGCAGCATTTGCATTTATCACGCCAAGTAAGATATGTAGGCCCAAATATCAAACATTTAGATCTGAAGAACAAATTGATAGAAGAGTAGTTGGAAAAATCAGTAAATTTACATTTTCAAGCCTAAAAGCTTTTGATTAATAGGACATTTAACTTCATAGACGTATTATTATGCTATTTTCAGATATCATAGATATATCTTATTGTTATTGCAAGGTTGTAGAAAATTAAATCCAACATAAATCAAATGATTACGACAATTTGAAATCAAATCTTTAATGTGCCTTTTGTACTTGAAAACCAATTTACTGAGAGATAATTATGTTCTTTATAATTTTTCCACGGCATCACAGGTACCTAAATAAAATGTATTGTATTTCAGAAGGCTTTACAGATCATCAGTGAGAATTTTAGAGATAAATGAATTTGGTTTAAAACGCCAATACGATATATCAACAATTACGCTGTTTATTTTTTATATTTGTTTTATGATTAAAAAAAAGATAATATTGTAAAATCCTTGTATAAAAATACTGAAAATGATATTTTGAGTGTTGCTATGACCTGTGTGAAAGTTTAACAATTATTTTTATGCAATCTAGAGCATTTTGAAAATAAATTCTATTTGCAAAAACTCCAAAACTGGACATATGTCCTAAATATATGCGTAAGTGCTCTTCACAGTACGTAATGAAGAACGGACACCTTGAAAGTATCAGTACATACAAACTGCCTTTTGGAATTGCCTGTATATAAATCTCTTTATCTTAGATTTAGAAAAACTACTTATTTAAAAGGATATCCGAAGGGAGAGTTAATATAATAAGTAATAGCTGTGTAACTTGTTTCAAAAGGTTTTCATATGACCTTGTGTTGAGTTTGAGGCTGAAATCCAACGGATGTGATAGTCCCCTGCCTTGTTTATGTTCAGTATGTTATCCTTGTTTACACGTTGATAGCTAAAAATTAGGATCGTGCGTATGCTTGCCTTTCAGTACAATGTCATGTATATTATCCATGTTTACACGTTGATAGCTAGGAATTAGGATCGTGCGTATGCGTGCCTTTCAGTATGTTGTCGTATTTTATATGTTGATAGCCAGAGTTTTTGATCGTGCGTATGTGTGATAGTCCCCTGAATTGTTTATGTATGGAGCGGGGTTTCGTATCAGGTTTCCACGGCCATGGCCTCGTGCTACTGGAAAATGTTGATAGCCAGGAATCGTGCGTATGCTTGACCTGCAGTATGTTATCATTGTTTACACGTTGATAGCTAAAAATTAGGATCGTTCGTATGCGTGCCTTTCAGTATGTTATCCTTGTTTACATGTTGATAGCCAAGGATTTGGATCGTGCGTATGCGTGACTTTCAGTATGTTACCTTTGTTTACACGTTGATAGCCAGGGACTAGAATCGTGCGTATGCGTGCCTTTCAGTATGTTAACCTTGTTTACATGTTGATAGCCAGGGATCAGAATCGTGCGTATGCGTGCCTTTCAGTATGTTAACCTTGTTTACATGTTGATAGCCAGGGATCAGAATCGTGCGTATACTTGACCTTTAGCATGCTACCTTTGTTCACACGGAATATGTCGATAGCCAGGAATTAGGATCATGCGTATGCGTGGCCTTCAGTATATCATCCTTGTTTACACAGAAAATGTTGATAGCCGGGGATTTGGATCATGCATGTGCGTGACATTCAGTATGTCATCCTTGTTTACACAGAAAATGTTGATAGCCAGAGATTAGGATCATGCGTATGCGTGGCCTTCAGTATGTCATCCTTGTTTACACAGGAAATGTTGATAGCTGGGGATTAGGGTCATGCGTGTGCGTGACCTTCAGTATGTTATTTTTGCTTACACGGGTTTGTTTTCGATAATGCCGCTATTGGGTTATGTTTTTGTGTGCGTTTCAGTGTGTGGTTGTTACAATTTTAAAATTGTTGTCTGGTGCTTCGTATATGTGTGGGTGCATTTGGGGACTTACTTACGACTTTCATTTTTAGCTACATGTATATATGCTATTTGTAAGGCAATTTATATAGATTTTAAAGTATATGTGTTAATTAATGTCATGTAGCTCACGTACGTGTGCTCATAAGCAGTATTATGAATGCTTTGATATATTGTATATTATAAATGGCTGATATGTGGATAGAAAAGAAGAATTTTTTTTTTCATATTAGATGTGCGTCGCCACTAAACACCATGTCAGATGTGCGTCGCCACTAAACACCGTATCAATGAATTGTGTAATAGATAACGACCTAAGCAGAGGTAGACATCTCCATACTAAGCTGAGGTTGTTTAAAGCGTAAACATGAGCATTTAACATAACGCGGGCCGAGGTTAGTATGGCGATGCAAACCAACACTGAAATATTTGATATACTACCTGCGCTCGTGCACTTTTTAGGTTGAAACTTTCAAACGTAACTCCGTTAAAACAAAGGAGTCATACGGTAAGTGGCAAAAAAGTGCATTTATATCGATAATTTTCAAATTTGTCGAAAGCATAGGCACACATTTGTGAGAACATTGCAGAGATTTTACCTATTTCTCATACAAATTTATAAATTTATAAAATTCTAATTCTTGCTTGCAGAATAGTATCAGATGTCTAAATAAAAGCATAATTCTATCCCTTGATGAGTGTAATGTTGGCCACTAAATTTTTATTTCCTGCAGGTGACATTATTTGTAACATGTCGACCAGCACCAAGTTTCACTAATTCGTGATTATCTAATTGAATCCGTAAATGTTCAATGAATTTACGCATAGTTGTTATCTTTGTTGTGCGTAACTGTTGACACATTTACTGATAACGCAATGGCGTAGTTGCAAGCTCTCTGATAGTATTACGATGCTTCGAATTCATCCATTTCTTGTAAAAATTAATGTTAATATGTTATTTTACCTGTATTGCGTTTCGTCTCATAATATCTTGATATGTAACATTTTTTACGTTTGTTTTTACTTCATATATTGTAGTATACATTTCATGGTTATTTCATCTACTGTCGGCTTGAATTATCCGTTTTATGGGGGAAAACTTCTTTAGGCCTGGATTTTCCTGATATATTTGGAAACGCTGGTGACAAGTAATTTGTCTTTTTTGAAGATTTTAGTTGACATTTTCCAAATGGTTTACTGACATGTGGATACATGTAGAATATTGATGGATACTACTGCATTATTTTAAATGTTGAACCATAAAAGTCAAGCCGTGTAGCATTTTGTCCGCCTCGAGCTCACAAACCCGAAATAGGCAGGTGGATGTTTTGTCCTCCTAGATATCTGCACATCAGACATAATGTCAGTTCAGAAATGCATATTTTAAGGTTTCATTGCTATCTATGTTCGGACATCGAAATATCTAACATACAGAAGTATTTTAGTTTTATATCAGCTTTTAAAATTAAGATTAAATCTAAGTTTTGATTCAAACTTCAGATCAGTGATCTATTCATTTTCATACTATATACGCCGTGCACTCGAAATATCTTGTTAAGCTTTGTAGATAATATGTCGCGTGTGCAAAATATGATGTTAAGCCCGGTAGATAAAATGTTGTATGTGCGAAATAAGATGTCTGTTGCACGGAATAATGTGTCGATTGTATGATAACATGTTATTTGAACGAGATAATAATTGATGCGCACGAGATAATATGTCACGCGCGCGAGATAAAATGTCAACGCACGAGAAAAGAACTGAAGCGTTCTCCTCGATATAATTTATATTCAAAAATGTTTTGTGTTTCCTACCCGTAGCACCTTAACAAAAAAAAATCAGTATTTTCACAAACACATTTTCCTTACAATTACATAAACAATGCTTACGACAAATCAATTATGCAATGAAGTTCTACAATCAATTACATATTAAATACATTTACAAGCTCAAGTTCTTGTGCAAAACAAGATTATGCATCAGCATAAAATTTACGTTGTTTAGTTTGAACCATTGTAGTTAATCGTTGTGGGTTCTTGTAACGCAAATAGGCACTGTGTCTCCCACGATATCTGCCTGTATTTTGAATTATTGTTTTTTTGTTTGTTTTTTTTTTGGGTTTAACGCCGGTTTTCAACAGTATTTCAGTCATGTAACGGCGGGCAGTTACCCTAACTAGTATTCCTGGATTCTGTACCAGTACAAACCTGTTCTCCGCAAGTAACTGCTTACTTTCTCACATGAATCAGAGATGGAGGACTAATGATTTGAGACACAATGTCGTTTATCAACTAGACACGGAGAACATAGGCCCCGCCCGAGGATCGAACTCGTGATCTCGAGATCCGTAGACCAACGCGCTTACCTACTGAGCTAAGCGGGTGGGCTCTATTTTCAATTAATCTCCAGATACTAGTCAAATTACCATATGAATCTCTAGATACTAGTCAAATTACCATATGACTAAACCTCTGTCAAATAAAACAAATAGTATTAAAACAAAACAGTTGTATACATGTTTTATGTGAACAAAATACGCTTGTTAAGCACGGGCGCAGTTTGTTTTCAAATTCTAACCCGAGGGTCAGATAAGTATTTGATAACCAATCCGCGCTCGTGCACTTTTTAGGTTGATTCGTCCAAATATAACTCCGTCAAAACAAAAAAGCCATACGGTAAGTGACACAAAAGTACATTTATATCGAAAATTTTCAAACTTTTCGAAATCATATGTTCCCATTTGCGGGAACCAATAATCCCCACTGGAAAGCTTATACCTATGCCTCATACAAATCAGATAAAATGCTAACTTTGCTTGCAGAATAATATCTGATATCTAAATGAAAGCATAATTCTATCCCTTGAAGGGTGTGATGTTGGCCGCTAAATTCTCCTGCAGGTGACATTACTTGCCACATGTCAACCAGCACCAAGCTGCACTAATTCGGGATTATCGTTTTGCATTTTTCACAGTTCAATGCATTTATGTCATTTGCTGCCTTTGTTTAACGTAACTGTTGACACGTTTAAGCTACAGTCACACATACTGATATGTCCGTGCGTTGAGGAACGGTGCGGATAGGATAAGTCCGTGGGTGTATAACTACGGAGCAGTACGTCTTAATACGGGAAAATGGTGAGAGACAGGAAACAAACAAAACAATACAGGACGCAAATAAGTAAGGATAGGTACGAGGCACTACGTTGAATTACGTTTTACTGCGCATTGCAACTTGCCCAGCGCATGGACGGGTCTGCGGTAAACTACACTTAAGTACGAGCAGCCTCGGATAGCTACGTTCAGCTTCGGCGAGGTAAGTAACAGCACGGAGAACTGCGTTTAAGTACGTTTAACTACGGATGAATACGTTTCAGCCAAGTTGGACTAAAGTCACGCTCAAATGGCTACGGTTTGCTCAAACTTTTGTGCATGTTCAAAAGTTGGAAAAGCTTGCAAGTTTGGAATAAGTTTTGAATACGTTTTGACCACGTTTTTGTACGGATTGATACGAATGACTACTCTGAGGTACGGCTCAGGTACGGATCGATACAGATTACTACGTTTCTGTTACTAGTGTATTATTTTTAATGTAGAACTATAAAAGTCAAGCAGTGCAGTATTCTGTCCGCCTCGAGCCCACACGCCCGATATAGGCAGCTGAATGTTTGTCCTAGATATCTGCACATCAGACATAGTGTCAGATAGGAAATGCATATTTTAGTTATATCGCTATTTAGGTTCGGACATCAAAAATCTAACTAACGGAAGTATTCGGAATATTCATGAGGGCCAGGTCGAGACTTAGACAATCATTAAACTATGTCGCCAGTTTCATTCGATTGTGTCAACATCTGGTAGAGAATAAAAGGTTAAAACAGTGGTTGAGCATATTTTACAAATAATTTGAACAAAGGTGTTAACTTCTCCAAGTATTTTTCAATGCTAGATGTAAGTTTTATATCGGTCAAGATCTCAGTGTTTGAACAGTTGGGCCTTGCGTGCAGATATTAACGGCATTCTAATCTGTACCGATTGTTGAACAAACGAACCTTTAAGACAAAATCAACTTTCAAAGAAGACGGTTTGGTTTAAACAAAATATCTCCATATATGGTTATCAAGCTATCATTCTATTCAACGAAACGTGTGTTTCAATGACATTGTAACGCAAATACTGGTCTCTCATTAGTCTGTATATTGTTTTTAAGTATGTAGTAGTTTGAAATTTACAGGTGTACAGCTTACGCTACTTTCAATTATATGTGGAATAATTATTTACTGTAATGAATTCTAAAATGAAGTTTGAATTAATCATGTGATATGAATTTTTGAATGTCGAATTATAAATGCATGGTTATTATAATAGTATGTTTATTCCTAATCAAAATTTACGTTCACCATGTATTTGTAGAGAAAAGAAACATTAAAATTACATTTTCGTATAAACAAGATAAGGGCACTGATATTATAGGTGTCCCCAGGTGATCAGCGTTATTTACATTAAAAGGCGTCATTCTAAATAAATCTTTCAAAAGCAACAACAAAAGCTCGCCCATATTTTGGGTAAAATCTTTCATCATGTTAATTTCAATCAAGTTTTGCATAGAATGTATATATGACACTAAAACTGAGAGAGTGAGTAAAAATCCAAGTCAGATATTGGTAGAAATGAATACAGAATGTAAATTTTCTGCATTATTTCAAAAAGTTGCAACAGTTTTCTACTACCCTCTGCGCAACATTTTTGTTTACTTATAACAATATCTTGCAAAAATCTTAAGTCAGTTAATTTGTAACACTAGTCATTTTTGGAGTACTGACTTTACTTTTAGCTTAAATATGTGGGTAAGTTCCTTTAAAACTTAATCTCAAATATACTATACGACACGGCTGTTTATTCTCCGGTCAGGAACTATTTTGTTATCAGAAGGCGCATATTAACAAAATTGTCTTTTATTTTCTAGCGGGCATAACCTCATGGCTACGGATGTTCCGTTTTAGCTAGTTTTCATTTTGTATGATATTTATGGCGGTGTTTAAAGTATATTCAAACTGTAGACCTGCACTATAACTTTTAATACAACCTGGTACTTTATGTCTATATAGAAAATATTTTGTCGTGAGTTATATATCATAAATAAAAGGATCGTTTTTTATATTTTATTATTTCTTATATTCTCAGCAAAGTGTTCTATTGTTATCGGTGCTTGAACTCTGAGTAAGTCTGCTCATAAAGTGTATTCAGTATTTTCATTGAGACGCTCCAGAAAATAACTGTAACTGTATTTTGTTTATGTTGTCATGATGGTAATTCAACATGTTTTTGTATAAAATTGTTGAGAAATACTAGTATCTAGAGACAAAGTGACATTGATATATATTAGGCTAAAGATATATGTAACAAACTGAAAATACTTCAGGCCTGACCGGAAATCGAACACGGGATCTCTCACACCTAAGGCAGACACTATACCACGTCGCTATAAAACCTAGCTCAATAGCAAGGAAGTATATTAAGTACACCCTTAAACTTTACCCTACTACACCCCTCCTCCTCCCTCCGTTCTAGAATTTGTGAGCTGTTTACATCGGGTGCCAAATGTAACAGTCTGAAAATACTTCGAAACCGTGATCTCTTCCACCTAAGGCGGACAGACTATCATGTTGTTATAAAAGCTAGCTCAATAGCAAGGAAATTTAAGTGCACCTTTATACACTACCTTACAATATGTGTTTAATGTCTAAATATCTGAATAAATGTTTGAGTATGCAATTTGCATGAGGCATGCATTTAAGTTTATATCACGGTTTCTTTGTAAAGTTATCAAACTGAAAGAAATTGACTGAACAAGTTTGCATACATATTTGTTAAACATTAATCCAGGAAAGGCCTAAATCGACAGCCTGCCACTTTATAGTACAACTGTACCTTTTATCTGTATTGGTAAACATAGTTTTATAAAGCTCACACTTACGCTGTGAATAGTAAGTCACCAGGTTGTGACGAGTCTTTAAGTAGGTGTTAGTGGCACTTTATTATCGCCCTTTGCTCACATGAATAGACTCAGTCAAATCTACACTACTATCATTCAATGCGCATGTGTTCAATGTTCCATTGAAAATTTAAATAGATTTAATTGAATGTGACACATCGCTCAAAAAGTCCTTATTTATGTATGCATAGGCCTTTCCATCGCAATCAAATACGATATTGCGATACTTGGCCTGAATGTTTTTGTATAGTCTTTTGTCCTCTTTGTATGCATTCAAAACATGGGGTGATGACACACCATAAATTATTGTCGTGAAAATAAATATAATATTTACTTTAAACGAAATAAATTCCCCTAAACAAACCCGTTTTTAAATCTATTTCATTATTATTTAATAAAAGGTTATTATCGTCTTTTATTCTACAACTTAAAACATAATTTGAATAGAAATCCTATATCTAAAGTGTTTTCAATGACAAACACATTAAACGTTTAAAGTTTTAAATTATACACGATCAATACTCTTCACGTAGTCTTTTTATTTATCTGCACGTGTGATCAAAGTAAATTTGATTACAATAAAAACTGTTTTTTTTTTCTATTGCCGTTCGTACCTACATGTTTCAGGGCTCTGGTGTTTACTTTTCGATAAATGAACACACCTATCAACTTTATATTGGCTGTTATGTAAAAAAATATTGTCTTTTATGACGTTACGTCAGGATAAGCAGAACGAGGCAAGAATTTAATGAAACAAGATAGCTTAGCCTATCAAAAACAGGACATAATGCGAATTTGAGATGAACAGTTAACATTCTAGTATTTCGTTATGCGTACAAGTATACGGCGTAAATGGAAATAGGTAAAAATTGTTTCTATTAACTGTTTCAATAAAATCTGTAAAAAGATCCTTTGGAAACAAAAAATGCAACCAAGAAGAGTAATAGCACACTCATTTTGAGCGAGTCTGTTCATGAGAGGTAATGAAATGTGCAACACCTCTCACGCCCTCTTTCACCGGCTTAAGCAGAACTCTAGTACACATATATTGAATGGACTCCATGATCCCAAAGGACCGGAAAATACAACAACACTGAATCCAAGTACGTGGAGACTTTTTACGACCGCCACAAGGCACTTAAAGATTGCTGTTGTGATAGTTGATAAAATTTGTAAAAAGATCCGTTGGAAGAAAAACATGCAACCAAGAAAAGTAATGGCAGACTCGGTTTGATCGAGTCTCTTCATGAGAGGTACTGAAATATGCAACACCGAAACTCATTTGCAAATTTCAATACTTTAAATGCGTATTCAAATATATTATAAAGCATATATGCGTGTCCATGTATGTATAATAGAAAATCTCAGTCTGTTCAATCTAAATAACGTATATGGGTAAGATATTTTGTATTTAAATAAACAAATGGAATGTCGAAATTAAAACATATATAAAATTACCATGAAAGTCTAACAAAAATAAAATAGTAATGAAAAAATCACCAGGACTAAGTCTGTGTTTTTTGGACCGTAACGGGTATATTATAGATGACAATTTCTAATAAATGTAAGGGTTTACTACACGTTCATTCGTATAAAGGTATCCACATTTGTTATCGCATGCCTTTTTCTTTAAGATCATTTTTGGCGTATCAACCTGTAAAGTGCACATGCGCACGTTTGTAACCAAATACATGTACTTACCAGACTAGTTGGTAAGTATTTGATTACCAACATGAGCTCGTTTTTTTTTTCTGCAGGAGTGGTATACAAAGTACATGTACAAAAATCAAAATCACCTCATTCCAGCATTTACCTTGATAAGTATGCCGAAACATTCCTTTTATGATTCCCCTGTTATTAAACTAAAAAGGAGTGAAAATGATATGAATACAGAGGTATATTGACGAAACAAAACAAAGCGTTTGAACTTGACTACACCTTTTTTGCCGTTCCTGTATATGCCTCATTAGTTAATTTTGTTATGTAAGCCCTCTTGCTTTAATCAAAAATATAGCACGATACTTTGCATCTTTCCCGAAAACCATCCCGCGAAAATTTCAGTTAAAACAAACATATCATTTATAAAATGAATTATTCCGATGTCACCTAAAAATGATATTTTACAAATATAGGTTTTCCTTATAGCATTAAATTTGAGGGAATGTTTATATTTTCAGTATCTATACTTGTCAAATGTAAATATATGTTACTATGACGTGTGTTTCCGGAATGAACCCCGTAAAGGTTGATTTCGTAGATGTATATTTAATTTCCTTTATCTATCGTTTATCGTTTGCATCTATTAACTGTCTATTAATTTCTTATTGTTTTTGTTGGCGTTTTCGTCGTCCTCAGTACATATATTTAAGGGCTTCCTTCAACATTCACTCACTCTCATGAGTTGACTCGACTGCCATTCACCATTATGAATACAAATCGATAAACACGTGACCGGTAGGCAGTTTGTTTGAGTATACTCAATGGATGGAGCTGGGAGTATTGTCTATAAATGCTTTATAAATGTGAGAATATGTTAAGAAGCGGAACAAAACCTCTTTCCTGGTGAGTGAAGTCCGTGATACGTTGAAGTACCGTGCATGGACTTCGTTAGCTAAACCGTTTATAAAGGTCAAATACTTGAGCTCAATAGACAGTTATACGATTTTGCCATAAAATATAAAGCACTCTCATTGGGCAGTGTGACCGAACAGTGATATAAGTACGTAGTAACAAGTTAAACTATTGTCATTTAAGGTTATAAGCTTTATAAATAACATAATTATTCGTAAGTGACATACTTAAAGTTTATGGATTGTAATTGCTTATGATTCAGTTTTTCTTGTAATATTCTTCACTAGTGCGAATCTATACAAAGAGTAGTTAAATCTAGTATGATAAAGTAATTATTGACAACACAATAGAAACACTTGAGCAGCCAGTGGTCCAAATTAACTCAACAGGTTTGGCACGTTTTAAACGAGATCCCAAGGCACAGCGTGTGTTCTCTTTACCGATTTGGTAAGAGCCAACCAAATTAACTCAATAGATTTGGCACGTTTTAAACGAGACCCCAAGGCACAGCGTGTGTTCTCTTTGCCGATTTGGTAAGAGCCAACCAAATTAACTCAACAGGTTTGGCACGTTTTAAACGAGATCCCAAGGCACAGCGTGTGTTCTCTTTGTCGATTTGGTAAGAGCCAACCAAATTAACTCAATAGATTTGGCACGTTTTAAACGAGATCCCAAGGCACAGCGTGTGTTCTCTTTGCCGATTTGGTAAGAGCCAACCAAATTAACTCAATAGGTTTGGCACGTTTTAAACGAGATCCCAAGGCACAGCGTGTGTTCTCTTTGCCGATTTGGTAAGAGCCAAATGAGACTAAAGTCATTCGTCCTCCATCTATATGTCTGGCTGAGAGGTTGTCAGATACATGAGAAGAACACTTTAATACACTTTATTTTGTATAGTTTTAGTATTCTGTCAATAGTCTCGTGCTTAATGTTTTTGACATGTATATGATTGACATCGGATGACCATAAGAATGGTACACGTCTTGACAGAAATGCAAGTAAGTACATGATATGGCCTCAGTTTCATTAAATTCAGGAAATCTCTTTGTTTTCAAAAAGTAATGAAATAAGCACTGTCGATGAATACTTCAAATCTCACTATATGACAACTTTCAAATGTGCTCATTAATCAATAGTTTTTCTTTGTATTCATTACTAAAACGCCAATATATATATTCTTGTTAATCAATAAAATTTAAACTTAAGGTTATTCTGCAGAACTGATCAAACGGAAGTAACAGTATAACGTCATGTATCCGTGAATCGTGGAATAAAGCCTTGACTCGGCATACTGAAACAAAAATCCTTTCATGAATATATGGAAATCCACGGGTAAATTTACACATTTATTGATACAACAACGTTACTATCTATCTTAAGATAAAACATGAAAACGTCCGGCACGTTAAATCATTCTCAATAATCTCTTTAGTCAGCTTGAAACGTGCAGATCAATTCAATATTTGGCAAATATCTCAAAAAATAACATACGAAACTGTACAGTTTATTTCACCAAACAATAGTCCGTATCTTTAATCAAAACTGATAGAAACTTCACTAAAATCTACAAAACATCTATTCTTAAAAATGTTAACAAACTTTGGATTTTCCCATAGATTTGAAAATCCAATTTTTTCAAATACGTGTAGCAAGCAATCAAGTACACGACTCTATAAACTTATTTTCGTAATTTTATAAGCATATATATAAGTTTTAAAAAGTCAGGGTTTAATAAAATTCTACATTGAATAAATTTGTTTGAGCCGAACAAGCAGATCTATTGTGCTATTCAACTGACTTGTCAAAACATGTTCCCGACTTTCATGGTAATCTTATATAGGCTCGAACAGAATATAATAAAAGCCGGGTCCATTTTTTGACAGGTCAAATAAATTGGACAATACCATATAGAATATTAACACTTAATCTGAAAGAATAATTGTTTTCAAACAAAAACAGGAGAATGTTCAGTCAGTGATCTTTTTATTATTTTTTTTACTGTTTATGTCGTGCGCTTGGGATAAGTTATAATATAATAAGTTTAATCATTGTGCTGTCATTTGGGCATCTTATTTACTAACTCCTATTCAACAGACACAATATGTGGATCGGATACCATTATTTATTACATACTCGTTTCTATTCCCCGTTAAGTTACACTGGTACCGGAAACGTCAATATTTTTCCATATACTGACGCCTGAAATTCATATTGGGTACGTGACGTAATTCAGTGTGTGTTGTTGCACTATTTGTTTCTATTTAGTTCAGTATTTTCAATTTTATTCAAGCTATTGAATATATTTAAGATATTTACGTAATATTTATATGTGTATATATGTATGTAATAAAAAGATTATTATCTTTGCATCGGGAAATATGCACTCGTTCTTCAGCGGAAGAATATTGCGCTCCTAAAGTCGCGCAATATTTCCACTGAAGACCTCGTTCATATTTCCCGATACAAAGCTAATAACCTATAATCATTCTCCCAGCGAATAAAGTCAAATTACCGTTTCAAATCTACCAACTAGGACAAGGTACGATAAATGTAGTACTTAAATATTTAAACAGTTATTTATTCATAAATTTTGCGTTCAGAAAATTACTGCTGTATCAAGTTACAGCTGCCTTGACGTTATTGACAAAAGGAAATATACCTGGAAAATATGGGGATTACCCAAAATAATTTAGTTTTAGTACATATATGTGTTGCGCATATCTTACAAGATTAAAGCAAATATTTCAGTCTGACTGACATTATCCTACTACAGTAAGCGTTGATTTAAATCAGATTTGCAAATAATAAAGACCTGACATTATTGATCGATATAAGTTAGGAAAGAACAAATAATGAAAGAAATATAGATTTTATCGTGCGAATCGTTTCTGACAAATTTTAGAAAGCAAACTGATTTATATAATTAATTGATTAAACGAGCATTTAAATTCTCCAGATGTCTTTATAATATTATAAATGATACTTTTGGCAACTTATTTCATTATTCTGTTACTTGATTGCTAATTTTGTAATATTCTTGAGCATGTGCAATATCAAAATTATATGTTTTATATGTAACCTATGCAAAATTACATTTATAAATTAATACAATGTCACAAATTGATATAATTTTTTGAATAGGAAATATTGCCAAGTAGTACAACACTACAGTCGTGCTTAATCTCGTATTATAATTAATTATCATAGATATATCTCATTGTTATAACAAGCTTGTAGAAAATATAACAGTGGTAAAAAGTCGATATGTAAGTTGAAAACCAATTCAAAGAGAGATAAATGTGTTTTTATAAATTGGTGAATTACTATTATTATTTTTAAATGGCATGACGGGTACATAAATCACATGTATCATATTTCAGGGGACCATTACGATGTATCAACAGTCACGCTGCTTTTTAGAATTTGTTTTATGGTTCAAAATAAGGGATAATATTGGTACAGTAAAATCCTTATATTAGAATACTGAAAAAAAGTTTTCGGCCGGTGGGGGGTGGGGTGCGAATAGGAAAATAAACTCTATTCGTAAAAGTTCCAAAAACTGGACATACGTCCTGAGAATATGTGTAAGCTCACTGCACAGTAGGTTATTAATAACGGACACCTTGAAAGTATTAGTACATATCAACTGCTTGTTTAATGCTCCTTTGCATACAATTCTTCTGTTTTTATAAGTAATTAAACTGTAACCTCAATCGTTTAAACAACCATTCCGCCTAGTCCAGTTAGCTCTGTATTTATCTATTTATCGCAAGACAGTTATATTTTCCGGTCCAGAAGTCCATTCAACATCCATTTAAAAAAACTCTGCATAAGCCAGTGTAAGACGGCGTGTCTGATAGATCTTGCAGTCTGCTATTATTTTGCTTTGTTGCATACTATGTTTCCAAACGATCTTCATAATTATAATAAAAGGGCCCTATAACAGTAGCTAGATCTGTGACTTAGTATTCGGCTTTTGTGGATTTTGCAAGGTCGGATCACACTCGGCGCTTGCGCGCCTCGTAAGATCCGATCTAGCATAATCCACTCTAATGCCGGACACTGCATCCCAGATCAATCTACTGTTATAATAACCCTATTTTATTCCCCAGTCATTTTATATCATATGCGCAAAATCGTTATTTTCAATTTCTGTGCAAGTGATATGATCCATAATTTCATATCACATGCGCAACAGTGTTATTTTGTTTTTCTGTACATGTGATATTATTTTTTCATATCACCCGTTGAGAGATTGATACTTTTGCATTGGAGAGAGAAAGATAAACGTAAATACTGGAACGCAGAATATTGAAACCGTAGTGAACTGCAAATAAGTTCATATGGGTTATACCCATTTAATATGTTTTAAAACTTATTCCTGGTTTTAGCTCACCTGTTACATAGTGGCAATGTGAGCTTATGTGATCACCCGTCGTCAGCCCGTCCGTCTGTCCGTCCGTTTGTCAACAATTTATTGTCTGCACGATAGCGGTTTCATTTATGATTTTATTTTAACCAAACTTCAACACAACTTGTATCACCATAAGATCTCTGGCACTTTCTTGAACTGGCAAGATCCCATTATGAGTGATGTCCCCCGAAAGAGTCAAAATTAGTTATTTTGACCTTGTCTGCACAATAGCAGCTTTATTTATGATTTGAATTTTATCACACTGGCACACAACTTGTATCACCATAAGCTCTTGGTTCTTTTCTTGCACTGGCCATATTACATTATGGGTTCAAGAGTTATGGCCCCTGAAAGGACCAGAATTAGCTATTTTGACATTGTCTGCACAATATCAGCTTCATTTATGATTTTATTTTAATTATTATTATACCAGATTTATATAGCGCCCTTTTCATGATAAACACGTTCAAAGGCGCTTTACAGCAACTGCAGCCACACAGGGCGCGAAATCATCCTCTACTAGTACAGACACAGAGCGATCTGACCAGAGGGACAGAGTGAGACAAAGCCCCCACAGAGAGATCAGAAATCAGATACAGGCTTGTCCGGCTAACTTAGCCTAGCTCGTTGCGAATAGACAGCCTGGTTCTTTAACGTGCCCAGTGTATAGCACTGATACACGCATAATAAAACTTGCACACAACTTGTTTCATTATGCAATCTTGTTTCCTTTCTTGAACTGGCGAGATTATGGGTTCCAGAGTTATGGCCCCTGAAAGGACCAGAATTAGCTATGCTGGCCTTGTCTGCACAATAGCAGCTTCATTTATGATTTGAATTTAATCAAACCTGCGCAAAACTTGTGTCACCATAAGATCTCAGTTCTTTTTGTGAACCATCCACATCTCTTAATTGGTTCCAGAGTTATGGCCCCTTCCTTAAAGGTTCAAAATCGGCTATTTTAGCTTTGCAGCCATTTTAATAGAGACTTCAATTATGGTTTTATTTGATACAAACTTCAAAAATAACTTCAACAACAATAAACCTTTGATTCCATGACACATCAGATCCAATCGTAGGTTCGGGAGTTATTTTATATCAGATTACCTCCCCTGATTGTAATCAAAATGAATTTATACCAGTAAGTACTTATAGGACTTATCTAAATTTTCATTATTGTCATTACTAATAGTTGGACAGAGACAGTCAGGGTAGATAACTATTGACTGATTTTATGTCAAATTACCCCCTTTATTTCAAATTAAAAAGGGTAGATCTCCGTAACTAATGACGATACTGATCTGAAATGTCATTTAAGTCAACAGATTTATTTGGCAGGTCTTTCTTTTGGTCACTTACAATATTTTCTAATTACTTCCCTTTTACATTACTATAAATAGCTTATATTCAGTATCTTTTTATTATTGGCCTTAGGGGAAAACCGAGACCACTTTTCTGTGGTACAACATGGATGGTACCTCCAGTTTTTAGGTGTCTTTAGGTGTACATCTCTACCTTGTAAGAATTTTTTCTTTCTTTTTGGTTAAATTTCTTCCTTTTGTTGTTCCCGTCCTTTGGACTTAGATATTTTTTCTGAGGACTTTCTTGTTCTCAAGTGCAATGACAACAGGTGAGCAATATAGGGCCACCATGACCCTCTTGTTCATATTTAGATATTTTCAGGAGTGAATTCCTTCTACTGAATTCCAAATTTACCATTTACTCATTAACACAAATTATGATGAGTACTCACAGGCCAACAAACTTAAGTGGAGCCCGGCCTGTCCAATTTCGATAAAATTTCACAGAAATAGTTCTTGCATTATCCTCATTTAAATTAGTGAAAGAAATGAATTAAATACAAGACTCGGGTTACCATGGCAACCGAAACGAATTTTATTTTTTTAAAATCTCCTTATTTCAAAACCACAGTAGCTAGGGATTATATATATTGTACGCGGCATCATCTAATGTTTCTTTACCAAGTTTGTTCAATTCATCCTCATAGGGTCAAATATTGCCCCGCCCTGGGGGTCACATAGATTTATATATGGAAGAAAAGCTTTGAAAATATTCTTGTCCAAAACTAGAGAGCATGGACTTTGTTATTCGGTATGTAACATCATCTACTGGTTTTCTACCGAAATTGTTCAGATTGTTTCCCTAAGGTCAAAAATGGGGATCTCAAGTTAAACATAGACTTATACAGGAGAAAAAAAACAGCAAAAACATTCTTGTCTTGAGCCGCGAGACAAAGGCCTTTGATGTCTAGTAAGAAGCATTACCTGATGGTCCTCTACGCGATTTTCAACATTTTATAAATTACGCAACAAAAGTAGTATTTTAATTTGTTTGTTTCAGTGAAATATCAATTTTATTTCACTAGTGAGCATCAAAAACTGATATACGCCACTCGTGAAAATGGCATTATTTTGGTGCTCACGAGTGAAATAAAATAATTATTGATATTTCACTGAAATAAACAAATATACTCTGTATTACTAAAGTAACCTATATTGGTAATTGGTGAAACGGTGGTATAGTTGTAAGGTATCTAACTTCCAAGCACATTACCACTGGCTTGAAATCACCTTCGATCGTCCCCCTTTTTTTATCGATACTGCTTTCATTCTCGCATTATTTTTGGTAGCACAATTTCATAAATTTTAATTTATCTCTTGTGAGATTTATTTTCTTGAGAAAAAAACCGTTGCCCTGGTGACAAGCAATTTGCCTTTATATCACAGACAGGCTTTCATTTAAAACAATTTTAACCGATTTTTGAATCCCCCCATACAACTGCAGGGTAGGGAGCGGGGGGCGTTATAGGAATGTTCTCCGGCCGTCCATCCTTCCGTTCGTCTGTCTGTAACACTTTAATGTCTGCTCCATATCTCTTACACCCCCAGAATGATTTTCATGAAACTTGGGTCAAATGATCACCTCACTAAGAGGATGTGCAGAACGTATGACTCAGCCTTGTCGGTTCAAGATAAAGGTCACAAATCAAGTCAAAGTTTTGTCCTTCCATTTTGTGTCCGCTCTGTATCTCCCAAACCCCTCGAAGGAATTTCATAAAACTTTGGTCTGATGATCACCTCATCAAGACAATTTGTAGAACTCATGAGTCAGCCATGCCGGCTCAAAGTCAAGGTCAGAACTTAGGTTCAAAGGTTTGAGCCTTCCATTTTGAATATTTCTCTGTATCTCCTAAAGCCCTTGAAGGATTATCATCAAATTTGGGTCAAATGAGCATCTCAAGGCGATGTGCAGAAATTATGAGTCAGCCATGCTGGCTCAATGTCAAGGTCAGAACTTGGGTTCAAAGGTTTGAGCCTTCCATTTTGTGTCCGCTCTGTATCTCCTAAAGCCGCCTTTGAAGGATTATCATCAAACTTGGGTCAAATGAGCATCTCAAGGCGATGTGCAGAAATTATGAGTCAGCCATGCTGGCTCAATGTCAAGGTCAGAACTTAGGTTCAAAGGTTTGAGCCTTCCATTTTGTGGCCGCTCTGTATCTCCTAAAGCCTTTGAAGGATTATCATCAAACTTGGGTCAAATGATCATCTCATGAAGGCGATGTGCAGAAATTATGAGTCAGCCATGCCGGCTCAAGATCAAGGTAACAACTGAGTATTAAAGGTTTGGGCCTTACATTTTGTGTCTGTTGTGTATCTCTTAATCCCCTTGCAGGATTCATATGAAACTTGGGTCAAATGTTCACCTCATCAAGACGATGTGCAGAACTAACGAGTCTGCCATGCCGGCTCAAGGGCAAAGGTTTTAGCCATCCATGTCATGTCTGCTCTATATCTCCTAAACCCCTTTAAGGATTTCCATCAAACTTTGGTCCAATAATCACCTCATCAACACAATAAGCAGAACTCAAAATGCTGGCTCAAGGTCAAGGTCACATCTTAGCGTCAAATGTTTGAGCCTTCCATTTTATGTCAATTCCGTAACTCCTTAACCCCATGAAAGATTTTCATCAAATTTAGGTCAATGATCACCTTATCAAGACGTTGCACAGAATTCATGTGTCAGCCATGTCAGTTCAAGGTCACAGCTAAAGGTCAAAGGTTAACCTTTTCACTGTCTACTAGTGGCGGGGGATTTAGCTGTCTTTCAGACTGCCTTGTTGTACAATGATTTGATAACTTTCAATAAAGGAACCATAAAAATCAAGATAAGTTTGATCAAGTTAGTGGTAGCTTTGCATATAAAACTTGGAAAAAGATTATTTAAGCTGACGCAGGACTCTAACCCACAACCCTGAGATTGATAGCTAAACGGTTTGTCCACACAACTACCTGCACTTATAACCTCCCATCAGTTAAGAAATATATACATGCAAAATTTATATCACTATTTATGTTTCGATACCGAAAAGTGATTTACTGAAATATACGGAATATTCATGAGTGCCAGGACAGTACTTACGGACAATACTTAGATATCCGATAATTACATTTCGAGGGCTTGGTGCAAAACTATTGTAAGTGCATATAAATAAAGAACAAGATACAATAGTTTTGCGCCAAGCCCTCGATTTATTTAAAGTAACATACTAAATTGCTGTTCTTCTTTATTCTATATAAAATTGACATATTTTCAGTGGCCACAGCACACATCAGGGCCATTTTAAATGTCTGTAACTTACATTTTCTTGAAGAATATTGTCAGTTTTTAAAACAAATCAAAAGAAAAGTTGGGGCCATGTTTGATGCAAAAACGAATCGGTTAAAAAAAGACCCCAACGTATAGTGGTGTTGTATGATCTAAGAGTCCATAGAAAATTCTGTCATGGTGTTATGTCATTATGAAAATGCTACCTGCATGTCAAGCATAGATCTGTCATGTGATGTTAGCAAATAAAATGCAAAGAAAGAAATGAAAATGGCTCAACAGAGCAAAACATTATGGGACTACCATTTTTCGCGCCATTTTTTTTTCGATGCCGTTAGGGAGCGAAGACATAGTTATCCAAAATGGCCGTTCGATGTATGTGCGTGCATGCGTCAGTGCGTCCCTCCGAATTTCTTTGCCTGAACCATACGTTTGTCATTGATTGTGGGATTTAAAATAACTTGGCACAATTTTTCATTACCATGAGAAAGCGTGTCGCGCGCAACACTCATTTCAGTATGTTAAAGGTCAAGGTCAAACTTGGAGTTTAAAGGTCAAATATTGCTATTATTGACCATGTCCGGACAATAACTTCGTCATTAAATGTGGGATTATAAAATAACTTTGAACAATTGGTTGCCACCATGAGATGGTGTGTCGCGTGCAACACCGGCGTCAATATCTTCAAGTTCACACTTGGAGTTTAAAGGTGGATAATTAGATTTTAGCCATGTAACGGATTTGTTCGAAACTTTAGCATCTGATCATTTACACTCATTTATGTTCACTTAACACTTAATACAAATTAGATTTTCGCTGGAGGTATTTTTAAAATTTCATTTTCCTATCCTGGTTGCCCAACCAAGATAGAGTTATTTTATCATAAGTATAAATTTGATAAACATACTTTGCCTAAGGAAATGTATAAATATTAGACATATTGTAATATATTTGTAAAATATTTGCATTAAAAATTATGTATTTAGATGGAATTCATTAGAAACGCAAGTTTGAAAAATTATTATTACCTCCCTTTGCCTATCTTGGTTGCGCAACCAAAATAGATTAGAAATAAATGAATTCAGAAGCTACACACAGCTTTTAAACTTGCATTTTGGTTCAGATTGTTCAATAGTTGATATGTCTATCAAATGCAAATGTAAAACTAGACATTGTATCGAAATAAAAAGAAATACCCAGCTTTTTATATACTTTCATATTAAAGGGGAGTAATTACAAAATTTTATAAAAATAATAAAATATACATTTCAAATAGGAATCTAACTCTATGTAATCGGTCTTTTTGTTCCTTAAATAATTCTCTACCAGAATATACAAAAAGTAAAAAATGTCATTAAATGTTTAAATATGATTTTCCACCTTTAATGGTTAAATATTGCTATAATTGACGCTGTCCAGACAATACTTGAACTTTGTCATTTACTGTGGGATTTTAAAATAACTTTGCAAAATTGTTTACTACCATGAGACAGCGTGTCGCGAGCAACACCCATGTCAATATCTTAAAGGTTAAGGTCATACTTGGAGTTTAAAGGTCAAATGTGGCTATAATTGACCTTGTCCGGTTAATAACTTCGTCATTGAATGTGTAATTATAAAATTTTGAATATCATTTCAACATTGAATATTATTAAGTTATTTAACATTGTTCTGTACAATACGGACATATATTTGGACGAGTACTCAGCTGAGAAAACCATATTGGACGAGCCGCTAGGCGAGTTCTATATGGTTTTCTCAGCTGGTTCTATATCTGTTTTATCTTATCATAATAATAGTTTAAATTAAAAATGTTTCACTGAATATTGTATTCCTGCCTTTTCTAGTTTTTCCCAGCTTGGTATGAGTGCAAATATATATTATACAGAACAATGTTAGACCTTAATCAACCTTTTTATTCTATATTTATTTCATTTCATATGTAATACGCGTAATTCATTGAATGTTTTTTTCTGCGTATCATCATTGAAAATGTGTATGATGCAACCTCCCTACAACAGCCATTTGACGATTTGGGTGGTAGTAATACTTGGCTGAGCTATTATGCCCACAAACATTGTCAGCAAGTTTGGTGAAGATCGGATGAAAACTGTTCGACTTAAACTAAATCAGATAGCATTGTTATCCCTTGAATCGTTTTGTGTGTTGTAAACAAACAAACAAAAAACAAATTTAAATTAAATCCAAATTTCAAGACGCATAATCAAACTCTGTACATAGAACGCCTACTTCATCCGATTTACATTCGGAACATTTTCTCGCATTTCGGGCTTTGTTACACCTCAAAATGGTAGCAACGTGTTTTGGTAGTCACTACCAAAATTCGGCCGAGTTTTTGGTAGCGACAAAATACGTTGCAATGGTACATATGATGTGTTAAGGATCATGGAATGGAACGTATTTTGGTAGTTTTTTCTACACCGGGGGCTGAGCTCATTTTTTTGCATTACGCATAAAAGAGAGAGATAAAAGGAGTGAATGTCTCATAAAAATGGTCGGAGAGGGTGTTCGGAGTTCCTCTCTCGATATATAGTTTTCGTATAAAACAACCAAAATGTAGATTCCTGAGAGTGTGAAAAGGGCGTCAAACGACGTTTCCTTTGCAATAACATTGTATTGTTTTGTTGTTTTTATGTGTGAAACGGAGTATATATGTGAGGAAGGCACGTGGGTCCTCCACCAAAATATTTTTTAAAACATCCCACATAAACATAAATGGTGAATTCTGTGCGTCGTGTAAAGGGGTCTCAGATAAATTTTCCGGCAAAAAAAGTTTTTTTCTCTTTATAGGTGAGGGGTTTCGAGAGTAAATCATAGATATCTTTGAAACACAACGTAAATGGTAAAATGTGGGCCTGGGCTTACTTGACTACTTTTCCAAAATCTGAATTCTCCGTCTAGATTTTGATTTTATTTTGATGTATACATGCAAGTGGTATTTTGGGGTCCTCCTCGGGCAACATATGGAAGTGGTGGGTTCTGTGTGTTTAGATGGGTAAGAAATATATAATTTACTCAGAAATGAAGCTTGCTCCACAATGAGGTATACAATGTCATGTATCTTATTACTTATGTACATATATGCGAATGATTTTCTCTTAATATTTATCGCAGATTTTGGCTTTCTTCTTCATTTGTATACGACGCACTGTAAGAACACCTGCGGTGGACGGGCGGCTCCAAAAGTTGTTCGCTATCTAACTTGAGCATTTTGTATACAAAGTTCTATAGACTTGGTCAGAATGTTAACATTTGGGACAAGTTCCCAGTAGTTCTAGAGTTTCGCCCTTTCAATTGCTCAAAATTGCAAGTATTGGCAGCGTCCAGTCTTAAACTTAAGCAATCTTTTCCACTATCCACCAAACTTGGTCAGTATGCTGATTTGCATTATATCTTAGTCAAGATCTATAACCAGTCAGATTATCTCAGTAGGTCTGGAGGTATGTCCCTCGAATAACTCAGAATTGTGAATGTTGAATCCGCTTTCTTATATGAGCAGTTTTTGTCCGATGTTAACCAAACTTTTTTTTATTGTTCACCAAACTTGGTCAGAATAGCAAGTTTGATAACCAGCAGCAAAAACTAAATGCTTTCCTTTAGCTTTGCATAGATCTACCCTACAATTGTTTAAATGTTTTGTAATCAAAATAACGTATATTTTGCATGTGTTGTGAGAAAATGATTAATTTCCATAGAATTAAACATATTAATCACATGATCAGCATTTTCCTATTTCTTACTGTTCTTAATTGTGTTTTGCATACATTTCAATTTTTAAACTTGACAGTGCATACCCTACAATTATTTAAATGTTTTGTAATCAAAGTTACGTATATATGCTTGTGTTGTGAAATTGTTTAATTTTCATAGAATTTAATCAATAGTTATGACGACCTGTATGATGATGATAATGGTAGTGATGATAATGATAATAATGAAAAATAATGATTATGGTGATGATACTGAGGATGAAAATAATGATGACGACAGTTTATCTTACTGCGAAGTAAAGCTTCGTATAAGATCCCTCAAATCTACATGAAAAGATATATATAATATATATCGTATTTCTGATTGTCGTATCGTTTAGATATGTTTAAGACCCCTTATGCACGCTCAGAATTCAACATTTTTTGGGGTGTTATTTCCCCTTTTATCTCCCATTCGTGTGTATCATTAAAATGAGCCCAGCCCCTGATGTAGACGAAACTACCAAAATGCGTTCCATTACCGCGCCTCAAAATGGTAGCAACGCATTTTGGTAGAAACTACCAAAATTCGGCCGAGTTTTGGTAGTCACTACCAAAGTTCGACCGAGGTTTGGTAGTCACTACCAAATTGCGTAAGACTGAACAAAGACTAGTGTGTTTGACCATCTTGGCTCCTTTATCACATTTTTTCATTTCTAAAATTAACCGCTATTTCTTCCACATTTTAAAAGAATCCGCTAAAGGCTGCTTCTTTGCGGGACTTCCTCTACTATTCCTTCAGAAAGGTAGGTGCTGGGTCTGAGAATTCCTGTTAACTTAAATATTTCTCAAAAATGCTCTACTTTATTTAAAACAAATCGTATTTGATGGATTCTTTCACTATTTGAATTTGTACGTGCAATGGTAGCATATCAAAACGAAATATAGGAGTACGCAATTTTTTATTCTCTCAACTAATCGTAGCAAAGTTAAAGTATTCGGCTGAGAATCTGTATTCTCTGGCTGAGGATCGGTACACTTTATCTGAGGATCAAGAGAATCTGTACGCTCTGGCGCTTAACTTTCAGTATTCTCTGGCGAAGGATCTTTTCTCTCTGGCACTGAATCAGTATTCTCTGGCGAAGGATCTGCACTCTCTGGTACTAAACTTTCAGTATTCTCTGGCGAAGGATCTTCACTCTTGGTGCTAAACTTTCAGTGTTCACTGGCGAAGGATCTGTTCTCTCTAGCACTGAATCAGTATTCTCTGGCGAAGGATCTGCACTCTCTAGCGCTAAACTTTCAGTATTCTCTGGCGAAGGATCTGTTCTCTCTGGCACTGAATCAGTATTCTCTGGCGAAGGATCTGCACTCTCTGGTACTAAACTTTCAGTATTCTCTGGCGAAGGATCTTCACTCTTGGTGCTAAACTTTCAGTGTTCACTGGCGAAGGATCTGTTCTCTCTAGCACTGAATCAGTATTCTCTGGCGAAGGATCTGCACTCTCTAGCGCTAAACTTTCAGTATTCTCTGGCGAAGGATCTGTTCTCTCTGGCACTGAATCAGTATTCTCTGGCGAAGGATCTGCACTCTCTGGTACTAAACTTTCAGTATTCTCTGGCGAAGGATCTGCACTCTCTGGAGCTAAACTTTCAGTATTCTCTGGCAAAGGATCTTCACTCTTTGGTGCTAAACTTTCAGTGTTCACTGGCGAAGGATCTGTTCTCTCTAGCACTGAATCAGTATTCTCTGGCGAAGGATCTGCACTCTCTAGCGCTAAACTTTCAGTATTCTCTGGCGAAGGATCTGTTCTCTCTAGCACTGAATCAGTACTCTCTGGCGAAGGATCTGCACTTTCTAGTGCTAAACTTTCAGTATTCTCTGGCGGGCGAAGGATCTGATTACATGTATTTATAAGCGGACGCCAACTTGAACGCTGCTACCGACGCCACCTCTGTGGAGGTCCTAATGTGATATATGGTTCTAGTTCCAAGTCGCATAAAGTATTTATTCTGAATATTCAGTTATTATAATAAGGCTTATGTTTCCAAGATACCAACATTTAGTCGAGTAATGGACAGACGCTTAGTTAATGTGCAACTGAACCTCAACTTTAAAACAGATGTAACAATTCAAGAGTGTACATTTGTGCATTCAGTCCAACGGCAGTCCTACTCCCCGGGGTGTACGAAAAGTTTTTCCAGAACCAGGTGAACATACGAGAAAGTTATGCCCGGTATACAAAAATACAAGTGCTTGATATTTACTCGGCCAATCTAGATGAATAAATTAATCGGTAACCCTCGGAATTAAATTCACTACGGGATTGGATTGCATTTCACTTCACTATATTAAACAGCATTGAAAACTTCTAAAGAATTTTGGTGGGTAAATGTTGCATGTCTACCTTGCATAATACTTTTAAAGGTATTATACAGATCGTCTTATGTGACCGTTTCTCGTGAATCGCTAGAATGTTAACCTCAAACAGTCTATACTTACTTATGAACGTTTGTGAAACCTGTCCCAGGGTCAGGTGATGCGTCCGACGCATCAAATAATTGTGGTAAACAGTTGTGCCAAGTTCCCTCAATATCTCTCGATATATGTCAAAGTAAGACTCACATGTGTTTCAATGGTCCTGCTTGACTGAATATATTTTCAAGATTGAAATGTCAAGGTCGGATGAGCGATTAAGTTCCATCATGGCACTCTTTGAAGTAATATTGACCATTTGTCACAAAATATCTTTTTTTTTGCAAATCATGCGATTTTTATTAATACCGTTTTTCGTTGGATGTGTACATATCCGATGCATTCTGGTATTACAATTCTGTAAACTAACAAATTTCGTTGAGTCTAACGCGTTTTGGTAGTGACTACCAAAACGCGTTGCTACCAATTTAAGGTGCAACAGGGCTTTATCGTATGTTTAACATGGGACTGTTGAACCCTCCAAATACAGAAAATACAGGATTTTTTGTACGCGCGTGCGTCCAAATACAGAAAATACAGGATTTTTGTACGCACGTGCATCCAAATACAGTTACTGTAATATATTGTACGGTCACATGTTGCAAGTGAACGTTTGCAGTTGGATAGATAAAATAGGTATAGAATAATAATGTGTACTGTATTCCATCATAGTATCGTATAATGCAGGCATATTGATACCGTTCTTTCTTACAGATAAATAATGGACCACAGGGCGCAGCTTGAGAACAAGAAATACAGGAACTGGGTGAGAGCCGGACTTGGTATTAAATATGTAAAAGACGGCTTGGAACCATTCTGTGATCATCTTGTTAACCAGCAGCATGCTGATATCTTAGATAAAGTTAAACAGAAACACAATCTTTCGGCAGTTTCATGCGGACTTTGTGATGTACGCACACTCCAGCCGGACCATGTTCAAACCAAAAATAGACAGTGTCCTCTCGGTCAAACACATTGTAACTGTCTACACCCACGCGGGAAAACGTCTTGTCCCAGCAACGTATGTGGTGCCATATACGACGAAGTTATTAGGCGTCACGCATCCACTCCTCCCGCTCCATACTGGAGAAACACAGACGCTCATCAGTGGTGTACTGAACCTTGGGCTGTTGCAAAATGTTTCATAAATGCTTCAGGATATGAAAACAAGCTAAGAGCAACTGAGTTTGATTGTTCCGGCTTGTTGCATCTGTTGATTGATAACATAGAGTTCCATCACCATATCCAGTGTATAATTGATGGCAGTGATGCTTTCTCAAGGGTAAGTAACATATACATTATTATGCTTAATGTTTACTTTCAAGCATATACAGTTACAACAACAACAATGACATTATGCTTAATATTTACTTTCAAGCATATACAGTTACAACAATGAAATTATGCTTAATGTTTACTTTTAAGCATATACGTTACAACAACAATGACATTATGCTTAATGTTTACTTTCAAGCATATACGGTTACAACAACAATGGTATTAATATACTTTTTAGCTCACCTGAGCAATGCTCAGGTGAGTTTTTGTGATTGTCATTGTCCGGCGTCTGTCTGTCATTGTGTCTGTCGTCTGTCTGTCGTCTGTCAACATTTAGCTTGTGTATGCGATAGAGGCTGTATTTTTCAACTGATCTTCATGAAAATTGGTCAGAATGATTACCTTGATGAAATCTAATCTAGTTTGAAAATGGGTCATCTGGGGTCAAAAACTAGGTCATTAGGTCAATTCAAAGAAAAACCTTGTGTATGCGTTAGGGGCTGTTTTTTAAATTAATCTTCATGAAATTTGGTCAGAATGATTACCTCGATGAAATCAAGGCCGAGTTTTAAAATGGGTCATCTAGGGTTAAAAACTAAGTCATTAGATCAAATCAAAGAAAAACCTTGTGTATGTGATAGAGGCTGTTTTTTTTTCTATTAATCTTCATGAATTTTGATCAGAAGATTCCCTTGTGAATCTACCAGGTTCGAAAAAGGGGTATCTGGGGTCAAAAACTGGGGCACTGGGTTTCAAATCAAAGAAAACCTTGTTATGTGATTGAGGCGTTTTTTTTCGATAACCCTTCAAAATTTTGGTCAAATGAAAAACCTTTGTGAATCTAAGCCATTTTAAAAATTGGGCATTTTGGGGTAACAACGGGGGCCTAGGTCAAATAAAAAGAAAAACCTTGTGTATGTGAAAAGGGGTTTTATTTCTTTTAATTTCGGGTTTTTGGTCAGAAGATTGCCTTGATGAAATGAGGTAAAAGAAGACTAGGGGTCATTGGGTAAAAAAAGTGGGTCCGGGAAACAAATCAAAAAAAAACCCATTGTATGCGATAGAGGCTGTATTTTTCGTTTAACCTTCAGATTTTGTCAGAATTAGCCTCGATGAAATCTAGGTCAAAAACGATTATGGGCATCGGGGGTCAAAAACAGGCCCTAAGTCAAATAAAGAAAATATAATATTTTAATCCCCCCCCGAAGGGAGCAATAGTTTTTGAACCGTCTGTCCGTCTGTCGTTGGGGGCTGCAGTCTGTCAGTCTTGGTCTGTCGCAATTTTGTGTCCGGTCCATATTTTGTCATCGAAGAGGGATTTTTTAAATAATTTGGGCATGAATGTGTACCCATCAAGACGACGTGCGCGCGCAGACCCAGGTCCGTAGCTCAAGGTAAAGGGAAAAAATTTAGGTCTTTTTCATGATGTGCTTGAGGGGCGTGTCCGGCCCAATTTTTTATCCATGGTGGTTTTAAAAATAACTTGGCATGAATGTGTCCACGTAAGACGACTGTCGCGCGCAGACCAGGTCCGTAGCTAAAAGGGTCAAGTCACATTTAACGTTAAAGGATGTGTTTGAGGGGCGTGTCCGGTCCATATCTTTGTCAATAGATGGATTTTCAAATAATTGGCATGAATGTGTCCAATAAGACACGGTCGCCCCAAAGACCAAGGCCCGTAGCTCAAAGGGTCAAGGTTCAATTAGGTCATTTCATGAAGTGCTTTGATGGGGCGTGCCCGGTCCATTCTTTTATTCAGCAGGTTTTTAAAAATAACTAGCATGATATTGGCACATAAGCGAGTTCGCCGCAAGCCCCAGCCCCAAGGTATGGGTCCTAAATTAACATGGGCCCAAAACTTTTTCATTAAAGTGCCTGGGGGGCATGTGTATCTTGGGAACGCTCTTGTTTTCCTGAAATCCTGGTCAAAACATGTTTACTCGTTTAAAATGTTGTTTTGGTGTGTTTTCAGGGGAGCGACCTAGGGCCATTTTGGGCCCTCTTGTTAAGAAATGTTTGACGTTTAAAAAGCATTTTATGAACAAAACATGTATTTCAATCTTTTTCGGTTATTTTTTGTATTAAAAATATGCAGTACTTTTTTTCTCCCTCCCCTAATTTTAAATTTGTGAGCAGATCTGTGCGCTGGGCGGCAGGTAAGTCTACAACATTGACAAAACAAAATCGACGTAGGAAAGTCAAAATAATGACATCAGAAAAACGTTGTTTAAACCATTTAAAATTTGGAAAACCACCCAAACCCATGTAGGTGCTTTCCCAAAACAGAGTAAGCCGTAAAACCAGAAAAAAAAGCATAGTAAAAATGACTCTTTTAAAAAGCTAAACCAAAAGTATTTTTGTAGAACAGAAAAGAAATTTCGTTTTTATACAGAAATTTCCCCTGACTTTTTCCCTTTTTTGATACTGGTAAGGTTATTCCCTAAGACTTGTTTAAAAAGTTGCACCTAGATACTTCAAATGTTCGATGTGGAATTTATAGTTTGATTAAAGATCTTCTGTTGTTTTTTTCAATGTTTTTTTTTTACTTTTTTTTGTTGTTTCTGAAATAAAAGTCCAACGTCCCTGTGTGTACTATTTTTCGACGAATATTTCAACATATACACATTGATCTTTTCGGTGAATATTTCAGGTATATCGTTATTTTCTGTTACATCACGACCAACAATGACATCACTTTACTAATAGTGCATTAGAATCGAATTAATTGAAAATTATACGCCTGACGTATAGCCCCCCATTTGAAAAAATTATCTTTGAAATACTTTTTGATCATTTATTAACAATGCCCCCACCTCCCCTTTCCTTCGAAGAGGGGGGGGTATATTATTTGCAGTATTGGCCGGTTGGTCGGTACATCAATGGGTTTCGGAACCCGTAAAACTCAAATGATTGTTTAAAAGTGGAGGGGTAAAATTTTTGGGTTACGTGACTGGAAAGCAATCTTTTTGCAAAATGAAAACTTAGGGGTTTTGGGCCCAAGATCATAAAAGTTGATGGGAGGTTGGTCAGACCAACGAATTACCCCTTTTCAAAAATATTGAAGTTTTTGGATTAAAGGTAAGTCAATGTAAGGGGAATATTTAAAATCTTTCCGGAGTCATGAAATTAATAAAAGGGGTTGTAAAAAAAAACAATGACTTTTTTTGATTTTGGGTATTAGTAAAAAGGTAAAGGGTCCGTCCCCGAAACAGTTAAACCATTTCTGGACAAAAACTTAGAAGGTTTGGGAACTGGGTCCGAAATTTAAAATAGGCGGCTGCCCATAACAAGCAGACGATTAAAATGATTTTGAGATCAGCGGTAAAACGTCAAGGTCACTTTGACCAGAGCTGCAAAATTTTTTTCTAAAATGACTAGGAATGCTTTCGAAAGATACATTTGATATGGGGGCTTTAGAGGTAAATTATAGTTTTCTTTCCGAAAAATAGGCAGTATGGGCAGTCTTAAAAAGTTTTCTTTTTTTTTCAGTTCTTCCTTTTCGTTTTACATCACAACAAAATGAAATGTTCATGACTTAGCTTTGTGATGAAAACGTTTTGTCTAAAAATGTTTCAAAGCCTTGTTGTTTGTTGATGTTTTGCAGGTACTTCAAACAAAAACCCCATATTTCATTGTAAAAAATTAAAAGTAAGGAACAGACATTGCAATTATATAGGATATGATAGAATTGCTGCAAGATGATAAAGAACCAAAAGATAGACAAGAAATCAAAAAAATGGGGTCAAAACTATTGGGTAATTTTCCCACGCAACTTGAATTCCTGAGTTAAAATAACGGAGCTTTAAAATGAAAAAGTTATTTAGACAATATATAATTTTCTTTCCGCATGCTAATATTTTTTGTTTTTTTTAAATTCCGTAATTTCAGTTTTTTTTAATTCCCTCCCGGGATGGGGGTTTTCTAGGGGGTCTCTGTCCCCCGCCTTCGTCGCCCTTAACCTTTTGTTTCCTCTCTATACCTGAACCCCTTAAAATTTTATTAATTGGTTCAAATCGTCACCTTTCAAGACGATGTGCAGAATTTATGAGTCAGCCAGCCGAAAAGGGTAAGGTCAAAACTAAAGGTCAAATGTGTTAGCCATTTTATGTCCGCTCATAACTCCTAATCGAAGGAATTAAAAAAACCTTGGGTAAATGATACTCATCAAGACGATGTGCAGAACTTGTAAGTCGCCATGCCCGGGTCAAGGTAAGGTCACATTTTAGGGAATTTTTAGCCTTCCCTTATGTTCCGCTCTGTATCTCCTAACCCCCTTTAAGGGTTTTTTACAAACTTAGATAAAAAAGATGACCTCACAAAATATATTTTAAAATTTTGGCGCCATGTTGGCTCAAGGTCAAGGTCACAACTAAGGATAAAGGGGTAAGCCCCCATTTTGTTTCCGTCGAGCTGTTCCCAAACCTGGGGCAAAATGACACCTGTACAAGACGAGTGCAGAAATAAATTCAGCCTGCCCGGGCCCAAAATTCAAGGTCATGCCCGAGGTCAAAGGTTTTTTTCCTTCCATTTCGTGCGCTCTATATTTAATTTGGGAAAATTTTTTAAAACTTGGGTCAAAGGTTCCCCTTTCAAGCGATGTACGCTTTGAGTCAGCCCTGCCCGGGTCAAAAGGGAAGGTCTCAATCTAGGATCAATGTTTAAGCCCTTCCTTTGTGTACTTCTGTATCCCAAAACAAATCGGGGAAAAGATCCCCAATCAAAAAGTTAGAGTCAGCCTTGTCAAATTTAAGGGCAAATCAAACTCAATGCAAAAATTTGAGCTCTCTATCCTTTAATCCCTTTAATAGATTTTTATGTAAAAGGGGCAATTGATTCCCCATCAAGATGTGTGCAAATTCTGAGAGCTTGCCTTCAAGGGCAAGGTCAAAGGGTTTTCCTTTTTCTACAATCCCGGGTTGGAATTAATGGTCTTTCAGACTGTTGTTAAGTATCATTGTGCTCTGAGGCTAATAAAGATAATTGTTCCAGAAAATTTAATTTAATTTACAGCTGAAGCAGGAAAAGTTTGTAATAACAAATACAGATGAATTGGAAGTGGTCGTAATGCAATGAGCAAACGAAGGAAGGAAAAGAACTTGAAAGAGAATAGTTGACGCATGAATGAAATTGGAGTTAAAAAAGTTTAAAGTAAAAAACAGATAAAGGAGATGGTTCAACTATCAAAAATGAATCGCACAGAAAAGGGGAGATTGAAAAATGTTTGAGAAATCAGAAATCGACTTAAAAAGGGAAAAAGAGAGAGAGAAAGAATCAAGGAAGGATTAGGTGAAAGAGTTGAAACTACAGAGACTATGGAAAAAAAAGAGATGGAAACAAAGATAATTTGAGAAAGGTAGAATTGGAAACAAAAGGGAACTTAACAAAAGGGAAAAAATTGAAAAGCATTTAGAGCGTAAAAAGGGGAAGTATACTTAAACAGCGGGAAAAAAAACGTCAGTCAATTTAGATCGAGGGGCCAACGTAATGATATATTACTAAGGTAAAATTATATTGTATTTTTGAAGGTATAGAAAAAAAATTATCTCGAGAAAAATAATAAAGAGAGTCATTAATTGGTGAACTCATGTTTCGAGGGTTTTATGTTTGTCGGGAATGCAAGGAATTTTTACAAAAAAATATAAAAAGGGCTTAGCAGTTTTTGAAAAATTCACAGAATTGGGTTTAATTGATTGTTTAATTGTATTAATAAAAAATTCAACACAAATGAAATAAGACTAAAAATATATTTGTAAAAAAGAAGAGGGATCGTCCCCCAATTTAACAATTTTTTAAAGACCTATTTTATTTTTAATGTTTTTGTGCGCATCAGTCAATTAGATTAAGCATAAGCAAGGCAAAAACCTTTTTTAGTCTCAGTGTTCAGTACCTTGCCTTTGTCTTTATAATAAAAATGTGTTTTACTGTTTACATGGAACATCCTATAAAGTTTGACGCATTAATCAGTTTCAATTTTGGGAACCCTTTTTTTGTGTCATGTGCTACGAAAAAGACCCTTTTAAACCTTTGACCCTGAATTTTTTTTTATTTTTTTTTAAAAAACAGTTTTAAATAACTGCAGAAACCTATAGTTTTTAACTGTCGTGAACTATTGGATTTTGTTTAATATGAATTCACCCAAAATTAAAAAAACAACACTGACTTATTTTTTAAAAAACGTATGTGGGAAAAAAGTAAATAAAGCATTTACGTTGTTAAATTTCTCTGTTTTTAAGCAGCAGCAGACGATTTAATGAAGTCAAGTCCCCGTGAAAAGGGCACTGCAGTCTAATTAGAAAGAAAGAAGGTAATTTTTACCTTTATCAAAATTTAAAAAAAAAAAAATTTTATATCATTATTTTATTTGTATTATTAAAGTGTGAAAGTCCTATCGGGTTTTTTGAATTTTATTTTTTTTTAATCGGTTTAACCATTCTTTCCGTAAGAAAAAAAAAAAGAAAACAATATCATTTAGACGATGTTATCAAAAGGGTTTTGTTGTGAACATTTAAAAATTCTGTGTAGTAAGTTTTGCATCTGATATATTATTTAATATCTTTTTTTTTAAAAAAACAGTGTCAGAGACATTTAACGTAATGAGCTTTTCTTTAAAAAGAAAAAGGAAAAAAATTTTTTAGTTTTATCAACTTTGACAAAATGCTTGATTCCCCTAAAAACCCTGATTTTACCCGTTCGCATCTTTCAGTTATTCTTTTTCGGTATGAAATTTTTGCTCCTATTTTACAAGATAGCGATTTGAGCATGCAGTTTTTTAACAGAATTTATAAGTAATTATATACTAAAGTATTACGTGAAGAAAACACTTTTCTACCGAGAAAGGGTACAAGGGAAACCCAAGAAAGAATATTTTTTTGGACTACTTTGATCTGCGAAGACTTAATTTTCTTGGTCAGGGTTACAGTTTTTTTAAAAAAAGCAATATTCGGTTTAAAATTTTCCTGGTGTCGAAAGTACCCAAAAGGTTAAGACCACAAAATGTTTTCCAACAGACTTCCATTATAGCATTTTTGGCGTGTCGGCTTAGATTTTTGAAAATGTATATTTGTTATTTTTTTTTTTTTCAAGAACATCTTAGTTTCCCTCGAAAAAATATGAAAAGTGATGCGAAATTTACTGAAGACATTTTTACACTCACACGGGGACATGAAAAAATTTAAAAAGAAACTCTTTTAATAGTCAATTGCGACGTGACATACTAAATTTGTACAAATTGTATGCGGGAATGTCGGTTGTTGCATGTCATATGTCGCGCCCTTTTTCATGAAATGTCGCTGTAAATATCAATGTCGGGTTTTTATGTGGTATCGCGTCGCATTGTTGTGTTTTTTATGTATGTCACGTGCATTGTCTGTGGCATTTTGGTGTCACGTTTCATTGTTGTATGGCATTGTTGTCACGTCGCATTTAGTGTGGCGTGCATTTGTCAGTTGATTATTCGGCGACGACCTTGTGTCACTTGCATTGTCGGTGGCATTTCGGGGGTTTTACGTCGCATTGTTGTTGGCATGGTGTGTCATATCGCATTGTCGTTGGTTATAGTGTTTGTCGAACTTTGTGTGGCATATATGTGTCCGTTCATTTTCGGCGATTTTTTGTGTCACATAAAGTTTTCGTGTGGCATATCATGTGTCACGTTGCATTTTCGCGTGATATCTTGTGTCAGATAATGTTTTCGTGTGGCGTATCATGTGTCACGTCACCTTGTTGTGTGGCTTATCGTGTATTACGTCGTATTGTTGAGTGGCAGATACCTCAGTCGATTCTTAGGCTTGTTCCTTAATCTCATTTTTGAGTCGGCTTAAGGCTGAAAACCTTTTGACGAGTCCTTGCTATCCAACGATTCTCTAAATGGACCGAATTACATGTGAAGGGATGTAGTTCCATTAGATTTCTCAAATTTCAAACAGTTCACTGCATGAATGAAGTTAAGTTGTGTCAATTCCCTTTGCTATGACCAATATACGATGTAATCTGTCATATTTATGACTTGTAATTGTGCAATTCTCGAATGTAACTCATTAAGCATAAATGTGCATTTTAAGAATTGCGCAGGCTTACAAATCTTGGGTAACATCCAGCGAAAGACAAAAAATAGTTCCAGCAGGGCTCCAGATAAGATGCGTATTAGCGTAAATTACGTATAGAAATAATGCAAATACGCATGTCTAATAATTTCCAAGCGTATAAAAACGTATATAAAATTACAGAAACGCACACAATGCTTTTTTAAAAACAAAATCTGAATCGTCTGGATGCGTTAGGTAACATAGCCGATCAGCCTTAATTCTCCCACATTGAACGTAAACACGCATCGTATGATTTCTATAAACTTTGCGTGGTTTGAATTTTGCAGTCAGTAAACGGATAAATTATCGGAAGAAGAAGCTCTTACTGGTTTGTTTAGTTACTATTGATATTAAAAATGATTTTAATTCTTATTTTTCGAGAAATAAATAAATCGGCGAAACATTAAATTGTATTTTCTTGTAGTTTTTGAAATCGAAAGTAGATCGTCTATGTTTGGCGAAACGAAACAACTTTTTTATGAAAAGATTTAAATAAGAGGTAATTTAACCGTAAACTTCAATGTCAGATACTGCCAATTGCTGCTAAATGTCTTCGTATCATCACAATTTGTAAAATATATTGTTCAAACTGGAGAAAAGTGTAATCGTATCCGGATATAATATTTTGGGTAAATATCGAGCTGTGTTATGAAATTTTAAGAAAAAAACTAAAAACAAACTGAAACTGGTAGACTATACTGTCAGTACATCAATCATTAGCCGACTCAGGCCATTCAGGCCTTTGATTACATATTATTTTCAACATTTGTTTTACGACTGGCAAAGTTCCAACTGGTAGGGGTAAAGGCATTATAAATCCAATCCCTAAATCCTCTACGACCGCCCCTAGAAATCCGATGTGCTACCGTCGTATTAATTTGGCACCTACAATATATAAATTATACTTTTCAGTGTTAAACCAAAGAGTTTCGCTATAGTTAGAGTGTAATGAAAAATTGGTTGATGAACAAAATGGTTTTAGGCCTAAAAAAATTCTTTGTATCCGGTAACATGCTCAAAAAATTAGGGTAGGTAGGTCGGAAAACTTTTCTAGGGGGATTTATTTTAGCTCACCTGTCACAAAGTGACAAGATGAGCTTTTGTGATCGCGCAGCGTCCGTCGTCCGTCCGTCCCGTCCGTGCGTAAACTTTTGCTTGTGACCACTCTAGAGGTCACATTTTTCATAGGATCTTTATGAAAGTTGGTCAGAATGTTCACCTTGATGATATCTAGGCCAAGTTTGAAACTGGGTCACGTGAGATCAAAAACTAGGTCAGTTGGTCTAAAAATAGAAAAACCTTGTGACCTCTTTAGAGGCCATATATTTCAAAAAATCTTTATGAAAATTGGTCAGAATGTTCACCTTGATGATATCTAGGTCAAATTCGAAACTGGGTTACCTGGCTTTAGAAACTAGGTCAGTAGGTCAAATAATAGAAAAAACCTTGTGACCTCTCTAAAGGCCATATTTTTCATGTGATCTGTATGAAAGTTTGTCTGAATGTTCAACTTGATGATATCTACGTAAAATTCGTAACTGGGTTACGTGCGGTCAAAAACTAGGTCAGTAGGTCTAAAAATAGAAAAACATTGTGACCTCTCTAGAGGCCATAATTGTGAATGGATCTTCATAAAAATTGGTCAGAAAGTTCATCTTGATGATATCTAGGTCAAGTTTGAAAGTGAGTCACGTGTCTTCAAAAAATAGGTCAGTAGGTCAAATAATGAAAAAAACTTTGTGACCTCTCTAAAGGTCATAGTTTTTATGGGATCTGTATGAAAGCTGGTCTGAATGTTTATCTTAATGATATATAGGTCAGGTTTGAAACTGGGTCAACTGCGATCAAAAACTAGGTCAGTAGGTCTTAAAATAGAAAAACCTTGTGACCTGTCTGGAGGTCATACCCTTGAATGGATCTTGATGTCAGTAGGTCTAGAGGTCATATTTTTTATGGGATCTGTATGAAAGTTGGTCTGAATGTTTATCTTAATGATATATAAGTCAGGTTTGAATATGGGTCAACTGCGATCAAAAACTAGGTCAGTAGGTCTGAAATTTGAAAAATCTTTTGACCTCTCTAGAGGCCATATTTTTCAATGGATTTTCATGAAGATTGGTCAGAATTTTTATCTCGATGCTATCTAGATTAAGTTCAAAACTGGATCACATGAGCTCAAAAACTAGGTCACTTTGTCAAATAATAGAAAAAAACGACGTCATACTCAAAACTGGGTCATGTGGGTACAGGTGAGCGATTCAGGACCATCATGATCCTCTTGTTTTATTAAGGGGGACTTTTTGAAATTATTTTTGTGTCAAAAAAATGAATGCAAATAAGAGGGTAATGCCTTCAGAGCATCAGTTAGTTAATTTCTAACATCACTGGACATGTTTAAAGCATAAAAAGTGCAGTTTTGCAACTTTTTGTTAAAAACTTGAAAAAAACTATTCTCCAAAGCCATAAAAACATTTAGGGTCGGGCAAAAAATTAGGGTAGGTCGGGATACCGGAAACAAACAATTTTTTACGCCTTAGGCGTAATCGCAGTACAGTAGATCATATTTCCTCATTAACATCAATAATTGAAAAAAGATGAAAAAGAAAATATTAAGCAAATGTCACCGCGTTCATAGATTAACATAGTTGTTAGCCCGCCCGCTTAGCTCAGTAGGTAAAGCGTCGGTCTACGGATCGCGGGGTCGTGAGTTTGATCCTCGGGCGGGACGTTTGTTCTCCGTGACTATTTGATAAACAACATTGTGTCTGAAATCATTAGTCTTCAACCTCTGATTTATGTGGGGAAGTTTGCAGTTACTGGCAGAGAACAGATTTGTACTGGTACAGAATCCAGGAACACTGGTTAGGATAACTGTCAGCCATTACATAACTGAGATACTGTTGAAAAACGGCGTTAAACCCAAAACAAACAAAACAATAACATAGTTGTATCAAATAATTTCTATGTTCAGGCTCATGCATGCAACCATTTTGCGCCAACGTTTACCCACGCCCGTGGCGCACAGAGCAAGCGGAATATCGTCCAAGGTTAATAAAGTTTTGCTGCAAAAACAATTGTGTTCTCACTCACAGTAACATGTTCATCACGAAATAATAGGTTGTTGATATCGCTCGGATAAGGTAAATGTTTCTGAAGTATTATAGAGATAAATAGTTGATAAAGACAATATCGGCAAAGCTAAACAGGACCTGCAAATGCAATGTAAGGGGAATAAGTCTGTTTGGTTTAGAGCTATTTGAATGGTCTAGTAAAGTCGCAACTTGACCGCATGGCTTACCTTCAGTCGATTATTTTATCGAAGAAATAAAGGGTGATTATGGTAGCAATGTATGAAATAAATATGTATGCAGTGCAGTATCAAAGTATGTATACTCAATATTTGTAATAATTAGAACTTCGTGATTTCGGATGTCTGTAAAATAAGGTGAGAGGTAATGATTGTTAATTCTTTAGAAAATTTATACAGCCGTTATATGTAAAATTCTGATGTCAATTGTAAAACTAACTGCTGCTAGCTTTGTATGAATTAATGAGACACATTTTCGCGGAAAAATTCAAATCACGGAATGTATCTGTGCTTGTTGATTGGTACTCGGAACATTTCCGCTATTTCGTGAAAAAAAAAACTAGCTGGATGGGCCCCCATTCCGTTTATAACCTGAAGTTCAGCAAGGACTTGCACCTAAATTGAGAAAGTCAAGTTGGCATTGCTCTTGCAGCGGGATCATTAAAGGTTGTTCATAAGGTGCAAAATTGATGATTTTGGCATGTTTTCTTTTTAATGGATGGTGTAAATCGTTCGTTTTGAAACTTTCTTTATTTTTGTATGATAATCCTGATCTTGTCATTAATTGAAAGCACAAAACATGCACGCGATTTATAAAATGGCAACCCTGATTCTGCTCATAAGGAAAGTGCAAAACTGCAACTCGCTACATGTAAGACTGTCCATGCCCAAAATTTTCGAATCTAAGGTAATCTAACATTTCCTCCAGTGTATATTTACAACTATTCTTTTCATTTTTATCTCTTTTAGATTTCTTTTCTTTAATATCATTTTATTCAAGGTTGATTTCAGTATACATATTTTACAATTTCATAGATATTAATTAAAACAAGTTTTATTCATGATTCAGCATCGATTGCTATAATTTCAGTACGAAACACATATTATCGTGAAGCCCGTGAATTTTGATTTTCACGTGTCCCTTTGTACATGTAATTTAAAAGATATAAACCAGTAAACAAATAAAAAGAAAAAGAAAATGTTCTCACTTTTGGGCTTGAACCAGCAATTTCCCGCATAAAAGTCATGTGTTGTAACCACTGAGCCATCAATACGAACAACGAGTAGGTGTTTCACCTACAATACTAATAATGACATTTAGACACTTAACCAAAATTTACTTCGTGGTCGAGTGGTTAAGGTCGCTGACTTCAAATCACTTGTCCCTTATCGATATGGGTTCAAGCCTCACTCGGGGGGTTGAATTATTCATGTGAGGAAGTCATCCAGCTGATTTACGGAAGGTCAGTGGTTCTGCCCAGCTGTCCGCTGGTGATGAAATATTGCACGGAGGGGCACCAGGGGTTTTTCTCCACCATCAAAGCTGGAATGTCGCCATATGACATATAATTGTACTGATAGCACCAGAGATGGGCTGAATGTTATAATATTGAACGCACAGAGCGTATAATGTATGCACATTTGACAGGTTAAAAAATTGCACAATACATGTCTTCTGTTGCCTTTACGTATGTAAGGGTTTCTCCTGACGGGGATAACTTTTATTTACACTGCCTTTTGACTTTGGAACATGGTGGGGGTAAGAGTGAGGTTAGGTGCCTCATAAACCGGTTTAAACTCCCCGGGGATGACTTTGTGATTTACCGTTCTAAGGCGGTGCCCCACTGTGTTCCTGTGTTTGTTTTCTCCTTCATTTGTCCTTGTGTGTATGTGTGTGTGTGTTTGTGCGTGTGCGTGTGTGTGTTTGTGTGTGTGTGTGTGTGTTCAAATAGAAAGTGAAAGTTTAATTTGTAATACCTATTTTTCCGTTTCTATTGTACAATATACAAAACACTCGATTTTTAGGGGAAAAACGAGAGGGATTCATGGCAAAAGGAAGCACACGAAAAGGCATATTACGTTTAAGTTTCGATTTTTTTCTATATATAAATTAATAAGGATGAAAGGAACAGTTTTAGATTGGAAAAAGAAATGTTTACTTTGAAGGAACACTCCAGGTCACGTGATTATCCGCATTGTGTTTGCTAATGATTGTCCCGGAAATCCAACTGGCAATACAAACTTACTGAACGGTATCCAGTGTCAAGGATAGGGTCTCTTCTTGTACGTTTCGAATGTAAAGTTGCTGGCAAATTCAATAGATCCTGGAGCAATGAATGATTTCTATCTTCTTCCCAGATAGATCCGCACTGACATTCGGTAATTTCCGTAAAGTAACGTATTTTCCGTAAGAGATGTCGGCATTCCGCTGATGGTTGCTCTTACAGCCGAATAATAGCGAAATAGCATTCGGAGAATACGGAATCGAACGACAATTGCCGAGTGTCATCACGTGTATATTGCCTTAATCACGCAGATGGCGCTACTTGCTAGAGAAGTACTCTACAACAAGATACACTCATTTTGACATTTTATTTTAGGGTGACGTTTCTTAAACTGTCATAGTCCAATGAATGTTTGTTTTATTACAACTACTGTTATTTTTTATTTTATTTTTATGATATTAGAATTTTTTTTAAAAAATGGTCTGAAGTGGTATTGACCATATCGACATTAATGATAAATTCCGTTTTCCGGTACTTCCGTAAATCGGGTCAGGTTTATCTCAGACGAGATTAACCGATATAAAGACCGTATACAATATTAGCGATTATTTTTGTCAGAAGATAAGGATTTAGGAAAGTTCTTACTTTCTCACAATGGAAATACTATTCTACGACTATTTCCGTAAATAGGGTCAGGGGGCTGGCGAGATTAACCGATATAAAGACCGTGTACAATATTAGCATTTTTTTGTCAGAAGATAAGGATTTAGGAAAGTTCTTACTTTCTCACAATGGAAATACTATTCTACGACCTCGGCAACATTTTTCCTTCAAAAATAATCTGTTTACCTTGAAAAATGCAAATAATTTCACACCTTCGATATCGAGCCACGGAAGCGGCTGTGTAGAATAAAAGATAAAATTTCAAAAATAAAGTAAAATTTGAGGATATTTTCGCTACATCTTAATTACAACAATGTTTAATGATAATCTGCAATACTTTTTTTATTCATTTTCTTTGTTTAAAACTTAAAAAAGTATAATCTAAACACTACCGTCATGTAGCGTAATGGCCGATACCCCCCTCACCGTGAAAACGGGAACGGGCGTTTATTAGTGGTTAATACCGGAAAACGGGATTTTATCCATAATGTCGATATCGTGAATAACGTGCACTGTGTCATTGGCTTACTTTACAGGTTTTATTATAAAAAAAATCATATGTATTTGAACCACGCCATGAGAAAACCAACATAATGGCTTTGCATCCGCGCAGTCTGGTCATGATCCATGCTGTTCGCTTACGATTTTGCAAAACGCTTTGAAAGCGAACAGCATTGATCCTGACCAGACTGCGCGGATGTTTTGGATCCATGCTGGTCGCAAAGCCACTATGTTTATTTTCTCACGACGCGGCTATAACTTTTAGAATATGAATATTGCGAAAACAAACGAAAACATCCGAAAATTAATTTAAGAAAAATTTGAGAAAATTTATTAGTGCCAGTCAATATTAATTGTAATTATAAAGATACTTAAACCTTATTCATTTTCTTTGTTTGCTGCTGTGTATAAGATTAATATTAAGATGTTTTTATTTAAAAACTCAATAAGTAAACTGCAAATATATAAAAAATGAATATAATATCCACATAATTCATTCTAACATAGTCATCGATGATACATGTCATAAAATAATCAGAGGACAACAAGATATTCTTAGGATAGCCTCACAATTTTATGCAATCTCTCAAGGCATATGTATGTTTTTGACATCACAGAAAATGACATCACTCGACTTTCAGCTATTTCCGGAAGTAAAGAAAATGGAAGTAGAAATGCCAAACTTCAAAACGAAAGTCGTCTGTGGATTGGTCGATAGTTAGGAGCCACGCGCAGGGGTCATCCCGTCAATATGTATGTAAACGGAAGCATAAAAGGGCCACAAGACGCTTATACGATTAATTACGTTACAGTTGCGGAAATGTTATTAAATGTAGATCTAATAAAGAATCTGGCGGCGTTTTCGGATCTATATTTCACAGCACCACCTAATTAGGATTACTATGAACAATGCGAGAACGAGAAGGTACAACTCCAATGTCAAAGAAACATCGTAGAGAAACAAACAGTTGATAAATTTATGAACAAATAGTACATAATTTGAATGAAGAAGCGCTGTAAACAATACTGCAAAACTCCACTTCCGGTTCCGGTATTACCTATAGGCTGAACACCACTAAATCCAGCTGTTCTTTATTTCATATAAAATCCACTCACTTCATAACGGTGTTTCGACATTTTCTAGCATATCAGATTTTCAGAGACTTATATTCCCATAAAGAACTAGATCGCTACTTTAGAAAAACAAAAAGAAAAGGGGGTGAAAACTACAGTTCGTTAAGTACAACCCGCTGAATTTACTACTTTTCGCTTCTTTCAATTTCCCTTTTCGTGACATTAAATTCTTACGCCGCCATTTTTATCTAGCATGCGATAGGAACATGCCGATTTCATTAGAATGCAAAGTGATACATACTGAAACGCGGTAGGGTAAAAGTAAGCACGTTGCTGCCGAGAAAAAAGATTAGTACTATTTATATTTGGACTACTTGTACTAGACCTGCGGAGGCTTACATTCTATTTGGTAGTGATCAGCCTATAGAGCTTACATAGCTGCGTGATTCGGCTATACTCACTTTTACCCGGGGAATAAACACTGATAAATGAAATTAAATAATGATAATTATCTTACTAAGGATGATTCTCTGTATTGATATGCAAATTTCACAGATTTGATGGACAGTGCAAAATCCATTTTGTTGTAAGTTTATAGCAATTGATCTGTTCGTAGAGATCGCTGATTGTTTTATTTTTTTCTGTCGCCTGCCCTCGAGTTTTTATCGTTGGAAAATATTTTTGACTGTATAGAAACCAAATAAGCCTGAGTTGCGCATTATAGGGGATAGTATGAAGTATGAAGCATTCTTTTAATATAAAAGTACATTGTGATATTTGGGATTTATTGATGAACCAGACTTTGGTATTGGACTGAGTTAACCGCACTTTTGTGAGTAGTTCTTAACATCTATCTTTATTTATGCATCGGCATAGCCTAATTTGCATAAAAGGTATCTTTTGAGCCGACTTTCAAATAATTCTGTATACTTGAATCAAAACAGATATATACTTGATTTTGTAAACTTCGAAGAAAAGATGCATCTGTCATATTTCTGTGAATTTAATCATCGTAGAATCATGATTATTGTCTTTTAGAATGCGTTGATCATAAAATGATAATTGTGGCCTGTTAGAATGCGTAAATCATAGAATTAATAATAATTATAACTATTGCCCGTTAGAATGCGTTATTCATAGAATTATGATTATCACCTGTTAGAATGCGTTAATCACAGAATTATACATATGGCCTGTTAGAATGCGTTAATCAGGAAGTTATGACTATGGCCTTGCCTGCTACAGCACGTTGATAATAGAATTATGAATAGGGCCTGTTAGAATGCGTTAGTCACAGAATTATAATTATGGCCTGTTAGAATGCGTTAATAATAGAATTATGATTATTGTCTGTTACATTTTTGTAGAATGCGTTAATCATAGAGTTATGAATATGTCTTGTTAGAATGTGTTAATCTTAATTCTATGATTATGGCCTGTTAGAATGCGTTAATCATAGAATTATGATTATTGTCTGTTAGAATGCGTTAACCCTAGAATTATGATTTTGGCCTATTGAATACGTTAATTATAGAACTATGATTAGCGTCTATTAGAATGCGTTAATCATAGAATTATAACAGTGGCCTGTTAGAACGCGTTAATTTTAGAGTTATGATTATTGTATCTTAGAAGGTGTAAATTATAGAGTTTTGATTATTGTCTCTTAGAATCTGTTTCTCATAGAATTATTATTATTGTCTGTTAGAACGTGTAAATTATGATTTTGGCTAATTATAATGCATTAATTACAGAATTATGACTATTGTCTGTTAGAATGTGTTAATCGTAGAATTATGATTATTGTCTGTTAGGATCCGTTAATCATAGAATTATGATTATGGGTTGTTAGAATGCGTTAATCATGGAATTGGATTATTGTCTGTTAGAATGCGTAAATCATAGAAATATGATTATACCCTGTTAGAATTCGATAATCATAAAATTATAACTATGGCCTTCTTAGAATGTGTAAATCGTAGAATTATACCTATAGCCTGTTAAAATACGTTAACATAGAATTGGCTGATTAAGTTCTGTATAAAATGGCGTTAAATCCTAGAAAAAAGAATATGGGCCTGATAGAAATGGCGTTAATCATAGAAATATGATTATAGCCTGTTACAAATGCGTTAATCATAGGATTATAACTAAGGTCCTTTTTTGAATCTTCCTTATAAAGAAGTTGACCGCGGGTTAAGGACAGATAAATTATAGTTAACATAGCGACTATAAACCATGAATGGAATTAAACATGTCTTTGCAAGAAAGAAAAAAGAAATACACACGTAAGTTTGATTCCAAAATGACATTTTTTGAAGCCAAGGCGAAATGTGGTTTAAGGTCTTAATTATTTATTGCATAACCGTAGCACTATAGATATCCAAACATCAGTTGTAATTTAGCGGAAAAAGTTAGTATTCTACAGTGTCAGATAGTAAACCTTCATTTGGTGTTTTGAAACTAGTCTAAACATAGATTGTCAGAAACGTTTTCCTGATGACGATGTAAAAACACAATTTATTCAGAAATGGCCTAAAATTGTCCACCTGAAACTTGTAGTTATAAACTGTATATTACCTGTATTTTCAAGAACATTAACAATAAAGTTTTTTGTGATTTAAAAGAAAAGTAGGTCACTAAGTGCGTGGGTGGGTCAAAGCCAGGCAACTGCGTTAAATGAATCAAATTTGCAACATCTCAAGTTATTTAATGGATAAAGACCGTTTGATTGCTACTAATAATCCCAGAGGATGACTATCCAATTTTTATGATTATGATTGAAAGACTGTTTAATTTTGACTGTGCAACTATTGTAAATAAGCCTTAAATGTGTGACATTTTCTAAAAAAAAATTTTCCGTAAATTTAAAATTTGACTTTAAGCCGTCACGAAGAACATGAATGTCCGATACCCCAGCCGAGTATAGAGAAGTTAGATGCGGACATTACGATAAACAAATACCACATATATGTTTCCAGAACTACCGACGTATTGTGTATCATTTCATATAATTTTATCACGCGGCCAAATTTTCGGTCAGAAAAGAAATCAAAACTAACAGGCACGGAATGGAAGACACCAATATTACGTGACAACATTTCTGTTATTATATGTTTGTTGATTATTTTAAATATGCAACACGAGTAGAAGTTTCAAAACTATTGGTGAAATTTCTGTCCTATTTCCGTTGTACAGGTTATATTAGAAATGTTTATCCGAATAAATGACTTTAAGTAATTATTCTGATTTACAAAAAGTTACATTAATACCCGGGGGGGGGGGGGGGGTGGGGGGGGGGGGGGGGGGGGGGGGGGGGGGGGGGGGGGGGGGGGGGGGGCGGGGGGGGGGGGGGGGGGGGGGGTGGAGGTGTGGGGGGAAATAGAAAACTAAAACCTCCTTCCCCCTATTTAACACTTGTTAACTAAGAAAATTGTCCACGCATCAGCCAATACGAAATTGAAAAGAAAGAAGAAAAAAAACATCCGAAAATTAAGTGCAGATGTAACGGTATTTCTTCTTTCGGTTTTAAGAATATTCACGTGAGTTTTGATTTCGCTTTCAGAAAAATACCCATTAGTGGGCAAAAACTGGACCGTTTTCCGCACCATTACACATAACTTAAAAAGCGGTGTCCTTTAATATCAAATTAAATGTTAAACACCAACAAATATTTAACATCTCATGCTAGAGTAACACTTTACATTTTGTTAAAGTTTTACTTAAATGTATAAGGTAAAATTTCTAAACAATTGACCAGAGTGGGACGCAGTCTTTATAGTGGTAAACATTGGTCCTGACGACGAAACCATGGGGACATTGAAGTTTTCAAGCCATGTTCCATCTGTTACTATAGCTATGATTTGTGTATGGGCGTTTAACTAATACCCGAGCTAATTTGAATGGTTAAGCCTAAACCTGCTAGTTTCTAGAAAATGCCATAAGGGTAAGCGTTTCAAGCGACAAGTGAAAACCTCAGAGTCTAACAGGTTTCCATACGTTACATGTGTGTAAATAAGCCTCCTACCGAGTGATAATTCACCGCAGACTTCAAAAATCACTCACTTGGCCTCTCATCGCTGTGGTTCGAGCCTAAATCGGGGCTTGGATTTCTTCAAGTGATGAAGCCATCCAGCCGGATTAACTGAAGGCCGCTGATTCTACCCTGGATTCACGCTCGTAATGCAAAAATGCCACGGAGGTGAACCAGGGGGCTTCCACCCCCCATTGAAAGCTGGAAGTTAGCCATAAGACCTATAATTGTGTCGGTGCGACCGTATAAACCCAGCAAAATAACTAAAATAAACAAGAATAAAGAAATCATTAAACATCCATATATCCAAAACTTTGCCAAGTATGACTGAATACCTTGGAAAACGACGGAAGAGATTTATTTCTTTTTTTTACACAATGTATCTGTGCAATAACTTTTTGACACTTTGAACTCCACTCTATGAATAGAACTGCTGTATTTTTTCATTAGACGCTGGTTTAACAGCGTAGGCTGGCGTGTCTTATTATAGTCCGTAGTCGAGAGGAAATATCCATAAAAATATAAATTTGATGTAATATATAAAGAGAGCAAGGTTTGTACATTTCCTTTTATAGATAAGAAATTCTCGCATATGTGTTCAGATGAAAAATTCAGGTTTTTATCTAGGAATAAGGGCGAGTAAATAGACAGACGGCTGGCTGCAGACTGAATAGATAAAAACTCAGCAAAGAATAGGGAAAGTTGTTTTACGCTTCGTGTCCTTCGCCCAAATTATCGAAGACACGGGAACCATCGGGATGTATTGATCTGTACGTCCCTCAGTCCGCCGGATTACATATCTTTCTCGACGTACTCAACTCAATTACAGTTACGGGGACCTCCCGAGGCCGGTGGTATACGGTCGCTCGATTCAAATCACTTGCCCCCCTACATCGAAGGGTTCCGAGCTCATCAGGGCGTTGAAATTCTTCATGTAAGGAAGCCATCCAGTCTGCTTACGAAGGTCGGAGGTTCTACCCAGGTGCCCGTTCGTGATGAAAAGATGCACGGAAGGGGCACCTGGGTACTATCCCTCCACATTAAAAAGCTGGATAGTTGCATAGGACCCTATCAGTATCGTGCGAACGTTAAATCCAACAACAATTAAAGTTTCCATCCAAATTCCAAATGCAACCTGGTAAAACATCATCATCTGCACGCGGAAATGCCCACAATTTTTTAATTGTTAAGACCTGATTATTTTTTCCAGAGTTATTTACTTATGCGTTAATGAAATTATTGAGTTCAAAAAATAATATGTACTTTTCGTACATTTATTCGTACAACTGGACTGAAAATTGGTATAATCGATAAAACAAGCAACATCAAATGCAGGTGCATATATTCGAGACATCCATGACCAATATGTTTAGAGTTTATGGGCCTTTTTTTAACTTTGGAAAATAACAGATGTGTACTTGATTTTCTACACTTTCAGTCAGTTTTAACACGCAAACTTGGTACACATCATCGACAAAAATGGACAGCCATATCAACTTGTTAATATATATAAAACTAAAGTTTTCAAAGTTTTTTATTTGATCCTCATGGCCCGCCGAAAAGGCCCGAGGGATACAAACATAAAACAAAATGATATGACAAAACATGTCCAAGAACAAAAACTTCATAAAGATTTTGCAAAAAAAAATATATTCCAGGCTACCCTGGATTATTAATGTAAAACTGACAAGAAGGACTTAAATTCAATAGGTTTGACGTTAACGCCATGGAAACAAGGTTCGTAAATTCGACGTCAAACGGAAGTAAATGAGTGTTATAATGTTATTATCAATCCGAGTCATGAGTGGAAATGTTACCGCATGTTAAATTTCGGTCTAAAACAGTCAATAAAGTATTCATTTTTTTTTTTTGTTATCTAGCTGATAAAACTAGGTCCGATCAACTGGCTTGACATGAATTTACATAAGGTGTCAAACCGGGGACAAATAAGAGAAACTAGAACACAAATCCAATCTCAAACAAGGTATAGAAGCCCGATTGGTTAAGACAATTACCTGTATGTAGACATATCAAAAGACAAACACTTCTAGAACCTTTTATTTTTCATGGATTTAATATAAGTTAAATGAAACCACAAAAACCACATTTTATATGACTCTTGCAAAATTCAAATCAGGCGTGGGACTGGCGAAAGCCGATTATAGAACATAGAAACATAAAAAAGAAAAGATGAAGTTTCACTGAAACCTTAAACCAAATGCACAAGTCACCGGGTCTCTATAGGCTGGCCAAGTACGCTGGATAAAAAAGTTTCAGAATGATAACCATTTTTTCATAATTCACCTGAATTTGAAACTATTTATTTTCATTAGGGCCGCCTGGTAAATGTGGCCAAGATAAGTATGAAGTGATAAATAACTTTGAATTTTCAATATTTAGTTGTAACTTGCATCCACCCTAGGTCAGAAACATTTTAGTCAAGATTTCATTCGTTTTTCATTTGAATGAAGTTTAGTGAGCCAAGCAGATAGCACTCCTTGGCCTTGCGTGGCTAAAATTAACATTTCAGAATCGTTTCGTTGATACAGTGTTTAACATTTAGTAACTAATTATCAATCGAATAGTCGCAAACACATATTAGGCGCACTACCATTTAAACCCATTGTGTCATGCAATTGTGAATATGAGTCGCAAAACAAATGTTCCACAGGACTAAATATATTAGCAGTCCCGGCGTAGGTTCTACTCTCTTTAAAGTAATTTCCGTACAAAAAGCCTAAAACAATATAATAACATGAAAATCACAATCATGAAAAATAAAGGATAGAATAATACGAAAATTGCCTACAAACATTAATTCCACGCTGGTCGGGAAAGAAAAACAAAATACAATTATATTAATGAACATAGATCAAAAATATAATCTTACCAACAGCGTCCAGGATGAATAAACCCCCTGAGGATTGTAAAATAAATCAAAATGAATTTGAATTCGTATTAAGGGTTATCCCATCTTACTCAAAAAGAAGAAAGACTGCACTGAGGGCCGAAAGGATTTTTTGGCGGTGAAAAGTGCAAAGAGATAAAAAGAACAGACCAAATTATAACTTTCTCTCATTCTGTCTCTCAGGGTCAAACACGACGATTGGACAACATTACAATGTTCACACAACTGCACTGGACAAAACACACGATGAATTGCCGTCAGGAACATCCGTTTAAAATCCGTGGATAATACTACAATACCGATAAAGCCCCCGATAACAATTTAAAAAGCAGAACGAATACAACATAATAAAAACCTGACGAAAACATCGAAAATTTGGCTCGCATGCGCTAGGGGAAAGTGTTATTTTCCGCTCCTGGTGGAAAAGACTTAATGCACGCGCATGGTACTATTAAAGAAAAAAAACAGTATAAAAAATTACGACCCCGTGACAAAGCCCCCAGTGTCCATTTGGTGTAATAAGCTTGATTTTGACAAGGGAAAAAAAAAAACTGTCCCATACAAACATCAACAACAATATTTCAATGTATTCCACCATTACACAGAAATACTAGCACAGGGGCGAATAAGTCTTCTTCAAGAAAAAGGAAATGTATAAATAAGTAAATGGAGTAACAAACGACGACTTTATAATTCAGAAACTGAAGGAGCGATTATGATAGATCTCAACAGGGAAAGGCCACCAATACCCTACCGAGTCACCTCTAATGGAAGAAAAAATACACGCCACACCTAAGTTTTAACGTCATGCCAGACATAGATTCAGTGGAAATTATCAGAGGGCGCTTTGGAGGGTGCAAAAGCAATTAGATCAAAAGGTTACGTCCTTAGCACGATGTTTTCTACAAGGAAAAAGAAGCCATGGTCGCAAAATTTACCTTGCTGCGATGCTGGGTTGGGCAAACACATTAAGTAAACGGCTCTGATTTAACGTGAGACAAAGCGAAAAACTGTATCCCAAACGAAGATGAACATTTATAAGAAGCAAGACAAAAAGTACAATGTACCGAATTTAACTTTGTGTTATTTGATGTCTTTACGGTGAATGTATCCGAAGAATGGACATTGAAGAGATGAACAAAAACAAATCCCCTACTGATCAAAACACATTATTTCAAATATTGATTTTGAAAACATTCTTTTCTAAGGAAAGTTCCTGATAATAATGGATGGATTGGACGAAAATTCACAACACACGGCAAAAACGAGACATTCCACACAGGAAAGCTAGGAGGAAAAAATGTACAAATCTCACAACAACTAGACCTGGAAGTTGGCCGTTAGTAAGATACGAGCAATGTTGAAAATATGAACTAAAGTTGGAACTTATTGACTTATGTAAAACGTCTGCAAAAAGTTTAAAAAAGGGAACTGTGAACACACAGTTATGTGCAGAAAACAATATAAAAAAAACATATCAAGAGTTTGATCGCGCTATCAGTGATAGGGTATTTCGGATTTGGAAACTATTCCGCTCTTACTGATTATCTTTTGTGTTAATTGGTGTGATGGGAATAGAGTCAATGAGCATCTAGAACTGCTTTAATTGTCAGACTAATGAACAGGCTCTTAACGAACGTTAGAAGAAATATCCCGACATGCAACAGTCGCGCGAACAGTCCCAAAGTGAAATCCCACAGTGTTTCAGATAACATGAACATAGTAAGGTACACAACACATTTTCTTGCAAGCAATAAGGGACAAATACCATATTAGAATACGTAAGACAATGAAGACGGAAAGAAAACACCCTTGTGTTTAGACAGTCAGATGCCAGAGAAACATCCTAACCACAGATATAAGAAATTAAGTCTAAACTCGGGAAATTAACACAAAGTACAGAAAAGACACTTACAAAGCAAATTTCGAAATTTTTTATATTCGCACAAAACCTACCATGAGTTTATTTTGTGCATTGGTACATTAGCTGACCCACAATGAAGTGAATGTCCACAACATTTGTTCTAAACAAATGCAAAAGTTTCAAAGTATTACATGACATGACGACAGTTCTTGTTTTCAACAGCGGAAAGGTGCATGCAGAGTCATTTCTTCAATAACACAGGAATTTCTTTCTGTTATCAGTGAAGAATAAGAAAACGAGCGAATACAGATCCACGGACAGCCCGTTACTTGAGTGAACCTCCGAAAGACATACAAAGACAGTAACATTTCTTGATGTGAAAGAACCCACGAGCACTAAGGAACTCAAACTTTTCTGTCAAGATATTTTCTTTAAGATTTATGATTGTGAAGTTACAAATTAGCACAGCTCGCGGTACAAAACTAAAAATAAGCAATGGCGTCAAAAAATAATCGACACAGAAAAACATTGATCCGTAGTTTAGGTGAAATTTATTGATTGTTGTGAATTTGAACGAATCTGTTCCCCCCCCCACCCCCAGATCACTACAATATACTACCAGGGGTGGAAGGAAAAACGCACAGCTTCCTGTACTGGTTGACAACTCGCCGAAATAATCACTGTTATGACTCTAGTGGTGATGGTTCTGGAGCCGTGAAATGTATGGAAACCATACAGAAAATTCCACTGTTACGAAGCAATTTAAAACTCAGGTTCTATATGAGTCAAGATGTACTGCATGACTTTCAGAATTATATTATAAACAGAAAAACAATGACCGGAGATTACATTGGGGTAACTTAACGTGAACCGAGTACAGTCCGCATTCGTGTCCTATTTCAGTTTATAATTTTATGTCAAGCAACAAATCTAAGGAATTATAATTGGTCCATATACCTTGGAATATTTCACACTTGAAAGTTAATAGTCAAGTGAAACACGTGGTGTTGGCGGGTATCAATCTAGTGAAATGTCGCTGCCTCCAGAAATGGCGATATTGAAAGTGTTGTTTTTGGGGGATTTAATTATGTCCTGCTTCAACAATTTTGCGTGACTCGTTAAGGTAGAGGAGAAACTTTCACACAAAGTCACAGTAAAAATACACGAGTGTTGTATGGATAAACACCGTGAAACAGAGTATTGAACACGATAAACAAAAGTATACGCTCACTCTCAGAATTTCCGAGTTTACGTGTGTATGACCGTGTAGCGGGGGGGTTAATGTGTTTAGAAACAAATGATGTGACAGTTTAAGTTACTATATAAACTCAGACATAATATAGTCATGTATAAAAACATTATTCATAACAACCATATTACACCATTACACACAGACATATAACAATTTTGTGACATACATATTGAGTAGATAAGTAAAAATAGTGACAGTCGCGTGTGGAAAATTAATTGTTGAGCCAATTCGGAGGAACGGATGGCCCATTTCTTATACAAGGATAAATATACAAGTAAGTTTATTTATTTGCTTTTATTTAATATATTCTAAACTTAAAATATCTATTTTATAACAGTTTTTATAAGAATTGAGCCCCGACAAGTAAAAGGGGCCATCTTTGTGAAAAATGTTATTCCTTTAGAACAGAAATCGATCATTATCCTGATCCCACATATGACCCATAGTTATTATTTTCATCTGAAAATTGGAGTATAGTTTAAAGTTTTATAAGCCCCCAAACCCACCCACTCCCGCACCATAATCGGGCTGCATCACTAGTCGAGCCATCCGTCCGTCCTTGGTCCGACCTACTGTCTGTCCATGCCCTTTCCGATTAAGAAACAAAAGAAAACTTTTTACCATGGATAACTAAATAATTGGTCAACATACGTCCAGACGTCTTAGGATGAATGCTAAGAGGCCAGTTAATGACCCATAACAAATTCAAGGGTCAATACGGTCAAAGGTCAAGTCACAATGACCTGAAGACGGTCCGTTCCCGTCCCGTCCGTCTGTCTGTCCGATCTCACATTTGCTTACTTGGGTGGCTATAAGGAACAATAGGGTAACTGTACATTATCTTTGATGTTCCATTTCATTCCGTAAGGCTTTTATTGGCTATTTTTTCACTTACATGGCTAAAAGAACAATAGAAGAGAACAAAAGAGTAGCCACATAAGTATTCATATGTAGGAACGTCCGTCCGTCTGTCTGTAGACCTTTCCGATCAGAACTAAAATAAAACTACCGCTCCTAACCAATGATAGGACTAAAACCACTTTGGGTCAACAGATTTCAGACTTCGATAGGATGATTGTCCCTATGATCAGTTAAAGACCCCAGTCCTTCAAGGGTCAAAAGGTCAAAGGTCAAGGTCACAATGACCTTGAGACTGAGAGCGGTTTTAGATCGATAACTGAAAAATACTATTGGCCACAGAAGTCAGACTTAATATGATGCTTGCTTGTTGGTCATTAAAAAACCCCTATTGTACTAAAGGTCAATAGGTCCAAAGGTCAAGGTCAACAGTGACCTTTAGAATGAAACAAGGTTATCCCATTTATAACTACCCGATGCTTACAAAAACATTCGGTTAGTCTCATTGAGTCTGAAAAAGATTATAAACCAAAAAGGCGTCAAACTCTAACGATAAATGCTTGGAGTTCAGAAGAAGAACCCCTTTTGTTTAACCATTCCAACAGGTCAAAGGTCAAGGTCACATGTGACCTATAGTGACTGAAAAAGTAATCATGCTTAACAGCCGAAAATGATTTGAACGTTACAACGCGCACCAAATCAATATAGATGAAAGCATGTGGTCAGAAGATACCCCTGTAGTATTTAAGGATCAGTAGGTCAAGGTCAGGTCACCGACCCATCCTTTGAGACTGAGAACGTATCCAGACTAAGATCTGAAAAAAAATAATACAACCTTTAATAGATAATTAGTGCCCAACATTATAGAAATGATGCCTAAGGATCAAAAGATGACTCATGTAGATAAAAGGGGTTGATAGTTCAAAGGTCAATGTCGCAGTCATCTAGTAGAATGAAAACGAATCCTGATTAAATAACTGAAAAAGATGTTTACCTACAATCGCCAAAGGATAGGAGACAGAGGTCAGATGATGACCCCTGTAGTTTTATAGGTCAAAAGGTCCCAAGGGTGAAAGTCCGCAGTGGCCTTTAATAATTAAAACGTATCCTGGCACCTGTTGAGTCAAGGGTCAAAAGACATAAGGATCAATGTCACAGAGACTGAAAAAACAGATTCACATCTACGTCCTACAGAAATCATACTCTTAGTGATGAAATCCTGTGGTCAGAAGATACCCCTGTTGTCATAACGGGTACATAGGCCAAAGGTCCATAATTGCAAGGACATTGAAACTGAAAATCGGTTACTACATTGATTCCACTTTAAAACCAATTTGACTTTCCGGCGTCAACTTAACAGCGTGAGCGCCATGAGGATTAGCACAAGACCCATTTTGTCTAAAGAAATCCAATATGTCCAAAGATAAGACGCAATCCATAGTGGCCTACACAGGTAGGATGATTGCACATTGTATACATAAAATTGCCCCTGTAGTTTAAGAGGATCAACTAGGTTAAAGGACAAGGACACAGTGAACTTGAGCCGAAAAGCGGTTTCACATTGAAACTGGTCACAATTTTTGCCAACAGAGGCCCGACTTTCATATGAATGATTGTCTATGGTCAGTAAATGACATTGTTTGTTTAAGGGTCCACACAGGTCAAAGGTCCAGGTCGAATTGATGCTGATACTGAAAACCGATATGAACATTTGATATACTAAGATACACAATCCCTTTACCATCGTGCACTAACTAAGAAGAAGGGTTGCTTGAGATCCATAAAATGAAGCCCCCTGAAGTTCTAAGGGTCAGAGGTCAAAGTCAAAGGTCATGACCGAAAGTGACATTGAGACCTGAACGTGGCTTCACATATTGATAACTTTAAAAGTCATCTTTTTTAAAAATATAAAGCACATGAAAGTAAAAGAACGTCTGTTGGTTTTTGTAAAGTAAATAAGTCCAAAGGCGCAAGTTTCAGTGGACCTTAGATTGGGGGGGGGGGGGGGGGGGGGGCAAATGTTTTCACATCGATAATAGAGAAGGGCTTTGACCACTGGTAATGCAAATTTCAATGCAGAACTGTCTGTTGTCAATAAACAACATAATTATAATTTCAAATGGTCCTGGTCATAGAGAGCAGGGACCAATGTGATGTTCTTATAATTGTAGAACGTCGTTGACTGCAGGAAGGCGGGTGTATTCAGTGAGTAGATGAAAGAATTTTCTTTTTGTTCATATGTCCACGAGGTCAAGGTTACAGTTACTGTTTCGACTTATTGTGTCAAAAGGTCAAATGGTCCAAAATCACAGTGATCTTAAAACAATATCGATGGCTAACCCATTGACTACAGGCCTTCAAATATCATAGGAAAATTGCCTGTGGTCAATAATGAACCCCAAAAGCACCTTTTAATCAGTAAGTCAAAAGACAAAGGTCATGCAGTCAAATGGATATTTTCTTTACGTGCGTAATTTTGATAAATATCATGACATTTTAGCATAACTATTTTAAATTAAGAATGATGAAGATGGCCATTTGTTTCATGTTAAAGAATTGCGGCTCGTCACATTACAGGGAACACATCCCGAACATAGAGTTAGTTATCATAAGCTTGACATCCGTCGCGTCTGTCACAACCCGCGCACCCCATAAGTTTTGCATATTTGCAGGTTTCTCTAAATACACTGCGCACACTACATTATGCATCAACATCTGACTCAACATGACAAGATTTGCATGTTACGTCCCATCTTTTATTTTGTCAAAATTATGTCCTCTTTATCAAATTGTTGCTGTAGGCGTGACGTTCTTGAAATGAATTAGTCCAAATCTTTAAAATTATCGCACACATCATCTGTTTTTATAAGATAGACCGCACTTGGGTTTAGTAACATCACTGTAGCTTCATATAATTGAGCCTTGCTGGAAAACTCCAACATAGGTGGTTTTGTAGCGACCAGCATGGATCCCGAAACAGCCCTGAGCACACGCAGTCTGGTCAGGATCCATGCTGTTCACTTTAAAGCCTGTGGAATGGCGAAACTGTCATCGGGCACCTGTTCAAAATAGCAATCCATACAATTGCTTAAAAAAAACGCAGCCCTCATATTGCAATGTTTCTAATTTTGGTTCCCAGAATAAACCATTCTAAATTCAGTAAGTTTTTTTTATGTTTAATTTTTTTTTTTTTTTTTTGTATAATAAGAAATTTGCATTTAGATGGTTATATTTAAGATTTTTAATTAAGGAACGGCGATAAAACGCAAGTATTGCGTACAGATACCAGGAAGTATTCACTATACACTTCCGGTTTTACCCAAGCAGCTATTTGAAAAGCATAATACTTCAAAGCTTAAAATCAATCCGCAGAACATTTTTCTTTGCAAAAATCATAAATAAAAGCCTATATCTGCCATAAAAAATCTTCACAGTACATAATTATCGCCAATGCCTGGACCACGGAGGCATTTTCCGGCGAATAACATTGGCATAACCGTCATATTACATCCATAAAACCCAACACTTAAAACCATAACTACGACAATCATTAGAAATATGACTACGAAACGCGTGAGATTTTATGGGGGCAACGTCAGTCGGTGGTTTGACCAGTAACGCCACTCGTGCCTGCAACTAATACATTAAGTGTCCGGATGATGATAAACTGGGTTTACCCTCAAAAGACTCTAGACTACAGAGCGTTATTGCCTTTAGGCAACGCGTGAAATAATTTGGTGTGCAAATTTCTTTTAACAGGCTTGTTAAAAAAACCATTGTCACAATTTTGGTCTTCTGAAGTAACTGGTAATAAAAGAATATATAAAACAGTAAGCCGAGAGATAATGTGAACAGAGATGATACACGACAGAAGTATTTTCACAGTAATTAGCTTGTCAGAATAATTGGATAGAAAACAATTCAAAAACAGGAAAATGACGTAAACCATCACCTCCTTATATATCGCGCGATAAGCTGTTATACCCGGGTTAGATAAAACAATTTTCTATTTCATAACGAGATAATTGCGCATGAATTAATTGTAATAACTTTTTCATTATTAAATGTTCATTTGCACTCTTTTAAAAATTAGATGTACAGCTATAATCATTATTTAAAACCTGTCTGCACCGGTTTCTACACTAGTGACGCCGTCCTGTCCTGTTTTTACTGATCAGAGTTATTGTATCTAACTAACAAACGTGGCAACATCGGGCATTTCCGTATATCTCCCTGGAAAATCCGCGTAGCATAAAGCCGAGGTGATCAGATTGTCAACTTAAAAATCGGTGAAAATGCATTAAATTCGGTCCAAAAAGTGCTTTCCGTGTGAGTGTAGTCGAAAGAAGTACCCTAATAAATTAATCCTATATATTTTTTATTCCATTATTCATCGCGCATTTGAGCGTGTAAATCGGGGCCAATGGTCATTATTTCACTCGTGGAGATTAGATCTACAAAAATAGGACACATGACCATGCTCATAATCGCATGTATAATGAGTTGGTAATTACTTGAAAACGAACGTAGGGTGTATAGTCGCGGACCGCTTTCTGAAAATGCGCAAATATGAAGGGTACCCGAGAACTTCAGTTGACTAGCATTTTCAAACTTCATACTATTCACAACCTCCCCATTAACTTTTCGTTATCTTGAAGCAAATGTAAATGGATATTGTTTGTGGCAATTAGGGTCAATGACGGAGTGAAAATCAAGAAACTGTAACAAATTGGTTCTGAACTAGCCTGAATTTTTAATATGAAACATAGAACAATAGCTTTTATTGGGTAAAAAACCAAAGTGCTGCTCTCGGAAAATCTCGACTAGTGTCCTGACAATCCGTGTTTGTCGTTTCCATGATACAGACAGTCATGTAGCTGCCTACCTCTGATAATCACTGACGTCCTGCCGAGTGCCATTCAACCTTTAACCTCTGCGTTAGTAGGGTATTAAAATCCCTGAGACTGTAACGTTTTAATTACTCGTCCTTTTGTTTTCAGTGCATATACCGAGGCAATTTCGAATGTTATCCCGGTTTCCACTTTATATATACACACCGCAGACTGTTTGACTCCGAAACGACACCCGAGCACCCGAATCAGTCATAGAAATTCGCTTTCTACGCCAACATGATTCTTTTACTTTTTTGCGAAATGAAAACTGCATACGCTACTGAAAAAAAAAAAACAGTCAGGAAGTGTAAAGGTCGTCCCAAATATTCTGCGTGTGAGTGGCAAACAACAAACAAATTAAAACTCTTAAAGCCAGTGCGAGAACGCGATGATGATGTCACCGACACACCGGTTTCCCATAAATTTCGAATCAGCAAATTATTCAATGCGCCCGCCCGAATTCAATCATGTACAAGACTAAACGCGCCAAAAGTATTTAATTTTCCTTATTGAAAAATAATAATTAATACATATATGTTTGAATCCAGTCATAATCACTTTCAAAATACCAATTGTATTATAGAAATACGGGTGTATATTCGATTATGACTTTTTTCCCGCGTGGTCGCCCGAATTTTCCAATCTCTATATAAAATCGTTATGCGTTAACAAAAATTTAAATAATCCTCTGAAACCTACTGCACCGTAATACTATAAATAAAACAAGAATGATATCTGCAATAAACCCTACAAAAACTACCATTTTATAAATAAAATAAAGGTGTTAAATATCGGAAAAGAAACGTTTTTGAACGTTTTCATTTTCCTGTTGTATTTTAATTTCATTTAGATTATAACTGATTGAATTCTTTAAAAAAAAAAAAACTATCAAAAATACCTTTAACTTACAAAATACAGTGTGTAACCCGGTAATGGAAAAAGCAATCCGGACACGTGTGTTATCCCCGTTTTTAGGTTGATTCCGGTTTAAATGTGTGACCGAAATCGCCTGAAGTTAGCTAAAATCTTAATCATACTTTTAAAAACATACTTAAAATCACGGTATTTGCTAAAATATGTTTATAATATAAACAAAAGTAATATGCTGCCAAGCATTTTTCCTTACAGATATGGAAATGTGATAAAATAATTTTTTACCCCCGTATTTAACAGAACATACTCAATATATTCTTATATTTTAGTAACGAGGAATTCGTGTTTGATATTTATAAACAACAGGAAGGATGTCGTAAGACATTTAGTAAAACACAAAAATCATAGTTCTGTAATTCTGTAACTCAAATAACCCCACTTTGGTGAGCGTCAAAATCGCATACGCAAATAACATGAACTGGCGAAAATACACAATGTGTATATGTTTAATTACTAATGGTTTCTATACAATTTAACACCGAAATTAATGATAAAGTGACACATGTTTTATAAATATCCGATTTCCCCACAATCGCTTTATAATTGATTGTTAATTTGCAATGCCCCACTGCAATAACTATACAACGTGCTGTATATCAATCGAACCAAATATCAAGGTAGATAATCCAATCAAAAAGAACACGTTCTTCAGCTTATATTTAAATATCAATGGGAAATAATGCATATGGTGATCCATAAACTACGTTAGGGAGTTTTAAAAAAACATATGTTTTATATTTATTTATATTTGGTTGAAAAAAATAAAATAACTAGGTATAAAAGTGATAGTTACTTTGATCAAAGTTATTTTCATAATTAAAATCGGCGAAATACGCGGCCCATGATTTAAAACTCATTATCATTTTTTTTGTTTAAATATAGCCGTGTAACTAAAATAGTCTAAATAAGTATTTGAAAAGTATAAAACAAGCACCACGAATTAAACATATGAGTATATGAAGGTTATTTTAAGATAGATAATCAGAATGATTAGTTCTTAAATTATTACGTAATAAACGCGGCTGATACATAAGTCCCGAAAAATCGCGTTAATAAAAAAATATATAATGATGAATATTTCGTTGTTGAAAAGAAAAAAATCACTCAAATTCATATGAAGGCAGTACAATAAAATCTTTAAGAAACTAGAAAAAGAAATAAAGAAAAAAAATGAAATTTAGACAAATAAGGCTCCATTTTTAACGTAAGAAAAAAAAACTTCCGCCCGACCGTCCTTTTTGCCGTACGCGCGTAGCCTCTAGAAAGTATATTGACGTAGAGTCACAATCTATACAGGAATGTTGGTGCATCAATGAGTAGTTGAGCACCAAGGGTATTCCGCGACCGATCATTCATACATTATGGAAGTTACGCCCATAGACTGTATTGTCAAAAATGGTTATTATATTTTAGTTGGTCGCGCCTAGCTCCCAAAATTTTAGACCCAAGAGACCCAAAGACCTTTACAGGCATGTGGGTCACCATGAGAAGATGTGCACCTGGTGTTTCGTGTCCGGATTCATCCAGTCTTGTATGAGTAATGGGCCCCTGCCTAAGTAAACAATTAGTTTCATTTTATTTTTGTGTCGCCCATTAGCTCCAAAAGTATTTGACCAGTGTCACCAGAGTAATTTGTCAGGAATGTAGGACATCAAGTTCAAAGAGCACCTGTGGGTACGCATCCGGACTCATTCAGAATTGTAGGGAAAAAAAAAAAAAGAGTTTTTTAATATTCAGGGCCCCTTACCTGGAAAAAATTGTCAATTAATGTCATGTAGTGGGGGCATATCTGTTGTCCGTGGGGGGGGGGTGGGGAACATTGGACACTTTGCTAGTTTTCTCATGTGCGTTCATGTTGATCCCTATAAGCTACTGTATCTAAAGAGAATGTTTCCAGAACCTGTTTTATTCCTCAAGTCATTGATCACTCACTAAGGCGATTCGTCTGTTTTTCAAATGCAACAATTCAAATACAAATAATCGCTCTCTTATCCAAGACGTTAAAAAGCACAAATTTATTCAAGTTATACATGACATTCAGTTAACTAATTTTGAAGACTACCGAGACATGCAGAAATTACAATAAATTTAGTGACTTGTAACTAAGAAACAAAACACATAAATGTCAAACGTTGAATGCCTGGGCAGCTCGACATATCAATAAAGTTCCCATGTCCGATCTGGCCTCGAAGTTCATGGAAAAAGCCGGGCAAATTTGTGTATCGTAATATGTCCAACATTCTTACACATGTCCCATGGATTTATGAAATTCGTATGCGAGCTATGCTAAAACTTGTTTCCAGTGCCATTAGTGACAGCAATGCAAGCTTTAAATTTTGAGAAATTGGTTTGATTTTGTCATGGTTACATCTTCGCAGTAAGGCGAGTAATCAAATGATAGTATAAACGTATAAAAATGTCATTATCATGTCTTTTCAGACCATTTTCCTTCATACTTCAGAAAAAGATCAACGCCAAACCACCTCAAAAACTATAGACGTAATATCCGGTGGCCATGCTACGTTATATAATCGCCATAAAATACTTGATTTACCATTGGCCAGACCGCAAATACTTCTGGAACCATAAGAACAATCTTCCGGTGGCTAGGCTACACACACCATTGGAAAGACATTGGCACTCACCTCGGTTTCCGGGCCATTGGACATGAAACATTGCAGGAATCATCGAGCTATAACCCAAAAATCTGTGAGAAAAACAGCTATCATGAAGTAAATTTTCGTTTTCAGAGACAAATCATACTGGAATTTCTGTATTATTTAGTAATGAAATGTCAGACTTTCACTATTTGTAGGCACACATCGATTTGAACTTTTTACTTATAAAGAAACGTTAATATGTAAAGTTTTGTAATGTAGATATTATTAAGTGGAAGGCTTTTCAAACAGATCACACCGGCTTGGTCCATAAGTACGTTTTTTTCGAAAGGTTTGATTAAGCTTCATTATATGCTAATGCGAACAAAGGGTTTATTGTTTATTTAGGATAATAGATTTTAAAAATATCTGGGAAATTGCCGTTTTCTGCAAATACATGTAACACCTAAATTGCAGTGTTTGACATACCGCGCAAAGATGGAATTGTTGAAATATTAAATTCATATTGCTCTAAGAAACAAATACTTTGTGGGGGGCATATTTTTCAAGTCGATTTCAAAATCAAATTGTTTGCATAGTCCGATAGCCAGAAACTACAACATCTAATCAAACATGGGGCAGTCTTCTAATAAAAGGACTAAATCATCTAATATAACATGTACTTTTTGTAGACAATATACATTCTTCCTAGCCGACGACCAAGCATAATTACAATAGAAAAACCGAAACTTATACGAAAACACTGTAGATTCCGAAGCGGACATATCATCTTTATGAAAAAAAAGTTAAACTGGGAAATCAATTTGTTTCAATTTAATAGTACCTGTTCTTTGATTAAACAGTAGATAGAAGACAAGCATTCCAATTTACACACAGACAACTGTAATAGTAAAATCACTTAAGATGAGAAAGACTATTTTTTATCTCTACATGAAAATTTATAAAGCCTGCGACATATTTATTTGTACTTATTACCGAAAGATTTTGCAAGTCAACAAAAGTTAAATTACGAAAAGGGGTCCTACGACCGTAAAAACACTATTGCCTGAAACATAGTGGGTATACTTGATAAATTATTGCCCTTCTACAAATGCCAATCATTTATCTGGCCTGTATGTTCGTTTCATATAGGAAAAAATGATAATCAGAAGAGTCGATTAATCATTATTGCGAGTCCAAAATCGCTTTTTGCCGACCTGCGCATGCATCCCTTTCGACCAGTCAAATTGAAACGATTTTGAGAAGTTGTATTATAATATCCATTTATGCAGTCTTGCTTTTTCTCAAGGAAGAAAATCCATTCCTTTCTGAATTAAAGCAGTTGCCTTGTGTAATATACAGTTGATAGACCACTGTAAATATATTGTCGTATCCCTTAGTTAAATTGAATTATATATGAACTTTTTTTTGAGTTTAACGATATGTTTATAGTTTGTTTTATGAAAAGAACCCATGATAATATATAAATTTAAGTTTTAATGTAAACATTGTTACAATAGGACACTTAATTTGCTCACGTTGAGAGCATAACAATGCTCAAATTGAGCAAATTGAGATCGTTTAGTCTGTTTCCGTTTTCCCGACTGTTGATAACAATTTAGGCACAATTACAATAAAACGTGGTCGAACTGTAACCCTATATTGATACAATCTTGGTCAAGAGTTGGTTTGAATAGTTTTACCTAAAACAACAAGAATTTTGGTCAATAAAATTGGAAACATAAATTAAATCACCAGACTCTGCAATATCCAATTTTAACTCATAAACCATTTCAAATGAGAACAACAATAAAATTAGGTCAAATTTGAAACCAGATTAATATCAGTTCAAACACTAGGTCACAAGTCAAATAATAGATAAACCAAATTAGCACAGTAGAGACAACGTTTTACTATCACTTTGCGAGAAATGTTTGCCACTCTGTAAAGTAGTCAATGTTCAAATTGGGGGTTACCCCGAGGTCTAAAGAATAACATCATAAGGCTTTTAATTTTATAGATATACAGCTTTCCATTTAAAAGTAATGCATAATTAAAATGCCTTACACAGTAATGGACTTTATCAACATGTTAGGAGGACCCTAAAGGGAACAAACTTAATATTGATTGAATATATCTTATCTGATGTTAACTGATATTCAAGGACCTTGGCAAATAATATAGATAAACCAATAAAGAAAAAAGGATTTAATAGAGACTATACATAAATTTAAGGGTCCAACAAAAATTGCGGCAGCCAAATTTGAACAAAGGCATTATGCGCCATTAAACTGTGTCTCTAAGTCAAATGATATGAGCCTTTAAACCGTGTCACAAAGTCAAATGATTATGGAGCCTTTACACTGTGTCACAAGTGACAATGATAATGAGCTTTTTATACATGTGTTGAAACAAATGTCAAATAATAATGAGCCTATATACTGATGGACCCAAAGTCAAAAAGTCGAGTAAGACCTAGTACACAGTGTCACTAAGTGAAATGAATAATGAGCCTTAATCTGTTTCACAAAGTAAATGATTATGAGGCCTTGTATACTGTGTCCCAAGTCAAACCAAAGTTTTCTACAAGAATCATGATAAATTCATTGTCCAGTCTATGATGTGTTGAAAAAACAAGGTCAGTTTCAAAAACTTTGGATATTTTATTTGTATTAAACTTGACCTTTAGGTCTTAGAATCTAAACGTACGCTGTAGAGGAATGCAGATGCAATGTAAGAACCCTAAATTGTGCTTTGCTTCCTTTATTGGATTACTCCCTTTTAGGGACACCTGGACACACAGTGTTCGGGATAGCTCTTGTGAATCCGCACGCCATCCGTAATATTGCCGTCCGTCTTAACTTTTCTTCAAAAGACAATTATCTGAGACAATTATGGCGGAAGATTCATGAAACATTTGCCTTGATATGCCGTTGAGAACCCTTTACCAAAGTTTATTTTAAAATGTTGTTCCCCTGCAGAACACATAGTGCCATACGACTGATAATAAAGGCGGAAAAAGTGCCTCATTTTTTGATTTTATGTTTAGGAACTTGGAGCTTGGAAATAGCGATGTATCCCCCAATTTATGATATCATTGCGCACGTGATTAGGAATATTGAGTTTAAGGTCAAGGTCATAACGCACGACCACCAGAATTAAACAGTTATAAGGAAGTAAAACAGGTCCCAGCTTACTTTTCATAAGAAAATAACAAATAGAAGTAAAGTTAGAACTGAGATTTTGCCCATTGATTTAATGGGATCAGTGACTCGAATATCAAGGTAGCAGGGACCTTATTATGCTTTCTGGTAATTTTTGTTGTTTTTGTAACAAAGAGACTAAAACCGCTTTAGTTTGCACAATTTTCATGATCACGAGAGCAATTTTCTATTGTCCTGTATGGTTAAAAGGTCAGGGTCAATGTTGAAAGAACGCGCCAACCTGAGCCCTGCCTATTGAAAATTGTTTGAATAATATTGTAATCCATATAGCGACCTAGAATATTTTGTGCAAGTATGCACATCAGATAAGGGATTATAAAAGCATTAAAAATATATAATTAATAATATTATTTCAACAAGGGCAATTCCCTATAGATATTTATGCGCACTCTTTTCTGCGCTCCGACACTTTCTATGGAAAACAGAACAGAAGACCAACATTGTTGAAACATGTAACAGACAATCATTATAACTGAGGAATTTTGAATGAAATAACATTTTTGATAAGTTATAAACTAAAGTACAACACACAATATGCTTTATACATGTTTTAAGGTTGAATTGACAGTAATTCATGCCTGACAGGTATCTTGCTATTTTATGTGGTTGTGTTTACCCAATCGCATTTTAGTACAAAGACAGTGTTTTTAATATAATGTAAAGTTAATAGACTTAGTACTGAAAAGACAATATCCCCTATCAATTATTTAGTATTCAATTATAAAAAGATTTAAGAAATTTTAAAACTTTTTTTAACTTTTAGCAGACATACCATGTAATCAAATTGGCCAGATATCGCGCCATTTCCGTCCGAACAAAGTTGTATTTTGCGGTCTAAACAAAAAAATAGCCTGGTGACCCATACAATTTTTAGCCATGTTATATGCTCCACAAAATAATTTTCTATACACAAGACGAAAAAGAAAAAAATTCAATGAAAGATTTTTTTATTCAAAATTAAAAAAAAATATTATTTCCCTTTGTGGTATTTTTCATTGCAACAAGGTTCACAAAAGTCAAAATGAAACAAAAATTATATTCATTTACACCCAATATTGTAAGGAAAGAGTATTACAAATATGACTATGATATCAAATAAGTATATAATAAAATCTGTATAAAAAAAAACCGTATTGTGCTGCCTGGATGTATATTTTGGTTGGTATTTATAAAAAAGCAGAAAATTATGAAAATGTTGAAAAATCGCTTGCAGTTTCAGCAACAGTGGGTGTGTTCAAAACAATTTTTCACAAAAACAAGCCTGGTGACCTATTGTTTTTATTTGTTCATTGTTTTCAGCACAAATTTTCCTATCATATATGTGAATTTAAAAAAATTCTATGAAAGGAAAAAAACTATAGGAATTCTCTTTAAATGACAAAAAAAGAACGCACGCATTTTAGAATTTTGTATCTGAATAAATTTTCATTAAGTGTCAAACGCTACCTTAATGATATGACTTGTCCTGCTTATTTAGCAGAGCCTTAACTTGTCGAAGGTTTATAGTATCAATTTTGTGTCTGCTTTTTTCTCGTCAAGTCTGTGATGTTGTACTGTATATAATATTTCAGCAGATTAACTTCTCTTTGAAAGTAGTCCAAAATGTAGTTCCTTGTTGTTTATGAAATCTGGTATAATGAGTCATAAGTGACAGGATGTGACAGTGATATTTTGGCTTAGTTTTATTGCTTATTGTCTTAAGAAAATATTTGGAGCATTTTCATTGTGCGGCTATTTTAAAGGGTGATATTTCTCATACCTGATTATTTTTCTTATATGTAACATAACATGTCAAGATTTTTCTATTTTTGATAAGAAGACATGTCATACTACATCACCATATATGGTTTTCATATCATTGAAATGCTCTTAAGTGCCAAAAATGAGGTCTGGATTTTTTTTATTATATATATGAAATAAAGAATGAATTGAATTGGTAAAATGTAACCTGGAATGAATCGGAATTACAATGTATGAGTTGCCTTGTCATAAAAACAAAAAAAAAAATACTTCCTTTTATCTAAAGTTTAATAATATATTTTGTATTGCAGTGTTATATAACATTTTTGTTATACTTATGTTAAGAGAAATAGCAAAGTTGCCTGTTAGCGGCGTATTGGCTTTATTATGTACAATTTTGATGACATATGCCTAGACTAGCCACTAGGCTTATAATAAATATATTTCTACATTTTTCCTTTTTTGACGAATTTAATTTCATAGAGACAAAAGCCAGTCTATTTTAGAATGATGTTAAAAAGTCTTGAATTCGAGCCCTAACATGATTGTATAGTGACATATAATCATTCGTCATCAAAATAATAGAGTTAAACAGTTAGGAGTAGACTAGCCACTAGACTGATAATAAATACATTTCTACATTTTTCCTTTTTTGACGAATTTCTACATTTTTTCCTTTTTTGACGAATTTAATTTCATAGAGACAAAAGCCAGTCTATTTTAGAAAATATCACAGAGGAATGATGTTGAAATTATCATGATATTGGACATAGGATATAGAAATTATCATGATATTGGACATAGGATATAGACTGGCTCAGTTCACTACATTTAATCATAAAAATGTAAAAAAAAAATACATCATAGTCTAGGAGCTAGTCTAATGTATGCTGGGCCCGAGTAGTAGTCTGGTTACCGTAGGCGCAGAACTGCATGAAATGTCATATAAAACAGACATACAATATTTTATGGGGACATACGTCGGGCAGTAGTCTGGTTATTATAGGCGCAGAACTGCATGGAATGTCATATAAAACAGACATCGGGCAGCCGTCTGGTTATTATAGGCGCAGAACTACATGAAATGTCATATAAAATACAGTTAATACAATAATTTAAGATGACATTATTATGCCGGGCAGCCGTCTGGTTTATCGTAGGCGCAGAACTGCATGACATGCTATATTATAATATTAAATACAGTTCATACAATATTTTATGTAGTGTCTATTGCTACTGTCAGTGGAGTACAAAGTTACGTGAAATCGTATAAGTAGTGAAATATGCGGATTTGCATATGTCTTGTACATAGTTTTATTATATAATATGAGTTGATGTATGACTTATGTAAATTGCTTTATTTACGTTGTAACTGTTTATACAGTATTTTATGTCTATATCATATATGATGAACATGTTTATGGAGAGGATATCGTGACAATTGCAGCATCAGTAGTTAAATCATTAGGCGAGTTGAATTGAATGATTGGAGTGTTAGGGAAATGAAGAAGTATAAGCTTTCAGTGAAAGATACTTAAGTTACTTTACATATGTAAATTTCATTTTTATTTTATTACTGTATATAGATAAAATTTTGTTTGTTCAATAATTGAATGCCATACGCTTTTTTAATAATGGATTCCATTGAAAATGTAGTTGCTGTTGTTGTTGTTGATGATGATGATGATGATGATGATGATGATGAAATATGTAGTCATATATAAATATACGTTAAATATAGGTTAACTTCTGATGGAATGCATTTTTGTTTTAAGGTAGTTGTGTGCGTTTGGGTATATTCATTTTGATTAAAAACTTATTTGTAGACACATACAAAAAGCATTGAATTTCGGCAAATAGAAAATTTTGGGTCGTGTATTTAATCCCCCGCCGTGGCGGAGGGATTATAGGAATGGTCTGCGTCCGTCCGTCCTTCCGTCCGTAACAAAATCGTATCCGATCCATATCTCCTAAACCCCTTGAAGGATTTTCATGAAACTTGGTTCAAATGATCACCTCATCAAGACGATATGCAGAACCAATAAGTCAGCCTTGTCGGTTCAAGGTCAAGGTCACAACTCAAGGTCAAAGGTTTGAGCCTGCCATTTTGTGTCCACTCTATATCTTCTAAACCCTTTGAAGGAATTTTATAGAACTTGGCTCAAAGGATCACCTCATCAAGACGATGTGCAGAACCATGCCGGCTCAAGGTCAAAGGTTTGAGCCTTCCATTTTGTGTCCGCTCTATATCTCCTAAACCCCTTGAAGGATTTTCATCAAACTTGGGTCAAACGATCACCTCATCAAGGCGATGTGCAGAACTTATGAGTCAGTCATGTCGGCTCAAGGTCAAGGTCACAACTGAAGGTTAAATGTTTGATCCTTCCATTTCATGTCCGCTCTATATCTCCTAAACCCTTTGAAGGAATTTTATAAAACTTGGGTCAAATGATTATCTCATCAGAACGATAAGCAGAAATTAAAAGTCAACCATGCCAGCTCAAGGTCAAGGTCACAACTAAGGGTCGAAGGTTTGAGCCTTCCATTTGGTGTCCACTCTGTATCACCTAAACCCCTTGAAGGATTTTCATGAAACTTTGGTCAAATGATCACCTCATCAATAACTCATGAGTCAGCCATGTCAACTCAATGTCAATGCCACAACTAGGTCAAAGGTTTCAGCTCTGTATCTCCTAAACCCCTTGAAGGATTTTCATGAAACTTGGGTCAAATGATCACCTCATCAAGACGTTGTGCAGATTTCATGAGTCGGCCATGTCAGTTCAAGGTCAAGGTCACAGCTAAAATCAAAGGTTTACCCTTTCACTATCCAGTGGCGGGGGATTTAGCTGTCTTTCAGACTGCCTTGTTTATTTAAGTACTAAGTGTTCGGGGAGAGGAATTGTGATCTTTACTAATGGTCGTACGTCATCTGCTCAAAACGTTGTAATTCAGCATGAATCTAATGATAATGTTCGATACCTGAATCTATGTGGCTTGACTCAGGCAGCGGTCTGGTTTACCAAAGGTGCACAACTACCTTAAATGCCATATTGTACACTTATGCTGTGACTATAGATGGTTATGGTGGGTTTTATCTGCTATGATACAAATTGAAATATAAAATTGGTAAATACCAATCGAATGTACACGAATGACAACCTCGACTTTCCATGTTGTTAGCTGAGTTTTTCTGATCACTCGATGTCCGTCGTCCGTCGTCTGTCTGTCGTCTGTCTGTCAACATTTAGCTTGTGTATGCAGTAGAGGCTGTATTTTTAACTGATCTTCATGAAATTTAGTCAGAATGATAACCTTAATTAAATCTAGGCCGAGTTTGAAAATGGGTCATCTGGGGTTAGAAATTAGGTCACTAGGTCAAATCAAAGAAAAACCTTGTGTATGCGATAGAGGTTGTATTTTTCAGTTAATCGTCATGAATTATGGTCAAAATGTTTATCCTGATAAAATCTAGGCTGAGTTCGAAAATGGGTTATCTGGGGTCAAAAACTAGGTCACTAGATCAAATCAAAGAAAAACCTTGAGTATGCGATAGAGGCTGTATTTTTCAATTAATCTTCATGAATTTTGGTCAGAAATAGTAACCATGATGAAATCTGGGCCTAGTTCGAAAATGGGTCATCTGGGGTTAAAAACTAGGTTACTAGGTCATGTCAAATAAAAAACCTTGTGTATGCGATAAAGGCTGTTTTATTTTCAATTAATCTTCATGAATTTTGGTCAGAATGATTACCTTGTTGAAATCTAAGTCGAGTTCGAAAATGGGTCATCTGGGATAAAAAAACTAGGTCACTAGGTCAAATCAAAGAAAAACCTTGTGTATGCGATAGAGGCTGTATTTTTCAATTGATTTTTATGAAATAATGTCAGAATGATTATTTTGATAAAATCTAGGTTGAGTTTGATTATTGGTCATCTGGGTTCATATAGTATGTCACTAGGTCAAATCAAAGAAAAACCTTGTGTATGCAATAGAGGCTGTATTTTTCAATTGATCTTTATGAAATTTAGTCAGAATGATTGCCTTGGTAAATTCTAGGTCATGTTTAAATATGGGCTATCTGGGGTCAAAAAGTAGGTCATTATGTCAAATCAAAAGAAAACCTTGTGTATGCGACAGAGGGTTTTTTTTTCAATTGATCTTCCTGAAAGTAAGTCAGAATGATTGCCTTGATGAAATCTAGATTGAATTTGAATATGGGTCATATGTAGTTAAAAAGTAGGTCACTAGGTTAAATCAAAGATAAAACCTTGTGTATATGATAGAGGCTGTATTTTTCAACTGATCTTCATGAAATTTTGTCAGAATGATAGACTTGATAAAATCTAGGTCAAGTTCGAATATGAGTCATCTGGGATTAAAAACAAGGTCACTAGGTCAAATCAAGGAAAATACTTGGTTTTTGCGCCAATTTTAATGATAATTGGTCAGAACATTTTTTCCATGAAATCACTAGATCAAACATGTTTTCACTGTTATGGTGTATTATGGTGTGTTTCTCAGGTGAGCGACCTAGGGCCATCTTGACCCTCTTGTTAACTTGAATGTTGCAACTTAAAAAAAAAAGTTTGCATATTTTCAAATGCCTGTTTATTATTCCCGTTTATGATAATTGCTAATAATAATCACAGATGGACTCAGTCAGGTGAGAGTAATTCAAAATAAGGTGTATTTTCACGTTCTTTCGCGGAAGATATTGCGCTCCTAAAGTCGCGCAATATTACCGCTGCAGAACTTGTGCATATATCCAGTACAAAGTTGATATATACCCTGTAAATATTATGTACCTTCGATGTTTATGTTCTCCATGTTCAAATAGATTTACTTTTCCTTCATCACAAAATATTCCTTTATTAAAAATGTTAAATGGACACAACTTAACGCTACTGCTTAAAATATTGTCAATACATCTAAAACTTTTTATCTTGAGAAATAAATACATTTACCTTCATTTCAAAGCGTTTGAACTTAATACCTATTTGAAAATGTAGGTAATATCTCTTCATTGTAGGTGTCAGATATTGCAACATTCAATTTAACCAGATAGAAGTTAGAAGTTTCTATTCAGGGTCAGGAAATTGTAATCACCAGTCTCCAATGACTGTGTATTTTAGCAATTTATATTATGGCGGATATTACCTTCCATAGCTGATATAATTATTCTTCTGATTATTGAGTACTAAGTTATATGATCCATGCATGTGTATGTTATATAAGTACTTGTAAATAGTTTTGTTCTATATTTTCATATATAAAGGAATTTATGTTGAATTGGTGTCTGATGCCTATTATACTATTTCCATGCAAAATGTTATCACAACATTTATCTGATGTCTACATTTATGATGAACGTGTTTAAAGAGAGGATTTCAAATCAGCGCGGGTTCAGTACTGGAGTTTTTGAACGAGTTGAATTCTCAGCTAATAGATAATGCCATTTTTCATACACTTAATGAATATACATTATCTTTATCATGACAAATCATTTCTTTTCCTTTTTTGCCGACCGTGTATGAACACAATTTCAATGTTTTAGCTCATAAGCATGATATATGCACGGCTGTGCTGTATCAGTTTTGTGATATTTCATGAAATGTATAATGCTTTAATGTACACAATGAGTTTTGATTTCTGTCACATTGTGATGTGCTTATATATATTGTTTCATTTTTATGACTATTTTTATGCATGAAAGGTTCTATGTCATAAAAAACCTAATATTTTGCCAAATTATATATCAAAATTTTGTAAGTTATTTCTTCCAAATCTATCGAATTATAAACGGAAATAATAAAGATGATATTGAGTTTTGACTTGCGTTATTACTTTATTGTATTTGACGTATATATCCGGCACAAAGTGAGAAAATTGATCTGAATATCATCCGGCCCCCGGCTACCCTCCTAATTATCATATGTAATTTTGCTTTATTACAGCGTAACTTTAGGTTCTTTCTATATCGGCTGTTTTATTGCCCATGGCTCCTAACAAAGCCATCAGCTAAGAATGTGTTATTTCAGAGGCTTAAATTTACTCATTAAATGTTTGTAGTATTTATGATAAATAAACATAAAGCCAGAGAGCCAGGATATATCCTGCAGGTTGACATTCGTTTCCCGGACTCCGAATAGACAAGCGTTCCAATAGTTTGATCCAGTAAATGAGAAGACGCTTTTTAAATAACACATGTGCCAGTCCTTCCAAAGAATCGATTGGGTGATTGAATATCCCATCAATTACCAATGAGTTCTTCAAAGAAAACAAACGTCGTTGCAAAGATTCTTTTCATTTAGTAAATATCGCAGGATTGTATATTCTATGTAATAAAAGTAATATGAATTAAGACACTGCCTAGCATGGGGATTTATCTTATATGTATCTACTTACGAAGAAATGTTCAACACTCAAAAGAAATAAAACTTCGCGCTAATCAGTTTACATTTAGTGTCATCATACCTCTTATAGCGAATATCATACTTTGCAAAATTTACGGGAAGCCGCGACGGTGACGTCATGCACCGCGTTCTGGCACTGGCTTTAGGATTTTATTGTTTGTTTGCACTCCACGTAGAAACTTGACAGCCTTTACCACACCCTATTACCTGATGTCCACCACGCCGAGGGATGCGGCTGCCACAGAGGTAGGAAATCAATAACGGTGAATAGTGGTGTTAGTTTTTTGAGCTGTTTTTTTCATTTCGACTTTCCATGAAGATATTCTGGTGCAGGCATATGTGTAAATGCCTAAACATATTATATGATTAATCCTGGTCGCCAACTTTGCGAAATAAAGAAGTATTCAGCTGTTTAAATTGGACGTTTATTAAAATTGATGCGAAAATCATATTCAACGGCCCAATTCGAAGTGTTTACAAAATAATTTGATCGGGTTTACCTCACACGTCAAACGATCAATCATCTGGGGATAATCCTGGCAAGTTTCAATCCTGTCCGTACGTCTACACCGACGCTATGACGCTCCAAATGGACCCGGGTATAGTCACGTATGATAAACTTTACCGCAGAGGGCATTTTTAAATGATGCCCATTCCGCCGAGGAGTCAAAATATAGGATATCGTTTACGACAGAGGGAAATTTTGTGTAAAGATGTCTATTTTGGCTGTTTGTTTTGCTTTTGAGACCTGGGAGGTCATGGAATTATTTGCAGTATGCATTGTTTATACTTGTGTTTAATAATGGGCGATTTTCAATGGCGAACACTGCTGTAACACGGTGGTAATCAGTCTAGATTGAACTTATATCTATCTCCGACGTTGTTTTGCTACTATAAGTCTTCGTTTTGTAAACTCAATTTTGTTTCAATTTCTTTTATCATGAAATATACAGAAATAATGATATCGTAAGTCCTGCTGGTATCGGTACTTGCATTCTTGCTGGATTCAGCGTTGAATTTACGGTTTATATTAAATGATAAATCGTTTTGCAATAAGTCTAGATTGTATATATATATATCCTACATTGCATACAATCTGATACTGTACATGTATAGTGTTGTTTTGCCACTGAAAGTCTTCGTTTTGTAAAATCATTTTTGTTTCTTTTTTATCATAATATACAGACATTTGCTGCCAGCAATGAAATCCTAAGTCCTGGTACTTGCGTTCTTGCTGGATTCAGTGTTGAATATAGGTTAATATTAAATATCAAATTGTTTTGCATTATCAAGCTTTCATACTAAGAGGCTACTGATAGTAACATAGTTCTACATAAAAGATCCGTTAGGCTAGAAAATTTAAATATATTTGTTGTCAGTGGCATAAGTCAAGTGATCGGTTCTAAATAAAGCTATTATTCATTAATCGTTTACAGAAATGTTCTAAACAATTTATTTTGTATTCAATTTCAGAACCAAAGATGAAGGCTTACACGTGTTATTACTGTAACAATGATTTTGAAGTAAACACTGGAGTGACTGACCATTTAATTAATTGTCATGTCAAGAGAGATCTATCAAAATGCAATGGAAATAACGAAACCATCTGTTATTACCGAGTTACTATCTGAAATGAAGATTTCATTCTGATCGATCTCTCTTGAAGATGTATTCAATTTTGATATTTTGCCCTGTAACTTCGATACATGCCCACACGCTGGTCACTAGAAATGAATATTTCACCTTCATTTGGAATCACGTCGGTATATGTTTTCAGTCCTATATCCAGCATTCCAAATTTTTTCATCTTATTCCAGTTACATGTACTTAAATGGTCAATCACTCTAGCGTAAGCTGCAAATCAGTGTCTTAGCTTTTTTTAAACAATTCTCATGCATTTCAAATATATATGCTTAAATATACTACTCGACAAACTGTGTTTAACTATATGATCTGATGTGTATTTAAATGAAAGCTGTATATAATAAATGCAAAACAATACAATCTAGACTGATTAACACTGTGTTACAGCGGTGTTCGCCATTGAAAATCGCCCATTATTAAACATAAGTATATAAACAATGCATACTGCAAATGATTCCATGACCTCCCAAGACTTAAAAGCGAAACAATCAGCCAAAATAGACATCTTTACACCAAATTCCCCTCTGTCGTAAACGGTATCCTATATTTTGACTCCTCGGTGGAATGGGCATCATTTAAAAATGCCCTCTGCGGTAAAGTTTATCATACGTGACTATACCCGGGTCCCTTTGGAGGGTCATAACGTCGGTGTAGACGTACGGACAGACTTGAAACTTGCCAGGATTATCCCCAGATGATTGGTCGTTTGACTTGTGAGGTAAATTCGATCAAAATATTTTGTAAACACTTCGAATTGGGCCGTTGAATATGATTTTCGCATCAATTTTAATAAACGTCCAATTTAAACAGCTGAATACTTCTTTATTTCGCAAAGTTGGCGACCAGGATTAAACATATAATATGTTAAGGCATTTACACGTATGCTTGCACCAGAATATTTTCATGGAAAGTCGAAATGAAAAAATACAGCTCAAAAGACTAACACCACTACTCATCGTTATTGATTTCTGACCTCTGTGGCAGCCGCATCCCTCGGCGTGGTGGACATCAGGTAATAGGGTGTGTTTACACTTCCTTACTGTTTTAAAAGTGTTTTTCAATTGCATGTTCAGTTTTCATTACATAAAAGAAGTAAAAAGAATCATGTTGGCGCGGTTTACGAATTTCTGTGACTGATTTCGGGGTGCTCGGTGTTCTTGCAGACAACCAGTCTGCGTTTTGTACATAAACCGGAACCGGAAAACATCGAAAAAATTGCCTCAGTATATGCAAACAACAAAAACGAATAACTATATACGGACGTTACAGTCTCGGGGATTTTCATCCCCTAATAACACAGACCTGCTAGTGCCTGAGATTTTTTTACTTTTCTCCAGTATTACCCTCACTGGCCTGTAATAATTATCAGAGATGTTCCGATTGTCGCCAGCGATCGAGTAATCGTCAAGTCAGCGACATTGATTCTGACCACAGAGAATCGATTCTAGTCGCTGCATGCCTTCCTCGAAAAAGAAAATATGTTTAAATTTTCAATGCTTTTTCAGAGATACCCCTTGCTGCTTAGCTTACATCTTTGTGCTCTTTAGATCATCTTTCATATTTCAAAATATCTGCTCTTTAAGGTTGAAGATCGGTAATTCAAATACTTCTTTGTTTCATATAAAAACGACAACTTCAGGTCGTCTTTACGTATCTTTATAGAACATCATTTTTGTTCTACTTATTCAATTTTTCAAGAAAGGTCTATCATAAATTTACGCACAAAAGAAATGAAGAGAATATACGATTGAAGAGGTCTTGGTGAAATGCCAGCCAGCTGTGGTCTGAAATCCTAGACATGACACATACATGCTCTTGTTCACAAAGTAAACCACTTCCCAAGGCTTCGATGTGCAAAACTGGTCGTAAGGGATGTATACACATGAAAACCGTTTCATTTCACGCAGAATGTATTCTAGCAGTGAAAACGTGAAAGACCCACGTACTCACTTTACACGAATTACGCCCAAAATAGGACAATAATGATCTATTTACTTCGGACTTCTTTCGACTACACCATGTCCGCACATTTTCGACCGTATTAGTTTACTGATGGCCAGTTCATGATTGGAACAATAATAAAAAAAAATACATACTTAGATTATTGTTATTTTATTGAGTAGAATGTTCTCTACCATATAGATTTTGATGAAACAGTCGTAGATTAAAACATAGGGTCCTATTATGTGGTGAATAAAATGCATAGGTCCGTGTCAGTGCTTTTGACTCAATTGTTTTAGAGATACTCACATTTCAAGCTGAAGCTTAGTGCCAATTTGGAACTATTTAACATCTTAAACATTTCAAATGTCATATTTAATCTATACAATAATGGTTACGTTGCAATTTAATAAGTTTACATACGCGTTACCATTAATTCATGAAATAATTTACACTACAGGATGCCGAGACGAGGCGTTATTCTACGCTACCCGGATAAATGACGTAACACCATGACTTCCGGTTCTAATTGCAGAACTACCTCTTTTACGTTCCCTATAGTATTCAGAATAGTATTTTAGCCTTGACCTTTTACATTACTGCCGCTGTTCAACATATCTTAAAACATAGTTTGCAATTTTTTTCATTGTATGATGATAAAGTTGTATTATATATTCTGGTCCTTTCGAATGAATGAGAACGGCCATTTTAACTAGAGTTGACTTCCGTTTATTAGTCCGATACTCCACATGAACAAACTCAATCAAACCGAAGCTTCTAGCTTTTTGCTTGGTTAATTTCTTTGTTTCAAATGGATTGTTCTCAGATTCTATCAACTATCACTACAGAAGTTTATTAAGCGCCGTCTGGCGGCGGTAAAAAGTTTCCCGGTACTTGGACTTAGTGTTGTTAAAATACACGTCGTTTGGTGCTATTTTGCTGTTTTGTTTCGTTCTTTGTTTCCAACGGATCTTATCACAGATAATATCAATATTCGCAAGAAAAAAGATTGACGGCTTAAATGAAAAAAAAAATTGAATTTGACCATGTTAAATTCTTATTCTTGTGTTGTAATAAAATCAATTCCTCGTAAATTGAGTTTTGCACAGGATATTATTATAATGAATTACAAAGGTCTACGTCATTTGTTTAATAACCTTCTGCTCTGTTCTGTTCTGTTCTGTTCTCTACTCAAATGATATAAATCGTATTAAAATAAGGTAGACAAAGTCATACATTTATGCGATCGGAACGTACCAAATCAAAATATTTTTTGGCGATATTTTAAAAGTAATGAAAAATGCTTGAATAATGAACACTATCAGAGCTCTTTGAAATGTTTTATGATACGAATGATATTGACTTGACTTGACTTTAAAGCGAAGTCTAGAATAACAATTTTCGACCATATTCATAGGTAAATAACAAATTCCTGAAATGAAAAGGCGAAGGACAAATGACAGCAGACACTCATCGTAATTGCGAATGGCCACCACGTCCGTATATCGAAATAACGTCTTTGTCAATTGTGGGAAGTATTCCAGTAATATCCAACCTTTTCCCTATCAATCAAATAAGACTGAAGCTGTGAGTTACTTTAGAAATGATATATCTTATTTAGTGATTTGTCGCTTAATAAATCATTGTTTGGGGTTCCGATACGAAGGAATTTTATCACGAGGACGCATCTGAACGACATACAATGATTTTATTCAAGAGCAAATCACTAAATGAGATGTACTATTTCGATTCTAATACGTAACTAAGGACTTTAATGTACATTCGTGACGGCATTCATGAAATGTTTGCCCGTTTTCAATCGGTTTCTTTTCCAACGCGCCGCTATGCCGTTTGACGCTATGACGTAATAACTGTGACATCAGAACAATATGCAACACATGCACTGTTTGTAAGTAATAACAGCTAATAGTAACGACAAGGCTGCCTTGTGATAACGGGCTGCTGTTTGACGACGTCCGCATGTAGTCAGAGAGAACGTTTCCAAAACGACGTCACAGTTATTCCGATTCGTAAACACATTCATCTGACTGATATATTTTTTTTGCATATCGTATACATGTTAGCATTTCATTCTGGCAGATTATTTTTTTCTTGTATACCGTATATTAAAAAAAGGTAGAAATACTTTCTTTTTAGCACTCTTTCTTATAGTAGAGAATGACCACAAAGCGATATTAACGTCCGTAAGCAAAAGTGACGTCATGATGTTTTGCGTTTAGCGCAATAACAAAGTACCACTTTAGTTTTATCGCTTGTAGCGTAACCTTATATTTTTACGGTAAACTAACGTATTTTAAATCGAGAAGTATACTATAAGGAACGAAGAGACACTACAAAGGTACCTGCTTTTTTCGTATTTTACAAAAACACGATATTTTCAGAGCATTAACCACTAGTTGCCATTAACAGCGCGAGAGTCATCTGGCATGGGGGTGCCAGATGGGCTTTGCCGGCATGGGTAAAACCGCCGGAAACGCAAGTCCGGTGTGCAAAAAAAGAGTTTCCCCTAGAGAAAGACAGGAGTGCTCAGGCATATCTATATTTTCCCCGCTTGGTGGTCAAGAATTGCTTAATATCCTACTCTGTCGATCATTTCTAAAATTATAATATTTGTGAAAACTGATTTCCAGTTGAAAAAAAAAAACAAAAAAAATATGATTGTATTCAGCGACAAAACACAAACTGGAATATCTCTCAAGTATATATAAATGTCTTACTAGAAGAAGATTATGATAATTTACGACAACATTAACGACATATTAAATATTTAGAGGTTAATACACGTCAGAGCCGGGCCGGGTGGTGATAATCGGCCCGGAAAATGAATAGTGTTGAAAATCAGTTTTCTAGGTAATCACATAAACTTATATCCGACTTGAGACTAAATAGTTTATTCTCATATGACTACCAATATTTAAATCACTACAACGATTTATTACATCTATAAATAATAACAAATTTGTGCTTAAAATTCTCCCATTACCGCATTGCGTTATGCATTATCACAATAAGCCCCGGGCCATTATCGATAATGACCCTGGCGTTAAAGCGGGAAATTAACGTCCGTTAACAGAAATGACGTCATGGCGTTCCATGGAGGTGAAAAAGCGAATATTACAGTTTCTAGTTTATTCATGATATAACTTATTTTCAATCCTAAATTATGCTATAAGCAAAAAAAAAGTATTTGATTTTATACAATATATAGTCTCTTATAGGCCCTACATATTTTACTACAGAAACTGAAAAGCTGATAAATTATTATGACTATATACCAATAAAAGAAATTGTTCTTTGTTTCATATAAAATTCAGCTATTTCAGAACAATTTTGTTACAGTTTCTAGATTTTCACTCCGTCGTAGACCTATTTTCCACAAGATATCCATACATTTGCTTCAAGAAAACGAAAAGAAAAAGGGTTGTTGAATAGTATGCAGTGAAACGCAAGTCAACTGAAGTCAGGTACCCTCATATTGCCGCATTTCAGAAAGCGGTCCGCAGAATAAACAAACTACTTTCGTTTTCAATAAACAACTCAAAAGCATGCGAATATTAGCATGAAAAGTGTCCTATTTTATGTAAAATTCATTCCACGAGTGAAATAATGCCCATTTGTCCCCCGATTTATGCGCAAATGCGCGAAAAATGGAAAAATTATGATCTATTTATTAGGGACTTCTTTCGACCACGGAAGCACATTTTGGACCGAATTACTGCATTATAACCTTATGCCAGTAGATGCCACTTCTCATAAAAAATGACACACTAAACTTTTCTAACTATTTTACAGGTAAACATGTAATAAACAGGTAAATACATGGGAGGGCGGTGCCTTTGAGTGATAATGGCCCTGGAAAAAGTTAACAGCACTCGGGCTAAAGCCCTCGGGCTATTATCATCTTACCAGGAACATTATCGCTCAAAGGCACCGCTCTCCTATACATTTTGTTCAGCTGACGTCACGTCGATGTGATATTTAGCGTCAGGAACGCATTGAAATATAGCGCTTTTAATTTTGATGAAACATTTTTACTTAAAACAAAATGTCACATAACAAGACTATCTTGATAAATTCATACACACATGGGGTTGGCTATTAGTTGTCAGAATAATTCGCCATCATTTGCGCCCTCATGGAACTATTCCGCAAACGTGTTACCGTTTCCGGTCCTAGAGTGTATAAACAAAGGAGCGTACCAACTTACCATTTGGTGCCGTACATGTGACAAGAAACAGTTCTATCAAAAGGATTTAAAGTTTACAATAAAAGATACATTAGAATCGAAATAGTTCACAACAGAACAGTGTCTTAACACTACTTGTGCACTAGGCCGGTGATACGTTGTACTAGATTTCACGAGGGCACAGTCCAAGCAGCAGCAGTATATTGTCTACAGTATCACAGTCCAAGCAACAGCAGTATATTGTCTACAGTATCGCAGTCCAAGTAACAGCTGCAGTATATTGTCTAAAGTATCCCAGTCCAAGCAACAGCAGTATATTGTCTATAGTATCACATCCAAGCAACAGCAGTATATCGTCTACAGTATCGCAGTCCAAACAACAGCAGTATATCGTCTACAGTACCACAGTCAAAACAACAGCAATATATCGTCTACAGTATCACAGTCCAAGCAACAGCAGCATACCGTCTACAGTATCACAGTCCAAGCAACAGCAGCATATCGTCTACAGTATCGCAGTCCAAGCAACAATCGCAGTCCAAACAACAACAGTATATCGTCTACAGTATCGCAGTCCAAACAACAGCAGTATATCGTCTACAGTACCACAGTCCAAACAACAGCAATATATCGTCTACAGTATCACAGTCCAAGCAACAGCAGCATACCGTCTACAGTATCACAGTCCAAGCAACAATCGCAGTCCAAACAACAACAGTATATCGTCTACAGTACCACAGTCCAAGCAGCAGCAGTATATCGTCTACAGTATCGCAGTCCAAGCAACAGCAGTATATCGTCTACAGTATCGCAGTCCAAGCACCAGCAGTATATATTGTCTACAGTATCGCAGTCCAAGCACCAGCAGTATATCGTCTAAAGTATCGCAGTCCAAGCACCAGCAGTATATCGTCTACAGTATCGCAGTCCAAGCACCAGCAGTATATCGTCTACAGTATCGCAGTCCAAGCACCAGCAGTATATCGTCTAAAGTATCGCAGTCCAAGCACCAGCAGTATATCGTCTACAGTATCGCAGTCCAAGCAACAGCAGTATATCGTCTAAAGTATCGCAGTCCAAGCACCAGCAGTATATCGTCTACAGTATCGCAGTCCAAACAACAGCAGTATATTGTCTAAAGTATCGCAGTCCAAGCACCAGCAGTATATCGTCTACAGTATCCCAGTCCAAGCACCAGCAGTATATCGTCTACAGTATCGCAGTCCAAGCACCAGCAGTATATCGTCTACAGTATCGCAGTCCAAGCACCAGCAGTATATCGTCTACAGTACCGCAGTCCAAGCACCAGCAGTATATCGTCTAAAGTATCGCAGTCCAAGCACCAGCAGTATATCGTCTACAGTATCGCAGTCCAAGCACCAGCAGCATATCAAACAACAGCAGTATATCGTCTAAAGTATCGCAGTCCAAGCACCAGCAGTATATCGTCTACAGTATCGCAGTCCAAACAACAGCAGTATATCGTCTACAGTATCGCAGTCCAAGCACCAGCAGTATATCATCTACAGTATCGCAGTCCAAACAACAGCAGTATATCGTCTAAAGTATCGCAGTCCAAGCACCAGCAGTATATCGTCTACAGTATCGCAGTCCAAACAACAGCAGTATATCGTCTAAAGTATCGCAGTCCAAGCACCAGCAGTGTATCGTCTACAGTATCCCAGTCCAAGCACCAGCAGTATATCGTCTACAGTATCGCAGTCCAAGCACCAGCAGTATATCGTCTACAGTATCGCAGTCCAAACACCAGCAGTATATCGTCTACAGTATCGCAGTCCAAGCAACAGCAGTATATCGTCTAAAGTATCGCAGTCCAAGCACCAGCAGTATATCGTCTACAGTATCGCAGTCCAAACAACAGCAGTATATCGTCTACAGTATCGCAGTCCAAGCAACAGCAGTATATCGTCTACAGTATGGCAGTCCAAGCAACAGCAGTATATTGTCTAAAGTATCGCAGTCCAAACAACAGCAGTATATCGTCTACAGTATCGCAGTCCAAGCAACAGCAGTATATCGTCTACAGTATGGCAGTCCAAGCAACAGCAGTATATTGTCTACAGTATCACAGATTTGATTTTCAAAATGTTCCATTCTGCTGAAAATAATGGGATTCACGTTCAGTCGAAATTTATTTTCGCCTACGTACACCGTTCAGAGAAGTGACAACAGTAAATAAAATATAATACATTTGTAAGTTTTGTTTTTGTGAATAAATGTTAAAATGAGAAAATAGACTTTCACTTTCTTAACATTCTATTATCAGTTTCACCACTTCCGTGATTTCAAGAATAACTTAATTAAAGTCCAACCTAGACCTAGTGACCTACTTTTTTATACCCATAAAAACTTCATGAAAAGCATTCTTATAAGACTGGTAATATACAGCTATACCACAAGTTTTCAGATGGACAATTTGGACCCTTCCGGAATAAATGTGTTTTCATAACTTCATCTGCAAACTTATTCAGACAATCTCTCTTCAGCAAAGTTTTAAGAATATAATAAAATATTAAGACATTTAACTCATCGTCTTGGCTTAATATATGTCACTGTCAATTTGAAATTAAATTCTTGTATATCTGATATTTTTCATGCATTAGGTATGATTACCATCACTGAAATAAAAAAAAAGACAGTTATTTTGAGGCGTGTCTTTAACGCTGCTGAATTTCATTTAGGATGTGAAAATACAAAATACTAATCTCATTTTTATAATTTCAATGCGGCTGGTGCGCAGCACCATGTTACATGAAATTTCTTCAACAAGGAAGATCTTAAAAATCCATGTTATATTTGTATACTTTGCTAAACAGTTTCACTTGCAGTCGATTTCCTCGAGGTTAGACAGCGACGTCTGTCTCATTTTTTTCCAGATGGCGCTGTATCACCAGCTTCCCGGAAATGCGCCGACTTTCAGAGGGCGCTCAAAGCTGGAAATGCGCCGACTACTAGAGGGCGCTCAACTGTCTGATGTTTCTAAGAATGACCTTATAGATACACCGAAAACACACTGTAACCTTGACGTACTGGCTGGAATCTGATGAAGAAATGAAACATCCGTCAACTGTTCGTCTTGCTGAAAAACAAAAGATTCTTATTTATTTAGTCAAATTGAATAGTGTCCAGTATTCCTTCTTTCTCGTTACATTTATGAGAAGGAAAGGGACATAATTATACATTTTTATAGTTAAACCCGCTAAAGGTAACAACCCCGTTATTTTGAAGTTCACAATTTATAATCAAACACTGGCACAAAAGCAATAATGTTATAAATCTTTGTAACATGTCTGTATAACAAGGTTAAAGGTAAAGCTAAGATATTTAGTCAAGAACATACAAGATAACTTCTCTGGGGATTTAAAAGTGCTATGAATGTTCAACTGACGAAACATCGCCATTTTATATACGGATATGGCACTCGTTGCCTTATACTACAATCAGTAATTCTATTATTAGACCATAAAATGATTTCAAGCCTTCTTCCACGTTGTGGCAACGTTAAATGTCGCAACGCCGCTAAATGTCGCAACCACCGTTAAATGTCGCAAGATTGACGTTAAATGTCGCAACCACCGGTAAATGTCGCAAAATCGTCTGCCGCTAAATGTCGCACCTTTAACGTTAAATGTCGCAAAAATTTGCCCACCGTTATTATGTCGCAACACCAACGCTAAATGTCGCACAGCAAAATAAGGTAAGTTAAACAATCTTTATAACTTAGAGATAAGACTGGGTAATGCATGTTTGATATTTGGGAAGGGCTGAATTGACCTTTCACTCTAATCTGCACGTTTGTTTTTCAGTGGTTCCGCACCATACATACGTTATATATTTAATATCTATATGTTTGAACACTAACGTGGTACTCGCCACAGTACTAGATTTACTTCAGGCCTGAACTAAGTAATTCTATGGAGTCCTGTTTAGCTGATGAGACATTAAGCTCGCTCGCGCTCCGTATTGTCGCGCGTTGTACCGCATGTCTTTAGTCGACCTGAATTTCGTTCCACAACAAGCCGGGGGCCAGACTTGTTGATTGAGGATGGGGGCGGGGGGGGGGGGGGGCACAAGTTTAAAACTAAAGCGTCACCGGCGACGTGCGGTAGGTACGGGGTTCCTCTGTCCGTATCTGTGGGAAAGTTTTTTATATACAGGTATGAAATTTTGGCCTGTGGTGCATTTTTGTCTATTTTTAGGTACGTACTAGTGGGGCACTCTCCTTATTTTAGGTGGTTAGGGTCTTTTCCCATTGACAATTTTGAAATACAGGTATGGAATGCTGGACTTTTATTGCATTTTTTGTTCAAAATTTCGGTGTATGGGAGGGGTTATCCCTGTCATTTTCGAGGGCTCAGGGTCTCTCCCCGGGAAAGTTTGAAAAACAGGTATAAACTGGTTGCCTCTGGTGCATTTTTTTCTTAATTTTAATTATAAATAACTAGGATCTTAGAGATCTACTTTAAAAACGTGGGAATGGGGAATTTATTTCACAGCAATTTTAAGTACCGGTAAAACAACAACAACAAATATAGTCATCTTTATATTTACAAGGTTACGTACTATGTAACAATTGGTTTAATTCTGTTTTTCATTAATGTAAAATACAGATCGGAAAAACAGAAGACATTAAGTTATTTTATTTATTTGTTTATTTTTTTTTTGTTCTGGTACATCAGAATATGATCAGTTATTTTCAGTTATAATAAATAGATATGAAATACGTTTTTTTTTCTGTTTTTTTGTTTGTTTTTTTTATTATTATTATTTTGTTACATTCAATGGAATTTTAATTGAAATGAAAATTTAACTAAAAAAACAACAACAGAAAAACGAACTAACAAATATACTTTATTATGTAAAAGGTATCTATTACAATTTTCAAAATGCTCTTAATATAGACGCAATCACCGAGGTTATTATCTGTGTAATAAAAAGACCTGATCACCCCTAGTCCCCTAATAAAAAGGTGCTGATACGCAATAAACTTGCTAAAAGCTGTTAATTGGTAATAAACAACTATAAAAAATAAGTGCTTTAATATGCCTGTTTCAGAGGCTCCGAAATCAATTTACTCAAAATGTTGCATTATATAAATTCTTTATAACACACACACATATATATATATATGTTATATTTATTATATAGTCTGTAGTTACTGACATGTATCCTTGACGAAATAAGGAAATATTGTATTGTTGTATTAGTAATTCTTACTGCATGCATCAATATAAAAGGAAAAAGAAAGAAAGGTAGAGAGAGAGAGAGAGAGAGAGAGAGAAGAAAGGAAAGTCATAACAATTTCATGAGTGAAATTTACACAATAAGAAAAGAAGCTTGAGTATATAAATGGTCTATATTTTACTGCTTGCTAAAAATTCTTAAGACAATATGCAATTTGCAACTATACATATTTCTATCTAAAAAGGACATAGCCACTGTCTCGTATTTTAAAGATACGCATAATTATATTTGTACCCCTTAGTTTAAGTTTATATATATGGTTAAAACTTAAACTAAGGGGTACAAATATAATTATGCGTATCTTTAAAATACGAGACAGTGGCTATGTCCTTTTTAGATAGAAATATGTATAGTTGCAAATTGCATATTGTCTTAAGAATTTTTAGCAAGCAGTAAAATATAGACCATTTATATACTCAAGCTTCTTTTCTTATTGTGTAAATTTCACTCATGAAATTGTTATGACTTTCCTTTCTTCTCTCTCTCTCTCTCTCTCTCTCTCTACCTTTCTTTCTTTTTCCTTTTATATTGATGCATGCAGTAAGAATTACTAATACAACAATACAATATTTCCTTATTTCGTCAAGGATACATGTCAGTAACTACAGACTATATAATAAATATAACAGATTGAACACCTATCAATAATAATACTCTTTAGTAACCATCGCCTCTCTGTTTCATAGACAGCTTAACTTCGGTCGAGTTCGTGAGTTTCCGCGCGCGTTCGGAAATACCACGGACACGAGCAATAAAGAAATTTTACAAAAATCACCAACTTTTAAACGTCCAGGGAAGCAAGAAGACATTAAAATAATTTCAAAATAAAAACATATTTTAAAAAATTATTGTCTGTAGAATACTTCAATAGGATAATAAATATTCTCAAATTATGAATAAAGTGGCTACAGGGGAAAGAATAAGATACGTATCACAGGTTTTTGCTTATTTTATTAAGTAACTATATGCCGTAAACTGAGACCGATAGTGGTGTTTTTTTTAATTATTTTTAGATATATAATTTTTATATCTTTGTAAAGAGAAAAGAATGACGAACACTTCAATAGGATAATAAATATTGTGTGTTCATTCTCACAAAAACAATATTTGTTCAAACTTTTTTTTCTTCTTTGTTTCTATTGGAAAATATCAACCAGATAAAAATCGATATCGCCCAGCCAGGTGATTTCAAGGGGGATAATTATACCGGTAAGGCGGCAAATTGTACCGAATTGTTGATCATGCAAGGGTTCTTCCCCCTGGGGAATTTTGAAATATAAGTATAAAATGCTCGCCTCTGGGGCGTTTTGGGTCTACATTTTGAGAAGATATTATTTCCAAAATAGTTGGGTGCAACTTTGATGAGTATAAGTCACTAGTAAGTCAACAAAGGTGGGGTTTGGGGTGGAGGAATCGGCTCGGGCAACAATCCAGGCCTGTTACACAACAGGATGTTCAACTACGCGACACGAAGACTGTTTTGTACCAGCTGTAGAAAACGAAGTTTTTCTATTAATCAGCCATGGGTTTTATTTCTTTGTTTGGAGGTTTACATTTAAAGCCATAAGGTGACTATCAAGCTTCAATGGCGGAGAAAGATCATATGTGGCCCTCTGTACATTCTTTCAGGTAAAGCGGGAATTTTGATATATTTTACTTTTAGTCTCTTAAAATTGTTTGCTTTAGTCTCATTCCCCTCATTACCCTACTTTTCCGCCTACCCACACATAACCCCCTTTCCCTCCGCCCCCGCCCCCGCCCCCCGCCCCCACCCCTTCAAACATGTAAATATTTATAGTTTCTATTAATTGTCTTGGTGCTGTGTGTTTGTGTCTTAGACTTCTGTGTCGTTATTCACCCCGTTCCCCACCCATACCCAACCCCCACAAACATACAACACTATTACCAAATCATATTTAGTTAGAAGAAACCTCAGAATATTTCTGTCCTAAAATACTGGCCCTATTACAAAATATTTTCATACATATTTTTCTTGCGTGACTGTTCAAGCAAGGTGTGGAACTCAGGTGAGCGATCTAGGGCCAACAAGGCCCTCTTGTTGCTATACGTAACAGCACTTATCATTAGGATAATTATTTGTATTATATAAACCTGCTAATTTTTCTTCCCTCAAAAAGTAAATATACACAAGGAATTGATAGTTATAGTGTCAAATAGGAATTGCGACATTTAGCGTTGGTGTTGCGACATATAACGGTGGGCAAATTTTTGCGACATTTAACGTTAAAGGTGCGACATTTAGCGGCAGACGATTTTGCGACATTTAGCGGTGGTTGCGACATTTAACGTCAACCTTGCGACATTTAACGGTGGTTGCGACATTTAGCGGCGTTGCGACATTTAACGTTGCCACACACGTTAAAAAGCACAAAACTAAATAGAAGAGAAAAACAGTACTTTATAAGGGAGACAATTCTTGAGACCTTGTTTGTATTTTTACAGACACCTGGTGTAAGGGAGGCAAATCTTATAACTTGTCCACATTAATATCCTTACTCAATAAACAAATTTTTTAATTCAGATCTACTGTCCCTAATAAATCAATTCGAAAACAAAAACAGTTGTGGCTATATCGTTCACAGTTTTCAACTGAGAAAATTTTGAAAATTCCAAATGTTTTGTATGTAACCAACGCTTAAATATATCATTAATATTATGAAAGACTTTGATTAATGTAAATGATTGTAAAAAAGTCTATACTTTACACTGACCTGTCTTTGAACGCCGTATCTATACCACTTCTTGCTGATAGCGGAGAAAATTTGAATGCCCTAGACGTCAGGTCATCTTTTCCGATCTGTGGTCCCATTCGTCGAGCTTTTGTCAGAAGAGATCACAATTTAGCATCTTGAATGAATGAAAAGTATCTCATGGTTTTTAATAAATCAAGTCGAAAATGCTAATGTAATTAGGCGAAACACTCGTTGTCTCTCAATCAACTAAAACGCGAGTATATGTTCATTCGGCATAGCCTCACCTTTATACGTCAATGACCTTATCGTGTGAAAAAGTTGTCAGAAATTGTCTAGAAAAGGTCAAGTGCAATACAGTATATCAAAGCAGTTCCAAAAATGTCTTTTGAACAAAATATCTATGATAGAGATAAAGATGATAGTCGTGGTGCGTTTGTTACATCTGTGGTACCTTATTTATTTCAGAATGTAAAACAAAGATTGTAAAACTTTTTCTTAAAGTTCGGAACAATTTTGAAATTGAGACTTGTTCATTGCTAGGATGGATTATATTACTTTATACTTACCTTAAGATTGAATGTCACTTGTATTTTACCCATTAATTCTTTTTGAAAATTCTGGTTATATATCCATTGTTTCTTTCAGCACGTGTAACTCTATCTTGTCAATATCACAGTAACTAAGGGCAAGTACAAATTAGAACGATTTTTCAGAGCATTCTACGTCACTGCAGTCACCACCAAATATATCATCTTTACCTAAAATGAAACAAGACTTTGTAACAGAGTTACCACCGTCTACTGTCTAGGAACATTTTCACAAAACATACTGCATGTAACAGAGTTACCAACGTCTACTGCCTAGGAACATTTTCACAAACATACTGCATGTCAACACAGCATCTTCTAAATAACGAGACAACATACTTACAGAACGTATGTAAGTTACATCTATATAGCATATCAGAAGAAATGATTAAGTTTGAAAATGTCTGAAGATATACACTCTATGTGAATTCTTTCAAATGCTAATATCTTTATTTATAGATTTGAACATGTTGAAAAACAACAAGATATCTGTGTTGCACCCGGCAAAGAAAAGTGGTATTGACTTTTCCCTGTGGTCAATATTAAAGAATAAAAATACAAGTTATTCATAGTAACAACAAACAGAAGTTAATTTAAAAACAAAATCCTAAGTCTACGCTAACAACCTTACCAAGTGGTGATAGGTCAAAATACACACACAATTTGGCGTAGCATGCATGTTGTTCTACTAAAAAATGGTCTCGATTTTTCCCTACAGCCAGTCATTATATGTTACAATATCAGCCATTTTTAGTTCTGCAAAGGAATTCAATATTTTGAATAATGCTGAAGGGAGGAGTGTGTGTGTGTGTGTGTGTGGGTGGGGGGGGGGGGGGGGTTACCCAAGGATCATTCCTGTGAAGTTAGGTGTAATTCTGCCCAGTGGTTTTCAAGAAGAAGATTTATTTTAGAAATGTTGACGGACGGACGACACACGTCATACGACGGACGGTCACAAAACCTCACCATGAGCCTTTGGCTCAGGTGAGCTAAAATAGCTTATAACTAAATTGCAACATCCGGGTGCGCATCCTCACTGTAATTACCTATCATGACAGAAGGATTCCGATATCACACACGGAGAATTACGTAATCACACGGAAATCCCCGAATGTCATCACCGGTACACTACCTATAGTTAAACTCTTGATTCATATATATATATATAGGAAGTCTGTAAAAACTTACCTGCATGTCAATTCTATTGGTATTTGGTGACATTTTTCCGAATCCTGTTGACGTCAGTGACGTAAACGTAAAATATAACGCTGTGATGTAATACGTCTTTATGCTGGGTTTACTATCTGTAACGTTGGCAACGTTAGATTCATTTATTCTCGTGGCTGCAGTATCTAACCATCCTAGAACACCAGAAAAATGATAAAACCTTTATAAAACATAAATATATACAAATCAGACGTCACGATTACGTTTAAAACATTAAGTGCCTTCAACAGTGTACTTTCTGTAGCAACATTCATACTGAAAAACATTTGCCAATATTCAGATATTTATTCACAAAGAATAAAAATGTAAAAGATATATTATAAAGCATATCTGACATTCACAAAGCGAGATATCCAAATTATAATTCATTTCATATCAATAATGGATTTTAAAAAAGCAGTAAGTGAAGTCCTCTGAAACTGAGCAACATACTTCTTCTTTAATAAGTTGCCGCATGACCTATAATTATGCCGTTGTGGCGTTATCAACAAAAAGCGAAAACAAAAAGGAAAAGCGGTATCCATGAATAAAAGCATTTCTCAAATAATATCTGATGAGAATAATATCATTAGGTCTTCAAAATCATGTGTTCGTCAGCTACTAGGCGGGCTAGCGAGAAGATATTATTTTTAAATTAAAAAAAAAATCACGTAGTGCGCGTCAGACCTTACACAATACGCATTTTACCTCGCAGAGTGCGCACTAAATCTCGCATAGTTCGCCCTAAATCTCGCAGAGTGCGCACTAAATCTCGCATAGTGCGCACTAAATCTCGCATAGTTCGCACTAAATCTCGCATAGTTCGCGCTAAATCTCGCAGAGTGCACACTGAACCTCGCATAGTGCGCACTAAATCTCGCAGAGTGCACACTAAATCTCGCATAGTTCGAGCTAAATCTCGCATAGTTCGCGCTAAATCTTGCAGAGTGCGCGCTAAATCTCGCAGAGTGCGCACTGAACCTCGCAGAGTGCGCACTAAATCTCGCATAGTTCGCGCTAAATCTCGCATAGTTCGCGCTAAATCTCGCATAGTTCGCACTAAATCTCGCATAGTTCGCGCTAAATCTCGCATACTTCGCACTAAATCTCGCATAGTTCGCGCTAAATCTAGCAGAGTGCACACTGAATCTCGCAGAGTGCACACTAAATCTCGCATAGTTCGCGCTAAATCTCGCAGAGTGCGCGCTAAATCTCGCAGAGTGCGCACTGAACCTCGCAGAGGGCACACTAGATCTCGCATAGTTAATTTAATTTAAACATATTTTATTTCAAACATATGTGCATATTACATTTTACAATTTACAATATCGATATTATACATGTTGAAAAAGGATAAGATCCGAAAGCTAAGCTTATAAAGGTCTTCTCCTATATGGGGTAACTTACAGTAAATTTAGCGGTGTTACATAATTTGTTTGAAATGTATTATCGAACAAACATTTAGCTAATATGCATTGAATAGAAAAAATGACATGAAACAAAATATTAGTATCAAATTGGGAATTAGCAAATTTTGAAAAGAATCGAGTGCACAGTTTGCACCAAATCTCATGTAGTGCGACCTAAACCACGTTCTCATAGCTCACAGAATATCTAACCCGTCATGTACATCAGAAAATTATGTATTCTCAGTTGTGATTTCTGTTTTCTCCTTTTTCGGAAATACTTGGACCCTGTCTTATAAAAACCGAGGAAAAATGTTTCTACAGTACTGAAGGCTTTGATAATAACATACTGCTGTTTACACTCATTTGACTATTTTTAATCAAAGCCTTGAGATGTCTGGTGGTTGCGGGTTTTGCTAGAGTCATTTTCATTTTAAATGCCAATCTATACATATACGAATAAAAGAAACAAATACTTATGTGCCTCATATCTAAGATAAACTCTGCCTGACCTTACATGAACAGCTGGAAGTCAGTGATGTAACCATGGGCTGGAATACCTAATCATTTCGCAGATCTATAATCTAAATGGCCTGTGTGAATGGATAGAGGATGAGTAAGAACTGCTTGATCATTGATAATTTATCCGCATTGTTCATGAATGGGACTACTTTGTGTAGCACATGAATAAATTCCTTTGGATGTGATTTGGAATCAAATAAAGATGCTACCTGATTGTCAGAAATACACTTAACTTTGGTAGCGGGATAAACCCGCAACCAAAAATCATAAAAGATTTTAACCCTTTGTTACAATTATCTCTTAGATATATTATCAAAATCATGGAATGACTTTGAATTATGTTAATATTTATAAATTAAGTCTTTACTTTTCACTGATCTGTCTTTGGACGCTGTATTTGTGTCACCAGAAGCTTGCTGCAGAGCATTTAGAATGTCATAGATGTCAGCTCATCTTCACCTATCTGCGGTCCCGTGCTAGCAGGTAGATCGCCCACTTTGTCGAGATGGTGTCAAACGAAGACACACTTCAGCATCTTGAAGTAATAAAAAATTATTATGTTTAAGAAGATGGACCGTAAATACTAACGTTATCTAATTAAACATTCATTTTTACGTTTATGTATTCAAAGTTTCTTTAAATAAGTGTAACTCTGTCACGGTAACAAAGTACACATTCGTAGTAGAACGACTTTCTCGAGCTTTCATAGGTCACTCTAGATCACGGGAGATCACGTCTTTACCTAAAATAAACAGTAGAACTTCAGAATTTTTCTTCCGGGAGAACCAAAGAGGTTTCCATCCACCCCACACAGCATTATAGAGAAATATTTTTTTTTTTGATCCTGCATAATGCTTTAATTATACACTGTATTTCACATATTATGGCTGAATGTTTTCTTCTTTAGAAGTCTTTGAATTAACTGTTTTTATTGTGGGGTTATAATTGCCCATTTTTACAACAATAATTTAATTATATAAGTTTCATAGTAATCAATATTTGAACATTATATGAAATACCCATGATTATTTGAATCCAACTTATATAAGCATTAAAACTTACCACATATCACTGTAACATTTCCTTTTCTGTCACAATCTCTAATGAACCGCATGCAATTAAATAGAAAGCCGTCAGCTAGTATATCACCCGGATGTATAAATGTGTCACCAGGGAGCGCACTGCGTAGTTAAGACACGAAGATATCCTAAAAAAAAAGGTTCTAAGCTAAGCTGTTCATATGTTATAGAGGAAAAGACTTCATTAATAGCAATTTATAGCAAATCAAATATTGCTTTTTCTTTACAAACAGAAAATGGCAAAGAAAGCTTCTTCTTTTTTGTTCAGTTTCCGTAAGATGGTTCTAAATCTCGGTGTGGAGTAGAACTCTTTCATGTGAGGAAAACATTAAGTGGACTTAGTGAATGTGCGAGGTTCTATCAAGTTGTCCACTCATGCACAAAATAATGCTTGAAGGGGCCAGCTGGGGTCTTTCTTGGAGCCGGAAAGTCGACATATGATCTATACACTTGTCGGTGTGATGTTACAGCTAACACAAAGAAATAACGCTATATTGTTTATAAAAGTACCATCCAGTTGAGGAAAATTTCTTTGATTAAGATGAAGCATCCTTGTCTTTTTCTTTACACATATTGCAATCTCTGCTAAAATATACTGATATACCTGTAAATGCCTTCTGGAACGCTGGGCACTTATTCAGCAAGTTTCTGTTCAAATGAAGTTATATATAACACATAAATCTTCGTCATAATGAAATAATACGGCTGGACATAGAAGTAAACACTACCTTAAATAAAATTTCAAAGAGATGAAAGGAAACGCTTTCACATTAACTACACAAAATAATATGGACATACAGTATTCAGTTTTTCATTAGTTAGTATTTTTGAGAACAGCCACTATCCGGACTGGCCTCCTTAGCCAAGTCGTTATAATTAAGGTATTTGACTTCGAATCATTAACCCCTCACCGATGCAGACCTTCGTGAGAGGAAGCCATCCAACTGGCTATCGGAAGATTGGTGACAGAGGCGAGCCCAGGTCATTTTTCCAGGGCGGGGGGTGTCCAAATGGGAGTAGGTGTTGGAGTGGGTATAAATTATTGTTCGGGTCAACGGAGAGCGATTTTTGAGCGTTTTAGAGTAAGTAAACAAGAATCTGAATCCCATCAAAAATGTAATCATAACTTCGAAAATAAGAAATCCAATATTATTTTACAAATTTGAACTTCGATCAATGAAATAAGAAACCAAAATTCGATTTATATGAAGTCAAATACGTAGTTTTAAACGCAATTAAATTTCTTAAAAGAAAACTACATGTACTTGATGAATGATAGAAAATGACATTCATTGATCAATTGCAGCGTTATAAAGGGATTTCCCATCATGACAGAAGGATGCCGAAATCACACACGCAGAATTACGGAAACACACGGAAATTGCCGATTGTAAAACTAAACAAACTCGGCTCATAGAAACTGTGTATACTATGTACTATACCGTATTCCATTAGTGTACAGTCACCCAGATGTGTTGGAAGGTCTCTTGCAATCAGTGTGCAGGATTCTTCGGAAGATGATGAAAGTGTTTAATTTTTTTTCTTGGTAGTCATCTGTCCGCTGATACACCCGCATCATTTTAAAAGAGACGTTACCGTCGAAGATTGCAGTACTCAGCAGCCCTATAAAATATATTTAGACAAACATATCAACTCTTTCCAAATAATTTTAGTTTTTACTCCGCCAATTAGAAAAACGATCATGATGCTATCTATTCATTTTAATATGACATCTTACAGTTTAGACTGAGATAATGAGAACTGTAGAAAATAATTCAAATCATCTTATAAAACATGCCGCATATTCCCTCGTCTACCGCACAATCTGCACCAACTCTAAGTAAGTAGTGTTCCGAAATGATTAGAACGTGTGTGGACTACCCGATGTAAATATTTACGAAAACGGATACAAGCCCCAAAAAATGAACTCATACCAGTGTAACTCTAGAATTTTTAAGAAAATGGTTCAGAACAGTCAAAGAACTATGGCCTTGTTGGCTACCTTCCTAGTCTTATTCAACAGTAAGGCTACATTCCAAGTTTTTTTTTTGTGTTTTTGTTTCTCAATTATTGGTGCTATTCAAAGATTAATCTACATTTACGGATACTGTTCAATAGTTGTAGCTAGATTTGTATATTTCCGGATTTGTTCGTTTATCTTGGTAAATCTATTAAAGATAAATCAAAATTTTAATGCTACTTACAACTAAGCAGAAAAGCAAATATGGAGAGTATTTTCTCGGTGTAGTTATTTGGTGACACGTTTCCTAAGCCTATTGACGTCAGCAACGTAAACGTAAAATGATGTGATGCAATACGTCTTTATGCTGGGATCACTATTTGTGACGTTGGCAACGTAAGCTTCATCGAAACTTGTGGCTGCACTATCTAACCATCCTAAAACACCAGTAAAAATGATAAAGCATTTCCATACAACATAAATAGGTAAAAAGCACACGTCGCAATTATGTTAAACAGACTTAGCGCTTTCAAGAGTGCATTTTTGTTGAAAAGCATATGCCAATATTCAGATCAAGTTTGCACAGAATAACAGTGTTAAAAATACATAATAAAGTATGTATTCCTTTATACTACAGATGCCAAACAATATTTATTACATTTAAAAAAAAAAGCGAGATATCCAAATTACAATAATTATTCATCTCATATTAATAATGAATTTTAGAAAGCAGTTACGCCTTAAAAGTTAAAGAAAAATCAAATCAGATTTGTCCGTCCTCTTCAACTGAGCAACAGACGTGATTTATAGTTAGTTGTTGTATGACCTACAATTTTATAGATGTGCAGTTATTAACAAAAAGGGGGGAAAGTAAGGTGGGTATCAGTTTATAAAGTTAACGTATTTCATTTCAACCAATAATTTGTCTAGCAACTACATTTTTGCAACAATACTGGCGTTTACATTTTATGATGTTTCATAATTTCTATTACAGTGTATTCAAAATACTTACTGAAAAAATGTTAGATTCCTTTAAAGTTAAGGTAATGATGACGTAATGACACTCGGTAATTTCCGTCTAATTACGTACTGCCGTGACGTAATTCGGCATTCTCCGATCGTACATGTAGCTAAACGTGCATATGACTTTCAGTAATAACAGAGGAAATCCGAAATCGCATACAAAGATATAAAATATTGCCCGATTATTCTAACGGGTTCCGCAACCTAAAACTCTAAATGTATTATTCTCCATGTTGGCGAAGAAGACTACCAAAAAGTGAACGACTTTAAGAATATGACATACAGTGCTCATTAAAGCTTTTAAAGGCACATTAATTTTGAATGGATTTTTATCTTCAGTGAGCTTTTGGGCCAAAAAGGATTATTTTTATCTCTGTAATGTTAGAGAATGATCAAAATTATTAGACCTCATTTCTACTTTCTACGGAATGAATCGTATTACAACTTCCAGGACAAATCAAATGCAGATAACTGAAATTTTCACGAAAAAATGCAATCTGACGACGACAGGGACTGAGTCTGGGCATATAAATCGGCAGGGGGTGACCTCAGTAAACTGTCCAATGGTATATCTTTCTTAAAGAGAATTCCTATAGTTTTTTTCCTTTCATAGAATTTTTTTAAATTCACATATATGATAGGAAAATTTGTGCTGAAAACAATGAACAAATAAAAACAATAGGTCACCAGGCTTGTTTTTGTGAAAAATTGTTTTGAACACACCCACTGTTGCTGAAACTGCCAGCGATTTTTCAACATTTTCATAATTTTCTGCTTTTTTTTATAAATACCAACCAAAATATACATCCAGGCAGCACAATACGGTTTTTTCTTTTTACAGATTTTATTATATACTTATTTGATATCATAGTCATATTTGTAATACTCTATCCTTACAATAATGGGTACAAATGAAAAAAAATATTGTTTCATATTTACTTTTGTGAACTTTTTTCAATGAAAAATACCCATAGTGAAGAGTTTTTTTTTTAATTTTGAAAAAACTCTTTCATAGAATTTTTTCTTTTTCTTCTTGTGTATAGATAATTGTATTGTGCGCATAAAAATGGCTAAAAATGTAAGGGTCACCAGGCTAGATTTTATGTTAAGACCGCTAGAATACAACACCTGTTCGGACGGAAATGGCGCGAACCTGGCCAAATTGATTACATGTATGTCTGCTAAAAGTTAAAAAAAAAAGTTTTAAAAATTCTTAATTCTTTCTATAATTGAATACTAAATAATCTGAAAGTTGATATTGTCTTATCAGTACTAAGTCAATTATCTTACATAATATGAACAACACTGTCTTTGTACTAAAATGCGATGTGAAAACACAACCACACAAATAGCAAGATACCTGTCAGGCATGATACTTGTCAATACAACATAAACAGTATCAACATTTGATTACTGATATAACTTATCAAAAATGTTATTTCATTCAAAATTCCTCATATTTAAGATTGTCTGTAACATGTTTCAACAAATGTTGACTTCAGTTCAGTTTTCCATAGAAAGTGTCGGCTGCGCAGAAAGATGCGCATAAAAAACTATAGGAATTCCCTTTAAAACTGAACATTTCTTTATGAAACTTTGTAAGACATTTGGTAATGGATCATGTTTCACAATATCACTGTAAAATTGGAAAACTTGATACGAAACATTCATCTATAGGTCAGAAACCACCAATTCAAAAAAGTACAGGGAACTTACTGGGAATGAGGTAAGTGTATACCTGGGAATAAGGTAAAGTCTGTGCGTTCAGATTGGTCAGTCATGTAAATTATTTTTTCAAAATTGATATTTTTTCACTGCATTTACAGTATTTTATGATACATTTTGACAAAATTTGCTACATTTTATGTGTATTGAAAAAAAGTGTTATCAAACGAATTTCTCCCGCCATGTCAATGATGTAAACAGGGGGTCCTCTCATTCACACTAAAATAAATTAAATAAAGTATCACTATTTATATGATTTTCGTCCGATATTTTGGTAAAACTAAGGTCGTACACGCCATAATGTTACAATCTTAGTGTATGGGAAAACAATGGTGGTCTCTAACCAATAACAAAGTTCAATTTTAGTTTTATGGTTTGTAGCGTAACGTTATGTTCTTACGGTAAACTAACGTATTTTGAATCGAGAAATATAGTATAAGGAACGGAGAACAATAAAAACTCTCCTTATTTATTACCATAACGATACAGTCATAGTATTATACTATTTAACAGTATACTTTTTATAATTAGAAAATTGATTTGAGTCTCCTTCTTAAAAAGTTGCTGCTTTTACGCTTAGTTACAGTCGCGATAGTTTCCGCTATATCAAATTTTGATTATTTATACGACGTATTACCACCCGAGTGTATAGTGTTAAAACACGGTTGTGCTGCAAATTATTTTGATTCAAATATTCCCTTAATCTTAAACAATAGAGAAAATACAGAAGCGCTCTTTCTTGGTCGCAACAAAATCTTTGACGTCATTGCAAGCGTAAGAGTGTTTTAACGGAGACAAACATATTAGAATGCGTTTTAAGGTTGCCTTTTATTATTTATTATTCTTTTGTACTGCAAAACACTTTTCTTTCTATCGCTGTTTTGTAGCATATTTTTTTTCTTTTGAATTTAACGTCCCACCGACACATGATAGGTCATATGGCGACTTTCCAGCTTTGATAGTGGAGGAAGACCCCAGGTGCCCCTCCGTGCATTATTTCATCACGAGCGGGCACCTGGGTAGAACCACCGTCCTTCCGTAAGTCAGCTGGATGGCTTCCTCATATGAAGAATTCAACGCCCCGAGTGAGGATTTGTAGCATATTGCTTTGCATGTGTGTATTGCTTGTAACATGTTCTTATTACGTGGGTTAAACGTTGCTACAAATGGAATGACATTTTAATCCGATATCTGATTTTAGCGATTATTTGTTGCGAAAGGTCCTTTTTATTTTGCCCTTGAAATTTCATGCTTGATAATTTCTTTCGGGTATTTTTGTTTCGATAATCGTAACTTTAATTCTGAATGTCGTCTTTCCCTAACTGTTTATCTTTCACTATAGTAACTATTCTTGAAACTAAGTTAAACGGTACATTAAGTTCTAGTAGTTATATTTATCTGTAGATATACAGTACAAGTCCGTCGTTACATTACTTCAAAAACATCCAACAAGAAAGTGTGAAGTTGGCGAGAAGTTCAACATTCGACATTGAACATTTCTTCAGAGAACGAAATTGGACATTTAAAGCGTGAAGTTGGCAATAAGTTAAACATTCGACATTAAACATTCGATTTCAGAACGACATTGGACATTCAATTTCAGAACGACATTGGACATTCGGACCCAGGACGACATTGGACATTGGATACAAGAACGACATTGGATGTTCGAACCCAGAACGACACTGGACATTAGATACCAGAACGACATTTGACATTCGAATCAAAAACGACATTGGACATTGGAATCGAAAACGACGTTGGACATTGGCTTTCAGAACGACAGCGGACATTCGAACCCAGAACGACAGTCGAAACCAGATCGACATTAGACATTAGATACCAGAACGACATTGTACATTCGAACCAAGAACAACATTGGACATTCGAACCCAAAATGAAAATAGACATTAGATATCAGAAAGACATTGGACATTCGATTTTAGAACGACATTGGAGATTCGAACCCAGAACGACATTGGACATTGGATACCAGAATGACATTGGATATTAGATACCAGAACGACATTAGACATTCGAACCCAGAACAACATTGGATATTCGAACCAAGAACGACAATGGAAATTGGATACCAGAACATTAGATACCAGAACGACATTGGACATTCGATTTCAGAACGTTATTGGAAATTGGATATCAGAATGACATTGGACATTCGAACAAAAAACGACAATGGACATTCGAATCCACAACGACATTATATATTCGATTTCAGACAGACATTGGACATTCGATACTAGAACGACATTGGACATTCGAACCCAGAACGACATTGGACATTAGAATCCAGAACGACATTGGACATTAGATAACAGTACGACATTCAAAATTCGAACCCAAAACGTCACCGCATATTAGATACCAGAACGACATTGGACATTCGAATCAAAAACGACATTTGACATTCGGATCCAAAACGACATTGGACCTTCGAATTTAAATCGACATTCGACATTCGATATTAGAACGACATTGGACATTCGAATCAAAACCGACAATCGACATTATAGCCCAAAACGACATTGGTCACTCGATTTCAGAACGACATTGGATATTCGATACCAAAACGACATTGAACATTCGAACCGAGAACGACATTGGACATTCGAATCTAAAACGACATTGGACATTTAATTTCAGAACGACATTGGACATTCGATACTAAAACGACATTGGCCATTCGAACCCAGAAAAACCTTGGACATTCGATAACAGAACGACATTGGACATTCGAATCAAAAACGACATTGGAAATTCGTTACCAGAACGACATTGGACATTCGAATCAAAAATGATATTATACAAGTCATTCGATTTCAGAATGTTATCGGACATCCGATTTCAGACTGACATTTGACATTCGATACCAGAACGACATTGGAAATTCGAATCCAAAACAACATTGGATATTCGAATTCGAATCGAATGTCCAATGTCGTACTTGTATGTAATGTCCAATGTCGTTTTGGATTTAAATGTCCAATGCCGTTCTGGTATCTTATGTCCAGTGCGGATCTGGTTTCGAATGTAGAATGTCTGCAAACATTTGAATTATTGCCCCTTATTTGTGACAAATGTACCAGTGGGGGTACATCCTGTGTCCTACAGACACATTCTAGCTTCTATCCAAAAAACGAACTGCTTCTAATTCAAGGTAATATGGGATATTTATGTATAAGCTAATTACATCAAATTAATGTTACGAGTTGAATTTTCGTCGATCTGTTCTGGTAAATAGTTAAGAAAGTCTATGTCGTCTCTGATGAAACTGGGAACTTCTTTACACAATGGTTTTAGTATGATATCAAAACAAAAATGGCTGAGTCTCTGGGTAACACCATTAGGTCCACCTACTATTTGTCTAAAAAGGACATCATCTGGGATTGGATAAAGTAAACAACGGAAAAAATATTCTACAAAGTCGTACATCATGCATTGATGCTATTTGCTACTTTGCAAGTGAATATAACTGTAAATACAACAGGTACTTTTAACTGATTAATCAAATTTCACTATGTTTTATCAAACAAATGACGTCTCTTTCAATCAATATATTATTGTTAATATGTTTTAGGCGACGATATTGGCAGCCATCTTTTGTCAACAGAAAACAGGATTGTGAATAATGAATATCATGCCGCCGCAACCTTACAAAGGGTATTCATTGAGAAAAAAAAACAGTGTACATATTAAACTTAAGGGTATTTGTGTAAATCATGCTGTGATAAAATACATAATTGACTTCGTTTTCGGTTGACGAGTAAGTAAGTGAATAAGGTTTCGTCCTGGATACATGTAAATACATGTATATAGATTGATAGTGACTTTTTTTTTTTACTTCTCGATTTTCTTAATACGACACAAATTAGACATTAATTATTATTATAAAGTATGATCACGTTCAGTGTTTCTACTAAAATCGAAAGTAGGAAAGTTCATTGAATCAGTTGATTTATTTGTTTTATTTACATTTGAATCACTGTAAAAGGTAGTAAAATCAACTGAAGTTTATTTGTAAATAGTTAAAAAAAAACTACATTCTGTTGAATAAAATGACATTTTACGTGCTCGTATAAAACCATTACAATGTATTTACATAATATTCTGACATAGAAAACGTAAATGGTAATCAAGATCCAAGTAAAATTCTATTTTGATTTTTTAATAGATTAACTCAAAGGCCTATAATGTACATATGTTATAGGTCTTTGATTAACTGTATCGTGTTTAACGAAATTGGCTCTTTTGTAAATTGGTAATTTGTATCATTTCAAAACAAAAGCTCAAAACAAAATTTTATATTTTAATGTTCAAATTATGACCAAATTTCAATTTGAAAGAAAGATTATTTTTATCCAAATATAGAGGTCAGTGCCTTTAAATAGTTTTACACGAATGTTACTCGGGATACCCTTTGTAGCTACTGTTCCAATTATTCCGATAGGCCAAAAACATGACCGCCTGAATTAAAGATAGAGAAACAGATATAAAGAGAATAATAATGATACAAAATAATTTTATTAAACGATAATTGGCTGTATGGTCCCCACAAAACCCTACAGACTTTTACATTAGGAAAATAAGGAAAGTAAAGAACAAGGATTTTGATATTTTCTATCTGTATGAAAATAAATTGAATAAGCCCATTTGTAATAATAGAACAAGACAATAGAAAACAGTAATCTGTATAAAACTTAATACTTTGCATTGACTATTACACCTCTTAATTATAAAAACATTCTTACCTGAAAAATGCAATGTAAGGGGAATAAGTCTGTTTGGTCCACAGTTATTCGGTTGGTAGTTATAGCTTCCCCTTATGTACCACTTCACAATATATGAGGTAATATACCTTAACGTCCCATCTGAAAGCTAACTAGAGGATTAACGGCAATGTTTACGACAAACTAAATATGTTTGTATATTCATTCTTTAACATGTGCTAAAATAATGCATAATTACCACAGAGACTCATTTTCCATGCAAATTTCATAACTTCTATCTTGAAAGAACGTACTTCTGAGTATTCGAATTCCAAAACAGTCGATGAACAAACTGCAATATGTCCAAAACACGGCAGCTAGAATCGTAACCAGAACATCCAGATACGACCATATAACGCCTATGCTGCGTGAACTCCATTGGCTTCCTGTGCAGTGTAGGGTAGAATACAAAATTATAACACATACATATAAACCACTCAAAGATCAATCACCAGCTTATGTAGTAAACATACTAGAAATATATACACCATCCAGAAATCTGAGATCGCAGAATAATGCATTTAAACTGGTGGTGCCCAAACGTTGAACAATGCGATTTGGTGACAAGAGCTTTCAGACAGCAGCTGCGAGGTTATGGAATGCCCTCCCATCTGGCATAAGAGAGTGCATGACCTTGCAAAGTTTCAGAAAAACGCTAAAGACGCATTATTTCATAAAATTCTTGGGGAACTAATCTCACTGATTACCTGATTAATAATGTATGTTCTTTGCCGGCCAATCAATTACTTTAATTATTATAATAAGAACTCTAGTGTAACAGAATAATGTTGGCGGTGTTTTTCCTGCGGGATGTATTGTGGATGTTCTCCGGACTGTTTAGGTAGGGATTGACCCAATTATCCGGGATGGTTTGCATGCTTTGATGCATTTCGCAGACATCATACGGTTAATTCTGTCTGTTCAAAATGTAAGATATCTTCTATTCTATTCTGCTCTAACCTGTGTCTTTGATAGGTCAGTTAATGTTTTACGATATTGTATTTTTGTTTCATGTTTTGATCTGCTTACCTTCAATTTGAAATGCTTGGTATCTTATTACCGTAATGTAATTTCAAGTTCTTCTATAATAGTTCAATTACCATTTTTAGCTCACCTGAGCATTAAGTGCTCAATGTGAGCTTTTGTGATCGCCCTGTGTCCGTCGTCCGTCCGTCGTCAACAAATTGACTGTTAACACTCTAGAGGTCACAATTTGGTCCAATCTTAATGAAACTTGGTCAGAATGTTACCCTCAATAAAATCTTGGACGAGTTTGATATTGGGTTATGACGAGTTTGATATTGGGTCATCTGGGGTCAAAAAGTAGGTCACCAGGTCAAATCAAAGGAAAAGCGTGTTAACACTCTAGAGGTCACAGTTTTGGCCCAATCTTAATTAAACTTGGTCAGAAAGTTTCCCTTAATAAAATCTTGGAGGAGATTGATATTGGGTCATCTGGGGTCAAAAACTAGGTCACAAAGTCAAATCAAATGAAAAGCTTGTTAACACTCTAGAGGTCACAATTTTGGCCCAAACTTAATGAAACTTGGTCAGAATGTTACCCTCAATAAAATATTGGACGAGTTTGAAATTGGGTCATCTGGGGTTAAAAACTAGGTCAAATCAAAGGAAAAGGTTGTTAACGCTGTAGAGGCCATATTTATGACTCTATCTCCATGAAACTTGGTCAGAATGTTACCCTCAATAAAATATTGGACGAGTTTGATATTGGGTCATCTGGGATCAAAAACTAGGTCACCAGGTCAAACCAAAGTAAAAGGTTTTTAACGCTGTAGAGGCCATATTTATGACTGTATCTCCATGAAACTTGGTCAGAATGTTAATCTTGATGATTTGTAGGTTTAGTTTGAATCTGGGTCATGTAGGGTCAAAAACTAGGTCACTAGGTCAAATCAAAGGAAAAGCTAGTTAACACGCTAGAGGTCACATTTATGACCATATCATAATGAAACTGGTTAGAATGTTAATCTTGATGAATTTTAGGTCAAGTTTAAATCCGGGTCAGGTGGGGTCAAAAACTAGGTCACTTGGTCAAATCAAAGGAAAAGCTTGTTAACACTCTAGAGGCCACATTTATGATTTATTTTCATAAAACTTAGTCAGAATGTTAATCTTGATGATCTTTAGGTCAAGTCTGAATCTGGGTCATGTGGGGTCAAAAACTAGGTTACCGGGTCAAATCAAGGGAAAAGTTAGTTAGTACTTTAGATGCCATATTTATGACCATATGTTAATAAAACTTGGTCGGAATGTTAAACTTAATGATTTTTAGGTCAACGTTACATCTGGGTCAGATGGGGCCAAAAACTAGGTCACCAGGTCAAATTAAAGGAAAAGCTATTTAACACTATATAAGCCACATTTATGACCCTATCTTGATGAAACTTGGTCAGAATGTTAATGTTGATGATTTTTAGCTCAAGTTTAAATCTGGGTCAGGTGGGGTCAAAAACTAGGTCACCAGGTCAAATCAAAGAAAAAGCTTGTTAACACTCTAGAAGCCCATTAATGACTGTATCTTCATGAAACTTGGTCAGAATGTTAACCTTGATAATTTTAAGGTCAAATTCGAATCTTGGTCATGTAGGGTCAAAACTAGGTCACCGGGTCAAATCAAAAGAAAAGCTAGTTAACACTCTAGAGGCCACATTTATGACCATATCTTAATGAAACTTTGTCAGAATGTTAATCTTGATGATCTTTAGGTCAATAGGTCAGGTGAGCGATACAGGGCCTTCATGGCCCTCTTGTTTATTGAACATTATATAAATGTTTTTATGTAAAGCACTTCTGAACATATTTTTATATGAAAAGAGTGCTATATAAATGTGGTATATAATAATAATAATAATTTTGATGTTTTTGGCTTTAATGTTCTTTTATTGAAATGTCATGTATAATGTACGAAAATGGATCATGGTAACTGATGCTTGTTAGAATATAGCTGGTTTCAAGGTAACTTTCAAATAAAAGTGGAAGTTTGATTTGTAATACCTATTTTTCAGTTTCAGTTGATAAGTTCAACTTGGTTATTATACACTAACACTACAATCTAAAACAGTTCATCTAAATTATTATACCAGATTTATATAGCGCCCTTTTCGTGATAAACACGTTCAAAAGCGCTTTACATATAGCAAACGCAGTCACATAGGGCGCCAAATTCATCCTCTTCCAGTACAGACAAAGAGCGATCTGGCCAGTGGGACAGAGTGAGATAAAGCCCACAGAACAGATAGAGAGAAACCCTTTTTAGATACAGACTTATCCGGCTAACTTAGCCTAGCTCTTTGCGAATAGACAGTCTGGTTCTTTAACGTGCCCTGTGTATAGCGCCGATACACGCGAAGGCACTGAGTCCTCCTTTTCTTAAGCCGAAGATCAGTTTCAAAGGTCATGATGTTAAACAGTGCTTAAACGTTTGCTTGTATGTCAGAGAGCTTGACGATTATTTTCTAATTAACACAAGTCAGAGAAACATTAACCAGAAAAGGTACAGAATGAAATTCCATTCTCAAACGGGCACCATTGCATGTAGGATGGTAGGAGCGACTAATCAATCTCACAAAAATAGCGCTGAAAAAATGTTCCAGAACGCTCCCTCATTACCATGGAAACAATTCAGACGGTCGTCACGGAGAGCGAAACTATGCTGAACAACAGAGCACTACCTCAGGTATCATCAAGCGTTGATGACGTGGACCTATTGACGCCGTCACATCTCCTCTACGGCCAGATACTGACGTCACTCCCGTATAATACAGTAGCCTTTGACTCTGAAAATTCGTCCTTATTTGACGAACATTCTTCAGTCACAAGCGGGCAAATTACGATCCACGATTCTTGACAATTTCTGGAAACGGTGGAGAATTGAGTATTTAACAGCACTGGGTGAAACACCTTAAACTTCACTGATAAAAATCAGTATTTCACTGAAAAAGTAAATAGATAAATACGAAAGATTTTAAATTAATCTAACTTACAAGGATTCTGTGTAACACTGAAAAGTAAGTATCAGATTTCCACCAATTTAAAACACTTCAGCCTCAAAATGCTCTGAAAAAAAAGAAACAATATAACCGTCTGCTTGTTGAAACTTAAAACGTAAACTCAATGAATAGGTTATAATATCTGGCGAAAGCTTGCAGCTTGTTAGTTTATACTAATTTATTTTAGCTCGATTGTGATGAAAGCTTTAAGCTTGTTTGAACCACTCTCGAGTCCACTTCCTTGAAAAACCAGCACTGATGCCTTATGAGAAGTCATGGTCGTGACCCCAATGGGGCTCGAACCCACGACCCCTGGGTTGAGCAGCCGACACCTTTACCACTAGACCACCGCTCGTCTTGCAGCTTGTAAAGAACAAGATAAAGATGTTCGTTTAAACGTTGTATGTATCCGAGACGTTTCAGCACCAGTTTTTTTATGCAAACTTCTTTCGCAACATACGGTTGTGAGGAAAATATTCTCGCAAATCTTTTATATCAGTTACATTTCTTTCTTGCAATACAGGTGTATTCTGGAAGCACAGTGAAAGACATATTACGTTTGCGTTCTGATGGTGTTTCTTTACATGAACTGAACAGTTCTTTATTTGAACAAAGAAATGTGTTCTTTAAAGGAACTCTCCCTGTCACGGGATTATCCGCACTGTATGTAATAGTGCCGGAAATCCGATGCACGAACGGTATCCGATGTCTATACAAGGGTCTCTTCTTGTAGATGACGAATGTAAAGTTACTTACTGGCAAATTAGACGCGTGACGATATTCCGTAATAGATTTCGGCGTTCTCAGTCTGTTTGTTCGTATAAACTTCATTAGCAGCCGAATATTGCCGAAATAGCATTCAGAGAATACGGAATCGAACGAAAATTGCCGAGTGTCATCACGTGTCTATTACCTTAATCACGCAGGTGGCGCTACTGTCCTCATAAGACACTGCTCCAAGATGCACTAATTTTGTCATCTTGTTTTAGGGTAACCTTACTTGAACTGAACTGGTCCAATGACATTCTGTTTGATTATAACTACTGTAACTGTTTAATATCCTACTTAACTTATAATGTGTGTTCAGTTTGCATTGTTATATACATGTGTATCAATATTTGAACGAGCTAATGATAAAATTTAGATTTGTAAAAAATATTTTCCATAATACAAAAAATGCATAAACTAAGAAAACGCCCGAAAATATTGGCGAAAATTTATTTGTGCCAGGTCGAAACATACGGACAATATAAATATATATCTATGTAACAAACTGCCTAACTGTTCATAATTTTTTCATCAATTATTTCTTGACATATTTGTATAGCATAAAAATACGTTCACATTAGGCAGGCACTAAGATGATTTATTTGCATGTTGTAGATGTGTAAGATGACTCTCGTACTGTTAAAATTGAACAAATGCGTAAATTCTGTGATAAAATAGTGCTTTAAACAAAAGTAAATCGTTTTATTTCATTCTACTATTGAAGGATATGGTATGCGAGAAATAAATTGTATCACTGCTCGGATAGCAATTTTGTGGAAACAATGAACATTCTTTTAATATTTTCCATTGTTGAAACACTTCCTTCCATAATATGAATTTGTCAGGATACGGAAATTAGTTTATCATGTTTTTACCATTTCTGAAAATGTAACAAGTTTATTCTTCATTTTTCTTAGTTTGTTGCTTTGTATAAGATAAAGTTAATGATTCTTTTTACATGTAAAAAGACATTAGCAAAATCATTTATATAACTCATTGTGACATAGTCACAATAGTCACAGGGCATCACGATGTCTTCCTATTCGAGATGATTCGCACTTAAAATCATTATTGATATGTAAATGAGACAAATTTGATTGACAGTGCCAGAACCAATTTTGATGAGTTTACAGCAATTTAACTATTCGCAGAGGTCGCTGATTGGTTCAATTTTCCTTCGCGTGCTCTCCAGTATTTTTCGTTGAAATATATCTTAAGTGGTTCGTATACCAAATATAAGCCGACTGTGGCAACGTTAAATGTCGCAACGCCGCTAAATGTCGCAACCACCGTTATATGTCGCAATGTTGACGTTAAATGTCGCAACCACCGCTAAATGTCGCAAAATCGTCTGCCGCTAAATGTCGCACCTTTAACGTTAAATGTCGCAAAGATTTGCCCGCCGTTATATGTCGCAACTCCAACGCTAAATGTCGCACAGCAAAATAAGAGTTAAACAGTCTTTACAACTTTGAGATAAGATTGGGTAATGCATGCTTGCATGCATCAGTATGCCATGTGTTGATTTGGGAAGGGCTGAAATGACCTTTCACTCTAATCTGCACGTTTGCTTTTCAGTGGTCCCGCACCATACATACGTTATATATTCTAAATCTAAAGGTTTGAGCACTAACGTAGTACTCGCCACAGTACTAAATTTATTTCAGGTCTGAACTATGTAATTCTATGGAGTCCTGTTTAGCTCATGAGATATTAAGCTCGTGCTCCGTATTGTCGCGCGTTGTATCGCATGTCTTGAGTCGACCTGAATTTCGTTACACAACAGCCCGGGGGCCAGAAATTGTTGATGGATGGTGGGGGGGGGGGGGGGGTGGGGGGGGGGACAGCAGTTTAAAACAAAGCGTCACCGGCGACGTGCGGTAGGTACGGGGTTCCTCTATCCGTATTTGTGGGAAAGTTTTTTATGTACAGGTATGAAATGCTGGTCTGTGGTGCATTTTTGTCTATTTTTTGAGGTACGTACTAGAGGGGCATTCCCCTTATTTTAGATGGTTAGGGTTTTTCCCCTTGACAATTTTGAACTACAGGTATGGAATGCTGGACTTTTATTGCATTTTTTGTTCAAGATTTCGGTGTATGGGAGGGGTTATCCCTGCCATTTTCGAGGGCTCAGGGGCTCTCCCCGGGAAAGTTTGAAAAATAGGTATAAAATGGTTGCCTCCGGTGCATTTTTTGTCTTAATTTTAAGGTACTGGAGGAGTATCTCCCTAATTTTAAAGGGGTCAAGGGTTCTGCCCATTGGGAATTTTTGAAATATAAGTATAAATGTTCGCCTCTGGGTCGGTTTGGGTCTACATTTTGAGAAAATATTATTTCCAAAATAGTCGGGTGCAATTTAGATGAGTATAAGTCACTACTAAGGGTGGGGTTGGGGGTGGGGGATCGGCTCGGGCCGCGATCCGGGCATGTTACACAACAGGATGTTTAACTACGCGACACGAAGACTGTAACTGTTTTGTACCAGCTGTAGAAAACGAAGATTTTCTATTAATCAGCCACGGATTCTATTTCTTTGTTTAGAGGTTACATTTAAAATCATAAGGTGACTATCAAGCTTCAAGGGCGGGAAAAAATCCTATGTGGCCCTCTGACTTTCCTTTCGGGTTTAAAAGGGGGAATTTTGAAAATTTTTTAAACTTTTAGTCTCTTAAAAATTTGTTTGATTTAGTCTCAATCCCCAAATTATCCTATTTTTTTCCGCCTACCCCACAAACCCCCCCCCTCCCCCCACCCCCTTCGAAAGGGAAATATTATATTTTATTAATTGTCTGGGCGACTGTTTGTGTCTTAGTTTTTCTTGTCGTTTTTCCCCCCTTTCCCACCCTACCCAACCCCCCAAACTACAGCATCATTACCAAATCGTATTTACTTTAAGAACCTCAGAATATTTCGTCCTAAAACACGGCCCATTACAAAAAAAAATATTTTTTTTGCGTGACTGTTCAAAATGGTGTGGAACCAGGTGAGCGTTAGGCCAAAAGGCCCGCTTTTTGCATCTAACAAAAACTTAATTTTTAAGATAAATTTGATTACAAAAACCCTGAAATTTTTCTTCCCCAAAAAAGTAAATATCACGGGAATTGAAGTCCAGTGCAAATAGGGGGTGCACATTTAGCTTTGGGGTGTTGCGAATATAACGGTAGCAAATTTTTGCGACATTTAACGTTAAAAGTGCACATTTAGCGCAGACGATTTTGCGACTTTAGCGGGGGTTTCGACATTTAACGTAAACCCTTGCGACTTTTTAACGGTGGTGGCGCATTTACGGCGTTGGACTTAACTTTCCACACCCGTTTGTCTTATTGGGGATAGTTTAAAGGTGCAGCATTCATTTAATAAAAACAAAGTACTAGTGTGTTAATTGGGGTTTTTAATTAAACTGGACGGGATTAACCCAACTCTTGAAAGTATTTCTTATCTTTTATATCCTTTCCAGCATAGCTAAATTTTCGTGACCAGAGTATTTTTGAAAATTTTGAATAAAAAAGAAATTTTCCCTTTTATAGAATATGATCATGGTTTTTTTTGGAACGCGTTACTTACGGCATTAGAAAATTTTGAATTAGGTCACGACCGGTATAAACTTTCATTTTAAATCCCCCACATTGTGGGGAAATTGCATAGAATTGTTTCCTCCGAGGAAATAAGATGACAAAGAAAAATATTCAATTTTTTCTTTGATTTCACGAGAATTTTTTTGTAAAAATTTGTTCACCCTCTATCTGTAGAAAGATAAAAAATGTAATAATGTTGTTTTGTGTAGGGCTTGCGAAAGGGAGAGTAAAGCACGGAGCACAAACTAAAAATAGCCATTGTCATGAGTAACGTTTTTTTGTCAAAAATTTTTAAAGATATTGAATTGTCATTAAAACTAAAAAATCCCTTTCATAATAAATGTTTTCGAATAGATTTTTTAAAGGGGGGTTTGTATTAAAAGTACTGTTTGTACATTTCTATGTACAAGTAAGCACGGAAAAAAAGGGTAAAAAATATTTATCATCAAAAGAAATGTTTCATTTTGTATCATACATACTTTGTACCATAAAGTGATGGACAATCATGCACATCTTTGTATATGCAAAAAGTGAGGGACGAATCATCCATCTTTGTAACTCAAAAAAAGGGGCAAATCATCACACTTGTACAGTTTTTAGTGATACTCTGTGTCCATGCATAAGTGAGGGACTTTCATGCACATCTTTGTGTTTTGCATACAGGTGGCAATCATACACACTTTGTAACATGCATAAAGTGGGGGGCGAATCTCACTCTTTTATCTAGACAGCTCCAACTATGAAATTTTTTTTTACATTTTTATGATTGAATGTAGGAATTGAGCCAGTCAAATCCTTTGTCCAAATCATATAAAATTTTCAAACATCAGTCCTGTGTAAAAAATCACTAAAAAGTGGCTTTTGTCTCTATGAAATTGAATTTGCAAAAAGGGGAAAAATATGAAATATTGTTTTATCGCTAGTGGCTATCATTTTTGTATCAGCAAAAAGTGATGGACGAACGCAACTTTGTTCATGCTACAGTGAGGACAAAATCAGCACATCTTTGCATCATGCATACCGCGAGGGACAATCATGCCATCTTTGTATCGGCGTAATGTGAGGGACGGTCATCACATCTTTGTATCATGCATAAAGTGATGGCGAACATCCCCTCTTGCTCGCAAAAAGTGATGGACGAATAACATCTCGTATCTGCGTAATCAGATGGACGTATAAAGCTAGCTGTGTTCATGCATAAAGTAGGGACGTGTCATCAAAAGGATCATGCATATAGTACGGGCGTAGCTCAAATCTTTTACGCAATTGATGGCGGTCAGCCCATCTTTGTATTTTGCGTACAGGGATGGACGTGCCCATGCACATCTGGTACCAGCATAAAGTGTGGACGGCGTGAAACATCTGTGTATCATGATATATGAGGGACATAAAGCACATTTTTGTATTATTTATGTTATCCTCTTTGAGGCACATGTCCTGTGATTTAAAGTAACGTTTTTATTTAAGTGGGTTTTATCATTTACAATATATAAGAAAACAAAGACATCCGTACCAAAAAAATGTATGTGCCTATACGTGATCTACCAAAAAAGGGTTTTTTCGCCAATATGTATTTTTTGTCATAAAAGTTTTTTAACACGGGGGTTTTTTTCGGCCGTTTTTATAGCCTTTATTCGGCTATTTTACCGTGACAAAAATATTTTTTTTTCCCAAAAGAGTGCAAAAATTCCTAATCTAAAAAACATGAAAAAAAATTCACAAAATTGCACAAATTGACCAATTTGGAAAATTTTTTGTAAGGGAAATTTTTTAAAGGGTTTTGTACAAGGGAAAAAAATGTAGAAAAAAGTGAAAAAAACCATTTTTTACTTATAAGGGGACTAAATTTTTCCCCCATTCAAAACATTTACGCGTCAAAATTCCCGTTTTTGGGGGTAAGGCTATTTTCCCCCAAATTGCTAAAAAAACCCTGTAACGGTAAAGTCCCTTATATCTCGATGGGGATAATCAAACCCTGTGGGGGGTTACGGGGGTGACATAAGAAAACAAAATAAAAATTTAAAAAGTTCTCATGAATTTTTATAGGAAAATTTAAATGCTCATACTATGCCCGAAAATTTTGTAGATATAAATATTCAAAATAAGATTTTATTCTGTTTTTTGGTTATTCAATTGTTTTTGTATTTCCGGAAAAGGGTAAAATAATTTGATCGGGGTAATCCGAGATGCTTTGGGCCATCTTTGTTTTTTTTTCTTTTTCTTTTTTTTTTGTTGCAGAACTTTTTTTGTCAGTATGTAATTAAAATTTATTAGTAGTAAAATATCCCCGTTAAATTGCTAGTAAGGGAAAAACACGGTTTATGATTTGGGTAAGCACTTTTTTTTCCCCTGTCAGAATATCAAATGTGAGAAAAAGCAGTTGTTGGGCACAAGGCACAATTGTTATTAGGGAAATAAAAGAAAGTTTTTCCTTGAAAACATTTTTAACCGGAATTAAAAATTAGAAAAAAAATCATTTTAAAAATTTTTCTTTTAAATAGTAAATCTATATTTCATAATAAAGAATGGCTTGCTTGGGCCAGACTGACACCACAAAACCGGGGCACCATACACCGTTAAAACTTTTTCGGGAAAAAGTAAGATTTGAAAAAAATTTAAAATATCAAGCAGACGCCAAAAGTTAAATTTTCAATAGTCGCCAATTAAAAAAAATGTAAAAAAAAGCGGGAAAGAACCTACATAATGAAAAAAAGTACATAGATTACATGTATAATAATTATTAATTCAATTCACATTATCAAAATAATTAGCGGGAAGAATCGTAAATTGACACAATGCATACATAAACTTAAAAAACTGTCCAAAATCAGCAATATTGGCGTTTGACAAAAGACTAAATTTGTATATAACGTAGCCATTCTCTTTCGCTAGAACATGAGCGACTTCCAGTTTTTATTTTTTTCGGAGACACAATTATATATTATAATATTTTTAAAAAAAATCGTAGTTTTTGTGAACTCGCAACGATTAGATCTGTAGGGGGCAAATTTATACAGAAAACTGTACGCTAGTTTTTGCGAACTCCATGCTACTTGACGGCTCTTTCCTAACTTGCTCAATCAGCCATGACACAATACAGAATTTTAAGGCGATGTCATAAGTACTATTAATTTTACTGGATGCTAGATTTAGACTTCCTGAAATTAAAAAGTAGATCTAGAATAAGGCGCAACAACATAGACTACCCCCCATATCTGCAATAATCATTACAAGATCTGTAAAAGATGTAAATCCGTGACAATTTAAGACTATATAAAATCTTTGGGGGCAGGGAGGGTAGGTCCAATTTTTGTTCCGAAACGACTAAAAAACAGCTAAAATGTATGTTTAAAAACAAAATTATTTAAAATTTCGCCCTTCTTGTCCAAGAGAAAAAAATGTAACACGCGCTTAGTGTATTTATGATGTCACCATACATCAATTTTAACACAAAGTAGAAAAGCCCAGAAAGTATTCTCCCTTGAATTACTAAAATCCGTATAACTTTCCTTTTTGAAAACGGGTTTCAAATAAAAACCCTTTATAATTTTTAATCACCGAGTAAAAATTTTAAAGAGCACGGCACGGGTTTTAAACCCGGGAATCGGCAAAACATAAACATTAACTTAATAAATAAAAGGTACCTGAGAAAAATTTTCGACATTTACATAAGACTTTTTCATATTTGTAAGGTGGTGTGCGCGGCCCTGATTGCTGCAAACCCAAATTTAACAAAAAGAAGAAACATGCATTTATACTTAAAACTAGATGAAAAATTTATTTTTAGTATTCACTTACTTAATTAAAGAGTAAACAGCTTTCTGCACACATAACACAAGCAGCGAGTGTTTTATAAATTCTTTTCCCTGAAGCTGATCAGAGTTAGGGCTTTTAAAAAAATTCAAAAAAAAAACATTTCAAATTTTAAAAAATGCTTCGAATTAACGATGTCATTGGCATCATTTTGAAAACGGGAATGTCTTTTTTAAAATCCCCTGCCATTCCACAACTTAAAGCGCTGTCTTTTAAAACTTTAAACCTGGCTAACTTTTTTTTTTTTCAGACTGATTCAGTCCGAAAATTTATAAATCCGTTTTAAAAAATTAGTTTTTTAAAAAAATACAATTTGTTATTTTTTTTTCAGTGTTGATAGAGGGTGAATATCTTCGAGACTGCAAGTCCTAAAGGTTTTTTCTCGTTTTTATTGCAGAGGGTTGCATGAGAAACCCCAGAATTCGTAAACCTGCCAACATGTTTCTTTTATTTTTTCACCAAAATAATGCAAGAATTTTTTCCCAATTTTTTTGGGGGAAAAACAAAAATTCAAAAATTTTTGGTCAGAAAACGAACATATTTTAGGGTGGGGGAAATAACGCATTTTTTTTTGTGTTATAACATCTGCAAACCCCGAGGGTTGTTTGGTACTCCCCCGGTAGGGCGAGGGTCCCAAAGACCCCGGGGGATTCTGAATGTTTAAACGAAATGAACATGCGCTAAGCATTCTAGCATAAAACGCGAAAAAAAGATAAAGGGATACAAGTCTCTCAACGCATTAATTTTCCACAAATCCGGGGGAATGTTTTGGTTTGTTTTTTACGTTGACTCATTTCGTTTTGAATTATCCGTTTTGGGGCCAAAGGGCGTTAACCCTTGCCAGGGAACGCGCTTTAAAAAGGTTATAAACAGCACGTGGGCGCGGAATCTCTCGTTAACACCCTTTTTTCCTCCTGTTAAAACCCCCCAAAAAGTGACAAAAAAAGGGGTTTTATGCTAGAAAAATACAGAACGGGCGAATGGGAAAACGTCACCTACGCCGGTTTTTCCAAAATTTGGCATTAAATTCTCCGTTTATATGCACATATTAACACCATATAAAAGGGAAAGTTTGTTTGTTTGGGTGTGTGGGGGGGGTGTCTCTTGCGGGAGCCCCGGGGTGCGGTTTTTCACAAGGGGCTTAGCTACATTGGGTTGGGGGATGGGTGGTTTGGGGGGGGATTTTTGGGTCTCAGGGTGGACGGGAAAGGGCTTTCTTTCCTATTAGTGCATGTTTTGACAAAATTACTTTTTAAGTAAAAAATTTTCTGTCCTTTGTTTTTCGTTTTCATTGCAAAAAGTTGCGGTTATACACCATTCTATTTCCAAAACCTTCACTGAAAACAGAAATAATTACATTATTTCTTGCTGTATCCAATTATCATGCCTCATTTCAGTTTGTTTTGTTAGATACTTTTTAAAGGGCTTTGATTTCTCTCAATAAATTTTGAAAACTTTAAAACATGCTTCGTTAACGCATTAGAGGTCGCTTGATTTTAAAAGGGCGAACCTTAAGAATTCGCTGCAAAAGACACATATAAACTGTCTGTTTTCAAATATTTTTAAACCAACAAGATGCATCGAGTGTTCGCTTTGAAGTTTGCCTTTTTTCCCTATTAACGGTAAATCCCCATAAAAGTGGGTTTAAAGAAGAAAGGCTTGGCCGTTTTTACAGCAATATTACCGGAATGCATCAAACAAAAATGGATTATTCTTTGATAAATCATTAAACCGCTGGTTATTCGGGTACCTACTGTGTGGCGATCCCGCCCTCGTGTGATTTATGTACAGAGGTTTTTTTGGGGAATAAAAACAATCCCAAGTAGACAAAATTTAAATGTTAAAAAACTTTTTAAAAGACAGATTCGTTTGAGGCGGGGAAATTTTTCGCACGGTGAAAATATCAGCCCATGAATTGTTTTGACTTAAAATTTAAGAAATTGAAAAAATTTCGCGTATTTTGACTTTTTTGGACGTTTTTTTCTTTTTTCAAAATTGAGATAATTGAATTTGCCACCAGTTTGGGGGAATATACATACAAACTAAAAAGTTAAATCACGTACCTGCAAGTTTTTTTTTGTGAAAAATTTCAATTATTAACCTTTTTCTTTTTTTTGATGGTACCTCTGCGATGATGAAAATAAAAAAGTACCACCCGTTTGCACAGGGGAAATTGTTACGCCTGTTATGTCAAGAAAAAAAAACCTCCGCACGATTGCTCCGCTAGGGTACACTAAATAAAACAATTGAAGAAATTTGCTTTGAGGATCGGGAAATTAGAACTGGAAAGGGGAAACCCACCTTCGAGATCTATTTGATTAGAATTTTAACTTTAAAGAGGGAAAACATGGAGTGGACCGGTTAGCAGTATTTCACCAATTTGAATCTTCCGTCACCCCACCCTCTTTCTACAATTATATCATCTTGCCTTCTGAAAGTTTTTCTTTTTTTTAGTCTTATTATGAAAACGACAATTTTTCGCACCCCGACAAAAGTGCTATGTTAAGCCCCCTTTTTTTCTCCTGAAGGGGGAAAGTGGACCCCCTCGGGCATGATTGTTGGGGAGGGCTCTGGCTTCAAAAATCGCCTTTTATGATCTTGAATATTCGCATCTTTCTAGGCGCCCCCCCTTTAAAGTAGTGCTTATTAGGCGACTTGTTTACAAGGCAAAAATATACACATGAAAAGTGTTTTAAACAATGATGACTGAAAAACAGAAGAAATAGGAAGTTGGGTATCAGATTCTATCTCTTTTTATTGTTTGTTCAAAATCCTAAAAGCGTTGTAAACTTAAATATACCTTGGGAGGAAATTTGTGAGATTCAAGATTTAAAAGCCCACCCGTTTAGTCAGGGGTAAAGCTTTGGGTCAGGGATGGGGGGTCGTATTTCGATCCTCGGGGGGGGCGTATGTTCCCGGATATTGGGTAAACGACTTTGTGTCGAAATCTTTAGTCCCCACCTCGGGTTCTGGGGGGAAGTTGGGGTTTATTGCGGAGAACGGTTGTACGGGACAAATCCAGGAACACTGGTTAGGTTAACGCCGCCTTTTTCATGCTGAAATACTGTTGAAAACGGCGAAAAAACCCCCAAAAAACAAACAAACAAAAATAAAATTCAAAATTTTATTTTAAAAAGGGCCATACGCATCACATTAAAAAACAACAAATTTAACAAAACAAACAAAAAACATAAACAATTTAAAACGAAGTTCTAGGGTTTTAATTAGATCTGATACAAAATGTTGTAAGCTAAAAAAAGAGGGTGTACTTTTTAAAATTAACCGGGTTTGAAAAATTTTTTTAAAATGGCCGCAAGAACGCCAGTGACAAAAACCACCCCCACCTAAAAAATTTTGAATTTTTTACTGACAACATTGCTAATTAAAAAAAGGTACTATTTCATTACTTTGAAATAAACGTTAAAGACATGACTTTTTAAACAGTTAAAGTCACTTGATAAATATTTTTACCTGTCCAAATAAATTAGGGATATTCTAAAAAAAATTTTGCGGAATACACTGGTGAAAGTAGCTATTTAACCAAATGCGGGAGAGGGAAGTTTTTCTAAAGTTTCTTTTACATATGAAATAAAAAAAACAAAAACTTACTTTTGCGTGGGTCTATACTAAATTTTTGAAGTACGTTTGTCTTTCTTTTACCTTTAAAAATTGTCCCCATGTTCAATATTCTATTTCAAATTTATAATATCTTTGGTAATCCCCCAAGCTCCCCAAACCATGACATAAGGTGTTGACTTTTCAACTTCGTAGTGTTATAAAAATTTTTAGCTGAAAACTTTTAACAATGCTAACATCACCAAACCCCCAAACCCCTCTGATCCATACAATAATTGGTTGAACCACAGACTTAAATAAAGTACGTGAATAAATACTAAGCTCATTTTTAAATATTATTTTTTTTTAAACCCAAAAATATATTTTAGTTTTATTAAGTTCCATTGTAGTTAATTCAATAACTAAATCACAATACTTCAAGTGTCGCTTTTTAAATGAAAAAAGGTGTTTTTATTTTGACTTTTCCAAGTTAAAAAAGAAAAATCTTTGGTTTATTTTACTACTTTAAAGCGATTGTAAATCTTTTTAAATTTTGCACATTGTTTTAATTCCCCTAGTCCTGAACAAAAATTTGACATTACAGACTAAATCATTCTAAAAACAAAAAAAAAATTGGGGATAAAATTTTTACCTTGTCAACCCAATTTATTAAAAAAGAAAATTTGATAGACTTTTTTCTACCTTTTCCCAAAATTTGGATTTATATAATTTGCATAATTACACCTTAAAGACTTTTCCCTAATGCTATTTCTGTAGTAATTTTTTTCCCTAAACACATACACGACAGAATCAAATGCTTTTCTTGTAATATACAATGGGACAATATCAGGCAGATTGGTTTTTTATACTTTAAATTACTGCCTTTAGATTTTAACACCATTTTTCAATACAGAATAGCAACAACCCGTAAAACAAAAATGAATTTTCTGAAATTTAAGTATCAACGAGCTGAATAAATTTTTAAATAAAGAAAATGGTTTTCCAAGAACAAGCAAAATTTTTCGTCGCTTTCTTTTTTTCTTTTCATTTTCCCCCATTTTAACTCTGCTTTCAACGTTGGATGATAAGCAATTGCTCGGGGGGGTTGAATTGTTCGAAAAACCGGCAAATTTTCTAAAATTCTGCCCCCTTTACCTACCTTAAAAGAACTCACTTTTTTCCAACACCCATTTTTCATGAAATTCTATCGTAAAGCTAAAATAACGAAAAAAAAAAGAGGGAGCTGAATGTTCCCAGTAAAATGCCGGGCAGTTGTGGTCTGCTACCTAAAAGGCGCGTGTATGCCCTGCCCCCACAATAAGCCCCCTTATTCGGGTTTGATCGCAAACTTTGTATTGAAGGATAAAAATAAACTCATCTCTTTTATGCATTTTTATTCCAGTAGTAAAAGGTTTTTAAAATGCACTTGTTCTACACGAATTTTTTCACCAAAAAAAGGGAAACAAGGATTTTTGCTACTGACTTCTTTCGACTACTCAAACGAACACATTTTTGCCCAGTTACTGGGTTTATTCCTCAAAACGAAGCTCAAAATGGGGCGATCGCAATAAAAAAATTTGAAAAAAATCTATCTTTTCTGAAAAATTTAAATTTTTTTTTTGTTGCAAACATTTTGTACCCCAAACAACTTAAATAACAAGACAAACGTCGGAAGTTTCAATAAATTTAATTTAAAAATAACCCCAAGGATGTGTCTATGGATGGTCTTAAAAACGAAAATTAAGAAATTTGTGAGAAGTTTTTCTTCGGATAGGCTGCTTCCCTAGCTGGAGTATAAAAACCCAAAGTTTATCTTCATCCTAGCTGGCTTTCAATTTAAAACGCTAAATTTTAGAAAATGGATCTCGTCAAGTAATGTTCATTTCAATAACGGGACGGTATCAGCTGGATTTACAAAACAACGAGGATGGCCCTGGTACATCGTCAGAGGGACTATTTTCTAGACACTAATTTACTGTGCTTCAAGTTTTTTTGAAATGAAAGCAAGACTAATACACAGAATGACTGCTTTTTTATTTTCCCAACAAAAAATTCCCCAATTTAATCCAAAAAAAATACCCTTAATCGTGAAAAACATACCATCGCCTTTAAAAAATTTCATTTCCCCGCAAAAACGATTTTTTTTACATTTACAGATCAATGAGATAGGTATTTGAATGGATATAGTTAAAGGTAGATCTACCATTTTAAAACTAAAACTTTTCAAATCTTCAGTAAAATACGGAATAATTACCTGTCTAGGTGTGAATTTCCTGTTCACCCAAAATGTACATTAATCCACCAGGGGGGTACGCTCCCCACAGTAGGTCCCCAATAACCCTGGATTAAATTTATGTGACCCTTTTACTTCCAAAACCGGGAAATCGGGGACGTAATTAGCTCAATACCTCAAAATTTTTTTTCCCATAACGTAAATATACATCATTGCGGTACGGCTTTTCATGAATCGAAACATGTATCCTAAGTACTGTTTTTCAAAACACTTACCTACCAAAAATGGGCGAAAAGCATTGAATTTTGATACTTTATTATGAAAGGTTACATCGTTGGCAGGCAGGGGAAAATTTTTTTAAAATGTAGCAAATTTTGTAAAATGTTTATCAAAATACTGAAAATTAACAAAATAAAAGCTTTTTAAAAAAAACAGCTTTGGGGTTTTTTTAAAAGCTGACCAAACAGAATGCAAGAAGTTACTGTGACCTTACTCATATAGCATATCTCATTCCCATAATTTTTATTTTTTTTTGATGTAGTTTTTGGCACATTTTTAAGCAATTTTTTTAATTTTTTTAGGGCCCCCCTTCTCCCCCAAACCTGTGACCCCGAAAGGGAGTGGAGGGATTGCGGCGCACTCCCTACCTGCCTTACAATGACACATAAACACATATCTAATTTTATAAACAAGTAATCAAAAAACCCAATAAACTTCTATGTGCATTTAATATTTTTTAACAATGATTTTTGATTCAGGTATTACAAAAGTTGTTTTATGCCCCTTGCACAATCTTTTTAAAAGCATTGAGAGGGCCCCCTGAACAAGGGGGAAAAAGCAAGGGAGAAAGACATGTTCCCGCTACAATAGATACTCTGCTTTTCTCCCCTTCAATAGACATTTTATGAATACATGTACTATAATACTTTGTCGTTATTAATGCTTTTTATTTGACTTGGGGATGGAGTTGATTCTTTGACTTTTGCAATAATGGGAAAACTCTTAAAACGAGAAAAAAATTTTTGCAAAAAAATAGTTTAATTTTGCAATTTTCGGTAGAAAAAATTTTAAAATTTAACGCCATTTTACAGTACCAGGGGATGTCATACGGATACAAGTTATCCTCAAACAAGAAATAAGGCTTTTTTTTTTTAAATATAAAATTCTATGTCCCTCATAAATTGGCAAGAAATCTCAATACACTGACAATAAAAGCGGTTTTTCCTGCTTATTTTCATACAGGGGAGCAGGGGTTATTATATTATTAATAAAATAAAAAAAACTTGGGCCCGATTTAGTTCATGTGTATAAACTTGCAAAATCGCAAAGGACATTCCCCAAAAATTTTCCCCATGAAAAATTTTTAAAAGAAAATTTTTCATAATTTTATTTCTTTTTACTTTTTCTATCATTAATTCAGCCATCGGGGAATTAGCACCACGCCCTGTTTTTAAAAAAAAAAGACGGGAAAATATGACATAATTTCGTCCGTGAAAAAATTTAAAAATATTCACAATTTTTTTTTTAGTTTTCCCCCCGTAAATTTGATAAATTTAATTGTTTTCAAAAAACTACTAACAAAACTAAAATGAAATTTTAAAGAAAAATATATTTCAGGGAAAAAATTCTTTTAATTTTACAAAACTGTAACAAAAATGCAAAAGTTTTAATCTAACCTTTTTCAGTCGACGTACATAAACACAAGAAAATAAAAAAAATAGCTGCTTTTTTCAGGGGTTTTCTGAAAATGTCAGCCATTAAACTAAATTTGGATGAAAATTTTTTTTTTTTTCATAACATTGTCTTTCCTTTAGTGTAAACCGGTTTTTTCCCGCTAAAAAATTTTCATTCATTTTTTCGCCCTTTTTTAATTTAATTTTTTTTACCAATTTTAATCAGTAAGTATAAATGGGAACAGTACAGCGCCCGGAATGTTTAGTCATCCACACCCTTTGAATCGGAATGTGACATTTAAAAGAAAAGTATGAAATTTTGCTCGTTAGGATAAAATCTTTATTTCAGAAAATATTTTTTTTCGATTTACACTTTGCGTTTACGTAAAAAGCGCCACCGGTGGCAGACGGCTTTCACTCCAATACTCGCTTTCTGATTAACATTTATTTAACCCGTTTCTAGTTTTTCTTTTTACCAAATAAATTTTAAGCTGACGTTTTTAAAAAATGTTCGATGGTATTGGAAGAGAGGGGAGCGGGGATTGATTTATAAAACACCGGACAATCCCATCACGTGATCGATACAAGCTTTATCAGGGGCGTCGAATTCCGCTATCCAGATGGTTTTAATTTGGGCGGTTGGTCGGTATCCGCCCATGATAAAATAAAACAAGGGGGCCCCGGGGTTTTTTACCTAAATTTTGTCCTGCGAAAGTTAAACCCAAAAAAAAAACAAAAAAGTGATCGGTACGTATACTGGATAGCCGTGAGTTTTGACGGGGTTCGACATGCCGGAATGTAATCGAATTTAGCGCACGCATCTGTCAGACAGAACGGGAACAAGTCTGGTGGGATTGCTGTACCCAAACGAAAAACTGGGTAACAGTCGACCCCCTGTGCTTATGTTTCATCAAAATAATTGTAGCCCGGGGGCTGTATAAAAAATACAGCCTCGGGTTTTTTAATATGTTCTTTATTAAAAGGGGTTTAAGAAAGAATTACTGTAAGTAATGTTATTTTTCTCGGAAAAGTCTGCATTGTGTTTTTTTGACCGTGAGGGATTTGTGAACCCACGAGCGTAGCGAGCGGGTTTTCAAATCTCCTCACAGGTCTATAAAAACAAGCAGACCTATTCCGGGGAAAGATAAACCCACTTACCACGCTCTTTTTTTTTACATAGTCCAGATTGCTTTCATTTGAAGAAGTTTTAAAAAAAAAAGTTTTTAAGGGAAAACAAAAAATATGTGCACAATTTAAATATTGATATAGCTAATGCCCCAAAGTGCTACGGGCCGGAAAATATTATCAGCAATTAGGACATGACATTTTTTATGCATGAAAACCTGCACACTTTGGGAAAAAGTATCTCTCTAATCACAGGTGGTCTATCAAACATCAGAATTTGACGCGAATGAATTTAATGTGTTGTTGTTTTTTTTCATAATTATTAAAAATAAAGTTATTTGCTCTTTAATTTGACACTTTAATATACATTGCCGTATAAAAAAGATGATAAAAGATTTTTTTCATTTCATTTTCTCAGAAAATGCGTAAAATAATAACCAAATTTAGCAACTTCAAAAAAAACCAAACCCAAAGTGCTAAAAAAAAATGAGTGACAGCATCGGAAAGATAAAAAGCTTTAGTTTGTTGACAATTGAAGTAAGAGTACAAATATTTAAAATGTTTGTAGTTAGAGGGCCCCGTTTTTACTGACCCTGGCAACGATTGAATAAACATTTTATAGTTTAATGTCGTTTTGTTTCTCCACACCCCGATTTACTGTAAAATTGTCAAAATTTGGATGTCAATACAAGTACAAACAAAAAACCTTGTACATTCAAAAATATCTAATAAAATTTTAAAAGGGAAAAAAAAATGTCTTATTTGTTTGATAAATTAAGCATTTTGCAAATTTTGAACTTTTTTTCAAAAACAAGAAATGTGCTTTAATCAGTTTCCCACAATTTTCCCTCCTAAAACTGCCTTTAAAAAAAGTTTTAAAAAGCAGTCCCCAAATTTTAACACCTGGGATGTCTGTTCCATTTAATGTAAATTCCACATTTTCATTAGAGACATTAATTATTTGGAGGAAATGTTGTTGGCAACGTTAAAAGTCGCAAAAGCCGCTTAAGCGCAACCCCCGTTAAATGTCGCAAGGTTTACGTTTAAAGTCGAACCACCGCTAAATTTGCAAAATCGTCTGCCCCTAAATTCGCACCTTTTTAACCCTTAAAAATCGCAAAAATTTGCCCAAACCCTTATGTCGCAACATCAAAAATCCTGAGTGAAATTTTTTTTTGCTTCTTGACGATGAGAAACCCTTTAACTTTCGACAAATTCCAGACCTCTTTGAAAAAAATGAAAATTTTTCAGTAAAGTCATGTTTAATCAATTTTTTAAAATATTAAAACTCTTCGATTTTTTTTCACTTAAAAAAATACTTTTGAAAAAATTGTACATATTTACGGAATCAATCCGCGTTCACCCTTAAATGCATGCACGGACTTCCATGATTTACTGCATTGTTTTGTCGCTTACGCATCAATCTGACTAAATACTGATTTCAACGAAGATCTGAGAAAGACCCGTTTTTCATACGTTTTTTTGTATATTTTTATTTCCAGTATTGCTATTTTTTTTTTAACCAATCAACATCTTGTTCGAATGCCAAAGAGTAAGAAAAAATGCAGTTATTTCAGGGCTCGAACCCCGGGGCCCCCGTTCAAAAAAATTGGCCACCGACTAGCTAACCGGCATCTGACACAATACGACAAAAAATTTTAAATATTAAAAATCAAGGCTACGGGGGATTTGCAAAATGTTGTAAGCTAGGCTCTGATTGGGTAGCGAAAGGGTCGTCAGAACGGGCCATGAAAAATTCGTTCTCAGATCCCTTCGTAGCGTAATAGGATAGTATTAAATCAATTGCTTTCGCATAACTTTAAATTTAATCTCGACAATGCGTAAAAGGGGCGAGAATTTGGCTTTGTGGGTTTGTCATTGGACTTACAAAAGAAGTGACTCGGGGGCTTCCCACTTCAGGCACTTGAATTTTTTTGAGACAGTAGAAATAGGCAGGTCTGGAAATTCTAAGACCTCATATAGGGATTAACTGAAAATACAAACTTCAAGTAGGAACATCTATATTATATGTTTGGAAGTTAACTGCTCGAAAACAAGGGCTGAAAAAAATATTAAAAAAATCATTTCCCGAAAAAGTTATTTTTAAGCTGAAAAAATTATCCCCATAATATTGGAAAAAAAAGGAGACAATCCCCAAAACTTTTTGTACTTAGGTACAATTGACCTAGTACCCCTTTTCAAAATACCACTTTTTACCCCAAAACATGAAAAAACATGATTTTTGCACAGGGGTTTGCAACCAATACAAAACATGTAAAGATCAAAAATGATTGCCTTGGGGAAAATGGACATTTTTTGTTGAAATTTTCACAAACAGAAACCTTTTTTTAAAAAAAGTCAAAACCCCCAAATTTACAAGGGGAAATATGTTGAAAAAAGGGTACGCTGGAAGAGAAAAATCTCACTACCCCCTACATATGCGTCAAAGTATGGGAAAAAAATCTAGAAATATGAGAAAAACAAAAAAATCAAATTTTAAGACTGTTAGACATAACTGTGTAAACATCATGATTTATCATAGGAGGTTTCTTTTCCTTCGCACTATATAACATGGGGAGGTGGGAAGAAAAGGTGTTCACTCAACAATTTCACTATATAATAAGATTGTTTCCCTTGCGTAAAGAAGGGTTAGGGGAAGTCTCTACCTCATAACGGCTATAAGGTTTTATAGACTCATCGGAACAAAGAAGCCGGTAGGTAAAAGCTTTAAAAAAATAAAAAGACTAATCCCAAAAAGCACACAATACTCATCAAAAATCCAAAATGAATAACTGATTTTTATTACAGGAATTCCCAAAAATTTCAAAACTTATAAAAAAAAAAAATTTCCAAAACCGTATCCAAGTAACACTTTTTTAAAATCTAATAAGAGTAAAACTTATAAAAAAAGTTTTATCATAACGGACCTGATTGCAAAATCAGTCCTACATAGGGCCCCTAGAGAAGAATCCCAAGGATGTTATTTTTGGGGAGAATTAATATTTTTGCGGTTTTTTGAAAGGTTATTTGGGGTCAGGGACGTGAAATTTATGATCTCTCACTCACAAAAATTTTTACAGCGCCCCCCTTATATAACACAAATATACAACAGTTGGCAGACAAATACATGTACGATGTGACGTCAAGATTTTAAAAAGGCAACACATATTTACAGGGAGGTATAGATATGTTTTTCTAAAGAAATTATGTTTTATTTCCAGTAAAAATAAGTTCTACCATAATATAACAGGGTTATAATTTTTAGAACATATGTGACCCCTATTTTCTTAGGGGTTTTTTGGTTTTTTAATTATGAACGTCGGGGATTTTTAATGCGCTTGTTTAGTGTGAATCGCTCAGAGACTTACTGTGGTTTTTTGGACATCGCTCAGAAGACTTACTATGGTTTTGTGGAAAACGCCAGAAGACTTACTATCGTTTATGTGTACTCGCTCAAAATTACTATAAATATTTTTCAAGGTAATACTTAAAGGCCAAAGGGTTGAGGGCGAGAGAACTTCGGTTTTGGGAAGGGGTAGAGGGGAATGCCCAAATGAGGCTTATAATTAAAAACTTTTGTTATTAAACTTTATCCCAGGCGAGTATAATAGATAAATTTAAATAGCCAAAAACTTTGCGTTTGGGGAAAACGAATTTTAAAGACTATGAGTAAACATTGGCACTGGTTAATTCAGATCAAAATGTGCAATTTTTATATTATTTGGAATTTAAGTTTGAAGTGACAAATGTTATTACATGTTTAAAATACAAATGTGGATTTCAGAGTTTACAAAATGTTTAAAACTTTTGGGGAAAAAAAAAGCATAATAATTGTAAAAACTGGCAAAAAGATTTTTTACAAATGTTTCTAAAGGTAAAAAAAACCCGGTTTTTTTTAAAGGGCTGGTCATAGTGGTCTTAAATATTTCTTGGGTAAGATTTGAACCATTGATTTGTATAAAAAATACTGGATAATTCTTTGAATAATGATAAAGGAACAAATGGGAGAAGTTAAGACCTACAAATTTTTTAAAAAAAATTTAAAAACTGGAACCTTCTATGAATGTTTATACCCCGAAAAAAACATAAAAGGGCGTATGCAAAAATTTTGATGTGGGGTGCCCCACTTCGTATTGGAAAGGGGGGGTATCAAATCTTCCAGTTGAAAAAAAAGGTATGTCCATTTTGTAGATCATCAGTAGAAAATGAAATCAAAAATTAAAAGAAATTTTTCGCAAATACATTTCCCTAGACGCTAATCGAATTTTTGCTTGAAAATAGATTGAAGCAATGACTTTCTCCTCGGTAAGCTATCAAATAGAAAAAAATCTCTATATATATTTAAACGCAATTGTAATAATGCGACAGACTGTTGAAATTTCCACAGAAGTACTTTAACACCATGTAATGAATTGACCAGGCTCTATCTGTAGTAAGATATAAGTGTAATGAATTGACCAGGCTCTATCTGTAGTAAGATATAAGTGTAATGAATTGACCAGCCTCTATCTGCAGTAAGATCAGGCTCTATCTGTAGTAAGATATAAGTGTAATGAATTGACCAGCCTCTATCTGCAGTAAGATATAAATGTAATGAATTGATCAGCCTCTATCTGTAGTAAGATATAAGTGTAATGAATTGACCAGCTTCTATCTGTAGTAAGATATAAATGTAATGAATTGACCAGGCTCTATCTGTAGTAAGATATAAATGTAATGAATTGACCAGCCTCTATCTGTAGTAAGATATAAATGTAATGAATTGACCAGGCTCTATCTGTAGTAAGATATAAATGTAATGAATTGAGCAGGCTCTATCTGTAGTAAGATATAAATGTAATGAATTGATCAGCCTCTATCTGTAGTAAGATATAAATGTAATGAATTGATCAGGCTCTATCTGTAGTAAGATATAAATGTAATGAATATGGTTTTGTGGTTTGGTTTGCGAAACAAAGAGTAAAGCACGTATGCACAAACATACATTGTCATGCACGCATAGTTCCTGCGTCAATAATTATGTTATTAAGATATTGAGCTATTGTCATTACATCTATAACAAAATAACTTTCATAATAAATGAATTCTGAATGAATCTTATAAAATGCGGTTGTATTGATAAGTACTGTATGTACATTTCTATGTACAAGTTAAGCAACAGGAACAAACGGTAAACAATATTTACCATCAAAAGAACAATGTGTCATCTTTCTATCACACAAACCTTTGTATCATGCATATAGTGATGGACGTGTCATGCAAATCTGTGAAGCATGCATATTGTGATGGATCTGTGTATCATGCATATTTGTGTATCATACATATAGTGATGGGCGTATCATGCATATATCTTGTGTCAGGCATATAGTGATGGAGGTATCATGCATATTTTTGTATCATGCATATCTTTGTTTCATGTCAATAGTGATGTATGTTGTATACTTTTTCCTTTAGATAAATATAGAGATTGGCAATCTTAGGGATGGGTGTCCCATTTAAAAGAGAGAAAACAAACAAACAAATAAAAGAACAGTAATATTTATTTTATGTTGATTCATAAGTATTTCTTCTGTCATCTGTTTTATCTTAAAGTTAATGCAGTAACACAGTGAACATTGAAAATGGGAGACTGTTGCCATAGTTACTGCTATGCTCTCATTTGAGGCACATTGTCCGCACAATTTCAAACATTACGCTTGTTATTTAAGTAGGTTTATCATTTACATTATAAGAAGAAAATATGACATCCGTATCTCATAACCTGTCTTATCTTGTTGAGTGTGCCTATCACGTGACACCTATAAATGGTTCCACCAGACAAGTATTTTTCTCATAAAAATATTTTAACAGGTCAAGTGCATCTCCCTGCCGGGTTGTATTATAATGCATATAGCCTGATCGGGGTAACGGGTAACATAAAAACAACAGAAAAGTTTTAAAGTTCAGATGAATTTTTATTCGGAAAATGTAAATGCTCAATCCGTAATATCAAAATTAGATATTTTCTAAAATACAAGTTTGATATTTATGTTTCATGAGTAGGATAGGGTAGGAAAGTCCTCGAGCGGCAACGTCGTATATAGTTATTCGTTTTTGTTATCTGCATAATACGGGGCAATTTTTTATGTCTTCCGGTAGTCCGCAGACTGGTTGTTTGCATGAGTAACAGAGCACCCCGGCCCGCCCGCTTAGCTCAGTAGGTAAGAGCGTTGGTCTACGGATCGCGGGGCGTATGTTCTCCGTGACTATTTGATAAACGACAGGGGCGTATGTTCTCCGTGACTATTTGATAAACGACATTGTGTCTGAAATCATTAGTCCTCCACCTCTGATTCATGTGGGGAGTTGGCAGTTACTTGCGGAGAACAGGTTTGTACTGGTACAGAATCCAGGAACACTGGTTAGGTTAACTGCTCGCCGTTACATGACTGTTGAAAAACGGCTTTAACACAAAACAAACAAAACAAAGCACCCCAAATCAGTGACAGAAATTTGTTAACCGTGCCAACATTTTTTTTTATTTCTTTCAGCAAAAATAATGCAAGAAATGCTTCACGTAATTTGAGAGAATTCTCGAAAGAAATAAGTATTTTATTTTAGAAGATGAAGACAATAGATAGACAACGGAACGTATTGTCATTAGTAGTCATAAAGTCTGTGCGAGAACTCGGCGAATAGAAAATGACGTCACCGGCTTTCGTTAAATTTTGCAAAGTTTGACATGTTTTAAATTTGTAAAACATCCTGCATTACTGCATTCAGAGGTAAAAGGCTCAATATAAATTGTCTGTTTTCACCAGGCTAGGCGTTCGTTTGGTTTTCCGGCACTTCCCGGGTCTATCCGGCATACGCCGATGTGCGCCGGTCTAGAAAGATAGGCAAAGCGGCACATCATATATATATCATATATTGCGTTATAAAATCGGTTATACATCTAAAAAATTTGGTTAATAAAATGTAACAGTAAAGGTAGAAACATATTACAAGAAATATTTCGCTAACTTTATTTATGACAAGGCCTTAATATGAAATCATGATAAATTGGAAATTCATCTTTTTTTTATTTGCAGCTCACGTTGGTGGCTTACGCTGAAGCATTCGTTTATTATTCAGCTGGCGGAAATTATTTTATTATTTTCTTGCCGCTCACGTGATCGGCATGTCCCCGGTTGAGAGAAACGAATTGGCCCTATAATCTAGGCGGTACCTTAATTCATACCTTTATTTGCATACTGAATAGAAAGAGGACAATTTTGGTGTTAACATTTTAGAGCAAAGTCGGTTTGAGAGGAAAGAGCTTGGTCCGTTTTATAAAGCAATATTGCCTGTCATGTCACGCAAACATAAAATGTGATTTTATTACTTTAATATATTATCAAATGTCATGTGGCCATTTAAACTTTCCAATTCCGCCACAAATAACGTTGAAGGAAGTCTGGATATCGTTAGAGACCATCAAGCTTGTGCGTAAAGCTCTAGCGGGAAAGTTGTGAAAGATGTAATTAAGGGAAAAAGATGGGAGCCAGGAATTGGAGATTTTCGGATTTTTAAATAGTTTTCATAGTAAAATCCTATCATAAAACTAGCTTGCCGAGGCAAGCCAGCAAACTGTAGAGAAAACATCAGTATTACCAGCTGATTATCACACTGTAATGTCTCAAAAAGATTCAAAGATGAAATATCATTTATCTCTTTCATTTTATCATTTTTACGAAATCTGATTTGAGTCATATTGAGCTGCATTACGGCACTCGGCACGGCACATGATAATGCAATAAGACACTCACTTCAGTAGTCGATATTGCGACGTGACATACTAATTTTTTACACGGAATGTCGCGTTGTTGCACTGTCATGTGTCGCACATGTGGCATGAAATGTCGCATTAAATATTAAATGTCGGGTTGCACTGTCGTTTATCACGTCGCATTGTTGTTTGGCATATCGTTTACATAGTCGTGTAGTATATTGTGTGTCAGGTCATATTGTCGTGTGACATATCGTATGTCACGTCGCATTGTGATATGGTATATCGTGTTTCATATCGCATTGTCGTAAGGCTAATCGTGTGTCACGTTGCATTGTTGCGTGGTATATAGTGTGACACATCTCACTGTCGTATGTCATATCGTGTATCACTTTGCAATGTTGTGTAGTATTTCGTTTGCCATGTTGCATTGTTGTGTGACATATCGTGTGTCACGTCGCATTGTTGTGTAGCATATCGTGAGTCATGTCGCATTGTCGTGTGACGTATCATGTCTCACATCGCATTATCGTGCGGCATATTGTGTCTCACATCGTATTGTCGTGTGACGTATCATGTCTCACATTGCATTGTCGTGTGGCATATTGCGTCTCACGTCGCACTGTCGTGTGGCATATTGTGTGTCTGGTCACATTGTTGGGTGGCCTGTCGTATGTCACTTAGCATTGTTGTGTACTATATCGTGTGTCTCCTTACATTGTCTGTGTTATATCGTGTGTTACGTCGCGGTGTCGTGTGGTATATCGTGTTTTAACATAGCATTGTTATATTGTATATGGTGTGTCACGTCGTATTGTCTTATGGCATATCGTGTCTCAAAAAATAGTATGCAGTTACACAATCTTATTCATGACTTTGAAAAAATAACTCAGACATTGCGAAGGGAAAGTAACTTCCTCTTGTAAATTTACTGTAAAAAGGTAAATTACTTATTTAGGCGATATAGGTCTTCCAAAAAAGCCGTAACGGAAGCAATTAGTAATTCTAATTAATATTTTATTGTCAAATCTACTCCGAAATAGTGTATCCGAATCATTTACAACGATTTCGTTATACCAAATAATAAGTTCATACACATTAGTGTTCTAAAAAAGTTTTTACAGCAAGTCTGGCAGTTATCATTGTCAGTTAATTAAAACACATTGATGTCAATGTTAAAAGTCACTGAGATTAAGAATTTGACATTCGCTGTTATCAGTTCGAAATCCTTTTGAGACTGTAGAATTATTTCATAAAAAGGAAAAAAATCCCGGTGGGTTCTATCAGAGCACTCGCCCGTGGATTGAAAATGATAGGGTTGTCTGAGGTCTTTCTGATACTATTGAAACTAAAAATGACCATATGATCGTATAATGAAATGTATATTAAAACAATTAAGGCAATAGTACGAACATAACTGTTGTGTCAAAGATAATGTATTTAGATGAAGGTTACAAGCGGCGGAGACAAAAAAGAGCTATTAAACGTACATCTTCTATGATATTAAATTCAGTATTTTAAAAAAAGAAGATGAATAAAAACTAGAAATGTGTCCATGGGACACAGATTTCCCCCACTACATGACATTAGTCAGGGGCCCGAACTCCTACAATACTGAATGAATCGGATGCGAAACCCCAGGTGCACAAAAACACATGCTGACAACATTCCTGTAAACTTTGGTGATTCTAGGTCAAATACTTTTGGGGCTATGCGCGACACAACATTAAAAAGACCAATTTTTTATAAGTCAGGGGCCATAACTCCTACATGCTGGATGAATCCGGACGCGAAACCCAGGTGCACAACTACACATGCTGACCAACATGCCTGTAAAGTTTTGTGACTCCTAGGTCACATACTTTTTGGGGCTAGGCACGAACAACATTTAAAAAGACCATTTTTACAAAGTCAGGGGCATACTTTTACATGACTGAATGAATCCGGACGCGAACCCAGGTGCACAACTACAACATGCTAACCAACATTCCTGTAAAGTTTTGTGACTCTACGTCAAATACTTTCAGAGCTACGGGGCGACACAACATTTTTCGGAAGGACGCCCGGGCAGACGGACGGACGGGAAGGACGGACGGACAAGAGCAAATCTATATGCCCCCCCCCCCCCAAAGTGGGGGCATTATAAATAGAAAAATGAATAGAAGTATAACTTGTGTTAAGCGAAGTCTTAATGTGTATGTAGTTTCTTTGTTTTTTTTTTTGTTTTTGTTTTTTTGTTTTTTGGGGGTTTTTTTTTGTTTTTTTTTTAAATCCCCTGCCACGAGCGGTGGGGGTTATAGGAATGGTCTCCATCCGTCCTTCCCTCCGTCTATCCGTAAACTTTCGTGCCCCCGTCCATATTTCTAAAACCCCTTGAAAGGGGTTTCATGAAATTTTGGTCAAATGATCACCTAATCAAGATGATGTGCAGAATCCATGAGACAGCCATGCCTGCTCAAAGTCAAGGTAACAACTTAGGTTCAAAACTTTAAGGCCTTCCATTTTGTGTCCGCTCTGTATCTCCTAAACCTCTTAAAGGATTTTCATGAAACTTTTATCAAATGATCACCTCATCAAGGCGATGTGCAGACCTCATGAGACAGCCTTGTCTACTCAAGGTCAATGTCACAACTCAGGGTCAAATTATTTTAGCCTTCCATTTGTGTCCGCTCTATATCTCGTAAACCCTCAAAGAATTTTTATAAAAATTCGGTTAAATTCCACCTCATCAAGACAATTGCAGAACTTATGAGTCAGCAATGCCAGCTCAAAGTCAAGGTCACCACTTAAGGTCGAGGTTTGAACTTTCCATTATGTGTCCGCTCTGTATTTCCTAAACCCCTTAAAGGATTTTCATCAAACTTGGGTCAAATGATTACCTCATTAAGACGATGTGTATAACGTATGAGTCACCCATGCCGGCTTAAGATCAAGGTCACAACTTAGGGTCAGGTTTGAACCTTCCATTTTGTATCCACTCTGTATCTCCCCAACCACTTAAAGGATTTTCAAGAAACTTTGGTCAAATGATCACCTCATCAAGAACTCATGGGTCAGCAATGTCAACTCAAGGTCAAGGTCACAACTCAATGTCAAAGGTTTGAGCAACCATTTTTATGAAACTTCGGTCAAATGATCACCTCATCAAGACTATGTGCAGAATTATGAGTCAGTCATATCAGGTCAAGGTCAAGGTCACAGCTCAAGATTTACCATTTCACTATATATAACAGTGGCGATGGATTTAGCTGTCTTTCAGACTGCCTTGTTTTTATGCCTCCACTGTGGGGGTGGGGGTGGTGGGGGCGTATAGATTTGCCCTCGTCCGTCCGTCCGTCCTTTTGAGAATGTTGTCACGCGCCTAGCTCCAACAGTATTTGACATAGAGTCACAAAACTTTACAGGAATGTTGGTCAGCATGTGTAGTTTTGCACCTGGGGTTTTGCGTCTGGATTTATTCATTCCGTCAGTCGTGTAGGAGTTATGGCCTCTGACTTGGTAAAAATTCATCATTTAAGTGCTGTGTCGCGCCTAGCTCCAAAAGTATTTGACGTAAAGTAACAAAACTTTACAGAATGTTGGTCAGCATGTGTAGTTGTGTATTTGGGGTTCGCATCTGGATTCATTCAGTCATGTAGGAGTTATGGCCCCTAACTTAAACGTAAAGAATTTGTAATTTTAATGTTGTGTCGCGTGTAGCTCAAATCGTAACTGACCAAGAGTCACCCAGGTTTACAGGAATGTTGGTCAGCATGTGCAGTGGTGCACCCGGATTCTTTCCGTCGTGTAGGAGTTATGACCCCTGACATAGTAAAAGATTGGCCATTTTAATATTGTGTCGCGCGAAGCTCCAAAAGTATTTTACCCAGAGTCACAAAAGTTTACAGGAATGTTGGTCAGCATGTGCAGTGGTGCACCTGGGGTTTCGCGTCCGGATTCATCCGTCCGTCCGTCCGAGAATTTTGTGTCGCGCCTAGCTCCAAAAGTATTTGGGGTTGAGGCAAAAAAAAAATTGTACGGGGAAGTTGGTGAGCATGATAGTTGTGCCCCTTGGGGTTTCGCGTCCTGTTCATCAGTCCGCCCGCCCGGGGGAATACTGGGTCGCCCCTTAGTTACAGAAGTATTTAACTTTGAGTCCCCCAAAAAAACTTACAGGAATGTTGGTAAAGCATGTGCAGTTGTGCCCCCGGGCCCGTTTCGCGTCCGGTTTTAACCCGCCCGTCCGGGGAATGTTGGGGCGCCCCCTAGCTCCAAAAAGTATATTTAAGCACCAAAACTTTACGGGAAATGTTTGTCTTATGTGTAGTTGTGCAAAATGGGGTTCGCGTCTGGTTCTTCTTGTCACGTAGGATTTTAAATTGCCTTTTACTTTGAAAAAATTTTCATTTTAATGTTTTTCGCAGTACCCTCCAAAAGTATTGATTTTGGGTCCCCAAAAGTTTACGGGAAATTTTGGGGTCAGCATGTGCATTGGAGCACCGGGGGGTTTCGGTTTGATTCATTCAGTCGGGGAGGAGTCAGGGCCCCCTGATGGATTTTTTTTTTTTTTTTTTTTTAAATAGCAAATATTTTTTTTTGCCCTCCCAGTTGGGGCATCGGTGTCCATGGACTAAATTTTGTAGTAAATAAAAATTTTTTCAATTTAATAAAAATAAAGAATGTCATACTTTTTTATACTTGGTTTTCCCAGTATCTCTGCGTAGTAGAGTCTTTTTATATCTTGGGTACTTTTTTTAAAGTGGGGTTTTTTTTTTATTAGTTTTTAAATTAAATTATTTTTAAAACTCGCCCGGAAAAGAAGAGGTGCAGTTTTTTGGACAGGCCTTGTTGTATTTTTTTTGGGCAAGGAGACGAAAGAAAATTTGCCCTTTTTTTTATTAAATATATTTTTTTTAATTTTTTTTAAATTTTTTTAAAATTTTTGCACAAAGGTGCCCGAAAATAAAAAAAAAAAAAACTGTCTTTTTTTGTCAAACTTACATTTCTTTTTTGTCTGTTTTCACAGTAAAAAGATAAATTTTTTGTAAAGAGGGGTATTAACCCTTATCATACTGAAATTTGATTGATTCCCCTTTGCAAAACCCGTGCAGTTTGATAAAGATCTGCCCCTGTTCGCTTTTCTTTCCCAATATTTTTGTTGTATTCACCCTATTTAACAGTTAATGGTATAGCCCATTTGAGGGATAAGTTCATTAAGAAATTTCCCGGGAAAGGTTTTAAGAGTGTTTTTCAGCCCCAATGAGCATTGGGCTCTCTTTAGTTTTGGGCCGCCCCGATCCCCATCAGCAAAAGGCCTTCGTCGCCCCGGGCCCTGGCAAAATCAAAATTATTGCGTTTTTGGGTTTACTGTTATTTTTAAACTTTTTTATAAACAGGGAAATCTGTCCCGGCTTTGAAAACCCATAAACAAAAACACGAGTTTAGGGGAAGGGACTATTTTGGACAAGCAAAATCTTCCCCGTGTTCGAAGTCTTACTAATAAGATTTTAATTTTAAAAAAGTTTTTAAACGAAAAATGTAGGAATTTGAATAAAAATATTTTTATTAGACTTTTAAACATTCTTTCAAAAAGACACCACCTAAAATTTCCTTTTTTCTGTATTTTGCTTAAAGGATTTTGACCCTGACACGGTCGCTTTTTATAAATTGCCTGTTTATTTCATTTGGAACGCGGGGTAGTGGCGTGATCAGTCAAAAGAGGGGGGGGTTTAAAAACATAAAAAAAAAGGGTTTATTTTTTTTTTCAAGCGTAGATTTGGAGAAAAGGTATGTTGATTTTAGGAGGAGAAAAACCAGAAAGGGAATTTTTAAATTTTTCGCGTGGGGGTAAAAGGACAGGGAATTGGGATGAAACGGGTCCCATTAAAAGGTCGCTGAAAAAATTGGTGAAAACCAAAAAAATAAAATTTTTTTTAATTTATGGGACAGTTGATGAAGAGAAAAAATAAATGTGCTTACGACATTTTTATACCCTTTGGAAATCGTATTTTAAAAAATTTTTGAAAAAATGTATTTTTTTAATTTAGAAAATCATTTTGTTTACACAAAATATTGTTTTAAATAATCATCCTTTTTGCAATATTTTGGAATAAAATAACGGGAAACGTTCACATTTTAGGTAAAAATATTCAACAAATTGCTTTTAAAAAAACTCGTAGAAAATAATGTGGGGGAAAACAATTCAATTCACACTTTCCACACGCCCGGGAAAGTGCTGTGTATAGGAGTTTGAAAAATTAAAATTTTTACAAAAGATAGGCCCCAATAGTAAAGGCAAAAAATTTTAATTTCTTTTATTGAGTTGGCTTAGATTAAAAAGAATTAAAAATTCGCGGGGGAATTTTTCCAAAAATTTCGATTGATTGATTTAAAATATATATGTTTTCCCCCCCCCCCCCCCCCCCCCCCCTGGGAAACAAATAAAAGTTGTGGGGCCCGGTTGTTTTTTGCCCAGAATGGAAACAAAACCCGTTGATTGATCCCAGTGACCCATTGGTGGGTTTTTTCATTTAAAATTTTAAATTTAAACTTTTTTTTCCCAAAAGTGTTCGGGCGGTTTTTTTAAATCTTGAATTGGGCATTGAGGGTCAAAAAAAAATTATTTAAAACAGCTGGAATGTTCCCTCCCTTTTAGGATCGACCTATGTCAATACTTTGGAAAATTTGCTAAAAAATTTTTGGCAAAAATTAATTAGGGGCGGGGGAAGGGGGGGGGGAGGGTGTGTGTGTGTGGGGGGGGGGGGGGGGTCCAAAACCCCAAGTGTCTGTGTTTTACTGAAACCCTTTTTTCCCCAAAATTTTCTTAGTATACTTTAAATTGTTTTTTTGCGAATAAAATTTCTCCATTGTACAAAAACTTTCCCAGTGTCATTTGTATTAATGTTTTCACATCGTGTAGCCCTTTTAAAACATTCTTTTTAGTCTGGTTTCCCTTCCCCCTTTAAAACTGCTATGTACTTTTAATGCCCCCTGGATGGGAGATATCTCGTTATCATAAAAATTTAATTTTTTAAAACTAGTTCAAACAAAAATCAAACAAAAGAAAAAACAACATCCATTTTTTAATCTTGCGGGGAGTAGGGGAAACCCCCCTGCGATCTAGCTGCCAAAGTAGGGGCAAATGGGCTTTAACCCAGGGTGACCTAGCTAAATAAGAAATAAATCCCTTTTAAAAAATTTAGGGGAGATATACTTTGAGATTTTGCACAGCTTTTTATTACGTGTAATTTAAAAAGAAATTAAAAACATTTCGTGTTCATGGTTTTTTTTTCTTTGCTAAATAAAACCCCAATTTAAAATTTTTCAAAAATTTTTAAATTTTCCATTCTGGCGGTCCAGGGGGCCCAAACACCCCGGCGGCTTTTGCCTTTTTTGTTTTTTATAATCTTAAATTTAAAAATTTAAAAATTTTAAAGATACAAAAAAGAAAACTTGAAAATTAATGGGAAAAGGGTTGCTGAACTTTGAAATATTCCCAAGGAAAACCGGGTTGGGAAAAAGAATTTGGGGAAAAATAAAAAAAGCAATTTTTAAACTTTTATGATTGTAGTCGTTTTCCATTAAAACTCATTTTTTTAGGCTCCCAAAGCCGTAGTAATTTTTGGGGCCTGACTCCCAAAGAAAAATTTCTTTTACAAGAGGGGGTTTTTTTGATTTTTAATTTTTAGATATTTAGTTGAAACCTTATTTTTTTTAAAGCAGTAGTCGCGGATTTTAAAATTTTAGCTTTTTTCCCTACGGCCGCAACTTCTGCCGTTTGGGTTTGCCCATTCAGGCCGGGGGGCCCGCTAAGCCCCCAAATTTCGGGAAAGGGATATAATTATCTCCTTTTTCCCTTAAGTAAAGTAAATTGATCTTTACAATATATATAAAATTTATTATAGATATATATTTTTATATATATATATTTAATATATTTATATAAAATAAGTACATTAAGCATTACATATTGTAACTTTTTGAAAAAAATGTAAATTTTTAAAAAGTTTAATATTTTAAATTTATCGGTTTTATGGGTTTCATCGGGGCCCCAGGGTTTTAAGGTGTCTGCCTCATGAAGGGAGGTCGAAGGTTCCCCCCCAATTTTTTGGGCGTTCTTCCGGGGGATCCCTTGGAAAGGGAAACCTTTCCCCCCAAAAAAGGCCCGGGGTTGTTAGCCTGGGTTTAGTTAAATGAATGGTAACCGATTTCTACCCGACGGGGCCCCTGGCTGGGCGGGTAGGATTTAGGATTTAAATGGTACGCACAATAAAGGTGTCTGAAAACCCAAAGGGGGCCGTTTAAACAAGCCCTTTCCCTTTTTACGTTTTTTCATACCCCATTGGGTGTGATATAAAATGTATTGCAGACAAAAAATAGGGGAGACGGAAAACCTGTATAATGAAAGGAAAATAAACTCTCCCACCATCCCATCAAAACAGTTTACTTTGTTTCCCCTTCCCCCCCCCCCCCCAAAAACTATGGGGAAATGGCTTTATATGTGTTTTGTAGAAAAGGATCGGTTTTTTAAATAAAAAAAAGAGGGTTTCTTTTTTTTTTCCCGCCCCTGAAGGAAGTTTTGATAGTTTTCTACGGGGGAAAGGGCCCCCTTTCCCCTACCGTTTGGCCCCTTTAATGGAAAAAAAAGGCACCCTCCCCTTAAAGTTTCGTCATCCCAGAATAGAGCCCCATTTGGAAAATTCAGGGGCGCGTGGAGGGGGCAAAAAAAAATTGATAAAAGGGGTTACGTCATTGAAAGGATGTTTTCTAAAAGGGGAAAAAAAAAACCATGCGAAAAAGTTTACCTTACTGCGGATGCGGGGTTTTGGGAAAACACCCATTAAGAAAACGGCTCGTTTTAACGGGGTGTAAGCCAAAAACTGTATAAAAAGAAGTTTTAAACATTTTAAGAGGAAGAATTAGCACAATGTCAAATTTTTGACTTTGGGGTTTTTGGGTTTTCTTTTCGCCCATTTTTCCCAAGAATGGGACATTGATGAGAGATCAAAAAACAAATAATTAATTATCTAGGCCCACATATTTCAACTAGTGATTTTTAAAAAAATTCTTTCTAAGGAAAAAGGGGCCTTTATAATATTGGTGGATTGGACGAAATTTACACACGCAAAAAAAGGGCTTTCCAAAAGGAAAATAGGGGGAAATGTTTTTCAATCCTTTCAACAAAATAGACCGTGGAAGTTTGGGGGTTTGTAAAAATACGTTTTAGTGAAAAAGAGCGAAAGTTGGAACTTTCTGGACTTTGTAAAAGTTTCTAAAAAAATTTTAAAAAGGGGCTGTGATTCATGTTTTGTGGTAAAAAATGGCAAAAGAAAAACCCCATTCAAGACTTTTATTTTGCTGGGCAGTGATAGAGTATTTCCCGGGGTTGGAAACTATTTCCCCTTTACTGATGTATCTTTTGTTTATGGGGTGATGGGGAAAAGAGCTGGGGCATCAGAACTGGTTATATTGTCAGAATGAATGCTTCTTAAAAGGAAAAGTTTGAAAAAATCCCCAAAGCAACAGTCGGCGAACAGTCCCCGAGTGAATCCCAAAGGGTGTCAGTGAACATGAAATTTTAAGAAACACTACAATTTTTGCAAGTTTAGGACAATTAGAAATTTTTAAAAGTTAAATTTAATGAAGGGCAAAAAAAAAGCACCCCTTTTGTTTAGCCAGTCCCGTGACAGAAAAAGAAACTCAACCCCCAGAGGGATTTGAAAAATTTAAATTAACCTTTTCTTTTTTTTTTTTAAAGGGAAAATTAACACAAAAATACAGAAAAGACACTTTCCAAAAACCAAAAATTTTGAAATTTTTTATTTTCGCACAAAACTATCCACGAATTTTTTTTTGCATTGTAATTAGGGTCAAAATGAAAAAGATGTTTTAAAAAAAATTGTTTTGAACAATGCAAAAGTTTTCAAATATTCTTGACCCTGTCGCAGTGGTTTTTTTATCAGCGGAATGGTGGGAAAGGGAGAAATCATTTTTCAATATCACAGGAATTTTTTCTGTTTTCAGCGAAGATAAGGAAGAGCGAAAACAGATCCCCGGGCTGATTTTAAACCCCTTTTGAGAAGCACCCTTTGAAAAAAAATTACAAGACATGTACATGTTTTGGATGAAAGAAAACACGAGCGATAAGGAAAATCAAAAATTTTCTGCCAAGATTTTTTTTTTAGTAAAGATTTTGAAGAAGAAAAATACTTTAAAATATTTTTGCACGGGGTCGCGGTACAAAATTTAAAAAAAAAACATGGCGGGGCAAAAAATTTTCCCCACACGGGTTCCCGGGGCGTAGTTTTTCGGTGAAATTTTTGATTGTTGTGAATTGAACGAAAAAGGGTTTCCCGATTTAATAAAATATCCTACTTGGGTTTTAAATAGAAAACGCACAGCTTCCGTAGTTGGAAAAAGTCGCCGAAATGTGTCACTGTTTTGTCGTCTGGTCTATCTCGTGGTTCTTGGAAACCGGAAATGTTGGAAACATTACAGAAAAAAATTTCTGTTACAAGCAATTTATTACGGTTTGAGATGAGCCCCGATTTTTCCCGAAAGGGCTTTCTGGGGAAATTTATTATAAACCGAAAAACATGACGGGATTAAAATTGGGGGTGTTTTCCCGTACCCAGCACAAGGATTTGTTTTTCTTTCAGTTTAGATTTTAGTCAGCATTCAGGCTTAAGGAAGTTTGGATTGGCCGGGTTTCCCGAAGTGCCAATTTAAAATTAAAAGGGCAAGTGAAACACGTGCAGTTGGATCGTATCAATCTAGGTGAAAGTCGCTTGGGCCCCCTGAGGTGGGGACAAAAATTGAAAGTGTTCATTTTGGGGTTTGGGAAAAAATGTCGGGGTTCAAAATTGCGTGTCTCGTTAAAGGTTTGTGGAGAAATTTCACACAAAAGGGCCATTTAAAAAAGGACGGGCTGTGAATAGAAACCCGGGAAAAAGAGTTTGAACACGGGAAACAATAAACGTCATTTCAGAATTTCCGAGTTACGGTGGATTATAGCTGGAAGTTTTTTGTTTTGAAACAAAAATTGGCAAGTTAAGTTTCTAAACAAAATCAGACGATTTGGGGTAAAAATTTTGTAAACAAATTTCCAATTTTAAAAAATATTACACAAGTTAGACATATGACATTATTTTTGTATTAAAACCGGTTTTTAAAATAGTGAAACAAAATTTTTGGAAATGGAGGAAAAAAAAAGGAATGTTCCTATTACAAAGGGTTTTTAAAACAAGGTAAGTTATTTATTTGCTTTTTTTTTATTATATTTAAAGTTAATTTAATGTTTAACAGTTTTATAGAATTGAGCCCCGTCATTTTAAAAAGGGGAATTTTTTTGGAAAAAGTTTCTTTGAGAACAGAATTCCTTCACGGGGCTATGCCATCAAATTTTACCCTAGTTAATTTTTTTTACATTTTGGAAAAAAAGCAGATATGGAAAGTTTTAAAGCCCCCAGCCCACTCAAATCCCGCACAGTAACGTTCCTGCATCTACTGTGGGGCCGCTCGTCCGTTTGTTGTCCGCCCTGTCCCCCTCCCTTTCCCATTTAAAAACCCCCCTTTTCACACTTTTTTCATGGATAACTAAAAAGGGGTTTTTGGGCAAAAAAAGTCAGACTTCATGGATAATTGTCTATGGGGCGTTAATTTAACCCCCGTCATTTTAAGGGCCCAAAAAGGGCAAAGGGCAAGGTCACAAGACCCGGAGATGAAGATATTTTAGGTCGTAAATGAAAAATCTTTGGCCTACAGAAAATCAGACTTAATGGTTGATTGTTGGGGCAGTTTAAAAACCCCCATGTGTTAAAAAGGGCAATTTGGGGCAAAAGGGAAAATCGCAGTGACCGGGGGACTGAAAAATGGTTTTCCCTGATAACGGGCCTATTTTACAAAAAATTTTAGTCTCCGTTGAGTCCCGAAAAAAAAAAACTAAAAAGGGTCAAACCCTTTAAAGGGTAATGTTTTTGGGCCGAAAATGACCCCCGTTGTTTTTCCCGGGCAATAGGTTTAAAGGTCAAGGGGCACAGGGGCCCTTTGACTGAAAAAGTATATATTTTTAAAAGCCAAAAAAAAATTTTTAAACCCGCATTTCACCAAACTTTATAGGTGATTTCCCGTTTGGGCAGAAGATGGGCCCCCGTAGTTTTAAGGATCAGAGGCAAAGGTCAATGCACAGTCATCTTTAGACTGAGAAACGATCTGACTAATTAAAGAAAAAAAAATTTAAAACCCTTTTAAAAGATAATTGTGCAAATTTATAGGATGATTGCCTAAAAGGGCAAAGGTGCCCCCTTTTGATTTAAAGGGTTTTGGTCAAAAAGGGCAAGGTTTTGCAGTCTCTTTAGCCCGAAAAGTTTTCCTGTTTTTAAAAACTGAAAAAGATGTTTACCTAAATTCCCCAAAATTTATTTGGTTGGGGTTGGGCTGTGGTCAGATGATGACTTGAGTTTTTTAGGTTAAAAGGGGCAAGGCAAAGTTTGCCCGGACCTTTTGACCGGGAAAAAGATCCTGATTAATAACTGAAATTTTTTAACCCTTTTTGCGACAAATTTTAGGGTAATTGCCTTTGGTCAAAAAGATGACCCCCGGGGTTTTTCCCGGGCAGGGAGGTCCAAAAGGGCAAGGTTCGCAGACAGTTTGAGACTGAAAAAGTATCTTTAAATTTAAAAACTGAAAAAAATTTTTAACCTAATACGCCAAAACTTTTAAAAGGGTGAGTGCCTTGGTTTGTAGATGAAACCCCCGTGGATTTAAGGGTCAATTTGGTCAAAGGTTTTAGGTCGCAGTCAACTTAAAATGAAATTTTTTCCTGATCAATTTTAATGAGAAAGATTTTTAAACTCATGCGACAGATTTTTAGGATGATTGCCAAATTGGGTAGAAAATGACCCCTGTTGTTAAAGGGTTAATAGGCCAATTATCTAATCGCAATGACCTAGGAGTAGGGGACGAAAATGGTTTAAAAGTTTTACGTTGGGGTTCTATAAAAACTTTGGGCCCACAGGCGTCAAAACTTTATTTGGATTTATTGCATGTAAAGACCCTTTTGTTTTAAGGTTTCCCCCAGGGTCAAAGGTCAAGGTTGCCGTAAAACCAAAAAAACTGAAAAAGGTTTCACATTTGTAACTGCAGAAAGGGCTGACCTCAGCTCAGAATTCAAAAAGGGTGTGGTGAAAACATTAAAGGACCTGTTGTGTCAAAAGGGGCAAAGATCCAAGGTCAAGGGGCACAGGAAAATGAAAAAAGGTTTCACCTGTAAAAGCCCCCCCGGGGCCCACAGGGTCAAAAATTTATTTGAATGATTTTTGGGTCCCGTGAATGACCCCAGTCGTTTTAAATATCAATAGATCAAAGGTCAAAGGTAGCAGGGGCCTTGACATGAAAAATAACTGGGCCCGGGGGTTTTTTACAAGGGCATTTTCAGTCTCGCTGAGTCTTAAACATAACCATAGGCTAAAAAATTTTAAAGGGAATTTTTTCCGGGGTTTAGAAGAGAAACCTCTTTTTCCCAAATTTTCAAAATAAAAAGGGCAAAAATCAAGGGGCACTGATTAAAAGTACATATTACTACAATAAATTCAATAAAATTTTAAGGCATTTAAAACATTTGTCTTTTGGCCTTATAATCTCACGGAAATTTGAAATAAAATTTTTTAATTTTTTTTTTTCATTTCAAATCAGATAATTACCGTTTATGGAAAAACAAAAGAATACATGTTTTAAGTTTTTTTGTTGCCTTTTTAAGTAATTTTGTAGACACCGAGACTTTTTAAAAAGTAAAATTTTGGGACTTAAAAATTTTAAAATTCTTGAGGCCTTAAAAATTTTATTTGAAACCCAAAAGAACAGCTTTACAAAAAGATGTTATACATAATTATATGGTTAGAAAAAAAACTATTTTTAAATTGGGACATGAAAATTTGAAAAGTAAAAGTATAAAGGGGAGGTAATAAAAAAAGAATGGAATGAAAAAAAAATAATTTGTTATTGCATCAATTTTTCAGACCTTTTGGGAAAATATTCAGGGCTCCAGATACTTTGTAAAAATGCGTATTAGCGTATAAATTTCGCTTTGGAAATAATGCATATACGCATGTCTGGAAAATTTTTTAAATGTATTAAAAAAGATATGAAATAAAAGAAACGAAAACAAGGGCTTTTTACCGGCGAAACAAAATCGGGAATTTTCCGGATGCTTTATGTAAAAGGCACGGTCGGCATTAAATTTTCACAATTTAACGTACACAAAGCATTGAATGGTACTCTAAACCTAGGGTTTTTAAATATTTTTTACACTCCCAAGTCGGTTATCAAAAGTTGGAATTAATTTGATGGTAATATTGATGGTACCGTAGGGTATTTTAAAGCGGTATCGATTTTACCATTTTACTCATTCACAAAAAATAGGTTGAGTAAATACTCATTATCATTGGCCAAAAAAATTATCTGGAGCCCTGAGTATTGGAGAAAACAATTAACACGCCATGTACCCGGATAATCCGAACTCTGTTCAGCGACCCTAACTCAGTGCCAACATGGCTGACAGAAAGACGATGTATGTAGTTAATTTCCTTGTCTTTTTTCGTGTTTTTATGTGAGTATGCAATGTTAGCGTAAAACTTTTGAAAGTCATAATATCCTGTATTGATAACATGTTTTGTTTACTAAGTATTCCAATCGAAATATCACATTATGTGGCTGGAATTCATTAAAATGTACTCAAAAAAGTCTTCAAAATGAACATGTTTTATGTTTCTAACTGTTTTAAAGTACCAGAAATTGCAGTAAGACCTTACTTATTAAATGTATTAATTCCATAAATATCTCTTTGACAATGCTTAACAGTATCAAAGTTTGAAATCGATTTTTATAGCTTAAAAATTGTATTGATTATGAGGTGGGTTTAAATTTGCGGATAATTCCTAACTGGTATAGGAAACAGTGCTAGATAAATACGAACTTAGAATGGATAAACACCTAACCAAACGAAAACTGCTGTTCGTCTGTGCTGTGCTTTTTTATGGACTTCTGATGCTCGAAGTTCTTTGATCTACCCACCCCTGCAGGGATGTGGGATTCCTATGTCCAACTTATCCGACTCGTGATTTTTTGCCGGCGAACAAGTGCATTTTTCATTCTGTGTGTCCGCGGACAAGCATACTTTTTCAGGTATAAAATGAGAAAACATAAGATATCATTTAGATTGTGTGTTGCTTCAAGTGTATGGAGGTGATAAAGATAATGGGTTCTTTGACTAGGTCTCGCGCACACTGTAACTCGGTGACTATGATAAAATATCAGAGAAGATTTAGATACAAGAAGATTTATTTAACGTCGGAAAAGTATAAACATATAATACTAGCTTAAAGCTATTTTCCGACAAACACATGTAAATAAGCTCAACATAAGTAAAACAGCTGTAATAAAATGCAAATATATGTTAAAGCACATTAAAGCAAATAAAGCATCTGGCTCTAAGTAGATAGAAACAAATCACAAATTATCACATACATGTTACAACGCATTAAAACAAAAATAGCACATATGTACTAGCAAATAAAACGAAAAAGTAATTTACCACATACAGATTTAGCACATTTAAAGCAACATAAAAAAATAGCTGACACTACACAAAAATAAGAAGAGTCACATTTTACAAGATGCATTTAAAAAAAAAAAACATAAAAAAAAAAGAAACCATATACATGCTAAAGGGAACATAAGAACTACTTAAAGTAGCTGAAGAAATATATTTGCATCATCAGCATATAGCATTCTGTAACTAAAACTAAAAAAAGGAAAACAAGGGTTACACACAGAGAACTAAAAGGACACTTAAAGACATCAAAAACGTAAACAACTTAAAAAAAGTATTATGACAAATTTGTAAGTAGAATTCCAACTGCTGAGACAATAAGTCACTGTCAAAGGAAATATTTGACCCAGTAGTCAGCCAAATTAAAATCAAAAGCACACAGAGATAGCAAGTATGACTAAAACAAGTCGGAACGTTTTAAGAGTCTTTCTCTGAATTCATCTGGCTTTGCACCATTGCGTGGGCAGTGTTTCGGGCATGACCTCAAAAGACCCCGAACACTGCTTACGCGATTTCAGACTTTTATAAACGTTAAAAGGCAAATATTTCAACAGCTTATATTTTACCACAGTTACTGTGATATGCTTTTCTTTTCATTGTCCTAAATAAAGTACTCGATCTCCAGTCTATTTGCGCTTTCATGAAGGTTTAATATTACAAATCAGAGCAAGTGAAATTTGACTATGGACAAGTGGATTTTAAGTGTCCGTGGACAAGTAAAACTTTGTAAGGATACCCACACCCCTGTCCCGTCAGTCCATGCATCACTCCCCCAACCCACAACACCACACACACACACACACTTTTCTTCCCTATTTACCGTCTGAAAAATATCATATTTAATAACTAATCATAAATCTAATCCCATTTAAACAATATCAAAAATATTCCATTAGCACCTCTATAAAAATCTCTTACACTATACGATATACAAGATTTGAAACCGTCTGAAACACAATTCTTCTGAAACAGTGTGTGTGTGTGTGTGTGTGTGTGTGTGTGTGTGTGTGTGTGTGTGTGTTGGGGACTACAGAACTTCGAACATCTGTGGATTTGAATATCTTTTGTCGATTTATGTCGACGTAAAGATTGTCCACATATACGGATGCTGTATGTTATATTTCAACGCTCTTAAACATGTCTGTGGATTTATGTCGACGTAAAGATTGTCCACATATACGGATGCTGTATGTTATATTTCAACGTTCTTAAATATGTCCGTGGATTTGAATGACGTCTTATGCGAGCTATGCTTATACTTTTCTAATGCTTTTGTGAAGCAGTACAAGCTTATATTTTGAAATTGATTATGATCTTTACATGGTTACATATACGCAGCAAGGCAATAGTAAATGGTATCAAAAACGTTAATTATATAATTTTCAATGTCTTTTTTCAGGTCCAGTTTTCCTCTATACTTCAGTTAAAAGATCGACGCCAACACCTCAAAACCATAGACGTATTTCCTGTATCAAGGCTACGTATACATCGCCATATTATACGTGAATTTACAAATTACCACAATGCTTCTAGAACTTCCGGTGGCTTGCCTACACACACCATAACATACTTGGCATGACCTCTTCTTTCCGGCCATTGAAGAACAAAAACTTGCAGGAGTATAATCGTAGTATACCTAGAAGTCTGTGAGAAAAACAGCTTTCAATTATTACTTTTTATTACCAGAGACAAATCATATAGTTTTACTTAAATTAGTTGGTCAAGAAATGTCTTATTTTAACTTGTCGCAAATCGCTTTTGAATTAAAGTTTTGTACAATTGTATGTACGTATGTGGAAGGGTTTCAAGTAGTCACGCGCGCTGTCATAAGTTAACTTTTTTAAAGAAAAAAAGCTTGATTTGGCCTTTTTATGGCATACACAATGAACATGTACAATGAAATTCGCTATGTTTGACATACAAATGTACCACAGCGAGGAAAATACATTTTTACGGAACTGTTTCAGTGACTGGGAAAACCCATGAGACATGAGCCATAGTCACATAAAAATAAAAAATGTCACATAAGTTTAAGTGCTGATGAGCCCTGTGTCACGTGGCTAAATTGTATTATATGCAAAAGGATGAAACTATGTAATAGTGCAGATCTTATGCAAAAAATGTAACCAACTGATTCTGCCTTTGTGGCCATTGTAGATCATGATCAGCCTGCACATCCTTGCAGTCTGATCATAATCTACACTGTTTGCCATTCAGTCAGTATATTTTGGTAAGCACTCCTTTTCACAGTTAATGGTATTGTCCAAATTGAAAGATGGATGAGGTATAAAGGAGTATTGTTCAGTTCTACCAGGAAAGTAGAGTAAACTAGCTCTGAATGTAAACTGCTTTGAATTTTACTGACATTAAAGCTGTGAAACTGTTACAGTTGTACACTTGTATTTAATTAAGGTATTAGGCCCATAATAGAGTACCTCCTTTTTGAAGAGTATTCAATTCCTACCATAAACCTACTTTGACAGCAATTTTCAGGGGGGCGTAGGTTCAAGCCCTACTGGGACCAAATTTTTTTTCCCTTGTTTTCCTTTTTTTCTAGTAAGTTTTTACTTCTTTCAAGACTTGTTATTGATTTATTGTACAAAAATGGGAAAAAAATCATTTGATATGCGATTTCTTGCTGTTAAAAGTGAATTTACCTCTAAAACAGAAGGGGTAGAGTTAGACATCTTTAAAATACTGAGTTATATGCGGTAAAAGTTCTCTATTTTGCCTTCATTCTTTAGATTACATATTGTGGAAGAAATGTAGGTAGGTTTTACTTCTGCCCCAAGGTTATTTTTGAATGAAGTTAGCAAAATTCAAAACAGACCCGCAGGATTCGACCATAATTTTTCAATATTGGAGTTGGAATTCTGTCTGATTAAATCCGTTTACTCGAGGTACCCTAGAAAAAATGATATTGACAGTTTTTATTTTAAGTTTTATGATTGTTTACCAATAGTTTGATGTTTCTTTCATAAAAAATAATGGAATAATAAATTCTCTGAAAACGTTTTGGATAAAGACCACCACTTTGAAATTTGTCTCTACTTGAGCTTTAGAAAATACCATAAATTACACAAAATTTATAAAAAACGGCACGGTAAAAGTTTTTAAAAATTTGCATATAAGTGCGAAGCACGGTCAACTGTAAGAATATACCAAGCAAATGCCATTTTTTAAACATTACTATTAGGGGCCTAATACCTTAAGAGCTTCTTTAATCTAAAGTAAATACATACTACAGTGCCAATTCCTAGTACGAAAGTCACAGCTGTCCCAAAGAAATTTCTGAATGTCACATAAATTTTTTAAATGTCTCATGATTTATTGTGTATGATGGGCCATTGTCCCATGGACAAAAATTATTTCCCAGTCACTGCTGTTTAAATATTAAATGTATTTTGTTCTAAGAAACAAATATATTGTGAGGCATGTTTTTATGTTGTTTCCAAAATCACTATTTTTTGCATAGTCCGTAGCCATATTCAATAACATTTAATATTTTCAAGCTGGAGTCCTCTAAAAAGGGATATTATATGTACTCTCTGTAGAAAATTAATTGTTTCTGGCAGACGACATTCATAATTGCTCTAGGAAGAACATATAAACAAAGATCTTGTACAGTACGTAGCGGACTTTTCATAATTTTGATAAAAAAGTTAAAACTAGGAATTATTTTTGTTTTATTGTGAAAAAGTCTTTGATTAAATAATAGATGAAAACTCTCCTACGTGGAGAATACTTGTATGGTTAAATTGTTGGAGTTACTTACTGAACGGAATGCTAATTTTATATCTCTAATTAAAATTTTATAAAGTTTCAATTACATGTATTTCTACATTTTAAACGAATAGATGTTGTAAGAGAAATAATAGTTTCATCAACAAAAGTTGGGTTTACTAGAAAAGGGGACTACGGACTATATGATAAACAGGACTTGGGTATTATTAGCTTATATATACTATTGTAACATTATATATATGTCTGCTTTTAGCTCACCTGTCACATAGTGACAAGTTGAGCTTTTGTGATCACGCTTCGTCCGTCGTCTGTGCGTGCGAGCGTGCGTCCGTCAACAATTTCTTGTCTGCACGATAGTGGTTTCATTTATGATTTCATTTTAACCAAACTTGCACACAACTTGTATCACCATAAGATCTTGGTTCCTTTTTTGAACAAGCCAGATCCCATTATGGGTTCCAGAGTTATGGCTCCTGAAAGGGTCAAAATTAGCTATTTTCACCTTGTAGCACAATAGCAGCTTTATTTGTGATTTGATTTTTACCAAACTTGCACAAAACTTGTATTACTCTAAAATCTCAGTTCCTTTTTTGAACTGGCCAGATCTCATTACGGGTTCTAGAGTTATGGCCCCTGAAAGGACCAAAATTAGCTATTTAACTTGTCTGCACAATAGCAGCTTCATTTATGATTTGATTTTTACCAAACTTGCACACAACTTGTATGACAATAAGATCTTCGTTCCTTTCTTGAACTGGCAAAATTCCTTAATGGGTTCTAGAGTTATGGCCCCTGAAAGGGCCAGAATTAGCTATTTTGACCTTGTCTGCACAATAGCAGCTTTATTTATGATTTTATTTTAACCAAACTTGCACACAACTTGTATCACTATAAGATCTTGGTTCTTTTCTTGAACTGGCCAGATTCCATTATGGGTTCCAGAGTTATGGCCCCTGAAAGGGCCAAAATTAGCTATTTTGACCTTGTCTGCACAATAGAAGCTTCATTTTGTTTTCTAAACCAAACTTGCACACAACTTGTATCACCACAAGATCTCAGTTCCTTTCTTGAACTGACCAGTTTCCATTATGGGTTCCAGAGTTATAGCCCCTGAAAGGGTCAGAATTAGTTATTTTGACCTTGTCTGCACAATAGAAGCTTTATTTATGATTTGATTTTAACCAATCTTGCACACAACTTGCATCACCACAAGATCTCAGTTCCTTTCTTAAACTGACCAGATTCCATTATGAGTTCCAGAGTTATGGCTCCTGATAGGGCCAGAATTAGCTATTTTGACCTTGTCTGCACAATAGCAGCTTCATTTATGATTTGAATTTAATCAAACTTGCACAGATTTGTGTTACCATAAGATCTTGGTTCCTTTCTTGAGCTGGCCAGATTCCGTCATGGGCTCCAGAGTTATGGCCCCTAAAAAGTCCAAAATTTGCTATTTTGGCTTTTGCAGCCTTATAGAGACTTCATTTATGGTTTGATTTGATACAAACTTCCAAAATATCTTCAACAGCAATAAATCTTGGATTTTATGACGAATCATGTCAATCATCCAATCGTAGGTTCCAGAGTTATTTTTTTTATCTTATTACCTCCCCTGATTGTAATCAAAATGGATTTATATCAGTAAGTACTTATAGGACTTACTTGAAATTTCATTATTGTCATTAGTTGGACTGAGACAATCAAGGTAGATAACTATGGACTGATTTTATGTCAAATTACCTCACTTTATTTCAAATTAGAATGGGTATATCTCCGTAACTAATGAAGATACTGATCTGAAATTTCATTTATGTCAACAGATGGACTTGGACAATCAGTGAAGATACATATTGACTGAATTTATGACAATTTACCTCCCTTTATTTTTTATATAAGTAATTACACCTTAGAAGCTTCTAATGAAATTGGTTTGAAATGTTATTCGTTATACGTCTTCCACGGTAAGAAATAGTCATATTAAATAACCCTTGACTGAACATTTATCGATATGAATTCTTTACTAATATATTGTTGTATAGGTTTGTACTTTGTATCTATTAAATGCATATACCAATGCATGTTTACCTCCCCTGATTTTAATAAAAATGGATTTATCTCGGTAAATATTTATAGAACGCATTTGAAATTTCATTATTGTCTTTAGATGGACTGAGGCAATCAGGGTAGATAGCTATGGACTGATTTTATGTCAAATTCCCTCCCTTTGTTAATCCCCCGCCGTGGCGGAGGGATTATAGGAATGGTCTGCGTCCGTCCTTCCGTCCGTCCGTCCTTCCGTCTGTCCTTCCGTCCGTAACAAAATCGTGTCCGGTCCATATCTCCTAAATCCCTTGAAGGATTTTCATGAAACTTGGGTCAAATGATCACCTCATCAAGACGATGTGCAGAACCCATGAGTCAGCCTTGTCGGTTCAAGATCAAGGTCACAACTCAAATACAAATACAAATACATGGCATTTATATAGCGCAAAAATTATAAAATATTCTATTGCGCTTTACAATTACATAACACACATTTAACATATATACATACAAAATATGAACAGGATTCTAGAACTTAGATTTAAAGATTTGGACATATATAAATACTATTTTACACCACTTCTGAATATTTTGTATTTTAACAAGACTACACTCATTGTTCATAAAACTGCCTAAATAAATGTGTTTTCAGTTTTGATCTAAAGCTGGCTTCAGACTGAATTTTTTCAGATAGCTAGGCAGATCGTTCCACCATTTGGGACCAACGACTGCCATAGATCTGTCTGCTAGTTTTGTTCGCCGTCTAGGGATGTTAAAGTTAGTGTCACTTTGTGAGCGAAGTCTGTATCGTTGTCGAGTAGGTACAAACATTTCCCTCAGATATACTGGAGCTGTACCATTGATGACACGGAAGACTATTACTAAAACTTTGAACATGACTCTAGCCTTAACTGGAAGCCAGTGTAATTCTTTCAGAATTCGGTACTTGGTTTTTCATAGGAAACATTCTTGACTACTCTAGCGGCATGATTTTGGACTCGCTGTAGTTTATTGATTTGGTAGGCTGGAATTTCTGTAAATAAACTGTTGCAGAAGTCAATGTGAGAATGAACCAATCCATGCACTAATGATTCAGTTGACTTCTGTGTGAGATGTTTCCGTATAGCCCTAAGGTTTCGTAACTGTACATGAGCTATCTGACACTTTTTCTGAATGTGATGGTCAAAGTTGAGTGTATTGGTCATAGTTACACCTAGGTCTCTGACGTGATCGACGCATTTTACGTCACACCCACCAACGTTTACACTTGTGATGTCCAATTTCGCTAACTGTTGTCTTGTTCCATACATAATAATTTCAGTTTTAGACTGATTCATTTTCAGTTTGAAGGTTGTCATCCATTTTATGATTTCATTTAGACAACTGTCGAGTTGTTGAAGAACAGTTGTCTCATTTTGAGAATTTCCCGCTTGAATTTTTAACGCAATCTTGTGGTCGTCCGCGTATCCATAGAGATCAGCTGGATATTTCTGCACCACTCGGTTAAGAGCCGATATATACAGGGTAAAGATCACAGGTCCGGCACAAGAACCCTGCGGGACACCAAACCTTAGTGGCTCCGTGTCAGATGCTGACTGTTCGACTAAAACTTTCATTGTTCTGTTCGTGAGATAAGATTCTATCCATTTCAAGGGAGTGCTATGTATACCAAAGTCATCTTGAAGGATTTGAATCAGTATCGGATATCGATGGTATCGAACGCTGCACTCAAGTCGATCATGACCACGATTGTTATTTGATTTTCATCTATGGTTTCCAAAAGATCATTATACATTTTGACCATTGCTGTTTCAACCCCATGATATGTTCTATAGGCACTTTGGTAAGCTGGGAGGAGATTGTTAGCTTCAATATGCTTGTTGATTTGATTTAGTGCAGCTTTTTCAAGAATTTTGGAGAGGAATGTTAAATTTGACACTGGGCGATAGTTTTGCAGTTCAAGTGGGAGACCTTTCTTCTTCAACAAAGGTTTTATCACAGCACTTTTCCATTCATCAGGGAACACACCAGATAGCAGTGATCGATTTACAATTTCTGTCACAACGGGAACAAGTTGTGAAAAATGCTCCTTTAATTTCTTAGTTGGTATCACATCAAGTTCACAAGTTGTAGATTTTGATGAATATACAAGTTTCAAAATATCGTTTTCGGAAAGTGGTTTGAACGCAGTAAATGTATTCATAGTCACAGGTGGATTTGAGTAGGAAGAATTACCATTGGGTGTTTCAGTTGATATGTTGTCAAGATCATTTCTCAACTTGATTATTTTATCAGCAAAGTATCGTAGAAAGTCATTTGCCAAGATACTGCACTTGTGTGTAATGGAAGCGGATTGTCTTTCGACCTTCCCAGTAAATCGGATGTTACGGCATACAGCTTTTTGATGTTTCCTTCTGCTTCTCCAATCTTGTTCTGGTAATACTCATCCTTGGCCCTAGAAAGCTCAGCGCTATATACATTTCTTACACCACAATACACTTTCTTTGAAAGGTCAGATTTGTCATTCATAAAGATTTTTTCTACTGATCGTTTGTATTGTTTCAGCTGTTTTAGGTATCCAGAGTACCAAGGAACTGTCGGTCTACAGAGAATAGTTCTTTCCTTTAGAGGGGCATGTTTCTGAACAATGTCGGACGTGATTCTAGTGAACTCAGACACAAGATCATTGACATTGGAAGTGTTCACTACAATTTCATTTAATTGACCGAATTCTGATTGTAATATGTCACTTGATACAGATTTCCAATTGCGAGATTTGATTTCTTTCCTGATCAAGGGAGGGCGACACTGTTCAATGTTACAACTTACAAAGCAGTGGTCAGAGATGTAATAGTCTGGCAAAGGTTCTGAGACATTCACATGTTTGTCTTCTAGCTTTGTGATCATCAGGTCAAGAATATGACCACCAGAATGAGTAGGAGCATTGACATGTTGAACCAGTCCAAAAGGTCTCAAATACTGCTGAAATTGTTTTGTGTAGCAGTCTGACTTATTATCCATGTGGATGTTAAAGTCACCTAACAGCACCAGAGACTCGGATCTTGACGTTATTTGTTCGAGAAACTCAGTGAATTCTGTCATAAACATAGCCTGAGTTACTGGGTGTCTCTCCGAATATGGCGGTCTATATATACCAAAGATGTAGAGGATGAATGATGACTACGTATTTTCCCATTCAGCACATTCAAAAGACTGAAAGGTTTCTGCTGGGCATCTTGACACTTTGAGATTGTTTCTATATAACAGGGCAAGTCCTCCACCTTTACGGTCAGGTCTCGGGACATCATCAAAGCAGTAACCATCCTGAGACAATTCCCCCCTGACAACGTCATCACCATCCGGCTGTAGCCAAGTTTCTGTGATCACACAGAGGTCTATACACTCCTCTAATATGTGCTGGAGAAGGTCTAAGGTTTGAGCCTGCCATTTTGTGTCCGCTCTATATCTCATAAACCCCTTGAAGAAATTTTATAAAACTTGGGTCAAATGATCACCTCATCAAGACGAAGTGCAGAACCCATGAGTCAGCCATGCCGGCTCAAGGTCAAGGTCACAACTTAGGGTCAAAGGTTTGAGCCTTCCATTTTGTGTCCGCTCTGTATCTTCTAAACTCCTTGAAGGATTTTCATGAAACTTGGGTCAAATGATCACCTCATCAAGACAATGTGCAGAACCCATGGGTCAGCCTTGTCGGGTCAAGGTCACAACTCAAGGTCAAAGGTTTGAGCCTTCCATTTTGTGTCCGCTCTATATCTCCTAAGCCCCTTGAAGGAATTTTATCAAACTTAGGTCAAATGATCACCTCATCAAGACGATGTGCAGAACCCATGAGTCAGTCATGCCGGCTCAAGGTCAAGGTCACAACTTTGGGTCAAAGGTTTGAGCCTTCCATTTTGTGTCCGCTCTATATCTCCTAAACTCCTTGAAGGATTTTCATCAAACTTGGGTCAAACGATCACCTCATCAAGGCGATGTGCAGAACTTATGAGTCAGCCATGTCGGTTCAAGGTCAAGGTCACAACTGAAGGTCAAAGGTTTGAGCCTTCCATTTCGTGTCCGCTAAACCCCTTGAAGGAATTCTATAAAACTTGGGTAAAATGATTACCTCATCAAAAAGATTTGCAGAAATTATGAGTCAACCATGCCAGCTCAAGATCAAGGTCACAACTAAGGGTCGAAGGTTTGAGCCTTCCATTTTGTGTCCACTCTGTATCTCCTAAACCCCTTGAAGGATTTTCATCAAACTTGGGTCAAATGATCACCTCATCAAGAACTCGTGAGTCAGCCATGTCAACTCAAGGTCAAGGTCACAACTGAAGGTCAAATGTTTCAGCTCTGTATCTCCTAAACCCCTTGAAGGATTTTCATGAAACTTGGGTCAAATGATCACCTCATCAAGACGTTGTGCATAATTCATGAGTCAGCCATGTCAGTTCAAGGTCAAGGTCACAGCTGAAATCAAAGGTTTACCCTTTCACTATCCATAGCAGTGGCGGGGGATTTAGCTGTCCTTCAGACTGCCTTGTTTCAAATTAAAATGGGTGTATCTCAGTAACCAATGAAGATACTGATTTGAAATGTCATTTGTGTCATCAGATGAACTCGGACAATCAGGGTTGATAACTTTTGACTGAATTTATGCCAAATTACCTCCCTTTATTTTATATAAACGAATATATATCAGCAGCATCATATGAGATTGGTTTTAAATATTACTTAAGTCTTCTAGGATAAGGAATAGTCATGTTAGTACAAAAATGTAGCATTTGAGCCTAGGACCCTCAAACTTGGTATGGAAATTGGCCCTGACAAGGTCAAAAGGGACTGTTACATGAAAATGTTTATCCTGATCATATTTAATGTGTATGCCTATGTGCTCTATGTCAAAACTTGATCATATCATTTTGAGCAATGGTACTAAGGTGAGCGATACAGGGTCATCATGACCCTCTTGTTTAAGGAAGATATTTGTTTGCTATGTGAATTATAGCAGTTGTCTTGTGTATATACAGTTGATAGAATATGGTAAATATATTGTCTGAAGCTTTAGCTATTTTGTTTTATATATGAACTTTTTTGAGTTTTACTAGTTATGTTTATTGTTTGTTTATGAAAAGAGTATATATTAATAGTATAAAAATGTTGTTTTGATCTAAACTCTTGTAGAGCAACATTTATACTGTAAAAATATCCAAAGAAAAGTAGGGGTCATATCTGATGCAAGAAAAATATTTCTGGTCAAACGAACACACCGTAATTTTTACACTGAAATGACAATCACAATTTAGGGTAGGGGTGTATGAATAAATTTCACATGTTAAATCAGTTTGGAGTCATTTTTCAACATGCAAATGCTATCAGTATGTCAAGTATAGGCATGCAATATGATTTCAACCAATATATAGCAATGATTTCAAGGAGAAATCATTCTTACAGCAAAAAGAACTGAGAACTATTTGAATCCGCCATTATGCGATTATACCATTTTTTCATAGGTGCTCAGGCTATTTAGTGTCTGTATGCCTATAATGACACGTTATTTGCTCACTTGAGAGCACAAAATGTGATCGTCCTGCGCCCGTCGTTATCATCATCTCCATGAATTTTGACTAAATTTCAACGAAACTTGATCAGGGCCCAGTTGTTCGAAACTTTAACAGCCTGTTAAACTAATCTCATGTTAAATATTGATTGATGTTTTAATTTTACTGTAAAGACATTTATTGTTTATAAACCTTAAGTCATACTTTGCTAAATTTTCTAAAGTGTAAAAATATTAATCTAAAAGTTAATCGGCTGTTAGCTTAATCAACTGTTAAAGTTTCGAACAACCGGCTCCAGAATGATAGCCTTAAGAAATCTCGGACAAGATTTTTAATCCCCCGCCGTGACGGAGGGATTATAGGAACGGTCTGCGTCCGTCTGTCCTTCCTTCCTTCCGTCCGTCCATCCGTAACAAAATCGTGCCCTGTCCATATCTTATGAACCCATTAACATATTTCCATTATATTAACAACAAATGTTAAACTCACCAAGGCGATGTGCAGAACCCATATTCCAACTGTGCTGGGTCATGGTCAAGGTCACACTTGGGGATCAAAGGTCATGGGGTGATATTTCGTGTCCGTTCCATATTTTTTGAACCCCTATGACATATTTCCATTATATTAACAACAAATGTTAAACTCACCAAGGCGATGTGCAGAACCCATGTTCCAACTGCGTTGGGTCATGGTCAATGTCACACTTTGGTATCAAAGGTCATGGGGTGATATTTCGTGTCCGGTCCATATCTTTTGAACCCCTTTACATAATTCCATTATATTAACACCAAATGTTTAACTCGCCAAGGCGATGTGCAGAACCCATGTTCAAACTGCGCTAGGTCATGGTCAAGGTCACACTTGGGGATCAAAAGTCATGGGATGATATTTTGTGTCTGATCTCTAACTTTTTAACACCTTGAAGGATTTTGAAGATACTTGACACAAATGTTCATCACATCAAGATAACTTGCAGTGCGCATGTTTCGGATGGTCCGCTTCAAGGTCAAGGTCAGAGGTGAAAGGTCATATGTGTATATTGCTCACCATTGCCATGGTCTTGGTTTTCATTAATTTTTGTTTTCCTTTCGCAGATCTCTTTTCTGTTCACTTACATTTCTTTTTATTGAATATCTTCCCTTTAATGATACTATAAATAGCTTTTTTGCAACATTTTTACTATTGGTTGTAGGAAAAAAACGAGACCACTTTTATGTGGTACAACATGGATGGTACTTGTTAGGTATAATTTGACATATCTGGATTATTAATCCCCCGGGGGTTATAGGAATGGCCTCCTTCTGTCCTTCCGTCCGTCTGTCCGTAACACTTCGAGTCCGCTCCATATCTCCTAAACCCCTTGAAGGATTTTCATGAAACTTGGGTCAAATGATCACCTCATCAAGACGATGTGCAGAACCCATGAGTCAGCCTTGTCGGTTCAAGGTCAATGTCACAACTCAAGATCAAAGGTTTGAGCCTGCCATTTTGTGTCCGCTCTATATCTCATAAACCCCTTGAAGGAATTTTATGAAACTTGGGTCAAATGATCACCTCATCAAGACGATGTGCAGAATTAATGAATCAGCCATGCCGGCTCAAGTTCAAGGTCACAACTTAGGGTCAAAGGTTTTGAGCCTTTCATTTCGTGTCCGCTTTATTTCTTCTAAACTCCTTGAAGGATTTTCATAAAACTTGGGTCAAATGATCACCTCATCAAGACGATGTGCAGAATTTATGAGTCAGCCATGTCCTCTCAAGGTCAAGTTCACAACTCAAGGTCAAAGGTTTGAGCCTTCTATTTTGTGTCCGCTCTATATCTCATAAACCCCTTGAAGGAATTTTATAAAACTTGGGTCAAATGATCACCTCGTCAAGACAATGTGCAGAACCCATGAGTCAGTCATGACGGCTCAAGGTCAAGGTCACAACTTAGGGTCAAAGGTTTGAGCCTTCCATTTTGTGTCCGCTCTGTATCTCCTAAACTCCTTGAAGGATTTTCATCAAACTTGGGTCAAACGATCACCTCATCAAGGCGATGTGCAGAACTTATGAGTCAGCCAAGTCGGCTCAATGTCAAGGTAACAACTGAAGGTCAAAGGTTTGAGCCTTCCATTATCCGCTCTATATCTCCTAAACCCCTTGAAAGAATTTTATAAAACTTGGGTAAAATGATTACCTCATCAAAACGATTTTGCAGAAATTATGAGTCAACCATGCCAGCTCAAGGTCAAAGTCACAACTAAGGGTCGAAGGTTTGAGCCTTCCATTTTGTGTCCACTCTGTATCTCCTTAACCCCTTGAAGGATTTTCATGAAACTTGGGTCAAATGATCACCTCGTCAAGACGTTGTGCTGAATTCATGAGTCAGCCATGTCAGTTCAAGGTCAAGGTCACAGCTAAAATCAAAGGTTTACCCTTTCACTATCCATAGCAGTGGCGGGGAATTAAGCTGTCTTTCAGACTGCCTTGTTACTTTATAATATGAGCAATAGCTGTTCCACGTCATCACTGACATGACACAAGGGCCATAACTCTTGCACCAATATTTCATGAATTATCTCCCCTTTTAAGTTACTAATATAATAGAATTAAAGGTTGTTATGTTGTTTTTATGTTAATTTCAACCGCTGGGATTTCTTAAATCATTTAAGGTAGTGAAAGAATTTTCAAAATCAAATTAAAAATTGAGAAAGCAGCATTTAAATATTTGACCAAAATGGCATCAAAAAGCATGTCCGATCTCTAAGTTGGACAGTTCTTATCCGAACTTTAAGAAACTTGCTAACAATGTTTGTGAGCATAATATCACAGCCAAGTTCGAAAAACTACCAATTAAGCCTTGTGCGCTTTCTGAGCCGAATAGTTTTCATTCGATCTTCACCAAATTGTTGACAAAGTGAGTGGGCATCATGTCTTGGCCAAGTTCGAAAACAACCAAAAGCTCTCTAGGCACTGTTGGATTATGGCTTTTGATTAATTAGAAAAAAAAAATGCGACTTTAGCCATGTTCGCCCTCAAAGTCAGTTTACACCCGATCTTCACAAAGCTTAACAACATTTATTTCGGCATAATATCTTGGCTAAGTTAGATATTAAACCACCCTAATCCATCCTGACACTCTTGGATTATGACCCTTGAATTTACGTAACTGAATATTTAGTCGGGCGTAACTTGTATAAACCTGGCACTTTTTCTTTGGCGTAAAATGTTCACCTCTATGAAACGGAAATCTCGGGTTCCGAACTCAAAGGTATTATAGAGCTTGTCCGGGCTGTAACTTTGCCATGCATATTTAAGCAATCCTGTTTATACGCTTTTTTAAATAACGCTACGTATTATGGAAACGCTCCTGGCGGGCGGGCGAGCGGCGTCCACAAGCTTTGACTGGAGCATTTCTTCTTCATGCATGGAGGAATTTTTATGTTACTTGGTACAAATGTTCACCAACATGAGACGTAGTGTCATGCATAAGAAGCTGGTCCCTATGTCTATGGTCAAGGTCCGACTTAGACGTCAAAGGTCAAATTCAATAATCGCTTTAAAATAAAAAATAAAATTAAAAAGATCTAAGATCAAAGTGACACTTATAGGTCTTAATGATACAAGAATGACGACTTTGACCGAAGCATTTCTTCTTTATACATGGAGGGACTTTTAATGTTACATGGCACAAATTTTCACCAACATGAGACGAAGTGTAATGCATATTCTAATATGTCTAACAATGCTTTAATCATCACAACGATGTTATGTTGAGGTAACGTCAACGCGATATTTAGCGTCATGTACGCATCAAGAAATAGCACTTTCAAATTTCATGAAATATTTTACTTAATAACATGTTTTAAACAAAATGTCACATTGCGCAAATGTTTTGATTAATTTATACACATACTAAATTAGTCATTCGATATGCTGATTAATTCGTAATAATTTTCGCTTGAACTGAATTCTGCCGCAAGACGTATTACCGTTTCCGGTCTTGGCGTGTTTTAACAGATACCTACTATTGGCGCCATGCTTGCGCGAAGAAACAGTTCCATCATATTTGATATAAACTACAATAAAGAACATATTATATTCGAAATAATTTATAGCAAAACAGTACTTTATCACTATCTATACACTCGGGCGGTTATACGTCGCCCGACGTATAACCGCCCATCGTGTATAAATAGTGATAAAGCACTGTTTTGCTATAAATTATTTCTTAAATAAGCAGGTCCCTTGGTCTAAGGTCAAGATTTCACTTAAAGGTCAAATTCAACAATAACTTTGTCCGGAGCATTTCTCCTTTAAACATGGAAGCAATTTGATGTTGCATGGCGCAAATGTTCACCAACATGAGACGGAGTGTCATGCATACGAAGTTGGTCCTTAGGTCTAAGGTCAAGGTCGCAATTAAAGGTCAAAGGTCTGTTTCAGCAATGACTTTGTCCGGAGCATTTCTTCTTCATGCATGGAGGGACTTTGATGCTACATAAACCAGGTTCCCAGGTCTAAGGTCAAAGTAACGCCAAGTCTTATAGGTCAAAAGACAAAAGAATTACAACTTTGTCCGGAGCATTTTTCTTTATACATGGAGGGATTTTAATGTTAATTGGCACGAATTTTCACCTCGATAAGTCTGGGTGCCATGCGCAAGAACTAGGTCTCTATGTCTAAGGTCAAGGTCACATTTAGAGGCCAAATGTCAGATACAAGAATTCCTTTTTGCGGAGCATTTCTTCTTCATGCATGGATAGATTTTGATATAACTAAGCACAATTGTTCAGCATCACCGGACGGTGTGTCATGAAAAAAAAAATATGGTCCCTAGTTTAGAATTACTTCCTTTGCTGTTACTGTAAATAGCCTATATTGTATCTTTCTTATTACTGACCGTAGGAAAAAATCAAGACCACTCTTCTGTAGTACAACATGCATGTTAAATCGTATTATTTAGGTTATTTTGACCTTTCGCTTCATCGTATTAATTAAGGATATTTGAGTTGACTTTTTACTATCCAGCATCGAAATGGTCGAGCGCGCTGCCTCCTGTGACAACTCTTATTAAAATGCTTAATTCAAGAGAAATAGTAAAGTTTGTTTCTATTTTTTTACCCGCGGATTAGCTTTATTACGTACATTGAATATTGTATGTGGTGACCATTTTACTACACTTGATTTCGCGCCGAGTGTGATCCTACCTTGTAAAAGCCATTAGTGCCGAATATAGACAAATACAAAAACTCAGATTATGCAGATCGAGCTACGAATGACCCTTTTACTATATACATCACACTTTTTGTTTATTGTTTTGTTATCGAACGAAATCTTCAATGATTATTGACCTTAAAATAGAACTGAGTGACGTTTTATATGTGCTATTTTTAACTGCCAGTTCATGCATATTAAATGAAAGTGCTGTGGCAACATACAATACAAAAGGTACAATACGGATATTTTCTGGTTGCTCATATAATATTGTAAAATACATGCGATATTTTTGACAGAAGTTTTATAGGTAAATGATAAAAAGTTATATAATTTCATACGTTTTGTTGTATATACTGTACATAATATAAGATTGTCGTCTTATGTATATTGCTTTATTGACGGTGAAAATTGTTTTCTCATAATATTCGCTTAGTTTAGTTTAAACATATTTTATTGCTAATAATACATGCATGTATATCATTACATCAACTTATAGATATTAACAATCAATTGAATTATAGCAATAGGGTCGGGCCACAAGTTCTGCCAACATCAGTAAACGGCTCTTCCCTTAAATTTGCTTTGTCTATATTAATGATGAAAATGGTATCAAATGAGTGCAGTTTCAGTAACTGTTATTGGACGGGTAAAGTTGAATAATAGCATTCGAGCACTTGCCAAACATAATATTGTTTAATCAACGAGTTCTATAACTAAAGGCATTTTTAATCAAATTTTTTATCACATAACAATTGAAGCTGTAAACGGTGTTCTATGCTGTTGAAAGCCGTTCACCATGTCAAAGCAGAAGCAGAAGAAAATACGTTTTATTTTTGACTCCAGTAACACAATCCTGGTATCATAAGCAATGAAGACATTAGGTATAATTTGGTTACCCAGTCTTGAGCTTACATATAGTGCAAGTATTGACCAGTCTGACAAAAATAAAAGAAAACACAAAAAAACATTATGATTATGATAAATTTAATTCTTTCGGATTGTTGGTAGTGTACAGATTGGTTTTATTTCATCATGGCTGTGCAAAATAAGTTTCATAATAAATATGGCAATATTTTTCCATATACCATACACTAACGCCTGAATTTCATATCGGGTGAGTGACGTTAGACTGACTCCCGTCCCTGTGTTTGTTCTTATTTACATATATCAGTTTTCTTAATTCAGAGGGAAATAACTCCAGAAGGTTGTTTCTACATTGAGATTTTTTATTGCCTCTGGCTCCGAACATAGGTATGGTTCAGCCATCAGATAAAATTGTGCTATTTTAAAGGCGTTAAAGTTTCTTACAAAATTTTTCACGTTTTTATATTAAATAACCGTGCAGCCAGGGAGCCAGGCTAGCGTGAGATACTCGTGTGTGTGTGTTGTACATTTTATTCTATTTAGCTCAGTATTGTCAGTCCTGTTCAGGCTATTGAACATATTTATGATATTTACATATTATTTATACGTGTAGATGCGTATGTAATAAAAAGGTTATTGTTTTTGCATCGGAAAATATGCACTCGTTCTTCTGCGGTAGAATATTGCGTTCCAAGAGTACTGAAGAACTCGTGCATTTTTCCCGATACAAAGCTAACAATCTATAATCATAGTTCATGAAGCGTATATCAATACTTAAATATTTTATTTTATTTTTATGTCAATAGCACTTTTAATGCATAACCTAGTGTAGGTTCTCAGTGTAACACATATTTTGATAAGTAATAAATCAAAATTGTGTGACAACTTTTTTTGAAAGGCATAAATATATGAAAGTAATAAAACTATATCACTGAGATTTGACTTGTGTTATTACTAAACACTTTCCAAGGATTTTGTTGCTCATTATTGTATCCACACATACCCAGGATGTGTAATATTCGTCTGAACAAGGGCAATATTCATATGTACAAGGGCAATATTCATATAAAAAGGATGTTATGAAGTAGGACAATATTCCCACGTACAAGGGCAATACTCATATGTACAAGGGTAATATTCATACGTGCAAGGGCAGTATATATATGAACATGCATTCATGTTTCACGAAATATTTTATGCCCCCACTTTGAGGGAGGGCATATAGATTTGCCTTTGTCCGTCCGTCCGTCATTCTGTCCGAGAATGTTGTGTCGCGCCTAGCTCCAACAGTATTTGAAGCAGAGTCACACAGCTTTACAGAAATGTTGGTCAGCATGTCTAGTTGTGCACCTAGGCTTTCGCGTCCGGATTCATTTAGTTGTGTAGGAGTTATGGCCCCTGACTTTGTAAAAATTGGCAATTTTAGTGTTGTGTCGCGCCAAGCTCCAAAAGTATTTGACGTAGAGTCACAAAACTGTACAGGATGTTGGTCAGCATAACTTGTGTAGTTAGGCACCTGGGGTTTCGCGTCTGGATTCATTCAGTCGTGTAGGAGTTATGGCCACTGACTTAGTGAAAAAATGGTCATTTTAGTGTTGTGTCGCGCGTAGCTCCAAAAGTATTTGACATAGAGTCACCAAAGTTTACAGGAATGTTGGTCAGCATGTGCAGATGTGCACCTGGGGTTTCGCGTCCGGAGTCATTTAGTATTGTAGGAGTTATGGCCCCTGACCTAGAAAAACAATTGTGTTCTTTGTCATGTACTAGGGACATCTGTGTCCCATGGACACATTTCTAGTTTCTAATTAAGTTGACCTGAACTTTCTTTAGTTAAGTAATAGATCCTTCACTGAGCTTCTAATAAATATGTTTTGCAGTAGGGAGTACAGCGTCGATGTAAAAGCAACAGATTTATTCATTTGAAACAAAAATAAATAAGTTCTTACGACTTAAGAGCATAACAGAAGGATAAAATCTTATGATGAAAAAAGTGCCTGAGTTTGGATTCGAAATAATGCACTAACCACTGAACTAAAAAGTCAACTCCCTGACGCAGTTGTCAGGTATGAGCTGTGTGTAAGCGGTCGTATCACGTCATCTCTTCATAGAAGTCATCATTTATTAATGACATTTCGGCAAGGAAAGTGCCATTTTAGACACTAGATAAAGTCCAGTTTATAAGGATCTTACATGCCTGCGTGTGTAAGACGGGGTTTTTCCTACCCGAGGGACAGTGTGGAATGGAAAACCGAGCGTTAGCGAGGGTTTTTTATCGAAGCTGTCCCGAGTGTTGGGAAAACAGCTGTCTTACAAAAGCAGACATGTTAGATCATTTTTTCTTGCCTATCACGTTCAAAACAGAGCGTGGAAACAAAACGTGTTGGGTATTTCCTGACAGTATTTATATAGTTTATGACGTCACAATAGTACTAGTACTATGTGACTTCACCTAAGTGCACGCTATTTTAGACAATTTTTTCCACTAGGGAAAGAGAGAAATATCTGTCCTGGCGCATGTTTGGACAAATGTATATTTTCCCTGCTAAGTAAGCATAAAACCAATTTCTGTTACGCAGCCTACATTGAATTTATAAAAGACGTACATTAGAAACCTCGCATGTATAAAATTATTCAACACTTTTGATAAATTCAAGATGAAAAAAAAAAGAAAAATCACTTAAATGATATGAAGAAACCTCCATCTTCAAGTTTGTGATTGAGCCAGATAAAATTTACTGTAGCAGACGTTACATTAAGCCGGCGCGTTACGTTTTCCGCTATTTCTTTATTCATGCAGACGGCAGCTTACGTACGGGCCTTTACAACCGTAGTTAAGAAAAACGTGCGTATAATCAAACTAAAATGATTGAGTGTTCAAAACGACGAAATGGGAAGTACATTTTCGGTCCAACTAGAATACAAATATTGCCAGAGGGACACTTTTTTAAAGCCATAATTCTATTGCATTTAGGAAAGATACCGATCGTTTGCTTTACAACTATTATCTGGAAAGGGTTTTGACAAAAAACAAAACAAAAAAAAAACAAACAAACAAAAAAAACAGATCGTAACTTTAAATAAGGTACACATGAAAATATTACCAAAGACAAAAATCTCAAATCTCTTTTGCTGAACCGTTAAATTTCTAGGTCTGTAACAGAAATCTTCTATGTTATTGTTACTGTACATGTCTTACTGGAACGCAATGACATGATATTTAAGGAAATTCTTTACGTTTAATGAACGGAAAACGTAGAATAAAGCCTGGATTCGGCGTATAGAAATGAAAATCATTTTGTGAATTAATAACAGGTTGTCGGTAAATTTATTACAAAGGCACTATTCATATCTTTCTTAAGTTGAAAAAAAAACGATATCAAAACATTGGATATGTTAGATAATTCAAAACATTGTCTTAAAATTAGCTCGAAAAGTGCGATTCACTTTATTCTTGGACATACCATAAAGCACATGGACAGTTACATTTATTTTCTTCACATTATAGGCCATGAGTCTATCTACAACTGTGATAATTTACATTAAAATACATTGTAGAAAACATTCTATATGAAAAATGTGAATTTCCCATAGTTTCTCATTGTAAAAAAAATTGCATGCGGTCCAAATATTTCAAATCAGTCTAGCAAAATGTCAAGCACACGACCCTACATATTTTATTTGCTGAATTTTCTAGATATGTTTAGAAGTTTTGAAAATCAAAGTGTGATCAAAGCCTATATTGTAGTAAAAATATTAGAACTACTGTACCTGAATGAACCTCGACACTATGATAACATGAGGCTATTGTGCGATATCAATGAGGTTCTGCCGAACGCCACAGCACTACAACACAGTGCGATAACACGACAATGTCGTGCATTCTAACACGATCTGATTAATTTTTCTATTAAACAAAGAAGGCAGAAAACAGTGAATTTTCATACAACAAATCACTGTTCTGACGTCCCAGTAATTACGTCATGGCGTCAAACGGCATAGCGGCGCGCTGGAAAAGAAACCGAATGAAAACGGACAAGTATTTAATGAATGTCATTAAGGATGTGCTTAAAAATGCTTGGTAACGTGTTAGAATCGAAATAATATACATATCACATTTCGTGATTTGCTCTTGAATAAATCATTGTTTGTAGTTCAGGTGCGTATTATTATTTCACTCGGGCTGCGCCCTCGTGCTTCACACTCGCTACCGAATAAAATAGAATATTCAATATACCTTTAGCTATGTTTTGGGGATCAGTTTTGCTGGTTTAAAGAATGCTAGAGTGTTTGTTCACTTTTTTATACATTCTTAGAAATAGACATTTTTGTTTATTCCGCACCGGAAATTGATATTTTAAATCGACACCGCTTTAAAATACACTACCGTACCATCAATATTAATTCCCAACTATTTGATATACACAGATATTGAGTGTAAAAAATAGTTTAACCTAGGTTTATAGAGTACCATTCAATACGTGTGTATGTTCAATGTGGGAGAATTGATGCCGACTGTGCTCTGTTACATAAAGCATCCAGACGATTCAGATTTTTTTACGCCAATAAAAAGTCATTGCATGCGTTTCTGTTATTTCATATAGATCTACGTTTTTATATGCTTAAAAATTATCAGACATGCAGCGTGTATGCATTATTTCAATGCGTAATTTACGCTAATACACATCTTATCTTGAGCCCTGTAAACAATTTACTTACCGAAATATTGATTAAAAGATGCCGATGTGTAGATATATGAATTTACAGGCGATATACTGATTTATATATGATCTGTTAATTACTGTGTGTGCTCTACTGGGTGAAGTTCTGTAATACAGCTTCCCTTGACACTTAGAGTATAATATCTACGCCCCTGTTAGCACTGGTATTACTATTAGGAGGCTTAGCATCATGAAAAATGGAATACATACATTGAAAAAGTAAAATGAGGTACAGTACCTACCGTAGAACTAGTAAAACCAACATGAATATTTCATATTTTCACATTGAACTGATGACAACACCTTCGTTGACAGCAAATGGTGTAAAGTTATTAAAGGGAAGTCACCACTGTTAGTCAGTTTGATTGTAATTACATTTGCGCGCTACAAGTATTAAAAATCTTTCAAATGCGCGAAATTATGAGAGATACAGTGAAGTATATATTACATTTGTGTTTATCATACAGTACATAGTGCTCAATAAAATCAAGCGTAACTATAGGTAACATTTCAACACTTACTAATGGAAGGCGAATCCAAATTATCTCAGTGTCGCCGATTTAATATGCAGTGGAACTGCCGTCTTTTTATGATGTAGACAACATCTACTAGATCCCGTCTACACTACTTTCCGGGTACACTGTTTACAAAAAATTCTTTACGGAAATGATCAAAAAGTTAAATTTCAAATCAAAAATAAAATTTGAAAGAAATATCATCTTTCAAACTAGAACCGTAAGACGATGAATCCATATACTTTTTAAAACACTTAAATCCATTGCACGCTGAGCATGCGCATTTAACCTGCTCGGTTTTGCACGCTGGGCATGCGCATTTAACCTTCTCGGTTTGGCACGCTGGGCATGCGCAGGAGAACATTTATTTGCGCGGCAGCGCACGCTGCACGCTGAGCATGCGCAATAACTATTTCTCGTTTATGCACGCGTTTCTAACCGTGCAACACGTTTCACTTTTCGCCTTCAACACGCGAGTTGCTCGCGTTATCCCGCAAACTCGGGGAACAAACACGCAGGCGCCACTGTATACAGATCAGCTCACGCGGAAAACGCCCAGTTACCGTTTTTCCTCGAAGGAAAAGTCTTGCATAGCGAGGAATTCCTCCGAGTTCTGCCTTATTTTGACTCGGAGTACCGATTAGTATAGTTTAATTACGTTTAGTCACTTCGAAAAATTACTTGACGGAACTCCGAGTCGAAATTATACAGGTGACAATATAATGATTTCCGGTATTTTACGAGGGGCATTTCAAAAGTAATGCAACTGATTATCGTGCGGCCTCGCCTTGCACGGGATTTTCTTGACAATTGTACCGATATAGCGAGACATCCATTCTCTACACATACATACCAAATTTACAGGTGTACACGCAGTATTATTGCTAATACAGTGATAAACGCAACATATAGTCATTGATACTATAGTAAAATGGTTGGCAAGAGAAGTGTAAAGGCAGCTGAAATTCGAGGTTATATAAAGACTCGATGCCAGCTTGGCGTATTAGCGAAGGAGATTTTTGACGAATTGTGTGTTGTTCATGGACAGAATGAAGTGTCGTATGCCACCGTCACGAGGTGGATTAAGAAGTTTAAAAGCGGTTGTGACTCCATTAATGATGCACCAAAATAGGGACGTCCTTGTAGTGCTACTTCTAACACTATGGTTAACAAAGTATGTGATGTGGTTAAGTCTGACGCCAGACTAACTGTTCATCAGACAGCTAGTAGAGTTGGTATTTCAGCCGCAAGCGTATTCCGCATTCTAAAACGTATTTTAAAAATGAGATGTATTACGGCTAGATGGATCCCTCATTTGTTGTCAGACAAGCAAAAGCATGTCCGACTTGAAACCGCCAGAAAACTGCTTAAAATGTTTCCAAAATATCAAAGAAAGCAGTTTTCTGACATTATTACTGGAGATGAGACATGGGTTCACTTTTTCGAGCCTACCAGAATAATAAACAACAAAATATGGGCTACCAAAAACTGTCGCCGCCCCTCAATTTCCAAAAGATTGATTAGTGCTAAGAAAGCAATGTTTGTTATTTTCTTTGATATACGTGGCCCTATTATGCAACTGGTTGTACCTAATAGAAAATCTGTGACTGGTATATTTTATAAAGAAAAAGTGTTGAAGAAACTTTAAAAACAATGTTTCAAACGTCGCCCACACACTGGCTTTAAGCACCTATCCTTGTTGCATGATAACGCCCCTGCGCATAAGTCTGCTATTGCGACCTTGTTTTTGAACAAGAAAAGGGTTCGAGTTCTTCCACATGCACCATATTCCCCAGACCTAGCCCCGTGTGACTATTTCTTGTTCCCTAAATTGAAAAAACATTTAGCTGGTAGACGGTATAGGTCCCGACAGGCCTTGGGGTCCGCTGTTTATCAGTGTATGCTGGGTATACCTGAAAATGAGTATGAAGATGCCTTTAAGAACCGGATTAAACGTTTGAAACTTTGTGTACGTAACAAGGGGGATTACTCTGAGGGTATGACGCGTAAATAATTTGAAATCTATCAAACGCGCGCTTTATATCACCCCAGTTGCATTACTTTTGAAATGCCCCTCGTATGTCCACTCCGCGCGAATCGGATTCTGCAACAAACAATTTATCGGTCATTTCGAGTGATGCGAGATGATTTCATGAAACTCCGAGACAGTATTCCCTTACCTTGATGGATTTTTTTATATAATTAGCTTGTTGTTTTTACGGTTTAATGTTTGTGAAGTTTGATATTGAAATAGTTTCTGACGAATTAGATTAAGCAGCATATTTATGTAAAATGGGTTAAATATAATATAATTATAAATAAACATTCAAAAGCCCCCCCGTTGAAGAAAAGTGATTTTTAGGATTTAATTTTGAAATAATTTCTGACTTGTTAATTTTAAATGTAGAAATAAAGTTATTAAATGCACTAAATTAAGCGTCATTTTAATTAGATAAACTTTAAAGTAACAACTGCTAAAAAGTGAATTGGCAATTTTATGATTTTGAAATACTTCCTGACAATCCCAATTTGATTTAGAAATGAATTATTTAACTGGACTTAATTTAGGAATTTAAAAACCTAAACGAACTTTAAAATAACTTGCGTTGAAGAAAGTGAGTTGTTGAATAGCATATAATTTCTGATCCCGCAAGTACAATTCAAGCAGATTAAGAGTTATATTATAAAATCTGTAAAAAGGTCATTTGAAAGCAAAGAATGCAACCAAGAAGAACAAGGTGAAATATTAATTTTCATCAAGGAAGGGTCTTTCATTATTCATATAGAAGAAATTAAAAAAAAGGGAAAATATTTGCTACCGTATCCTCTCAAAAAGCGATAAAATGTTATAAAATTAATGTTAACTAAAATATACTATTATAATTTTCATAAATTACTAATTTTTTTATTTTTCGAGTATCCATTTTATTTAGCTCCGTGTAATCTGAAATTGTTCTCGAATGTATCCGAAGACCCAAATTAAATTTGTATAGGTAATCATTTGTTCGTCTCGGAGTAACTCGAAGTAAACTCTGTATTCCGCTAATTGGCTTTCATCTTGAGTCACTCCGAGGATTTCCTTCGAGTGACTCCGCATAAATACTCGGAGTCAGACAGCGAAAATTCATGCTGATTTAAATGTAGGATCGTAAAACACGTTTTTGACCTCTACGAGCGAATTCACTTACACCGTGTCCAACGTATACGTCGCATTTACGGCGGGTGCGCTACATAACCGGTATATTGTACGCTCCATTACCGGCATTTCTTGTTGATTTTGTCAACATTCTGTATGGTGAGGTAAGAAAAACTACTTATTTTCATTGAAGTTCAACGTGTTTAAAGAAGCGATATATTCAGTACGAGTTGCAGATCATTCACGCTCCCTATGGTAATGTGGTTTTGGCCAGTAATTCTTTAGTTTCTTCAAACATTCGAGTAAACGACGCGTGATGTCGGTTTTCGAACTCGGACGTTCACTTCAGGTTCATTTTCTGTCTCTTAAAATCATTCTGTTAATTTTTCACTGTTTAACGCGAGAAATAATATAACAAGTTACAAATACAAATATATATCATGGCGTAAATTCATGTTTTAGGGGAGCTTTATGCCAAAATTAGCGATGTACGCCCTATAAAACGGCGCGTCTACAGAAGTACGCCACTGTTGAAAAACGTAGCTTCGGGTGTGGGGGCTTATACTCCATTGATAAAATACACTTCAAATCCAGTTTTCAATTATGAGATTTTGTCTAGTGATGGAAATAAAGTCATCAAAATTATAATACTCTCATTCCTCTGGTCTAAATCACTTAAAATTATAACTGTAAAATATTTCATTTCTTGTTTCTATGATCTGTCATTTTAAAAGCCCGAGCCAAAAGTAAAGAATCCCTCCCTATTCTGACCTAGGTTTATATACAAAAGCAGGACCCTCCCAATTTGGAGTGTATCATAGTAATGAAAGACAAAGATTACCCCTAGTATTTATGAGGATAACCGTTGACTGAGGGTTTCCATCCCAAATACGGAGCCACCTCTAACTCTAACAAACCAGACTGTTTACGATGGTACATGATGACAACATCCCCTGATAAAATGATACACCACCCGTTCCAAGCAATTTATGAGGGTAACTGGGAATGACACTCTAGTAGCAGAGGCCAAAGTTTCTCATCAGTAGAATAAATTTTAATAAATCAGCTTTAATAAGACTGCTAAATTTAAAACACTCCCCCACCCTTAGCTTCTTAATTGTCCCCAATTAAGTTTAAACATTAAAACATAAGTGACTTCTGAGCCAGACTCTTGCCCTCAAACACTATGAAGAAGATACATAAGAATATGAATACCTAAACTATTATATAATTGAAATTGCTCCTCAATATAAATGATGTATTGTCATGAATAGTAGCAAACATGCTATACTCTGTGTTTTAATAAAACACATTATTATAGTTTGACAGATGATAATAACGTGACTAAATACTTATTAAAGTAGCATACATGTAAAATGTCTATTAAACTAATGTGTGTATGAAACATTAAAAAGTGTAAAAAAAATCCCCAACTGTCCTAGTAAAACGCATGTAAAAATAAATTCCAGTGTTGAATCAGTTCATCTAACAAGTTGAATATATATTTGTAAGCACTTTCATACAATGTTTATTTCTCTCACACTTAGTCCTGGTGCCTTTATTTATTTTAACATTAACACAGTATGGTGATAGAAATAGGCACAATTTTGATCAATTTCATTGATATTGTAGTCGTCTTTACCATTTACTAATGTAAGTCCTAGTGCCTTTACTTGAATTAATTTGAAAACAAGAGGAATAGGCACAATGTTTAATTTATATGGCTATGGTAGTCGTCTCTACCAAAGTTTTAAGTCCTGTGTGCCAAGAATATCTAATTGTACAACAAATGATTTTAATAAAAGGCCCCAAAATTTTCATATCTGAAAATGAAATCCACAAATAAATCCATTTGAATACACCAAGGGTGAATGGGATTATTCATTACCAATGCAGCCATAATTAAATCCATACAAAGAATAATAAATCCATTTGAATACGCTTAGGCTGAAAGGGATTATTATTACCAATGCAGCCACTAATTAAATCCTTACAAAGAATAATGAAATGAATAATTACACACTTATAATCCAGGATGAATATTATTTAACACTTTTAACCAAAGGAAATGAACTTAATCCAAAACATTAAACACTTTTAATATTTATAACTATTGTGTACCATTTGGTAAGGTCTGTTTGGTCCTGTTCCTTGAACTTCTCCTCACTTTTTGACTGGTTTTCTGTCCAGGCAGGATTTGGAAGTTTGCTGGTACCCTTTCATTTTTGCTTTATGATTATTTTCCCCAGACTTCACCATGTTTAATTGCCAATGGTCATTTTACTTCCCTGAAAAGGTTTCAATCTGTCCCTGATGCACTATAATGTACCGATTTCCGGATTCTGTCTCATTAAGTGGCCCATTATGTAAGTTTGTATACGATCCATAGGATGGCCAACCTGTGTACTCTGTTAATGGTGCCCTCGGTAGTTTTTTGGCCTTTTTTGGAATGGGACACTTTTCACAACTTTTGATATGCAATGGACGTATGCCTTCATTTTATACCAGTGATATTTGAGATGTAATTTTGAATATGTCTTTGAAATTCCTAAAAGTGCTCCAGTAAATTGAATCATGGCAAGATATCAAAAGTTCCTTATATAGTACTCTAGGCACTTATCAACAAAAGCCGATTGTCCTTTGTACTGACAAGTACTTTTTAAATAACAATCCATCAACAAGTTAACAGGTCAAATTTAGCCAATAATTCCGCACACTTGGTGATTTCCCAGCTACCTTTTTCTCTCCCGGGGTCGTCTGTTTTCTTCAAAACCACTGTATCACAATTCCTAAATCTGGGTTGCTCTCTGTAATTTGGCCATTTTGACGGTGAACAATTAACTGTGTTAAACTGTTTGAGGACAACCTAAGTTAGATAATTTTCGCTGCATCCTCGGATAAGCAAAAATGTTCATCCAGTATAGAATTTACGTCCTTGTTCAACACCTCCTCGTATTGCACCAAAACTGAAGCTATTCCCCTTGTGCACAATTTAAATCCAGACTATTATGGAATCGAAGTCGATGAACGCGATTTCGGTAAGTTCTTCCCAGTCTGTTTATCATGGTAAGTGTATTGAAACAACCTATCCTTCATGATTTGCAGGGTGCTAGCACAAAAATACTGCTCCCTAATCCACTATTTTGAGCCTTCACTCGTAAAACGACTGGCCTATTCTGATTCCCAAATATTCAAGTTTTATCAAATAATGGAAAAAACGTCATTGAATTTTGAAAAATCTGACCAGGAATTGTGTTTCTTCAAAAAGTCTGACACCCTTACATGGTAAACTTTCAAGTATTGTATTCCCATCATAGCACTGACACTTTTCTGGTTTCCCTGGAATTCTGGACAGGCTATCAGCATTGATATGCTTTTTCCCACGATGTTCGATTTTAAAGTTATTAAAGTTATACTGTGACAAAACCTCTAGCCAACGGCCATTTGAAACAGTTGGTGACTTAACCCACATTAACCACCTAAACGGGAACAGTCAGTCCTTAATAAAAAATTCTCTACCTAACAGAAAGTGGTCTAACTGGGTTTATAAATGTCACTACGCCCAACAGTTCTCTTCTTGTGGCACAATAACGTCGTTGTGTTTTGTCAAAAGATTTACTTGCAAAAATAATTGGTTTTCAACATAATCCTGAGCTGTATCTGACCATTGCATTTGCGACAAGCAACCCCCGCACGAAAAATTGCTACTATCAGTATCCACTAGAATAAGCCTTCCTCTTTTGGATATGCTAAAACTTCTTCGCCCGTCAATGCAGTTTTTAAGTCCATAAAAGCACTATCCTTCGGTCCCCAGATAAACGCTCGACCGGCCTCTGTTAAGCGATTAAGTGGTGAGCCTAGCACTAAATCCCTTGAAAAACGTTTTTTAATAACTACAAAACCTAAAAAACATCTGAGTTCAGTTAATTCCGCGGCACAGCCACTCTTTCACACTTTTAAATTTCTCTTCTGTAGGACGTATTCCAAACTGTCAATTGTGTGACCCAATATACTTATGCGCCTTTTGGGGTAATTGCACTTGCTTGGTTTTAATTTCAAGTTATTTTTCTCCAATCTGGTTAAAATTTCATCTAACCTAAACAATGCTTGATCAAAAGTTTCGGCAAAAGTACAAATATCATCCATGTATATAATCATTGTCCTCCATTGTAAGTTCTTAAACACTAACTCCATACACCGCTGAAATGTATGTGGAGCCCCTGTAAGTCCCTGTGGCATAGTAACATATTGATACAAACCGCCCCTGCTGGTGCCAAATGTAGTCTTTTCACGATCTCTCTCGTCTAATTCTATTTGGTAAAATCCTGACAAAAGATCTAATGAACTGTTATAATTATTTCCTCCCAAACTTTCTAAACAACTGTCAATTCTTAGCAATGGATAGGCACATTTTTTACTTAGATCATTTAAACCTCTATAATCGACAACGACGCGCACTCCTCCCTGTGGGTCCTTTTTCCTTACGAAGCATAAAGGTGCAGACCATGGACTCTTACTTTCTTCAATTATTCCCATTTCAAGTTGTTGCTGAATAATTTTTTCTTCTTGACCTTCGAACGCTTTTGGCACCCGTCTAGGCGGTATTTTAACAGGTCGAACATTTTCTGCTACTTCAATTGTATGTCGCACTAATGAAGTACGCCCTAAATCTGTGGAGGAACTGGAAAAAGCATCTTTATGTTTCTCCAATAGACACTTCAATGCTTCTTTTTGTGACTCATTGAGATTTTCTGAGGATCTATGGTACATGTCCTTTAACCCACTACTCCATTTAGTCATGTCATACTTAATGTCATTTTCACTTGTTTTGATATTATTGTCCAATATTTCACAGTCATTTAAATCTACATTTTCTCTCAATAAATCCTCCTGTTTAGTTTCATGCAAATATCCCAATAATGATCCTTTTGATAATTTCACTTTTAGCCCGCCCGCTTAGCTCAGTAGGTAAGAGCGTTGGTCTACGGACCGCTGGGTCGCGAGTTCGATCCTCGGGCGGGGCGTATGTTCTCCGTGACTATTTGATAAACGACATTGTGTCTGAAATCATTAGTCCTCCACCTCTGATAATTCATGTGGGGAAGTTGGCAGTTACTTGCGGAGAACAGGTTTGTACTGGTACAGATCCAGGAACACTGGTTAGGTTAACTGCCCGCCGTTACATGACTGAAATACTGTTGAAAAACGGCGTTAAACCCAAAACAAACAAACAAACAAATTTCACTTTTCTGTCAGAGGTGTTAACTAGTCTAATGGGAATTGAATCACCCCAAATTCTCTTTGGAGCAATGAGCACACTTCCCATCAAAACATTGTTAGCCGGTTGTTTATTCTCTGAAGGGTAAATAATGCCCAATGATGAAATGATTGCACCGAAATTTATAGCCTCCCCAGGTATTACTGTTTCTGAATTCGCTGGAATTGTTACTCTTGACCTTGTGGTCACTCTGACTGCCCTCAAGGGAACTTTTTCAACTAGAGATCTACATTTTTTCCCATTCAATTTTAATCCCTTTTTAGCACTAAGTTGGTAATCATTTTCGTACAAGAAGTCTACTCCAATTAGTCCATCTTCATGAATAGGTGCAATTAATACAGTGTAATTAAAAGTTTGACCCGATGCACTAAATGAAAATTCACATTGTCCATCTATGGCTAATAAACCGTCATCCGCAACTTCAAGACGTATTGAAGGGTCAACTTTACACAACTCAGGTCGCACATCCTCTGGTATTCTATGATATAATGCAGTAGAAAAAATCGTAGTACAGGCACCAGTATCTATGACTAAGTTCGCGCGCACAGTTTAAAAAATATTTACAGGCAATATAATGGAAATACCATCTGTATTAGCACTCCTACACTTAATAGTCTTAAATTCAACTTCACTGTTATTGACCAAGTCTGGGCTGTTAGGCTTGGTCGAAGCTAGTTTTCCGACTTGTTACCTCCCTGAAGGTTTGCCATACACTCGTCCGCATAGTGACCAAACTGCTGGCATCTAAAACACTGTACATCTTTTCTTGGGCGCTGATTTACTTTACGATCCAAGGCTGATCTACTACTTTTAACATTTAACTGGTTCGCGAGATGATCAATCTTTTTGCCTATGTTGGATTTCAGATCCCTACCAAATTCTTGCAGTCTTGCTTCTGTTACATAAGGTTCCCTGCCCGTGTCAATGTTCCTAATTCTCGCCCCTCTCACGTCATTTCTGATGCTTGAATAGTTGTCGAGCAATTCCCTTGCCTGATCGATAGATTTTGGGTCCTGCATCCCAATGAACAAATCCGCCTGAGAATCCTGAAGTCCCTTAAGAAAATGCCGAAGGTTTATCGTTTCCCTCGTCTCGTTGTTCGCTGTGGGGTAACCTTTTATTACCAACCTCTTAACCTCTGCCACATATTCAGCCAATGATTCTTTTTCCCTGTTGTATTTCCGGTTTTCTAACTCAGCCAAATAGGAGGAAGTGGAGCGCTTTTCCTGAAATCACGTCGCCATAGATGATTTTATCTTTGCATAACTTGACAATTCGTCAGCTCCCAGCTGCTTGAAAGCGTATTCGCAGCACCACCCCGTAAACTGTTCTAAAGGCTGAACAAACGTTCACTGTTGTCCCACTTGCACGCACCAACCATAGCTTCGAATGGGTGAATGAAACTCTCCCAGGATGATTTGCCATCAAAGATAATTTGCCTTGGTAGAGGAACCTCGTATTTATCACGGACTCTCATCTGTTGATTTTGCTGCCTTGATATATTGCTGTTTTCATTCGAAGCTGTGTCCCTTTCATTAACTAAATTTCTTATCTGATTGTCTTTTTCCATAGAAATGTCATTGATTCGTTGTTGGTAACTGCGCACTAATTCATCTCTTTGTAAAGTACTTTCCTGTTCATTCTTGCGTAGTCTCTCACTTAAGGTCAAGTTATCAACTTCTGCCGATTTAAGTTTTTGTCTCAAAAGTTCAACTTCAGCTATTGTTCGTGACTATCATCATCTTCAATTGTGACAGAATCTTTTTCTTGTTGCTTTTTAGGTCCCATGGTTGTCACTTAATTGTCACCACAAATATATTGAATAGAAATATATGTCCAAATTTCTTATAAGCACGTGTATAAGTCCATTTCCGTCGCTGCCACCAGTGTTGAAAAACGTAGCTTCAGGTGTGGGGGTTTATACTCCAATGATAAATACACTTCAAATCCAGTTTTCAATGTTAGTTTATTATGAGATTTTGTCTAAATTATGGAAATAATGTTGTCAAATTATAATTCTCTCATTTCTCTGGTCAAAAGTCACTTATTTATAATTGTAAAATATTTTGTTTCTAGTTTCTATGATCTGTGTTTTCAAAGTCCGAGCCAAAAGTAAAGAATCCCTCCTTAGTTTTGACCTAGGTTTATATACAAAAGCAGGTGCCCTCCCATATTTGGAGTGTATCATAGTAATGAAAAAAATGAAAAGATTACCCCTAATATTTATGAGGATAACCGTTGACTGATGGTACCATCCCAAATACGGAGCCACCTCTAACTCTAACAAATCAAACATGTTTACGATGGTACATGATGACAACATACCCTGATAAAATGATACACACTCCAGTCCCAAGCAATTTATGAGGGTAACTGGTGAATGACATCTCTAGTAGCAGAGGCCAAAGTTTCTCATCAGTAGAATCAATTAATAAATCAGCTTCAATAAGACTGCTAAATTTACAACATCACATAAAAAGGCCGTTAAATTTATAGCAATTGATTACGTATGTCTTCACTCGCATCTATTTTTCATTTTATTTACATTTTTAACATTTATAATTGGCTTTGGAATTACATAATGTAACAGTAATATTAATTATTCGAAAGATAAAATAAATATGCTCGTTATGTATAAACAGTACGTACGGTATAGAATTGGCCGTTAAAGTTTTTACCTGGTAATCATGAATACTCCATATATTTTCGTAAATTTATCTTCGGTGTCTGAACCTAAAACGAATTAAAATCTGAAAATGTATTTCACAAGTAACACAATGTTGCATTTACAGGTAGCAGTGCGGACAAAACGTTTCTCGCTCCTAATTTCGCAATTTTGTTTTTGGTGCTTACATCTGACCAGATCTCTTTTTCAAATTTCATCTGCAGACTTAACAGGAAAGAAAATTCTCTCTAAGGGAGGTTGAATGTGCCATTTTTCATGTTTTGCCTTCTTCTCAAGCGCTGTTTCAGTTTATCAGTAAATTAAGACAATGTTTACCTGAAATAACATTTCCGTTAAAAAAATGAGATGTAACAACAGCGGATACAGTCTTTAGTTTAAGAATACTGCTAGTGTCAACATGGCCTGTCAAACGTCTCAGCCTCTACACCCTTACCTTACAGAATGGTAAAGCATCATAAAACTACATGGCATTTAACCTTTTCGTATTTCTGAATTCACATAACTTAAAATGCTGAATTTTATAATATATCTTATGTCGATATAATTATCTACATCTTAACGAACTGTCAGAACACAAATGTGTAATACGTCAAAAATTACTTATAGCGGTCCAAATCGGTATTTCAAACACAGTTTCGTTGTCCTTTTGTTTATAGTGTTTGTGCTTTCCAAAGAAATGTATTTGAAAAATGGCGCGATTAAGATATTTGCAAATGACGTCTAAGCTCTTCAATAAAGATGGGAAGTCACCCGTGGCACTACCAACCCATGGCACATTCAACACCGTTCTCCCCTACTTATCTGATCAAACTAATAATCATCATTTCTTGTTTATTTCCTGAATGAATAACACTTGTATTCAAGATAACCGTAGAAGAAACTGTCGATTTTTCTTTTAAAGTATCTTAGAAAAAAAGAATGACAGATTTTATATCGTAAGTGTTTCCAGAAAATAAAATGAGCCGCGCCAGGCGAAAACCAACATAGTTGCGTTGTTACCAGCATGGATCCAGACCAGCTTGCGTATCCGCGCAGTCTGGTCAGGATCCATGCTGTTCGCTTTCAAAGCCTATTGCAATTAGAAAACCATTAGCGAATAGCATGGATCTTGACCAGGATGCGCGCATGCGCAGGCTGGTCTGTATCCATGCTGGCTATATACCAATAAAAGAAATTGTTCTTTGTTTCATATAAAATTCAGCTACTTCAGAACAATTTGTTACAGTTTTTAGATTTTCACTCAGTCGTTAACCTATTTCCCACAAGATATCCATACATTTGCCTCAAGAAAAGAAAAAGAAAAAGGGGTATTGAAAAGTATGCAGTGAAATACAAGTCAACTTAAGTCAGGTACCCTCATGTTTCCGCATTACTGAAAGCGGTTCGCAGAATAAACACCCTACACAAGAAACAACTCGAAAACATGCGAATATTAGCATGAAAAGTGTCCTATTTTATGTCAATTCATTCCACGAGTGAAATAATGCCCATTTGGCCCCCGATTTACGCGCAAATGCGTGAAAAATGGAAAAATAAGGATCTATTTATTAAGGACTTCTTTCGAGTACACCATGAAAGCACATTTTTGACAGAATAACTGCAGTATAACCTGCTGATCGCAAAGCAATATGTTGGTTTTCATGGTGCGACTCAAATCTACAATAGAAAACAATTAAAATTCGTAAAAAATGTTACATGTATGTGAAATAATCTTAGAATAAAATCAATGCCGATAAAATGGTCCACGCCGGTAATTTGGAACCCATGGTATCGAGCGTAGACACCACAACCCCATCGTGTAATGTGTTTTCTACATATGTAAATACTTTCAGGATACGATTCTTTCGTAAGCTAACGTAAACGCCCGAAAATATCTACAAACCTAGTAATTTCATATATTGAGTAAAGTTTATTTGATAACATTCGATATTAAAATTAATATTTTAAAACAGACTATTTGCTAGGAATTTATCATAGTACGCAGTGGTAGGGTTTACGTATCTTTCCCGGAAATTCCTTACAATAATGATAGTAACTGTTGCATTTTAGATAAAGATAACGGCCTTTTTATGTGGCGTACTTCTGTAGACGCGCCGTTTTATAGGGCGTACATCGCTAATTTTGGCATAAAGCTCCCCTAAAACATGAATTTACGCCATGATATATATTTTTATTTGTAACTTGTTATACTATTCTCGCGTTAAACAGGTGAAAAGTTAACAGAATTATTTAAAGAGACAGAAAATGAACCTGAAAGTGAACGTCCGAGTTCGAAACCGACATCACACGTCAGTTTACTCGAATGTTTGAAGTAACTAGAGAATTACTGGCCTAAACCACATTACCATGGGAAGCGTGAATGATCTACATCTCGTACTGAATATATCTCTTCTTTAAACACGTTGAACTTCAATGAAAATAAGTAGTTTTTCTTACCTGACAATACAGAATGTTGACAAAATCAACAGGAAATACCGGTAATGGAGCGTACAATATACCGTTTATGTAGCGTACCCGCCGTAAATGCGACGTATACGTTGGACACGGTGACTTACCTCAATTATTATTCAGCGGTGAAGTCATAAATGTATGACATTATGAATGACGTCATAATTGTGTGATGTGATATTAAAGTTAAGTTTGTAACTCGTATATATATATACCTGCTCCTTCATCTTACGTCCCTGCATTAGATGTTGCGCGCAGAGTATTACGGTATAAATGAGTGAAATGCACAATAATACTAGTTTATACCATACCACCTCTCTTACTATAACAATATTGTAATCAATGTTCGATGTTGATAAAAAATGCAAAAAAGGCCATCTGATACGCTTTTTTGGCTGTAACTCCTTGAGATGTAGAAGCAGCATAAACAAAGAAAAAAAAACATATCAAATCAGAAGTTATGGGTAGATTTCCCAGAAGCACGCACCACAGCAGACATTGCCGGAAAAAAGTAGGCTAATCACAAATAGAGTCTGTGGTGAAAAACGAAGGAGATCATCCATTAACAAGTACGTTTCCGTTCAAGGCAAAATACAAAAACAAAATTGGATGAGATGGAGGAAGGGGCGGGATTGTTATCGGAAGGTGATATCGTTTCAAACAGTAAAGTATAAAATTTAGTTAGCGAGATATTGTTAAGAGATTATAGCTGTTTAAATCATTCACAAAGTTATGGTACTTTTATCAAGAAATAATAAAATTGTTCATATATTTTATCAGTTTATGAAATATGATCCGCTTCTGACAGCTTAGCTTAGCTCAGTAGGTAAGAGCGTTGGTCTACGGATCGCGGGGTCTGATAGGCAAACAGAAAGTGTCTCTCTGTCGGTAACTCTGTTATAAATTCTAGTTTTCCTGGGTTTGTTTCTTCTCCACTTGGGCTTTCAGCAGGTGATAATAATAATCAGCACTTCGCTGCGATATTCCACCCTGTGGCCCAACGCTGTTATTTTCTGCTCTTTCAGCAACTTTTACAGTGTTATTTTCAATATATTCTTTTGAGGTATTGATCGCGGCTCTAATATACATTTTAAAGTCCACGTCATCAACGGTAAGACTAACATAATGCATTCCAGCACGTTCGTGGAAATGGCTTAATGTTATGGTGTTCATGTCACGATAACAGACTCCATCGTTCGATATTAGAGCTGTGTGCTCAAGACCCCGGAAGACAAAAAGTATACGATCACTGAGATTTATTCTTAAATTAAAATAAATGAAATCATTAACAAGTTGACAAGTTTTGAAACGGAACATATAAAGAAATAGAAGTGTTTAAAGTAACTATCTACATGTAAACTGTTCAGAATCTGCAGTTACTCTTATACATCCGCACACATAAATGTGATACAACACCACAAGCCCACCCCTCGTCCATTTATAAAGTAAACTAGACTTAAGCTTGACGCATAGAGCTCACGTGTAAGCTCTATGCGCCGTAAGCGCTATGCGTCCTTACAGTCCTATATAGGTAGGTCTAGCTGTACATGACTACTGTATGGCTTGAATGTTAGGATAATAATAGAATACCAGTAATTGTAAAGGCAACAATGGGAGATGATTAAATAATATATTTCAAGGCAGATTTTTTTTTTAGAAAAGAGAAGTTCGGCACTGTGAGTGATATAGAGAAATATCTATGATATATATATTTTTTTCAAAAAAATCGGAGAATGTAGTGCCGTGTAAGAATAATCTAACAACAGGATTACTGTAAAAATAAAATCAAATATTATGAAAAGTGTGGTCTCAAGAGCTTTTTTCTGATTTGCACAATTGTACGTATTAATATCTGTCTTTATTTATGCTGTATTTTGACACATAGACACACTTTAAGAACATTATCGCGCATGCAAATGATCTAGATATATATGACCTAAACAGGCAAGCATTAGCAGTAACGACTACAGCAATCGCGTGTACGGTTTTGTTTATCTAAATATTCATATTACAATTTTCAATACCCATGGTCTGTGAAACTGTAAATGTTTATTGTAAATGTATATTGTAAATGTATTCTGTAAATGTTTATTGTAAATGTTTATTGTAAATGCATATTGTAAATGTTTATTGTAAATTTATATTGTAAAATGTATATTGTAAATGTTTATTGTAAATGTATATTGTAAATGTTTATTGTAAATGTATATTATAAATGTATATTGTAAATGTTTATTGCCAATGTATATTGTATAATTATGTTTTTTGTAAATATTCATTGTAAATGTATATTGTAAATGTATATTGTTATCACCATGTATGACGACGAGCTGTAAATGATTTAGTCGAAATAAAGTTTCTGTTCTGTTCCGCTCAATGAAATTCCCCTTAAAGAAATATTCCAGTTTTTTTTTAAAGTGGTGTATAAAGAACCATCTGAGTAGCATTTGTTTAAACTATTCTAAAAATCATACAGGTAGTAATGCCTCCCACCACACAGTGATGTGAGAGACATATTGATTTACTCCTGTCTATGTGTCTGTAACAAAGCTTGTCCGCACTCTCGCACTCTAAGTCGAACATTTCTCATGCGATCTTCACCGAACTTGAACAAAATGTGTCTTATCCTAAGTCCTCGGCAAAAATCGATAACTAACCAAATCAGTCCAGGCACTTCAGAATAATTGCCCTTTAAATACCAAAACGAAAACTTACATTTTCTTGCGCAATGTTGACAGCAAAAGGACCATATTCTTGTACTACTTTATAAGCAGCAGTATATTGATCCTTTTGCTGTTAACATTGGGAAGCGCTCTAGTAGTATATGATTCCTTTTAGGGTCGTTTATGTGCATGTACTCTACGTAAACAGTATATAAAGACTGACGTACTATTGAGATAATTAGGAAGTTGCGGGAGACAAGTGTTTTTCTCAAAAGCAGCTATAGTTCCTCACAAGATTTCGTGTAAGGTGATTATAAAATCAGATAGTCAGTTCCTCACAAGATGTTTCAAAATTGTTAAAAAAAAATCCGACAGGCAGTTTCTCGCAGGATTTTATTTCAAACTGCATAATAACCAGACGGGCAGCTTTAACAAGACTTTGTGCAAAACTGCTTAAATACAAACATGGAGTTCCTCACAAGATTGTTTGTAAAACTATTAAAAATAAGAGTGCCGGATTAACACAAATTCGCCCGTCATCGAACTTGGCCTAATTCAAGGGTCATTATCTAAGAGTGTCTGAGGCGATTCGGGTGATTACCTGACTTGGCAATAATTTTATGTCCACGAACATTGTCAGCAGTTTGGTGAAGATCGGATGAAAACTAGTCGACTTAGAGAGCGGACAAAACTAAATTAGCAGTTTTTCAAGTCATTCAATGGCGATTTGAGAGGTTATTAAACTTGACCGAAATATTATGCCCACCCACATTGTCACATATTGTCAGCAAGTTTGGTAGAGATCTGATGAAAGATGTTCGACTTCGGGAGCAGACATGCTTTAGACGCCAACTGCCCGTCCGTCACTGGTGCTCATATAATACCCCCGCTCTTTCAGAGACGGGCGTATAAAAATCAGACAGCCAGTTTCTCACAAAATGTTGTATAATCAAATCTTTAAAACGATCCCTTGGAAGCAAAGAATGCAACAAAGAAGAAGAATAGCAGACTAGGTTTGATTGAACTTGTTCATGAGAGATAATGAAATATGCAAAAAAAATACACTTACCATTTTTTAATTTGTTGTATATATCTTCTTTGCTTTCTGTTTTTGTCTTCTCAATCTGCTCTAACACTTCATCTCTGGCTCCCGCTATTTGTTCTGCAACTTCACCAGCTCTTGATGCAATTACTGCAGTGGCCTCTGTTTTCAACCTTTTAAATTCTTGATCAGTCGCATCTACTAACTTTCTCTTAACAGTATATCCTTCTGACACTATATCTTCTTTTTGTTTTACTCCTTCAGCTTGTACGTCTTCAATCGATTTCTTTGCTTGCTTTTCTATTTCATCCATTGCAGATTTATATGCTTTATCTAACTGAGACATTGACACTTTTCCACGTTTGACAATATCACTGATATGCTTTTTTGTAAGTTGGATAAGTTGTAACTTTTTGCTTTTCGCATCTTGAACTGTTTTACGAACATCATCCAGCACATCAAGGACATCGTCTTTTCCAATGACTAAGGTATCATTTTGAAGCTGAAATATTTTCCAAATGATAATAGCCAGATATCAAAAGATAATGATTTTCTTTTAACTTTATCGCAGTTTTTGATTGATTTTTTTTGCACATTAATATTCATTACAATACTATCTGTAAAAATATATACTGGATGATATAATTTCATATATATGAAAGTTTCATATCATTGTCGGGTCCCACAACGTAGGCCGATTTCCATAACAATGGCCGATTCCGCAGCGATGGCTTATTTCTAAACAGGTTTCCACAACGGTGGCTGATTTTTCATAGAAATCTGCAACTGTGCTATGATTAACCAATTACTGACCAGGTCAAACCGAACAACGTCTCCTAAATTTAAAACGAAATCAACATCGAAGCTTCGGTACACTATTGCTGTATCATAATTATGTACTGGTTTTATTTAACGAGATCCTGGCATGTATTAACGAGAGAAAACAAGAGGGCCATGATGGCCCTATATCGCTTACCTGTTATCATTGCACTTGAGGACAAGGTCTTCAGAAAAAATATCTAAGTCCAAAGGACAGGAACAACAAAGGGAAGAAATTTAACCAAAAAGAAAAAAAATCTTAAAAGGTACAGATATGTCAAAATACACCTAAAAATTGGAGGTACCATCCATGTTGTACCATAGAAAAGTGGTCTCGGTTTTTCCCTACGGCCAGTAATAAAAAAGTTACTAAAAATAAGCTATTTTTAGTAATGTAAAAGGGAAGTAATTACAAAGAAAATTATTGTAAGTGAACAAAAGAAGAATCTGCCAAATAAATCTGTTGACATAAATGAAATTTCAGATCAGTATCTTCATTAGTTACGGAGATATACCCATTTTAATTTGAAAAAAGGGAGGTAATTTGACATAAAATCAGTCAATAGTTATCTACCCTGATTGGCTCAGTCTAACTAATGACAATAATGAAATTTCAAAGAAGTCCTATAAGTACTTACTGATATAAATCCATTTTGATTACAATCAGGGGAGGTAATCAGATATAAAATAACTCTGGAACCTACGATTGGATCTGATTTGTCAGGAAATCCAAGATTTATTGTTGTTGAAGATATTTTAGAAGTTTGTATCAAATAAAACCAAAAATGAAGTCTCTATATGGCAGCAAAAGCCAAAATAGCCAAATATGGACCTTTAAGGGGCCATAACTCTGGAACTCATGATGGAATCTTGCCAGTTCAAGAAAGAAACCAAGATCTGGTGGTGATACAAGTTGTGTGCAAGTTTGGTTAAAATCAAATCATAAATGAAGCTGCTATTGTGCAGACAATGTCAAAATAGCTAATTTTGGCCTTTTCAGGGGCCATAACTCTGGAACCCATTAAAGTATCTGACCGGTTCAATAATGGAACTGAGATCTTATGGCGACACAGGTTTTGTGCAAGTTTGATTAAATTCAAATCATAAATGAAGTTGCTATTGTGCAGACAAGGTCAAAATAGCTAATTCTGGCCCTTTCAGGGGCCATAACTCTGGAACCCATTACGGAATCTTGCCAGTTCAAGAAAGGAACCAAGATCTTATAGTGATACAAGTTGTGTGCAAGTTTGGTTAAAATAAAATCATAAAAGAAGCTGCTATTGTGCAGGCAAGGTCAAAATAGCTAATTCTGGCCCTTTCAGTAAATTTAACTTTGTTTCTGTTTGGTAATGTTTCTTTAATTTAAAGCTAATCCTACAAACTTTGGTAAAAATGTTTATATGCTCATAGCTTGATGTAGAAAGAATCCTTGATATTAACAAGAGATCACAGAGTGATCTTTGCGCCCACAAATGTGCCATTTTTGAAAGTTCCAAATTTCAAGACTTACTGACTAGCTCAAGGTCAAATTTCATTTCCGTACACAACACTGTGCATGTGGTCCAAATTTGAAAGCTGTAGCTTGAGAAATGTGAAAGTAGGTCACTAGATCAATTTCAAGGACAAAGTTCTTTGTACACAAAACTATGCAAGTGCATCAAGTTTGAAGGCTGTAGTTTGAAAAATTTGAAAGTAGGTCAATAGGTCAATCTTGAGGTCAAAGTTTATTTTGGTACACAAAACTATGCAAGTGGTCCAAATTTGAAGGCTATAGCTTGAGAAATGTGAAAGTAGGTCACTAGGTCAAAATCAAGGTCAAATTACACTTCAGAACACAAATCTATGCATGTGGTCCAAATTTAAAGCCTGTACCTTCAAAAATGTGAAAGTAGGTCACTAGGTCAATGTCAAGGTCAAAGTTTGTTTCGGTACACAATCCTATGCATGTGGTCTAAATTTGAAGCCTGTAGCTACAGAAATGTGAAAGTAGGTCACTAGGTCAATCTTAAGGTCAAAGTTCATTTCAGTACACAAAACAATGCAAGTGGTCCAAATTTGAAGGCTGTAGCTCGAGAAATGTGAAAGTAGGTCACTAGGTCAAAATCAAGGTCAAATTTTATTTCGGAACACAGAACTATGCATGTGGTCCAAGTTTGAAGCCTGTACCTTCAAAAATGTGAAAGTAGGTCACTAGGTCAATGTTAAGGTCAAAGTTTGTTTCGGTACACAAAACTATGCATGTGGTCCAAGTTTGAAGGCTGTAGCTTGAGAAATGTTAAAGTAGGTCACTAGGTCAAAATCAAGGTCAAATTACACTCAGAACACAAATCTATGCATGTGTGTCCAACATTTTAAAGCCTGTACCTTCAAAAATGTGAAAGTAGGTCACTAGGTCAATGTCAAGGTCAAAGTTTGTTTCGGTACACAATCCTATGCATGTGGTCTAAATTTGAAGCCTGTAGCTACAGAAATGTGAAAGTAGGTCACTAGGTCAATCTTAAGGTCAAAGTTCATTTCAGTACACAAAACAATGCAAGTGGTCCAAATTTGAAGGCTGTAGCTCGAGAAATGTGAAAGTAGGTCACTAGGTCAAAATCAAGGTCAAATTTTATTTCGGAACACAGAACTATGCATGTGGTCCAAGTTTGAAGCCTGTACCTTCAAAAATGTGAAAGTAGGTCACTAGGTCAATGTTAAGGTCAAAGTTTGTTTCGGTACACAAAACTATGCATGTGGTCCAAGTTTGAAGGCTGTAGCTTGAGAAATGTTAAAGTAGGTCACTAGGTCAAAATCAAGGTCAAATTTCATTTCGGAACAAAAAACTATGCATGTGGTCCAAATTTGAAGCCTGTACCTTCAAAAATGTGAAAGTAGGCCACAAGGTCAATGTCAATGTCAAAGTTTTTTTCAGTGCACAAAACTATGCATGTGGTCCAAATTTGAAGGCTGTAGCTACAGAAATGTGAAAGTAGGTCACTAGGTCAAAATCAAGTTCAACTCATGTCAAGGTTCATCTTGCCACTCAAAACCATACATGTGGTCCAAATTTGAATGTTGTAGGTTATTGACAAGAAGATTTTAAAAGCTTTTCCCTATGTAAGTCTATATGGACCATGTGACCCCCAGGGCGGGGCCATATTTGACCCTAGGGGGGATAATTTGAACAAACTTGGTAGAGAACCACTAGATAATGCTACATTACAAATGCCAAAGCCCTAGGCTTTGTGGTTTGGACAAGAGGTTTTTCAAAGTTTTTCCCTATATAAGTCTATATAAACCATGTGACCCCCGGGGCGGGGACATATTTGACCCTAGCGGGATAATTTGAACAATCTAAGTAGAAGACCACTAGATGATGTCACATACAAAATATCAAAGCCCTAGGCCCTGTGGTTTTGAACAAGAGATTTTTCAAAGTTTTCTTCTATATAAGTCTATATAAACCATGTGACCACTGGGGCGGGGCCATATTAGACCCCAGGGAAATAATTTGAATCCTCCTGGTAGAGGACCACTAGATGCTGCTTCATACCAAATATCAAAGCCCTAGGCCCTGTGGTTTTGGACAAGAAGATTTTCAAAGTTTTTCCCTATATAAATCTATGTAAATTATAGAAATAAACAAAAGGCCATAACTCACTAAAAATTGTTGAACCAGTCTAATTTTCAGGGGGACACAACTAGGGTACCAATACATCATTCTGACAAAGTTTGGTCAAAATCCCCCTGGTAGTTTCTGAGGAGATGGGATAACGAGAAATTGTTAACAGACGGAAGGACGGACCAACGGAAGGACGACGGACCATGGACGCAGAGTGATTTGAATAGCCCACCATCTGATGATGGTGGGCTAAAAAAAAGAAACAAGAGATCACAGAGTGGTCTTGGCGCCCACCAATGTGCCTTTTTTGAGTGTTACTAATTTCAAGACTTATTGACTAGCTCAACGTCAAATTTCATTTCCGTATACAACACTGTGCATGTGGTCCAAATTCGAAAGCTGTAGCTTGAGAAATGTGAAAGTAGGTCACTAGATCAATTTCCAGGACAAAGTTCTTTGTACACAAAATTATGCAAGTGCATCAAGTTTAAATGCTGTAGTTTGAGAAATTAGAAAGTAGGTCACTAGGTCAATCTTAAGCTCAAAGTTTATTGCGGTACACAAAACTATGCAAGTGGTCCAAATTTGAAGGCTGTAGCTTGAGAAATGTAAAAGTAGGTCACTAGGTCAAAATCAAGGTCAAATTACACATCAGAACACAAATCTATGCATGTGGTCCAAATTTAAAGCATGTACCTTCAAAAATGTGAAAGTAGGTCACTAGGTCAATGTCAAGGTCAAAGTTTTTTTCAGTGCACAAAACTATGCATGTGGCCCAAATTTGAAGGCTGTAGCTACAGAAATGTGAAAGTAGGTCACTATGTCAAAATCAAGGTCAACTCATGTCAAGGTTCATCTTGCCACTCAAAATCATAAATGTGGTCCAAATTTGAATGTTGTAGGTTATTGACAAGAAGTTTTTAAAAGCTTTTCCTTATATAAGTCTATATGAACCATGTGACCCTGGGGCGGGGCCATATTTGACTCTAGGGGGATAATTTGAACAAACTTGGTAGAGAACCACTAGATGATGCTACATTACAAATGCCAAAGCCCTAGGCTTTGTGGTTTGGACAAGAAGATTTTCAAAGTTTTTCCCTATATAAGTCCATGTAAACCATGTGACCCCCAGTGCGGGGCCATATTTGACCCTAGGGGGATAATATGAACAATCTCAGTAGAAGACCAATAGATGATGTCACATACAACATATCAAAGCCCTAGGCCCTGTGGTTTTAAACAAGAGGTTTTTCAAAGTTTTTCCCTATATAAGTCTATATAAACCATGTGACCCCCGGGGCGGAGCCATATTAGACCCCAGGGAAATAACTTGAATTATCTTGGTAGAGGACCACTAGATGATGCTTCATGCCAAATATCAAAGCCCTCGGCTCTGTGGTTTTGGACAACAAGATTTTTAAAGTTTTTCCCTATATAAATCTATGTAAATTATAGAAATAAACAAAGGGCCATAACTCACTAAAAATGGTTAAACCAGTCTGATTTTCAGGGGGACACAACTAGGGTACCAATACATCATTCTGACAAAGTTTGGTCAAAATCCCCCTGGTAGTTTCTGAGGAGATGCGATAACGAGAAATTGTTCGAAAAAAGGAGGACGGACGGACCACGGACGGACGGACGGACGGAAGGACGACGGACCACGGACGCAGAGTGATTTGAATAGCCCACCATCTGATGATGGTGGGCTAAAAAAAGACAAAAATGTACATTTGATTTCTCTTGTCAAAACTGTTTTGTGCTACCTTTACGAGATAAAATTGCATAAAAAAACCTGTCAGTTTAAATGATTCACAAGTCATTCTCCAAACATCTTAGTGTAAAAAAAGGTTTAGATAACACAATTTTACCATAAAATATGACGAATCTTTAAATAAATATAGTTAATACATTAACTCTTATTCTGTGAATTCTTTAAAGGAGGCTTTGGGTATTAAAATCAAAAAAATTATATGACTGAATGATTCGACTTAATTTTAAATTTGATTTTTTTCACAATACATATATAATAAACTGTGATGTAAGTTATCCGGTCCACAAAAAGCAAGTTCTATATAACTATGTTATTGAAATATGTCAATTATTCATTGATGATGAGCTCATAAAAATTTGGTAAAAAAAAAAGAAAAAGTTTGAATATCAAATAAATCCGTTTTTATGGATATGACAATTAGATCTACAAGTGTTGCAAGCTTTTAGGTTCAATGATATCTTTCTATAAAACCTTGTTCACCTTGCGTGGTTGGAAGTTTCGTCGATAATAATTGCCATAACAAACAGAAAAACGCTGTTTTCATTTTAACGTAGTTGAACTATTCTATTCTATTCTTTTCTACTTTTAAAACATATTCAAATTATGATTATCACCATATTGCACTTACAATGTATGCAAGTAGGGCGATACTTCAAAGACAGAGTCAGAGCGCGCGCTTTGTGTGACGTCAAGATAAAGAAAAAAGTTTCACGACAAAGTGAATGAATAATTTATTGTGGATGAGGCGGGGTTAACATGTCAGGAGTATTCCAAAAATAGCTTCAGCTTCACAGTTTTTGTGACGTAAACATGCAACTCTATCGATCTGAAAAGCGTTGAAAGGGCAATTTGATCTGCAAACAGTAGTATTTTCGGTAAAAATTTTCACTCGTGTTACATATTCGTTCTGTGACATATACGGCTCAACAATGCTTGGTAGACAATCATGTTGAATATAGATGTATATATTTATATACATAGTCAACACATTGCTTAATATCGAAAAGTCTTCAAAAATTAATGCACCAGAAAAAAATCCTAAGATAAGCAAAGACTGCAACCGTACTCGCAGCTGGCATAATTATAATGCTGTTCTCAGCATGTCTATAAAGTTTCCTGAAGATCAAACAAAAGTCTCTTAAGGTTTCGAAGCAGGCCTCGGGGAAACACCAAATCATAGGAAGAAAAAGTTGTTTGACATGAAAATTGAACAGCATGTAAAACATGCATAATACTTTACGATACAAGTGTCAGTATACTGATATAAACATTGAATTCCGGAAAAGGACTAAAGGAGCTCCACTTCCGGACAGTTAAAAGCCTTTAAAAACTCACCATTTTCAAAGAACAGTTACACATGTTCGTTTTGATGCATTTGCAATAGCATGCGAGTGGTTAAATTTCGCATAACAAGGTGGAACACATTTTTCAGCAATTGTTTATCTTTATTTCTTTACAAATGGTATTCATTTTCAAAGGGAGACAACTTTTCCAGATAACTTTAAGTACAAATTATGGCCTGGTGCGCAGTAAAGTGCCCAATTCAGCAAAAAATCATGTACATAGCCCCATCTTTCAAACAGTACATGATAGAACTATGAAATAAAGTTTATAAGTAAGGTATGATACAGATGTAGATGTGGAGGTGAACATTTATCATGAAAATTTAGAAATAAAGTAGTGCGACAAGTTTAAGTATACAAAAAATAGCCATTTTTGCATGTAACGGGTTAGCATCTAAAATTTTATCATTTTTGTAAGCTGTCTCACAGAAATTCTGTTCTTTTTTACATTTTCACTTTTAAATTTTGTGAAAGAAAAATATCTTAGCTTTCATCTGATATATAACATCATGTACTTCTGTAATTCTGTTCCGAGAATCATGGTTTGAACCAAAGTTGTACGGATGTAACGCCCTAGAAATCTGAAAAAGCTATACTTAAAAATGTGCAGAAAAAAGTAGTATCTTTTGGTGCTAGAACATGTGAGATAGCCTTGATAAGTTTGAAAAATATGTAAGTTGAAATAGGCAAAGTATCATTTCTGTACATCAAGTCTATAAATAAATATGGCCGAATATCTCATCAAAAGTTAGTTTGTGACAAAAAATCCGTAATGTCCGTCCCCCTACCATAAACTTCATTAAGTGTTATAGAGCTAGAAAGTTGCAGCACATTTTTATTACATATGATGACATGAGCAATATTTCCAAAAATTGTTGAAATCCATCAAGCAGTTTTTTAGATATTAACAAAAGTGTAAAAGTTATCTGTAATGTCCGTCCCCGTAATGTCCGTCCCCACTTACCATTTATTTTGAATGTTGTATATATATTATTATTTTCTATCAAATTCAATTCCTTTCTTTTCTGTTTTACCAGTAAGAAGGGAAATTTTTAAAAAATGCATTGGAAATCAGTAAAATACGTTATTTTGTGATATTTTTTCTTAAAAACACATTGTGTGTAAAAAAAATGACAAAATTTGTTGAAATCTTCAGCAAAATGAATCAGTTTCATACATGAATTTTACTTTCATATAAAGAACTCATGCAAAAACATGAAAAAAAGACTAATGAGTATATAAATAAAGAAAAACTTTGCCCAACATTATTAATAAGCACATTTAAAGTGTTGGGGGACGGACATTACATTTTTGGACTAAAACTACATGTTGAAAAAAGTAAGTAGAGTTTCAGTCCTCAGTCTTTTTGAAATTTATAGTCTTGTAATTTATAGGGTTTAACATCAGGTCCAGAAAGCTCTGCCTCTCTTTTGTCCCTAATTACAAAAACTTTTTGAAATGCTACCATAAACACTTGATCCCCCTCCCCTAAGTGCCCTATTGTATATTTCTTATCTTTTATATTTTCTCTTATATTTTCATCTACAAAATAAAGGGTCATAAGATGCATCAAAATCATTCCTTAATTAAAACAACATAATTAATAAGTGACCTATTGACATGATTGAGATGGCAACAACATGCCATAAAACACAGGTGGCCACAGATCACAAAATCACACTTCTCAACAGGGTGCCAATATACAAGGGACCATAAAACCCCTAAGCTGGATCTTAATTGATCATTATGGAATCTTTACCTAAAACAGCACTCTTTGATGTAGGTGTTATGATCCCATGCATTGTATAAAATTAAAACCCCTAATAAGGATATATTTTGCCTGTTCTGCTAAGGACTTCCTCCTTAAAAAAAAAACTAAAAAAAAAACATATTTTAAATTAAACCGTGAAAAAAAGACTGGTACAAGTATACAAAAAAAAAACAATGTGTTGAAGTGTTATATACAGAACATTATTATGTTATCATTATTTCTTTTTGTACCATTAACACAGCACTGATAAAAAGCTAAACTGATACAGTAGTGTTATGGTCATCTACATTTAATATGCTTGTATTCTACGGGAAGGTTGTTAGATATGGATTAGTTTTATGTGAATGCTTGTACTGCATGTAAGTTTTTTTTTCTTTGAAACAGAACAGTACTTGCATATATGATAATATGCAGTGAAGAATTGATTGTATAGCTGATTTTGACAAATACTGCTTAATACTAGTAGAATACTTTTTGAAAATTAATAAAAATGAAATACATGTACTTCAATCTCGCTAGCTTTTTTAACTGCTATATAAATGAATGTCTGAAATGAATTTCCTATATCATTTAGTAAAACCATTTACTATATTTATAGACATATTACCTACTGAAATGACACAAATGTTCCCTTAGTTAAGAAATTTAAATTTTTAGAGTAGTTTATATTTCAAAGTAGTTATAAAAGCTGAACCCAGTCATTTATGTAATGTCCGTCCCCCATTTCTGGCACTATTTATTTATGATATTTTCTGCTTAAATGTAATATAAATAAGAGTATTTATGTTTCTACTTTGTTGTTTGTTTTAATTACTTGCTTTAAAGGTGTTTTCCTGCTGTAAATGTTCCATTTTCCAAATTTTAGATTAAAGCGAATTTTACGATTAACAGAAAATAATCGTAATTTCAAAGTAATTAGCTATTTTTTTTAAAAAATGGAAAAGCAAAGAGTTAAGGCTTATATTTTCTTTATCTGTGACCTCAAACTATTAGAAAATACACATAAAAGAAGTGGTTTTGCATAAAACATTTGCAGTAGGAATCTAATTTGAATGACAGTGTAATGTCCGTCCCCAACCCGACATGGCAACTTGAATCCACTTTTTTGAAAAAAAATCCCAAAAAGTTATCTATTTGGGTACTGATCCTTGTGCACAACATGTTGAAGTGTAGAAAAAAGGTATTTTTAAAGGCAAAGTAAAAACTTTATTTTTTGACTTAGATGCTAACCCAATTGGGCACTTTACTGTGCACAAGGCCAAATGGCATTCATTTTCGAACGAAGACAACCTTTTGCGATTATTTTAAGTAATCGTCGAGAAAAGGTTGTCTCCTTTTGAAAATGAATGCCATTTGTAAAGAAATAAAGATACACAATTGCTGAAAACTGTGCCCTTATAGGCAGTCATTTTCTGGAATTCAAAGTTTATATCAGTATACTGACACTTGTTTCGTAAAGTAATATACATGTTTTATATGCTGTTCAATTTTCATGTCAAACAACTCTTTCTTTCTATGAATGGTGTTGTTTGATTTTTGTTTCTCAACCTTAAAGAGTAAATCGAACTTTTGTTTTGAAGACGGACGGAAAAGGGCATGCATACAAGCTATATTATATCTCATCATATACGGAGATGCATAATGATTGTGTCCTTTCTAATAAATATGTTTCTATACAACTACTAGTGAGACCTATAACTTTGAAAGATCCCTCCAAACATGAACTATAACACCAACCTGTAATAATTTCGTTTTAGCATTCTGCGCAGCAGTATTAGCAGACAGATATGCACGATCTGACAGCAGATTCTGCAAGACACTAAAATAGTGTTGTAGATCTGTATCTTCCATCTCTAATTGTGGGCAATGTCGAACTGCTCTGCCTACCTCTCTACCCTGTAAACAAATATCACAAAAGAATTGTTTCAAAAACGAAATACAACATGTATATAAATGATTCAACTCGCAAAATATTTATTTCAAAGGATGCATTTTTCATATGTTTCTGTTGTGCTGTTGTCGTTTTTATGAAGACTGCAACAAAATGTTATTGTTTTTTTTTTTTTTTTTTGTCTTTTGTTTTAAATTCGATCATTCGTAAAGTGACAGGCCGGTTGTAAATAATCGTTAACGCTCGGTTTTACAATTCACACTTCAAGAAAATTGATGTAAATCTTTAAAATATCTTCATAGTTTCCAATTTGAAACAGAGTGCGAAATGGTAAGAGTTGTGTTGAGCTATATGAAAATCAAACGAACTTGATCTTTTTTACCTGTAAGTGTGACCTTGAGCTTTAAGTTTGTGGCCTTGGTCATAATAAAGAACAAACATGTATAGTCCTTTTTGGCGTTTTTCTTTGCATATAATTTGATTATCAATATCTGCATGGAAAAATAATGACTAGACCTTTTTTAACAAAAGCAGAGGAAATTCTTGACTTTATCTCTAGGAGTGATTTGGCCTTTGCGTCAAGGCCATGGATTTAGGAACACATCATTTTGTTTTAGGAGTATTTGTACCACGTTATATAACTCGACTGATGGCAGTGTTATAGACCGGGTAAGCACAGGATGGACCGTAGGAGTAATTGACTAACGGACGGATAATGCGCACACAAATGACTTCTGAATAAAAGATATCGGACAATTTATTCTAATCAAACTCATGAAGTGTTACCTGTTCAAAGATGTTGTACGGTTTGGAAAGGTCGTCGTGAATTTTCGTTTGAAATGCTTCATAGTTCAGGACAACACTGGTGATTCCATTGAAATCAGTGTCTGCTGCATTCATCGCATCTGTGTATCCGTCAGGTGGCATGAAACATTTAGCAACTTCCCACGGATTGCTGCACCACTGGGCAGCATCAGAGTTTTTATAGGATGGACCGTAGTATCGATGGGCCCGCTGTATCGCGTTTTTAAAATTATGACATATCTTGTTAGGGCAGCCAGACGGAAGATATTGCGTGGCAGAATTTCTATGGAAGTTACATTTCCCACGTCTTGCATTACAAATTCTATTTGTGGGGCAAACGACGACATTTTCTGTGCAACAACTAGAACACGTGGTACCAACAGTAAGTCCATTATTGTTGCAAATGTCCCTCAAACATTTTTGCTGGAACTGTTCTATTTCATCATAAACAAAAGGCTCAATACCTTCTTTAGTTAATAACACACCTAATCCAGCCTTAATCCAATTCTTAAATTTGGCTCCTGATAGTTTAGGATCATACAACGGAGTGGCCATGATTTTTACAGGAAATCATACAACCATCGTAATCCAAAACGTTAAGTCCACGTGCGGTTTCACATGTCACATCAGTTTACTTTATTTATGCGTGTTTTTCACATCATTAAACTTGAAAATTTTGATTCAGTTTAAATATAAATTGCACGAGGGGTCATCTTACTCTGTCGTTATCTTTAGGTACGACAGCCAGAAATACATTTCTCTTTTTAAATGCAATACTTCTTTGTGTTCAGCAGGCTGAAAAAGATCAACAAAAATGTTACATATATACCAGAAATATTATGTCGTAAATTCAGTATGTTATAATCTAAACTGTTCCGATATGTAATCAGGCAATCTAAAATAATTTATGAGACGGGAAGGGTTATAGGTCATTAGATTTGTATCGAGAAATATGACTAAGCTCTGCAGCGGAAATATTGCTCGACTTAATCTTTTTATTACATACGCATACATGATACAATGATAATTATATGTAAAATGATATATATTCTTAATAATATTTAAATTAAATAATTATATTCTTACTGGAGTAAAATTGAAGGATCTACATGTATTCAAGTGAATAAGGGGTTTCCGCTACCCTCGGGTATGACTACAACACTAAGTATTTACGATGCCCTCAGATAATAACTTGGTACTACAACAAAAAATGATGAAGCCCTCAGATAATAATGCAGCAACAATTCAAGTGTATAACGGGTTTCCGCTACCCACAGGTATTACAACAAAAAATGATGAAGCCCTCAGATAATAACGCAGCAACAATTCAAGTGTATAAGGGGTTTCCACTACCCCCAGGTATTACAACAAAAGTGATGAAGCCCTCAGATAATAACGCAGCAACAATTCAAGTGTATAAGGTGTTTCCGCTACCCTCAGGTATTACAACAAAAGTGATGAAGCCCTCAGATAATAACGCAGCAACAATTCAATTGTATAAGGGGTCCGCTACCCTTAGGTATTACAAAAAAAAGATGAAGCACTCAGATAATAACGCAGCAACAATTCAAGTGTATAAGGGGTTTCCGCTACCCTCAGGTATTACAACAAAAAAGTGATGAAGCCCTCAGATAATAACGCAGCAACAATTGAAGTGTATAAGGGGTTTCCGCTACCCTCAGGTATTACAACAACAAAAAAAAATGGTGAAGCCCCCAGATAATAACGCAGCAACAATTCATGTGAATAAGGGTTTTCCCCTACCCTCAGGTATTTCAACAAAAAAAAATGATGAAACCCTCAGATAATAACGCAGCAACAATTCAAGTGTATAAGGGGTTTCCGCTACCCTCAGGTATTACAACAACAAAACAAGAGTGCCAGAATGTCACAATATACGCCCGTCACAGCAAATTTCTTTACTCTAGCACCTGTATTTGCAAATGGAGTTTTAATTTTGTGGTTGTTTAGTAATCATTGTAAGTCTTTTGTTTTTCTAAGTCCACAAAAAAACTCTTACCAGGTAGAGATACCTTAAAATACACATAAAATTTGAAAGTAACATCCATGTTGTACCACAGAAAAGTGGTCTTGTCTTTTCCCTACGGTCAATTATAAAAAAGTTACAATATAAGTTATTTATAGTAACAACTAAGGGAAGGTAATCTTAAAAAAAAATCCACAAAAAAATTGTAAATCCGCGCAAAAATCTTTACCAGGTAGAGATTGGTCAAAATACACCTCATAATTGGATGTAGCATGCATGTTGTACTACAGAAAAGTGGTCTCGATTTTTCCCTACGACTAGTAATGAAAAAGTTACAATATAAGCTATTTATAGTAACAACAAAGGGAAGTAATTCTAAAAAGGGAACTGCGCATGACACTTCGTCTCATGATGGTGTATAATTGTGCCAAGTTACATCAAAATCCCTCCATGCATGAAGAAGAAATGCTTCGGACAAAGTCATTCTTGTATCTGACCTTTGGCCTCTAAGTGTGACCTTGACCTTAGACCTAGGGACCTGGTTCTTGCGCATGACACTCCGTCTCGTGGTGGTGAACATTTGTGCCAAGTTATATCAAAATCCCTCAATGCATGAAGAAGAAATTCTCCGGACAAGGTTTTCATTCTTGTATCCTTTGACCTCTAAGTGTGACCTTGACCTTAGACATAGGGACCTGGTTCTTGCGCATGACACTCCGCCTCGTGGTGGTGAACATTTGTGCCAAGTTATATCAAAATCCCTCCATGCATGAAGAAGATATGCTCCGGACAAAGTTTTCTTTCTTGTGTCCTTTGACCTCTAAGTGTGACCTTGACCTTAGACCTAGGGACCTGGTTCTTGCGCATGACACTCCGTCTCATGATGATAAACAACTGTGCCAAGTTTCATCAAAACCCCTCCATGCATGAAGAAGATATGCTCCGGACAAAGTCATTCTTGAATTTGACCTTTGACCTCTACGTGTGACCTTGACCTTAGACCTAGGGACCCGGTTCTTGCGCATAACACTCTGTCTCATGATGGTGAACAACTGTGCCAAGTTTTATCAAAATCCCTCCATGCCTGTAGAAGATATGCTCCGGACAAAGTCTGTGGACGCCGCCCGCCCGCCAGGGGCGTTCCCATAATACGTCCCGTTTTTCAAACGGGCGTATAAAAATGATGAGGCCCTCAGATAATAACGCAGCAACAATTCAAGTGAATAACGGTTTTTCGCTACCCTCAGGTATTACAACAAAAATGATAAAGCCCTCAGATAATAACGCAGCAACAATTCAAGTGTATAAGGGGTTTCCGCTACCCTCAGGTATTACAACAAAAAAATGATGACGCCCTCAGATAATAACGCAGCAACAATTCAAGTGTATCAGGGGTTTCCGCTACCCTCAAGTATTACAACAAAAATGATGAAGCCCTCAGATAATAACGCAGCAATAATTCAAGTGTTAAAGGGTTTCCGCTACCCCCAGGTATTACAACAAAAAAATGATGAAGCCCTCAGATAATAACGCAGCGACAATTCAAGTGTATAAGGGATTTCCGCTACCCCCAGGTATTACAACAAAAAATGATGAAGCCCTCAGATAATAACGATAATAACGCAGCAACAATTCAAGTGTATAAGGGGTTTCCGCTACCCTCAGGTATTACAACAAAAATGATGAAGCCCTCAGATAATAACGCAGCAACAATTCAAGTGTATAAGAAGGGATTTCCGCCACCCTCAGGTATAACAACAAAAACTGACGAAGCTCTCAGATAATAACGCAGCAACAATTCAATTGTATAAGGGGTTTCCGCTACCCTCAGGTATTACAACAAAAAAAATGATGAAGCCCTTAGATAATAACGCAGCAATAATTTAAGTGAATAAGGGTTTTCGCTACCCTCAGGCATTACAACAACAATGATGAAGCCCTCAGATAATAACGCAGCAACAATTCAAGTGTATAAGGGTTTTCCGCTACCCTCAGGTATTACAACAAAAAATGATGAAGCCCTCAGATAATAACGCAGCAACAATTCAAGTGTATAAGGGGTTTCCGCTACCCTCAGGTATTGCAACTGTCGCCGGGGTTTGTGGGCGATGTTTTTGTTAGATTGGTTTATTTGTTGTTGTTGTTGTTGTTCTTTTGTAACAAATGTTACACCAGATATTTTGGAGTTTTCTGAAAATACTGAAGAGAGATGTCCAGTTGTTATATTTTTATTTTCTAAATGAAGCAATATGATCATATACATGTACAATAAATAAAAACATTATAGAAGTGATATTAGAATTTATACAATATAAAGTTACAAATTAAGTTTAAGTTTCTTGGGGAAATACTCGCTTAGTAAGTGAGAGTACCAATGAGGAAAACAATAAAATAAATGTAAAATATCAAGAAATAGTAGAAATCTAACTAATTTCAAATTATTGAAAATATCTTCAATATTAAATAAATATACTATAATCAGTAACAACTGAGAAATTCAACATTGTACAGTAATTACAAAACATTTAAATCAAAATTTAAGACAAAATTAAGTCACAAATTTTCTTAACAAAAATACACAAAAGTTTCTTACCTGAAAATATTGAAGAGAGATGTCCAGTTGTTATATTTTTATTTTCTAAATGAAGCAGTATGATAAGGGCACTGGAACCTTGTCCCCTTATATACTGCTTGGTTGCCATCAACAGTGTCCATAGCAGCCAAACAACCGGATCATCTCACAGATTATTTTTATTGAAAATTTAAGTTTTTCTTTAATGTAAGATTTACTAACTAGGGATTTTTAGGGATTTTATACACTAATTCTTTTAGATGGTCCTAAATAAGATTCTATAGGTAATTAAAAATACTTAAAAGTTTAGAAGCAAATATATAACAAATGGTGTTGATTAATACCAGATTATATTTGTTGTTCAGTAAAATCAATTACTGATATATTTTTAACATGTATGTACAGGTAAATAGGTAAATTATAGATATAGTAATCATCATGATCATGATAAATGAAAATTAACAAATACAATTTAAAAGAAATATCTTGTGACAAAAAACCTTGTCACAACTTCCCCTGAAATTGTCACAAGGTTTTCTGTGACAATATTTCTCTCAAAAGTTAAACACAGGAATTATTACTTGATTTTTGATTTTCTCAAAATTATCTTATTAGAATATGTATTTTCAGAAAAATCCAATTTTGTTACAACTTATTATTATCCTCTTAGAAGATTTCTAACTAATTACAGACATGTTTTAACCTGGACCTAATATGTTTTAGCTTTTACTGTATAATTTTATTGTGTTAAAAACATTGCTATTATGCTCATTATAATGTTGATTGGTATAATGATTATGTATGATTAACTGTTATACAGACTGAAATTTATCTTGACTAATTCTCACTGTAAAAGTCTATACTTGTTAAATAATTGTTTAGAAATGTTTTTGGCATATGTTTCCTTGCCAACATAATATGCTTTATAAAGCATGGTTTTGAATGAAGAAAAAAAGAGAAAATATTAGGACTCGAAAGTAAGAACTGAGGCAATCTCTGCAGAGTTGAAATTTATGTCAGGAATACCTGTAGTTGTGTAAAAAGTAAACTTTTATATGGAAAACCGTTTCGACATTAATTTTGAAGTCAAGATTTAATTGTCAAAGAAACTCGTTATTTATTTGTTATTTATATTTGTGTTGATTTCAATACAAGACATTTAAAACAGAGTTGGAGTTATTCATCAATTTTGCTGATTCCCCATCAGCGCATCAACAACAGTCGCTGAGCATTTAGCTCTATCACACAACAACACAAAAAAAAAAATGGTGAAGCCCCCAGATAATAACGCAGCAACAATTCAAGTGAATAAGGGTTTTCCACTACCCTCAGGTATTTCAACAAAAAAAAATGATGAAACCCTCAGATAATAACTCAGCAACAATTCAAGTGTATAAGGGGTTTCCGCTACCCTCAGGTATTACAACAAAAAATGATGAAGCCCTCAGATAATAACGCAGCAACAATTCAAGTGTATAAGGGGTTTCCGCTACCCTCAGGTATAACAACAAAAATGACGAAGCCCTCAGATAATAACGCAGCAACAATTCAAGTGTATCAGGGGTTTCCGCTACCCTCAAGTATTACAACAAAAAAAGATGAAGCCCTCAGATAATAACGCACCAATGATTCAATTCTTAAAGGGTTTCTTCTACCCCCAAGTATTACAACCAAAGAAACTAGAGCTATCACTAAAGGTGATGAATGTACCCCCCGCATGTACTGACACAGTACATTGCAATTTGATGCACACAAGACTGCATAATTATGTGGACTGTATGTATATAGACTGTATGTATACAGTATAGTAACAAAAAACAAAGTCCCATAACTATGCAGAATATTTATCTAAAAGAATGTAACATGCACCATGCACAACTAGGGTTGGTACTGATCACTTGTGTGAAGTTTCATTAAATTGTGTGTAAGGGTTTGGTAGATTAGGCACGCACAAGATTGCATATGCAGACTGTATGTACATAGTATGTTAACAAGAAACAAAGTCCCATAACTCTGCAATTTTTGTCGCTGAAAGAACCTAACATGCCCCATGCACAACTACTGTTGTTACTGATCACTTGTGTGAAGTTTCATTAAATTGTGTCAAGGGGATGAGGAGAGATGGTGCGCAGAAGATTGTAATCTATGTATATAGTATAGTAACAAAAAAACAAAGTCCCATAACTCTGCAATTTTTTTTCTGAAAGAACCCAACATGCCCATGCACAAAATACTGTGTTACTGATCACTTGTGTGAAGTTTCATTAAACTGGTCAAGGGGATGAGGAGAGATGGGGCGCACAAGATTGTTCTATGTATATAGTATAGTAACAAAAAAACAAAGACCCATAACTCTGCAAATTTTTTTTCTAAAAGAACCTAACATGCCCCATGCACAACTACTGTTGGTACTGATCACTTGTGTGAAGTTTCATAAAATTGTATCAAGGGGAAAGAGGAGAGATTTGGGGCGCCAAGATTGTGTCTATGTATATGTATAGTACAAAAAATAAAAAAATGTCCCATAACTCTGCAAATTTTTTTTCTAAAAGAACCTAACATGCCCCATGCACAACTACTGTTGGTACTGATCACTTGTGTGAAGTTTCATTAAATTCTGTCAAGGGGATAAGGAGAGATGGTGCGCACAAGATTGCGTCTACGGACAGACGGCCAGACGGACAGACAGACAGACAGACAGACAGACAACCTGAAACCAGTATACCCCCCCCCCCCCTTACAACTTTGTTGTTGGGGGGTACAATGATGAAGCCCTCAGATAATAACGCAGCGACAATTCAAGTGTTTAAGGGATTTCCGCTACCCCCAGGTATTACAACAAAAAATGATGAAGCCCTCAGATAATAACGACAATAACGCAAACAAACAATTAAAGTTTTAAGGGGTTCCGCTACCCTCAGGTATTACAACAAAAATGATGAAAACCCTCAGATAATAACGCAGCAACAATTCAAGTGTATAAGGGATTTCCGCTACCTTCAGGTATAACAACAAAAACTGACGAAGCCCTCAGATAATAACGCAGCAACAATTCAATTGTATAAGGGGTTCTCCGCTACCCTCAGGTATTACAACAAAAAAATGATGAAGCCCTCAGATATTAAGGTAGCAACAATTTAAGTGAATCAGGGTTTTCCGCTACCCTCAAGCATTACAACAAAAATGATGAAGCCCTCACATAATAACGCAGCAACAATTCAAGTGAATAAGGGTTATCCGCTACCCTCAGGCATTACAACACAAAAATGATGAAGCCCACAGATAATAACGCAGCAACAATTCCAGTGAATAAGAGTTTTCCGCTACCCTCAGGCATTACAACAAAAAATGATGAAGCCCTCAGATAATAACGCCCGCAACAATTCAAGTGTATAAGGGGTTTTCCGCTACCCCCAGGTATTACAACAAAAATGAGAAAACCCCAGATAATAACGCAGAAACAATTCAAGTGAATAACGGTTTTCCGCTACCCTCAGGTATTACAACAAAAAAATGATGAAGCCTTCAGATAATAACGCAGCAACAATTCAAGTGCATAAGGGTTTCCTCTACCCTCAGGTATGACAACAAAAATTGATGAAGCCTCCAGATAATAACGCAGCAACAATTCAAGTGAATAACGGTTTTCCGCTACCCTCAGGTATTACAACAAAAAATGATGAAGCCCCCAGATAATAACGCAGAAACAATTCAATTGAATAACGGTTTTTCGCTACCCTCAGGTATTACAACAAAAAAATGATGAAGCCTTCAGATAATAACGCAGCAACAATTCAAATGTATAAAGAGTTTCCGCTACCCCAAGGTATTACAACAAAAAATGATGAAACCCTCAGATAATAACGCAGCAACAATTCAAGTGTATAAGGGTTTCCTCTACCCTCAGGTATTACAACAAAAATTGATGAAGCCTCCAGATAATAACGCAGCAACAATTCAAGTGAATAACGGTTTTCCGCTACCCTCAGGCATTACAACAAAAAAATGATGAAGCCCTAAGATAATAACGCAGCAACAATTCAAATGTATAAGGGGTTTCCGCTGCCCCCAGGTATTACAACAAAAAATGATGAAGCCCTCAGATAATAACGCAGCAACAATTCAAGTGTATAAGGGGTTTCTGCTACCCTCAGGTATTACAACAAAAAATGATGTAGCCCCCAGATTATAACGCAGCAACAATTCAAGTGAATAACGGTTTTCCGCTACCCTCAGGTATTACAACAAAAAAATGATGAAGCTTTCAGATAATAACGCAGCAACTATTCAAATGTATAAGGGGTTTCCGCTACCTTCAGGTATAACAACAAAAACTGACGAAGCCCTCAGATAATAACGCAAAAACAATTCAAGTGAATAACGGTTTTCCGCTACCCCCAGGTATTACAACAAAAATGATGAAGCCTTCAGATAATAACGATAATAACGCAGCAACAATTCAAGTGTATAAGGGTTTTCCGCTACCCTCAGGTATTACAACAAAAATGATGAAGCCCTCAGATAATAACGCAGCAACAATTCAAGTGTATAAGGGATTTCCGCTACCTTCAGGTATAACAACAAAAACTGACGAAGCCCTCAGATATTAACGCAGCAACAATTCAATTGTATAGGGGGTTCTCCGCTACCTTCAGGTATTAAAACAAAAAATGATGAAGCCCTCAGATAATAACGCAGCAACAATTTAAGTGAATCAGGGTTTTCCGCTACCCTCAGGCATTACAACAAAAATGATGAAGCCCTCAGATAATAACGCATCAACAATTCAAGTGAATAAGGGTTATCCGCTACACTCCCGGCATTACAAAACAAAATGATGAAGCCCACAGATAATAACGCAGCAACAATTCCAGTGAATAAGATTTTCCGCTAAACCCCCAGGCTTACAACAAAAAATGATGAAAGCCCTCAGATAATAACGCAGCAACAATTCAAGTGTATAAGGGGTTTCCGCTACCCTCAGGTATTACAACAAAAAATGATGAAGCCCCCAGATAATAACGCAGAAACAATTCAAGTGAATAACGGTTTTCCGCTACCCTCAGGTATTACAACAAAAAAATGATGAAGACTCCAGATAATAACGCAGCAACAATTCAAGTGAATAACGGTTTTCCGCTACCCTCAGGCATTACAACAAAAAAATGATGAAGCCCTCAGATAATAGCGCAGCAACAATTCAAATGTATAAGGGTTTTCCCGCTACCCTCAGGTATTACAAAAAAAAAAAATGATGAATCCTTCAGAATAATAAAAGCAGCAACTTTTTCAAATGTATAAGGGTTTTCCGCTTACCCCAGATATTACAACAAAAAATGATGAAACCCTCAGATAATAACCCCCAAACAACAATTCAAGTGTATAAGGGGTTTCCTCTACCCTCAGGTATTACAACAAAAAAAAAATTGATGAAGCCTCCAGATAATAACGCAGCAAAAATTCAAGGGAATAACGGTTTTCCGCTACCCTCAGGTATTACAACAAAAAAAAATGATGAAGCCCTAAGATAATAAAGCAGCAACAAATTTAAATGTTATAAGGGGGTTTTCCCCTACCCCCAGGTATTACAACAAAAAATGATGGAAACCACAGATAATAAACGCAGCAACCATTCAGGTGTTAAGGGGTTTTCCCCCACCCCCAGGTAAATTAAAACAAAAAAAAAATGATTGAAGCCTCAGATAATAACGCAGCAAAAAATTCAAGTGTATAAGGGGTTCCTCCACCCTCAGGTATTACAACAAAATGATGAACCCTCAGATAAAAACGCTGCAACAATTCAAGTGTATAAGGGTTCTCCGCTACCCTCAGGTATTACAACAAAAAAATGATGAAGGGCCCCCAGATAAAACGAAGCAATAATTCAAGTGTATAAGGATTTCCGCTACCCCCAGGTATTACAAAAAAAAAATGATGAAACCCTCAGAAAATAACGATAATAACGCCCGCAACAATTAAGTGTAAAGGGGTTTCTGCCACCCTCAGGGATTACAACAAAAATGATGATGCCCCCCAGATAATAACGCAGCAACAAGCAAGTGTAAAGGGGGTTTCCGCTACCCTCAGGTTTTTACAACAAAAAATAATGGAAGCCCTCAGATAATAACGCAGCAACAATTCAAGTGAATAAGGGTTATCTGCTACCCTCAGGCATTACAACAAAAAATGATCAAGCCCCCAGATAATAACGCAGCAACAATTATGTGAATAAGGGTTATCCGCTACCCTCAGGTATTTCAACAAAAAATGATGAAACCCTCAGATAATAATGCAGCAACAATTCAAGGGAATAACGGTTTTCCGCTACACCCAGGTATTACAACAAAAAAAATGATGAAGCCCTCAGATAATAACGCAGCAACAATTCAGGTGTATAAGGGATTTCCTCTACCCTCAGGTATTACAACAAAAATTGATCAAGCCCTCAGATAATAACGCAAGGGAACAATTCAAGGGTTTTGAGTGTTTCGCTACCCTCAGTAATTACAAAAAAAGAAAGATGAAGCCCTCAGATAATAACCCCCAGCAAAAATTCAGGTATATAAGGGGTGTCCGCTACACCCAGGTATTACAAAAAAAAATGATGAAGCCCTCGATAATAACGCAGCAACAAATCAATCTATAGGGGTTTCCGCTACACCCAGGTATTACAACAAAAAAATGATGAAGCCCTCAGATAATAACGCAGCAACAAATCAAGTCTATAAGGGGTTTCCGCTACCCTCAGGTATTACAACAAAAAAATGATGAAGCCCTCAGATAATAACGCAGCAACAATTCAAGTCTATAAGGGGTGTCCGCTACCCTCAGGTATTTCAACAAAAAATGATGAAGCCCTCAGATAATAACACAGCAACTATTCAAGCCTATAAGGGGTTTCCGCTACCCTCAGGTATTACATCAAAAAAAATGATGAAGCCCTCGGATAATAACGCAGCAACAATTCAAGTCTATAGGGTGTTTCCGCTACCCTCAGGTATTTCAACAAAAAATGATGAAGCCCTCAGATAATAACACAGCAACTATTCAAGTGTATAAGAGGTTTCCGCTACCCTCAGGTATTACAACAAAAAAATGACGAAGCCCTAATATTAAAAACGCAGCAACAATTCAAATGTATAAGCGGTTACCGCTACCCTCAGGTATTAGAACAAAAAAATGATGAAGCCCAGATAATAAAAGCAGCAACAATTCAAGTGTTAAAGGGGGTTTTCCCCTACACCCAGGGATTAAAACAAAAAAATGATGAAGCCCTCAATAATAACGCAGCAATAACTCAAGTGTATAAGGGATTTCCGCTCCCCCCAGGTATTACAAAAAAAAAAGATGAAGCCCCCAGATAGTTACGCAGCAACAATTCAAGTGTATAAGGGGTTTCCGCACCCTAGGTATTACAAAAAAATGATGAAGCCCTCAGATAATAAAAGCCCCAACTATTCAAGGTATAAAAGGGGTTTCCGCTACCCTCAGGTATTACAACAAAAAATAATGAAGCCCCAGATAATGCAGCAAAATTCAAGTATATAAAAGGGGGTTTTCCCCAACCCTCGGGTATTACATAAAAAAAAGATGAATCCCTAAGAGAATAACGCAGCAACAATTCAAGTGTATTGGGTTTCCGCTACCCCCAGGTATTACAACAAAAAAAATGATGAAGCCCTCAGATAATAACGCAGCAATAATTCAAGTATAAAAGGGGTTCTCCTCAACCCCCAGGTTTAACAACAAACAAATGATGAATCCCTCAGATAACAACGCAGCAACAATTCAAGTGTACAAAAGGGTTTCCGCTACCCCCAGGTTTTTACAAACAAAAAAATGACGAAGCCCTCAGATAATAACGGATAAATTTCAGCAACAATTCAAGTGTTATAAGGCGTTTCCGCTACCCTCAGGGATTCAACAAAAATGATGAAGCCCTCAGATAATAACGCAGCAACAATTCAAGGGTATAAGGGATTTCGCTACCCAGGGATTACAAAAAAAAAATGATGAAGCCCGCAGATATAACGCAAAAAACAATTCAAGTGAATAACGGTTTTCCGCTCCCCCAGGTAATTTCAACAAAAAAAATGATGAAGCCCTCAGATAATAACGCAAACATAATTCAAGTATAAAGGGTTCTCCGCTTCCCCCAGGTATTACAACAAACAAATGATGAATCCCTCAGATAACAACGCAGCAACAATTCAAGTGTATAAAGGATTTCCGCTACCCCCAGGTATTACAACAAAAAAATGACGAAGCCCTCAGATAATAACGATAATTGCAGCAACAATTCAAGTGTATAAGGCGTTTCCGCTACCCTCAGGTATTACAACAAAAAATGATGAAGCCCTCAGATAATAACGCAGCAACAATTCAAGGGTATAAGGGGTTTCCGCTACCCTCAGGTATTACAACAAAAAATGATGAAGCCCGCAGATAATAACGCAGAAACAATTCAAGTGAATAACGGTTTTCCGCTACCCCCAGGTATTACAACAAAAAAAATGATGAAGCCCTCAGATAATAACGCAGTTATAATTCAAGTATAAAAGGGGTTCTCCGCTACCCCCAGGTATTACAACAAACAAATGATGAATCCCTCAGATAACAACGCAGCAACAATTCAAGGTATAAATGATTTCCGCTTTCCCCCAGGTATTACAACAAAAAAATGACGAAGCCCTCAGAAATACGATAATGCAGCAAAATTTCAAGTGTATAAGGCGTTTCCGCTACCCTCAGGTATTACACAAAAAATGATGAAGCCCTCAGATAATAACGCAGCAACAATTCAAGGGTATAAGGGGTTTCCGCTACCCTCAGGTATTACAACAAAAAATGATGAAGCCCGCAGATAATAACGCAGAAACAATTCAAGTGAATAACGGTTTTCCGCTACCCTCAGGTATTACAACAAAAAAATGATGAAGCCTTCAGATAATAACGCAGCAACAATTCAAGTGTATAAGGGTTTCCTCTACCCTCAGGTATTACAACAAAAATTGATGAAGCCTCCAGATAATAACGCAGCAACAATTCAAGTGAATAACGGTTATCCGCTACCCTCAGGTATTACAACAAAAAAATGATGAAGCCCTAAGATAATAACGCAGCAACAATTCAAATGTATAAGCGGTTTCCGCTGCCCCCAGGTATTACAACAAAAAAAAGATGAAGCCCTCAGATAATAACGATAATAACGCAGCAACAATTCAAGTGTATAAGGGGTTTGCGCTACCCTCAGGTATTACAACAAAAATGATGAAGCCCTCAGATAATAACGCAGCAACAATTCAAGTGTATAAGGGATTTCCGCTACCTTCAGGTATAACAACAAAAACTGACGAAGCCCTCAGATATTAACGCAGCAACAATTCAATTGTATAGGGGGTTCTCCCCTACCATCAGGTATTAAAACAAAAAATGATGAAGCCCTCAGATAATAACGCAGCAACAATTTAAGTGAATCAGGGTTTTCCGCTACCCTCAGGCATTACAACAAAAATGATGAAGCCCTCAGATAATAACGCAGCAACAATTCAAGTGAATAAGGGTTATCCGCTACACTCAGGCATTACAACACAAAAATGATGAAGCCCACAGATAATAACGCAGCAACAATTCCAGTGAATAAGAGTTTTCCGCTACCCTCAGGCATTACAACAAAAAATGATGAAGCCCTCAGATAATAACGCAGCAACAATTCAAGTGTATAAGGGGTTTCCGCTACCCTCAGGTATTACAACAAAAAATGATGAAGCCCCCAGATAATAACGCAGAAACAATTCAAGTGAATAACGGTTTTCCGCTACCCTCAGGTATTACAACAAAAAATGATGAAGCCTTCAGATAATAACGCAGCAACAATTCAAGTGTATAAGGGTTTCCTCTACTCTCAGGTATTACAACAAAAATTGATGAAGCCTCCAGATAATAACGCAGCAACAATTCAAGTGAATAACGGTTTTCCGCTACCCTCAGGTATTACAACAAAAAAATGATGAAGCCCTCAGATAATAGCGTAGCAACAATTCAAATGTATAAGGGTTTTCCGCTACCCTCAGGTATTACAACAAAAAAATGATGAAGCCTTCAGATAATAACGCAGCAACTATTCAAATGTATAAGGGGTTTCCGCTACCCCCAGATATTACAACAAAAAATGATGAAACCCTCAGATAATAACGCAGCAACAATTCAAGTGTATAAGGGGTTTCCTCTACCCTCAGGTATTACAACAAAAAAAAATTGATGAAGCCTCCAGATAATAACGCAGCAAAAATTCAAGGGAATAACGGTTTTCCGCTACCCTCAGGTATTACAACAAAAAAAAATGATGAAGCCCTAAGATAATAACGCAGCAACAATTCAAATGTATAAGGGGTTTCCGCTACCCCCAGGTATTACAACAAAAAATGATGAAGCCCACAGATAATAACGCAGCAACCATTCAGGTGTTAAAGGGGTTTCCCCTACCCCCAGGTATTAAAACAAAAAAAAAATGATGAAGCCCTCAGATAATAACGCAGCAACAATTCAAGTGTATAAGGGGTTTCCTCCACCCTCAGGTATTACAACAAAAATGATGAAGCCCTCAGATAATAACGCTGCAACAATTCAAGTGTATAAGGGTTCTCCGCTACCCTCAGGTATTACAACCAAAGAAATGATGAAGCACTCAGATAATAAGGCAGCAACAATTCAAGTGAATAAGGGTTTTCCGCTACCCTCAGGTATTATAACAAAAAAGTGATGAAGCCCTCAGATAATAACGCAGCAACAATTCAAGAGTTAAAGGGGTTTCCGCTACACCCAGGTATTACAACAAAAAAATGATGAAGCCAGATAATAACGAAGCAATAATTCAAGTGTATAAGGGATTTCCGCTACCCCCAGGTATTACAAAAAAAAAATGATGAAACCCTCAGATAATAACGATAATAACGCAGCAACAATTCAAGTGTATAAGGGGTTTCCGCCACCCTCAGGTATTACAACAAAAATGATGATGCCCTCAGATAATAACGCAGCAACAATTCAAGTGTATAGGGATTTCCGCTACCCTCAGGTATTACAACAAAAAATAATGAAGCCCTCAGATAATAACGCAGCAACAATTCAAGTGAATAAGGGTTATCTGCTACCCTCAGGCATTTCAACAAAAAATGATGAAGCCCTCAGATAATAATGCAGCAACAATTCAAGGGAATAACGGTTTTCCGCTACACCCAGGTATTACAACAACAAAAATGATGAAGCCCTCAGATAATAACGCAGCAACAATTCAGGTGTATAAGGGATTTCCTCTACCCTCAGGTATTACAACAAAAATTGGTGAAGCCCTCAGATAATAACGCAGCAACAATTCAAGGGTATGAGTGTTTTCCGCTACCCTCAGTAATTACAACAAAAGAAATGATGAAGCCCTCAGATAATAACGCAGCAACAATTCAGGTATATAAGGGTTGTCCGCTACACCCAGGTATTACAACAAAAAAATGATGAAGCCCTCAGATAATAACGCAGCAACAAATCAAGTCTATAAGGGGTTTCCGCTAACCCCCCAGGTATTACAAGAAAAAATGATGAAACCCTCAGATAATTTAAAGCAGCAACAATTCAAGTCTATAAGGGGTTCTCCGCTACCCTCAGGTAATACAACAAAAAAATGATGAAGCCCTCAGAAAAACGCAGCAACAATTCAAGTCTATGGGTTTCCGCTACCCTCAGGTATTTCAACAAAAAATGATGAAGCCCCCAGATAATAACACAGCAACTATTCAAGTCTATAAGGGTTTCCGCTACCCCCAGGTATTACATCAAAAAAAATGATGAAGCCCTCGGATAATAACGCAGCAACAATTCAAGTCTATAGGGTTTTTTCCGTACCCTCAGGTATTTCAACAAAAAAAAGATGAAGCCCTCAATAATAAAACAGCAACTATTCAAGTGTATAAGAGGTTTCCGCTACCCTCAGGTATACAACAAAAAAATGACGAAAGCCCCAATATAAAACGCAGCAACAATTCAAGTGTATAAACGGTTACCGCTACCCTTAGTATTAGAAACAAAAAATGATGAAGCCCTCAGAAAATAAACGCAGCAACAATTCAAGTGTTTAAAGGGGTTTCCTCTACACCCAGGTATTAAAAAAAAAAAATGATGAAGCCCTCAGATAAAACCAGCAATAACTCAAGTGTATAAGGGGTTTCCGCTCCCCCCAGGTATTACAAAAAAAATGATGAAGCCCCCAGATAGTAAAAAGCAGCAACAATTCAAGTGTATAAGGGTTTCCGCCCACCCTCAGGTATTACAACAAAAATGATGAAGCCCTCAGATAATACGCGCAACTATTCCAAGTGTATAAGGGGGTTTTCCCCTACCCCAGGTATTACAACAAAAAATAATGAAGCCCTCAGATAATGCAGCAACAATTCAAGTATATAAAGGGTTTCCACAACCCCCGGTATTACATAAAAAAATGATGAATCCCTCAGAGAATAAACGCAGCAACAATTCAAGTGTATTAGGGTTTCCGCTACCCCCAGGTATTACAACAAAAAAAAATGATGAAGCCCTCATATAATAAGCAGCAATAATTCAAGTAAAAGGGGTTCTCCGCTACCCCCAGGGAATTACAACAAACAAAATGATGAATCCCTCAGATAACAACGCAGCAACAATTCAAGTGTATAAGGATTTCCGCTGCCCCCAGGTATTACAACAAAAAAATGACGAAGCCCTCAGATAATAACGTAATTGCAGCAACAATTCAAGTGTATAAGGCGTTTCCGCTCCCTCAGGTATTACAACAAAAAATGATGAAGCCCTCAGATAAATAACGCAGCAACAATTCAAAAGGGGATAAGGGTTTTCCGCTACCCTCAGGGTATTACAAAAAAAATGATGAAGCCCGCAGATAAAACGCAGAAACAATTCAAGTGAATAACGGCTTTTCCGCTTACCCTCAGGTATTACAAAAAAAAAAATGAGAAGCCTTCAGATAATAACGCAGCAACAATTCAAGTGTATAAGGTTTCCTCTACCCTCAGATATTACAACAAAAATTGATGAAGCCTCCAGATAATAACGCAGCAACAATTCAAGTGAATAACGGTTTTCCGCTACCCTCAGGTATTACAACAAAAAAATGATGAAGCCCTAAGATAATAACGCAGCAACAATTCAAATGTATAAGGGGTTTCCGCTGCCCCCAGGTTTTACAACAAAAAATGATGAAGCCCTCAGATAATAACGCAGCAACAATTCAAGTGTATAAGGGGTTTGCGCTACCCTCAGGTATTACAACAAAAAATGATGAAGCCCCCAGATAATAACCAAGCAAAAATTCAAGTGCATAACGGTTTTCCGCTACCCTCAGGTATTACAACAAAAAAAATGATGAAGCCTTCAGATAATAACGCAGCAACTATTCAAATGTATAAGGGGTTTCCGCTACCCCCAGATATTACAACAAAAAATGATGAAAACCTCAGATAATAACGCAGCAACAACTCAAGTGTATAAGGGGTTTCCTCTACCCTCAGGTATTACAACAACAAAAAATTGATGAAGCCTCCAGATAATAACGCAGCAACAATTCAAGGGAATAACGGTTTTCCGCTACCCTCAGGTATTACAACAAAAAAAAAAGGATGAAGTCCTAAGATAATAACGCAGCAACAATTCAAATGTATAAGGGGTTTCCGCTACCCCCAGGTATTACAACAAAAAATGATGAAGCCCACAGATAATAACGCAGCAACCATTCAGGTGTTAAAGGGGTTTCCCCTACCCCCAGGTATTAAAACAAAAAAAATGATGAAGCCCTCAGATAATAACGCAGCAATAATTCAAGTATATAAGGCATTTCCGCTTCCCCCAGGTATTACAACAAAAAATGATGAAGCCCTCAGATAATAACGCAGCAACAATTCAAGTGTATAAGGGGTTTCCTCCACCCTCAGGTATTACAACAAAAATGATGAAGCCCTCAGATAATAACGCTGCAACAATTCAAGTGTATAAGGGTTCTCCGCTACCCTCAGGTATTACAACCAATAAAATGATGAAGCACTCAGATAATCAGGCAGCAACAATTCAAGTGAATAAGGGTTTTCCGCTACCCTCAGGTATTATAACAAAAAATGATGATGCCCTCAGATAATAACGCAGCAACAATTCAAGAGTTAAAGGGGTTTCCGCTACACCCAGGTATTACAACAAAAAAATGATGAAACCCTCAGATAATAACGCAGCAATAATTCAGTGTATAAAAGGGGTTTCCTCTACCCCAGGTATTACAACAAAAAAAAAATGATGAAACCCCCAGTAATAACGATAATAAAAGCAGCAACAATTCAAGTGTATAAGGGTTTCCGCCATCCTCAGGTATTACAACAAAAATGAAAGATGCCCTCAATAATAACGCAGCAACAATTCAAGTGTATAAGGGTTTTCCCGCTACCCTCAGGTATTACAACCAAAAAATAATGAAGCCCTCAGATATTTAAAGCAGCAAAAATTCAAGTGAATAAGGGTTATCTGCTACCCTCAGGCATTTCAACAAAAAATGATCAAGCCCTCAGATAATAACGCAGCAACAATTATGTGAATAAGGGTTATCCGCTACCCTCAGGTATTTCAACAAAAAATGATGAAGCCCCCAGATAATAATGCAGCAACAATTCAAGGGAATAACGGTTTTCCGCTACACCCAGGTATTACAACAAAAACAAGCAAATTCGATGAATTGGTATCCCCCGCCGAAAGGGTTTGTGGTGAGGAATGGCAAAAAGATATATCCGGCAAAAAGTTAAGGATGTTAATAAGAAGCAAATAATTTCATTAGTCAAAATCAATTTAACAGAAAACAAATGTTTAATTAAAGAGTACACAATAAATGTATGATACTTTGATCCGGACTAAAGAATTTATTTTGAATGGGATATGCTTACTGTAATAAGCTTAGCTTTTAAAATTAAATGCAGTTAATTGAAATGTGAGCTTGAAGTTTAACTGGAATGAAATATTGTCTCTGAGTGGTTTGGCACCAGGTGTTGCTGTTTTACATGTACATTTGAACTTAAAAGATCAGATGTCCTTAAGAGAACACAGATAAGATATCTTGAACATGGCCGAGGGCAAGGTTTGTGCAAGTCACAACTTAACATGTTGAAGGTTTGAACATTTAAAAAAAAAAAAAAAAAAAAAAGGATGGAAATATATATATCTATATATAGATATATGTATATATCTATTTTTTTAGGGGGTGGGGGTGCAGGGGAACGGGAGAGGAAACAAAATTTCACATGCTGATTATAAATATTGATTGAAAGTTAAAAATGAAAAAAAAAAAGGTAAAAGGGTGAAGTTGGAGTGGGGTTGGGGGGGGGGGGGGGGGGGCAGAGGATGCATGATCAGTGGTGGGCATGACTGGGTGGAGAAGTGAGGTGGGGGAATAGTACAACTCGGAAGGTTCGAAAAAAATCTAAAATAAATGAAAAAAAAATAAAAAATTTGGGAGTGGGGGGGGGGGGGGGGGGGTTGGGGGGGGGGGGGGGTGTGACCAAGGCAAGTGGGTGACCAGGTGTGGGTGCGCAACTTCACATGTTTATAATAAATGTTCACAGAAAAGAATGAAAGAAATTTAATGAAATTCTGCCAAATGGTAAGTTTGTTATGTACAAATATGTGGATTTTTAGACAATTAAAGGGCAATAACTCTGAAGTTACAAAAAGAAATCCGTACAAAATTGTCTGTGCACAACCACATTATAGTGCTCTAAATTCTGTTAAAGTTTCATAGTTCTAGGTCAAATATATCAAAAGTTATGATGCAGAAATTGGCATATCTATAGATCTATAGTACCCTATAGTTAACACTAGAAACTTCTAAGGGCCATAACCCTGGTGTTACTTGGGCAATCTGTCTGAAACTTGATGGGCCCCATAACCTCATAGTGGTGAACATGTATATGAAGTTTGTTTGAAAAAAATCTAAAATAAGGAATGAATTTTTTTTTTTTTTTTTGGGGTTGGAGGGGGGGGGGGGGGGGTGTCGGGGGATAGGGGGGGAGGTGTGTGATCAAGGTAAGGGGGCGACCAGGTGTGGGTACACAACTTCACATGTTTACAATAAATGTTCATGGAAAAGAATGAAAGAAATTTAATGAAATTCTACAAAATGGTAAGTTTGTTATGTACAAATATGTGAATTTTTATACAATTAAAGGGCAATAACTCTTAATTTACAAATAAATCCAAATGAAATTGTGTGTACACAACCACATTATGGTGATCTAAATTCTGTTTAAGTTTCATAGTTCTAGGTAAAATATATCAAAAGTTATGATGCAGAAATTGCCATATTTATAGTACCCTATATAGTTAACACTAGAAACTTCTAAGGGCCATAACTCTGGTGTTACTTGGGCAATCTGACTGAAACTTGACGGGCCGCAAGAACTCATTGAGGTGAACACGTATATGAAGTTTTAAATAAATATTCCCAACCATTTCCTAGATATGGCTCCGGACGGACGGACGGACGGAAAGACGGAAGGACGGACGGACGGACGGACGGACGGAAAGACGGACGGAAGGACGGACGGACAACGCCAAAACTATATCCCTCCGACTTTCGTCGGGGGATAAAAATGATGAAGCCCTCAGATAATAACGCTGCAACAATTCAGGTGTATAAGGGATTTCCTCTACCCTCAGGTATTACACCAAAAATTGATGAAGCCCTCAGATAATAACGCAGCAACAATTCAAGTGTATGAGTGTTTTCCGCTACCCTCAGTAATTACAACAAAAGAAATGATGAAGCCCTCAGATAATAACGCAGCAACAATTCAAGTGTATAAGGGGTTTCCGCTACACCCAGGTATTACAACAAAAAAAATGATGAAGCCCTCAGATAATAACGCAGCAACAATTCAAGTCTATAAGGGGTTTCCGCTACCCTCAGGTATTACAAACAAAAAATGATGAAGCCCTCAGATAATAACGCAGCAACAATTCAAGTCTATAAGGGGTTCTCCGCTACCCTCAGGTATTACAACAAAAAAATGATGAAGCCCTCAGATAATAACGCAGCAACAATTCAAGTGTATAAGGGGTTTCCGCTACCCTCAGGTATTTCAACAAAAAATGATGAAGCCCTCAGATAATAACACAGCAACTATTCAAGTCTATAAGGGGTTTCCGCTACCCTCAGGTATTACATCAAAAAAAAATGATGAAGCCCTCGGATAATAACGCAGCAACAATTCAAGTCTATAGGGTGTTTCCGCTACCCTCAGGTATTTCAACAAAAAATGATGAAGCCCTCAGATAATAACACAGCAACTATTCAAGTGTATAAGAGGTTTCCGCTACCCTCAGGTATTACAACAAAAAAATGACGAAGCCCTAATATAATAACGCAGCAACAATTCAAGTGTATAAGCGGTTACCGCTACCCTCAGGTATTAGAACAAAAAATGATGAAGCCCTCAGATAATAACGCAGCAACAATTCAAGTGTTAAAGGGGTTTCCTCTACACCCAGGTATTAAAACAAAAAAAATGATGAAGCCCTCAGATAATAACGCAGCAATAACTCAAGTGTATAAGGGATTTCCGCTCCCCCCAGGTATTACAAAAAAAAAATGATGAAGCCCCCAGATAGTAACGCAGCAACAATTCAAGTGTATAAGGGGTTTCCGCTACCCTCAGGTATTACAACAAAAATGATGAAGCCCTCAGATAATAACGCAGCAACTATTCAAGTGTATAAGGGGTTTCCGCTACCCTCAGGTATTACAACAAAAAATAATGAAGCCCTCAGATAATGCAGCAACAATTCAAGTATATAAGGGGTTTCCACTACCCTCAGGTTTTACATAAAAAAAATGATGAATCCCTCAGAGAATAACGCAGCAACAATTCAAGTGTATTAGGGTTTCCGCTACCCCCAGGTATTACAACAAAAAAAATGATGAAGCCCTCAGATAATAACGCAGCAATAATTCAAGTATAAAAGGGGTTCTCCGCTACCCCCAGGTATTACAACAAACAAATGATGAAGCCCTCAGATAACAACGCAGCAACAATTCAAGTGTATAAGGGATTTCCGCTACCCCCAGGTATTACAACAAAAAAATGACGAAGCCCTCAGATAATAACGATAATTGCAGCAACAATTCAAGTGTATAAGGCGTTTCCGCTACCCTCAGGTATTACAACAAAAAATGATGAAGCCCTCAGATAATAACGCAGCAACAATTCAAGTGTATAAGGGGTTTCCGCTACCCTCAGGTATTACAACAAAAAATGACGAAGCCCTCAGATAATAACGCAGCAACAATTCAAGTGTATAAGGGGTTTCCGCTACCCTCAGGTATTACAACAAAAAATGATGAAGCCCTCAGATAATAACGCAGCAACAATTCAAGTGAATAAGGGTTTTCCGCTACCCTCAGGCATTACAACAAAAAATGATGAAGCCCTCAGATAATAACGCCGCAACAACTGAAGTGTATAAGGGATTTCCGCTACCCTCAGGTATTACAACAAAAAAAATGATGAAGCCCTCGGATAATAACGCAGCAACAATTCAAGTGAATAAGAGTTTTCCGCTACCCTCAGGCATTACAATAAAAAATGATGAAACCCTAAGATAATAACGCAGCAACAATTCAAGTGTATAAGGGGTTTGTGCTACCCTCAGGTATTACTACAAAAAATGATGAAGCCCTCACATAATAACGCAGCAACAATTCAAGTGAATAACGGTTTTCCGATACCCTCAGGTATTACAACAAAAAAAATGATGAAGCCCTCAGATAATAACGCAGCAACAATTAAAGTGTATAAGGGGTTTCCTCTGCCCTCAGGTATTACAACAAATATTGATGAAGCCCTCAGATAATAACGCAGGAACTATTGAAGTGAATAAGGGGTTTCCGCTACCCTCTGGTATTACAACAAAAATTGATGAAGTCCTCAGATAATAACGCAGCAACAATTCAAGTGTATGAGGGATTTCCACTACTCTCAGGTATTACAAGAAAAAATGATGAAACCCTCAGATAACAAGCCCCCACATAATAACGGAGCAACAATTCAAATGAATAAGTGTTTTCCGCTACCCTCAGATATTACAAAAAAAAAAGATGAAGCCCTCAGATAATAACGCAGCAACTATACAAGTGTATAAGGGGTTTCCGCTACCCTCAGGTATTACAACAAAAATTGATGAAGCCCTCAGATAATAACGCAGCAACAATTCAAGACTTAGTGTATAAAGTTTTTCCGCTACCCTCAGGTATTACAACAAAAATGATGAAGCCCTCAGATTCCTTGTACCACGCACTATGTAAATTTATATATTGAAAACTCCTTAATTTTATGGTTTGTCCATATATTATTTGCAGAATTTGTGTAAAAATGACCTGACACAGCAAATATTCAAGTGAATAAGGGGTTTCCGCTATAATGGGTAAGACTACAGCAATAGGCATTTGCAATGCCCTTAGATAATAACGAAACAACTATTCAAGTGAATAAGGGGTTTCTGTTTCTCTTAGGTATTACATAAAAAGATGAAGAAGCCCTCAGATAACAACACAACAAATATTCAAGTGAATAAGGGGTTTCCGCTATTATGGGTAATACTACAACAACAGGCATTTGCAATGCCCTTAGATAATAACGCTACCCATAAGGGAAGTTTATGCGTTTTAGAACAGAAATGCGTGATTGAAAAAGTTGTGCATTTTCCCGTTCATGATCGTGGTTCTCATTGTTCCGTCGTTTTTACAGACATTATGTAAACATATGGACAATCAATAAATTCAACGATTTTTCGGTCTATAAATTTACAGCCTGGGTTTATGAAATATGTTAGAATCAAACTTAAATCAAAATCACATGTTAAAATAAAATGTTTTACTTGTGACATGCACATATAAAACCATTAGCAAAATGGCTGAGATTTATTTTATTTTTTTGTCACATTTTCGAAAAATTCAAAAACATCAGTATATCAATATTGACGGGAAATCACATATAACCTTCATTTATTAATGCATGCAGTCTTAAATCTTTAATGGAATTTAAACAGATTCCTTATACCACGCACTATGTAAATTTATAGAGTGAAAACTCTTTAATTTTATGGTTTGTCCATGTATTATTTGCAGAATGTGTGTGCAAAAATGACCCGTTTCGGGTATATTATACTTTCTAGTCTTGCATAGAAATAATATCTAATATGCCTCTCACCTTGTTTTATTGTTATAAATCCGACATTATATGAATTCTTCTAGCTAATCTTCATACACGTTATCTTAAAGTTAATTGAGATGTAAATGCACATTATGTTATCTCCGTTCGTTTTACGTATAATCTAAATTAAGTAACAACTTTGAAAATCCATTTCTATTTTTAGGTTAAACAAATGGGGAAAACCAATTTGTGGCTATAAAACAGTAAAATGTCAGCCTACTTTCGTTTTCGGCTTTAAACCGTAATTTATAACACATTAATCTCCCAGAATTCCATAACACTTTGCTGTAAGTCCGAAAACATTTCTTTACTTTGTGTGACAGTGATCAGCTGGACTAGATACAGGACGCTATTTTCAACCACTTTCGTTTTCATTACGTGTAGGCCTATGTCACAGTAGCTCATCATTCTAAGATTTATGAATCGAGACATTCTATGTTAGACAGTGTAATTAACATTAAATACACTTACCTTACTTGTCACCTATGCCGTTTTTTCTCCAGAAATCAATAATATCGGTTTTTTCCAGTTTAAATATAGTATCCCAGTTTGAATACAGTACACCGGAATAGATTCGGTTATTTCCACGATTTATAAAGGGAGAGAAATACAATAATCGATTGTAATACCGAATACGGGTTACTTTCCGTTCTATGTCCAATCAGGGGCGGTACTAGGATTTCGTTATAGAGGAGATATAAACTTTAGGTAATTTTGATGTTTATTTTTGCGTGTTATACATGTATAAGGAACAACTTGTACCCCTTATTGTTGAGTAACAGCAAATTTCACGAGACCATAATGTTGTGTATGTTCCTGTTAAGGCACAATCTACTTTCAAGATGTTTTCTTTTTTATCTCCAATTAAAGGGTTCCGTGCAAAAAGGTACCTAATCCATTTAGTAAAAATGTTGAAAAAAAACCCGCATTTTTGTAAAATTTCAGTGAAATGTGATATTTTCCAAAATAATTACAGCTATAGATTGTATACTATTTAAACAGTCATATTACAATGTTTCGTGTATTTTGCACTATTTATACTATTTTTGTAACCAAAAAATGTCTTGTTTTTGCCGATAATGTTTATGCAACAAGGGTTCTAAATCCATCGAGTTATGCAACAAAGGTTCTAAATCCATGGAGTTAGGACCATTGTTGCATTTAAACCATGATTTGTGAATCATTCCTGCATAAATATATCAATGAAATATTTTTAATTTCACATACCGGTGACATTTAAAATGATTTATGTCTTTTTTGCTTTAATTGTGTTCTTTTATTATCCGAAACGCCATCAAAGCCCTAAACTCTTTGATTCAACTCATTGTTAAGTTGTACGGCAAATACCTTTTTTCATCAAAAACAGAAGAATACGGCGGGGGGGTTAGTCAGGTGCGGAAGTTTTTTTACCCCAAATCCCTTTAAACTCAATTTTGGATCAAAATGGAGATAGGTATTTTTTCGGGGCCCCCTTCAATTGTTACGTATTAAAAAACATGTGTAGGCTTTTCTTCCTTTTTTTTGAAACTTCTTTTTGACTTTTTTGTTAGTATCGCCCACAAAAAGATACTCATTACGAATTAGGCTTCAATTTTTTTTACTCCAGATTTAAATGAAAGGTACTCGGAAACAATCATTTGTTTAAAAAAACTTTCCCCTTATAGCCCTTTGAAAATTTGTGCTGTATGAAAAATAGTGAAAAATTTTGTATCTAACCCCAAACCGGTTTGCTTCAAATTTTCACAAAGTAGTTTCTAAAAGCTTGGTGTCAATGAACATATTTAGGGCGGATCTTTTTTTTATATTTTACCGTTCTGCCCCTTTTGGGACTTTTTTTGCTCTGTAGAGAATGACACAGTTTAGGGGGAATCCGGTGCCAGGACATAATTTTATTGTTTTTTATTGATTGGTTGAATACATTTTTGTAATGGTTGCGGTTTAAATGTAGCATGTTTTTCAGCTGAACATGATTCGGCCAATCAATATTAACCGAAAAGGCCCAAACAAAGTGAAAATCGGAAAGAAGTGAAACGTGGGAAAAAAAATTTAAAAACCCCGGGGGAAAAAGTGAAAAATGCAAAATCTTGAAGTTTATTCCCTGAGAATCAAACCAGCAAAATATTATAATTTTATCTTTATTTAAGAAAGTTTAAAAGCATGAAAGTGAATTATACTTTTTTTAAATATACATATTTGGCATTTTTTTTCGTTAAGGAGAGGGGGCCCATTTTACGGGGCGCGGGGCATTGGGTGTGCATAAATTTGTCCATTATCTCGTTTTGTGTAGGGAAATTGGCTTTTACTTGAGGAGAAAAAATTTTTTTTGGTCAAAATTCCGGAACATGGTTATAAACTGCTCGCCTTTAAATACCTGAAAAACTGTAAAAAACCCGGGGTTAAACCCAAAACAAATGTTACTGTTTGTCGGTCTATTATTCAACACATGTCCGCTTGGCTAGAGTCTAAAATCGAGAAAAAAACATTTTAAATTCATATCTGATGTCACGCAATTGAATTCTTATTGCATGGCTTGCCAGTCAATAGGAAAAACTGTTGCCTTCCGCCTTTCGACAAGCCATTATATATGTTGGTGTTATACCGCTCATACAACAAGTGTTTGTTTATTGGAGTTTTTCAAACAGTATTTCATTTATGTAATCTATATAATTGGTTCTTTGCAGGTAGCAGCCACTTCTCCACATGAATTAGCGGTGGAGGACATAATGTTCTCCTTATTGACTTAAATGAGCCGGATACATATGATTTTAGCTCGACTTTTCGAAGAAACATGTCCAGAAATGAGACCGTGTTTTGAAGAGTATTGTCCCTTGATTATTAAGCCAAATTGTTTAAATTTGATTGTTTCCCTTTATACCATTTTAACTATCTTGATACCCTTGACACACTACACTGGTTTTAGTTTAAACATATTTTTATTCCGAAAAGCATGAAATATTTACAATACAGCATTCCAGGAATTGGACAGAAAGCTATATTAGCTTACAGTTGTCCTCTCCTTACGCGCCTCGTGAGATCCCATCTTGCAAAATCCACTCGAGCCGAATACAAAGTCCCAGATCAATCTATCTATCTATAAATACTGCATGACACCCTTGCGAGTATTTTATGCAGGTGCGCGTCAGTGCATAAGAGTTTAAAAGCAGGAATGTACAGAAGAATTAAAGTAATCTACTGTTATAATAACCCTATTTGATTTTTTTCTTTAATGCAGGAAATATTACTCAATTCTACATGATTTATCTATGAAACATGTATTTCTTAATTCCGAAAGTTATTGTTTTGAGCAAAAATAACTATATTTCCCTTTCATGTATAACATAACTTAGCTCAAATGGTCGCATTCAATGACTATCGAAATATGTTACTAGAGCTATCACAAATGTGATTCATGCCTTCACCTGGACTTCGTTGACAACACAGGACCATAATCCAGTGAATTAAAGAGCAATTAACAAAATCCCTTCTGCACAAACAGGTATTAATATTGAACATTGCTGAAAGTTTTAATAAATTGTATGAAATAATGAATCACAAACATTTCTTTCTATATCATATAAAGTGCCGGCTATATTGCAGAAAAAAAAACGGCGTTCCATAAATGCGATAAGCCAATCGCATATCGGTGAAACGTCACGAGATTATCAGATGTATTCCACTGTGAGATTATCACATGTATTCCACTGTGAGATTATCACATGTATTCAACTCTTCTGTGGCAAGAATTATGTAAAAAAAAAAAGAGAAAATTTCTGGTCATGATACTGGAAAAACTCGAGACCTAGTGCAGATTACTGATTGCGCATGCACCTTTCGGTGCTATAAGTACTTTTCCAATATCATCTTTATACGGAACATTTGATCTTTTTTAATCATAAGGTTTGAAGAACAAGTTTTTGGTGGTTGCTGTCACCAGTGTTAAAAAGAATACTCTGTTTGAGAAATCTTGTCAGTTCTTAAGACCATCCTAACAACACAACCAAAAATAGTTCCAGGCTTTCCAGGAACAATATAGACTTGCGTCAGGATATTGTCTACCAATCTTATACCACTGTATCAGTTATAAAACGATACAACTGCTCCTACTATGGAAAAAACGTCATTAATTGACAATGCAAATACCGCAAAAATAAATTACAATTATATAATAACGTGTCAGCGGTATGCATACATACAGGGATATATATTATTAAAATACACGTTAAAGAGTTGGGTGAGATTAAACCCATGAGGTTACCTCAAACTTGACACGGGGCCCTCATGAGGCATTCTGAACCATCAGCTGTGGTCGGACACCCGCAAACCCCCTTAACAATATCCTGACGCAGTTCTATATTTTAATGTAGACTGTGTACTAGCTAAATTATTTTGGCTAATATTATTCTTTAAAGCATACCTTGGAGATAGTAAATCTATTGTTTGTTAGATCTTACTAACAATGCAAAAAAAGCATTCATTACTATTTCATTTTACACGCTATACAAAATAACGAGAACCTACCTCGTACATAGCGAAGCTCACTTACACCAGGTTTCACCTGGATATTCAGGAACCTACCCTGACAGAGCATTAACACAATAAAGGAATTTATGTTCTCTTGAGAAATAAATCTATGTTATTTTTCAGTAGGTACGCATGAGCTATAATTTCTGCTTCTGTTACTCTAATCCAGTCCATATAATATAACGTGCCTCGATTAATCACTTTCACGCACGAGTGGTTCACGGGTTGGGTCGTTTTGATCAATTTTATATTTCAAACCGGTTCATTCCTTCACAAATAACTAAGCAGGCAAGTCGACACTTCATGTATAAAAATATGTTCATCACATGTTTGAAGAGCTGGCGTTTTCCAGTAATGTTGCCACAGAGAGGAGGATGCAAGAAAAATGCAGATAAGTTTTGAACAAATTGTTTTTTTTCCTTTACAGTGTATTTCATCAAATTAAAGAAGGGTGCAAGTCTGCAGTGGTTGGCCGCTGGGGCACATGAATGGATGTTTTCATGTGTTGTTTGTGTCCAACAGTCATTTGTTGTTTGCGGTATCAGGGGCTGGGTTCTTTTCGAGGGAAATCCCCGTTTCTATTGAAAAGTAGCGGCAATCGTCATTATTTGTTTGTTGCCGTTTTGTTGGGACGTCGTGTTTTGGATATTGGCTGACAGTTTTACATGTCTCACGTCAAAGATTTGACACGTCGCAAAATTCTAATAATTTAGGATGAAAGCTCAAAGTTTACACTGCTTATACAGTCAAAACTAAACGACTATCCTCAACGAATAAGTGAAATATCTTTGAACATTTCAAGACCGAAGGCATCAATACGTGCATATTTTACAACAGCATTATCAACAACAGTTATTTGTTTCACTACTGCCTTAGATATACACTCTATAGGCATAGGAAATAGAGATCAATATAATTGCACCTTTACTAATCCTACCAGGCGTTCTGTATTACAAAAGTGGATCTATTGTGACATTTTGATACAAGAAAAACTGTATTATCTGCACTATTATTTACCTACTGGTACTTCGTTTTATTATTGGCTTGTTAAAAGTTAATTTTTTACCATATGTAAGTTGACAGAATCATAGGAACCATGTCTTGAGGGGTAAATCAAACACAAATGAATAAATCCTTAATGATTTTGTTGTGCAAAAAAAGTATGATATTGTGTCTTAAACAGTTTTCATTTTCCACTCAATTGTGTAATTGCAAGGGAAGTAAACTAATAGATCTCTACTTATAAGTACTAGCCCAAGGCAAGAGTTGTCATTCTTTGTGGATCACAACTTTAAATTAAAAATTAAAACTTCTGTTACTGATATTAACAAAACTATTATAAACTTCACATTTGTGAAATCATTTTTGGTTATTTCAAGGACTTGGAAATTAATTTCTAGACTTTATTTAATGTAATTCTATCATTGAAAATTTAGGGCCTATCTCTACACTCTATTACAAATGAAATGCAAAAATTAAAAAACGATTGAAAATTGAGAATGAATGAACACATCTTTCTATGGTTGTTGCTGCTGGCAGTTGAATACTTATAAAGCATAATAATTTATCATGCTGTCCATTATGGTCATGTTGCTGTCATTACAGATGGTTATAATACTAAGTATACCAGAACGGATTTAGTAGATTTATGTACAGAAAAGGTCGATGTTGGTGAACACGACTAGTGGTCAAGACGATTCTTATGATGATATTGGAATGGACGATTTGGATGATGATCACAATGATTATCAATTTATTACTGACGTTGTTATTATGTCTCTCAGAGGAGATACTGGTCCAACGCACTCGTACAGGAGAATTAATTTTGTTTGTTTGTTTGTTTGTTCAAAAATGCTTGTTTTAGGCTGTCCGTGTTGATCACGTGAGCTATATAAAATTTATATGATCCACAATTTTGGTATGCCTTTTAAAGGTTTGATACTGCGGAGTATCTTAAAATTCAAGCTCACTTCCTAGGTTGGCCACTAGATCAGCATCTTAAGTTTGGCGTTCGACTGGCCTTCACTTATTATTGGTGTTAAGGGCGTGCGCTTCTTAACCGTTAGAGGGGGCCTTGACCTACATGGTCGGCCGTTCAACCAAATTCCTTGAATTGACTGTATCTTATATTAAACAGGGATTACAACTCTTCGGCCAATTGGTCTTTGACCCGTCGAAAGTTGTTTATAAATGTGTACTTGTAAGTCAGTACACATTATATATTTTATATATTTGTGGATCACTTTGCTACAAACCTCTAACATTTGGGTATGTTGAAACAGACATCACCCCCCTGTTTATGTCCTTGAGTGCCGCTTAGTGGACGCATTGGTCGAGAGGGCTAAGACGCTCCCACGGAGGTGAAGGCCCCTGGTTCGGATCCTGGCTACTCCCATTTGCGGTGTGTCCTTGGGCAAGGCACTTTATCACGTTTGCCACAGTCGACCCAGCTGTAAATGGGTACCAGCAAACCGCTGGGGGTAAGGTATAAATGGTTTTAACTGTTCTTGGGGTGGGGTCGCTCAAAAGCTCTGCAGAACTTATGTTAATTGTTTCACAAAGCGACGGTAAATAAAATTACCTTTACCTTTACCTTTTACCTTTTAGTGCAGTTGATTGCTTGGAGGGTTAACTATTGCGCGGCACAATGTGCCCGATCCTCACCTTTGCACCCGTGTCTGTTGCGTACAATGTATAACTAAACAAATTTATCAGTTTGTGGAATAGTATTCTCCAGTATTTTGTGCGTTGGATATCAACTTATCTTTTCAGTTTTGCAGGTCCGCATAGTGGTGTGGTCGCCATATATTATTTATTCCTCTGTGTGTGTGTGTGTGTGTGTGTGTGTGTGTGTCCGTGTGTGCGTGCGTGCGTGTCTGTCTGTCTGTGTCCATATGTCCGTCTGTCACAAAACTTGTCCGCACTCTAAGATGAACATTTCACATCCGATCTTCACCAAATTTGACGAAAATGTGTTTGATCATAATATCTCGGCCAAAGTTCGTTAACTTGCCAAATCGGCTCAGGCACTTCGGAATGAAGGCCCTTGAAACTTGTTTTTTATAATCAAAGCACTGAAAGTCTGATAAGGCAGTCGCGTTATAATCAAAGCACTGAAAGTCTGATAAGGCAGTTGTGGGAGATATGCGCCTTTTTCAAAAGCATCTCTAGTTTAAGAAATATAATATCGTGGTTATTTACTAATTGTTCTAATTTTATAATTTTGATGGTATCCTCATGATGATGATGATGTTGATGATGACGTTGGGCTAGTAATCATACCTTTGAACGCAAAATTAAAATATTGTGATGATGATGATGGTGGTGGCGGTTATGATGATGATGATTAGACTATGCATTTTACTGTACATCGGGTAATAATTACAGCAGTACTATGTTGACCTTCCGAAACTGGAAATGGCTTTAAATTAATCATACATTAAGTATTAGATTGCGTCACATTTTATTCATTATACAGCAGTACAATCTATTGTTTTGTTTTATTTTAAGCAGGTATTGAAAGTAAATTTCTTTTGGGCGATGGGTAAAGAAAACAGGCATGTGGACAACAGAAATTTATGCTGTTGTTGGGTAAAGTAGTTAAAATATGTTATTTGGTAGCAGTACCTGAAGGTAAGTAGTCAGGTAAAAGCTACATGTTATTAAATCGTTGTCTGCGGTCCCTTTTGTTCTACCATCTAAATCGGTTTATGACCACATTATTTATGTTAACGCTTTTTATCAAAAACTATTTTGATGTGGATGTCGTAGAAGCGAAAGATAAAAGGTCGATGTTATTGAAAAGTTGTATTTGGTCCGTGTTCTACCGTATATGATACAGACTATACATTGGTTTATGTCTGTAATATCTATGTTTACGCTTGTAATTAAATTGTTTTACTGTGGCTTTTGTTAAATCAAAATTTCTAAGGAGGTTAATTTGATCGAACTGATTTGAACGGCATATGTCATAAATTTTGCTTTCGAATTACGACTTTGACTGTGTTTTCAGTGCTAGATGGTGCCTGCGCATGCATGTATTATGTAAGAAAATATTCCGTATAACACTGCCAGTGGCTTAGTCGTATAGGAATTGCAGTAACATTGATTCTTGAATATTGCAATAGTATGGTATCTTAATGCCGCCATCTATTTAATAATTTTCGTCCACACTGTCAAATCTAGGGCTGTGCGCTTTGTGACTTTATCGTAATCACGAAATCATTTATCAATAATCAACATCTGTATAGTATTTCTATTATTTAGTTATTTGATTCCGAGGGGGTTAACCCAACATAATAGATAATAATTTTGATACTTTATTTATTTTTATTTAGATGCTTGTGTATGCAGCTTCTATATCCTCTTGTCACAGGCGTTGTGCTGTTGATATATGTCATTATACCGGAACCAAGGAAGAAGCACTGTCTAGTCAAACAATACACTAGGAATAGAAGCGCAGCCTGAGAGCACTGTCGAACCATTTGGTGGTTTGCATGAGACTAATTCTAAAATAAACTCGGAGTGGCAGGGTGGCATGACCTCGGTAGAGTTCTTTCACCTTAGACTGGTGAAAGTAAATGGAAACTTTGCTAGCAGGGTAAGCAAAACACTATTAAGTAAAATTTTTGATCTATTCAAATATACGTAATTACATACTTGAATAATCGCTGAATTATAAAGTGCGCGTCTTATAAAGATTACCACCTGACCTATTTCGGGTTAGATCCAACAAATTATCAGGGAAAAAGTAACTGCTGCATATTGTTGATTAGATAAAATCAAGAGAAATAATGGCCAATTAGAGTTGAATATAGCTTATATTGCCATCTTTGAAAGTAAATTATCCGGAAAATCTGGTATTATTAAAGAAACGAATGCTTGCATGTGGCTATTCAGTAATTAGATACAATATTCAATGTACCATTTTATGGACGAATTTTATTTCCTAAAATATTTGGTGGCCCTCAACACACTTTGTGCATTTCGGTATGGCATATTGTATACACAATCACCAGTATAATTTAGGCAATCAGAGCAAAATCCATTATCAATGTGTTGAGAATTCGTTGAGCATCTTGGCCTCGGAATTTCGGCAGCTGGATTTGCTAGCAGAATTTGCAATTTTGCATTCTCCTTCCATTGTCTAGTACATGTGTACTTATCATAAATTTAGAGCTTCAGCATCATAGCGTTGCCTATTTTGTTTCTATGCAATTTGGCTAGAAATCTATCATTTCATGCTTCATTTCATGATACTTCTATCTCATACAATATGCCATGATATTTCATTATTTTCTGTAATGATATTATAATAATAAAAGTCACGGCCTTATCCCATTCAATCAGCATTTGTTATTTATTGTCAATAGTCAGAAGCGACAGACTGCTCTTACTGATATATGGTTAAAATCTAGGTCAGTTCTCGTCATGGTTAAAACAACATGTCTCTCAGAGTGCGGGCGAGTCTGTCGCTTCTTATTTTCATGTCCTACGGATAAAATAAAGGAATTTATGTTCTCTTGAGAAATAAATCTATGTTATTTTTCAGTAGGTACGCATGAGCTATAATTTCTGCTTCTGTTACTCTAATCCAGTCCATATAATATAACGTGCCTTGATTAATCACTTTCACGCACGAGTGGTTCACGGGTTGGGTCGTTTTGATCAATTTTATATTTCAAACCGGTTCATTCCTTCACAAATAACTAAGCAGGCAAGTCGACACTTCATGTATAAAAATACCCACCCTCCCAGGGGTGTAAAATTATTTTTCACACCACTCGCCCTGCAGGACTAGTAGCCAGTAATATCTACTCGCCCTTAGTGAACAGCCACTCGCCCTAATAATTGACACTTTTAATACTGTCACTTTTATGAAAGGAGTATTATGTACAATAGTATTATTTCCCGAAAAATATTTATTTTGAAAAGTGTCTAAAAAATTTGGACACAATAATCATCGTCCATCCACCCGTGTTGAAAGAGAGGAAAAAAACGTTAAAGATTATCGGTAATTATTCAGACGATAAACTAAGTAATCGACCTTGTTTTCATGATCAATTTACACCCCTCAAAGAGTCAGTATCTTGACATCTGAAGTGGAGATCAAAGCGGTATTTTTGCTCGAGATTGTCATGGCATTACGTCATGTTTTCGCGCGATGTGACACATCACTGTCTGATCGTACCGCATCGGTTCTTAAAATTGCTGAGAAATAGAAATCAATAAAAAGTGTCTTCTTTAATTTGTTATCAAAAGCGAATGTGCTATATCCCGTATAAAAGGTAAATGTCTCAAACGATAGTTACTATAGTGGATATCCTACCTCTGTGACCTATTTGCCCTCGAGGAATTTACATTATTGTTTGACAAAAAAATACTTTTAAATTGTTGGTCAAAAAATACATGTACACAGATTCATTTAGAACTTATTAAAAACCGCAATGACATCACATTGCTTTATTTTAAAATCGCATTTCTATTTACGTTTACGAGGTCACGTAACCTATTCTGCCGCACTAACAGAAATCTGTTTGCCAAAAATCGTTTTACTCCATGTATTGTAATTGCTGCCGCTTTTTCATTATTTAAGATTTTTTTATTCTGTTTTTTTTGTTCTTTCTGGTCATAAGTCTGAATTTTATGCACAGAGTATTCATCATTTATTTACTTTTAGAAAGAAATAAGTAACTAAGATCGCGCTGTTTGAATTTTTACAAATGTTTATATGAAAATTCGAAAGTTTTTATAGAATTTTGCCTACATTTCTGTCGATAGCTTATTAAAATCATTATAGAATTCAAATAGTATTATTTCTCAAGAGATGTTGAAAACTTGAAGCGAAAATGTTAAAAAAATGAATGCACTACGCACGGTTTTTGTGTACGTGACGATGTAAATTAGATATTTAATACGATAGGTCGCACGTGCTTGTGGAATGGAAAATTAACGGCATGACGTTTTGATATCTTTACGATTCGCGGGTAAATTCCAGTCAATCCAGGTAGCGACTGAACCATCTCAAAGTTTGTTGACGTTTTGGAGTTGTAATTTCTGAATTTTGGTAAGGTAAGGACGTAAAAAAACCACTCGCCCGATCGGTCGAGTATACAGCGAGGTCCACTCGTCCTACTCAGACTTTAACTCGCCAATGCGAGCGGGCGAGTGGAATTTTACACCCCTGCCGGCCCTCCTCACCCTAACAATTTTTGGAAAAAATTCTGCTGTCGTGTTATATATTTTTCAGCGCCAGTACACCAGGTCATGCCACATACTGCCACACCGGTATACAGTGCCTTTTATGGATAAAGACAATTATTCCTTCCAAGAAGTCAAACGTTCGCCACCATGTATATGAAGGCTTCATTATGGATTGTATTGCTCATGCATATGAAAGTGCTTCATCTACGAAATTCAGCGTTTTTTTCCCCAGTTTATTTAAGTATTTATCTGTATATTTAATTGTCCAAATGTTAAGACCTGGACCATGTCCAATTTTCGTTTAATACCAGAAAAACGAATGTTATAGATCAAGGAAGTCGGGGGGTGGAGACACCTTTCTGTTTGCAGCATTTGGACATCACTACCTCCCCCCTCCGCCCTTCAAATTAAGATAAATAACTAAAAGATGAGGGTAAAAAAAGATATATAAATAGGAGTTAGGCGTTAGGCAGCCGGCTCGCAGTTACTCGACTTCCCTTTGAAATAGTCCTGTTAACAAAATGAAATAGATTCAGCGAAACTTTAAGGTTGTGTAACAAAAGAAACTGTTTGTTTTTATTCAGTAAAGAAAATATTTTATTTTGTAGAATATGATAATTATGTTGTATCAAGTAAACACGCGGGCAGCAGCGGACTTGTTTATTTTGCTGCAAAATATCATCTTCTTAACAGCAAAAGAAAAAAAATCATTTTAAAGACTTAAGTTTTAATTGTTAGTCGTGACTTTTGTTCACTTCGTGGCTGATATATTGCTGCATAAACATGGCAAAAATATGGTATCTATTTGGCAGTTTTATTCTAATTATATATTCTCTTGCACATGCACCGGATTCATTTTTTTGTTTCCTTAAAATCCATTATCATGATGTTGAGAATTCGTTGAGCATCTTGGCCTCGGAATTTCGGCAGCTGGATTTGCTAGCAGAATTTGCAATTTTGCATTCTCCTTCCATTGTCTAGTACATGTGTACTTATCATAAATTTAGAGCTTCAGCATCATAGCGTTGCCTATTTTGTTTCTATGCAATTTGGCTAGAAATCTATCATTTCATGCTTCATTTCATGATACTTCTATCTCATACAATATGCCATGATATTTCATTAATTTTCTGTAATGATATTATAATAATAAAAGTCACGGCCTTATCCCATTCAATCAGCATTTGTTATTTATTGTCAATAGTCAGAAGCGACAGACTGCTCTTACTGATATATGGTTAAAATCTAGGTCAGTTCTCGTCATGGTTAAAACAACATGTCTCTCAGAGTGCGGGCGAGTCTGTCGCTTCTTATTTTCATGTCCTACGGATAAAATAACAGGCTTTAATAAAATCTAACGTGAATCCACGTAATATATTGATTAATAATTTTAAATGAAAAATACAAATCCATAAGATTCTAATAACGTAGGATTTAGATTTTATAGCAACCGAAGAAGACCTTCGGGTCGAAAGCGCTTTTGCGTCAGGATATTGTTTCCCTGGTAAAATCTACCAATCCTATACCACTGTATCATTAATAAAACGATACAACTGCTCCTACTATGGAAAAAACGTCATTAATTGTCAATGCAAATACCGCAAAAATAAATTACAATATATAATAACGTGTCAGCGGTATGCATACATACAGGGATATATATTATTAAAATACACGTTAAAGAGTTGGGTGAGATTAAACCCATGAGGTTACCTCAAACTTGGCACGGGGCCCTCATGAGGCATTCAGAACCATCAGCTGTGGTCGGACACCCGCAACCCCCCTTAACATCGCATAATGGCGGATTCAAATAGTTCTCAGTTTTTTTTGCTGTTAGAAGGATTTTTCCTTGAAATCATTGCTATATATTGGTTGAAATCATATTGCATGCCTACACTTGACATACTGGTAGCATTTGCATGTTGAAAAAAGACTCCAAACTGATTTAACATGTGAAATTTATTCATACACCCCTACTCTAAATTGTGATTGTCATTTCAGTGTAAAAATTACGGTGTGTCCGTTTGACCAGAAATATTTTTCTTGCATCAAACATGACCACTACTTTTCTTTGGATATTTTTACAGTATAAATGTTGCTCTACAAGAAAATGTTAGTTAAAGAAATTTAAAATGGGACTAGGTGTGTATTGCAGCATTGTGAAAACTTGTCATTTTATATAGAATATATAGTGGTGGCTATTTAGTGTGTTATAACCTAGTACTGCTCTAGGCTAGAGGTCACGTAGCTTATAACGTAGAGAAGGTAGAAACCTAGCCGGGAATCCAGACTGACAATTCAAACATGTTTCCTAACCGCATTGTCACATGTATAACTCCCGAAATATAAGACTGTATTTGATAAAGAACGATGACTTCTAATAGATCTAGCAATAATCTACAAATTATATACATCTACAGATAATCCACGGCTAAAAATAGAAAGGGAATTTCAACGGAAAAGTTTCCGAACATTTCCGATCCATAGACAATACCAGTTTATACCTACCATAGCTTTTCCAGCAAGTTGTAACAATTTTCAAGGATGTCTGAATAAACTTAAATGTTCGTCAATCATAGCTATCAAATTATAAAATATTATATTAATGCAACCCTAGTGATCTAAGAATGTTACCGAATTTTAGACAGTATTGTCTCGTCGTTTCAAACACTCGAAAATATGACCACATGTTACGGTAATTAGGCTATTTATAGAAAATCGATAATCAGCAGTGATACGGATTTCCTCAGGCGTTGCTACTGCCAATTAACACTAATTAGCGCACTAATTTAGTAAGATGATTTATGAACAGAACAGAACAGGACAGTAATTTATTGATATAACTTGAACATGTCCAGTTCATCGTTATATTAAGAAAAAAATATAATTAAGGCCTCACCAAATTAAAAAGTTGTTCATCGGATTTGCCGCTCGTATATTTTCAGAAACACAAAAAAATATTTTGTTTTTGTTTTTGGCTTGCGCTCGTCCCATTGAAAAAAAATCAATCCAAAATGTTTTGGTGCGCTACTTTTTACGGACGTAAAAGTGTATAAATGCTTATTATTCGTCCTAGATTGTTCTCAAATGGATTTTAATCAAAATAAATACATTCTACGCACACATCGTCTATAATAAATCATAGGCAGTGGCTACGATTACGGTAGCCTCCATAACACTTATATTTAGTTGCATTAAAGTTGTTTCCCCTTTATGCATTTACGCCATTTTAGTCAAATGTTTACCAAATTACATGCTACAAAAACCGATTTATTTCATTGAAAACTGGATGAAGAAAAACATGCTAATTTATTTGATAACATCAATCTACATTATTTTGGTAAGGGTAAATACTTATTGATGCATGTCACTTATCTGTTTTCTGTGTTTCCTGTCCAAATGATCAGCGTTTGCATACGAAAGTTGGTGGGGTAAGGAATTTTTATTATGAGTTGTTTTCAGAACAGTTTCGATTTTCAAATTTTCCAATCATTTAGTAGACTAATGTTAATGCACGTTAATCTCCATTTCGGACTTTAATTGAGACTTTGTTTCAACAAATTTAATATGTTACGAAAGTTTAAAGTTAGAAAAAGCACAGGAGTCTGAAATTCTATCAATAAGACCATAGAAGTCTATCTTTACAAAAAATACCCCCTATATATAAAATAATGTCGCTATGTCACTTCGCGTTGTCGTGTGTCGACCCCACAAACGCGACGGCGACATTATAAATGGCCCCAACATGATTCCGTACCTCACGGATAATCGTCCTTCAGCAAATGTACAACATAAGATACTATATTAATGCATAGATACACATGTATTCGGTACAAATTCGTCTAACAAAACACGAATGATCAACGGGCGCAGCGATGATATTAATACTCGCCTTTTTGAAACGGCGATATGTCAGACTGTATCAAGCCATCGGATAACAGATTTGACCAACTTAAAAATTGAATTGTTTTAAGGTTTCGATGGAGGCCTTGAGAAACAAAAATCAAACAACACCAAATCATAGAAAGAAAGAGTTGTTTGACATGAAAATTGAACAGCATGTAAAACATGTATATTACTTTACGAAACAAGTGTAAGTATACTGATATAAACATTGAATTCCGGAAAAGGGCTGCCTAAAGGGGCTCCACTTCCGGACAGTTAAACGCCTTTAAAAACTCACCATTTTCAAAGAACTGTTACACATGTTTGTTTTGATGCATTTGCAATAGCGTGCGAGTGGTGAAATTTCACGTAACAAGGTGGAACATAGTTTTCAGCAATTGTTGATCTTTTTTTCTTTACAAATGGCATTCATTTTCAAAGGGAGACAACTTTTTCTCAAAGATTACTTAAATAATCGGAAAAAGTTGTTTCCCTTTGAAAATGAATGCCATTTGTACTTAAACTAATCGGGAACAGTTGTCTCCCTTTGAAAATGAATGCCATTTGTAAAGAAATAAAGATAAACAATTGCTAAAAACTGTGTTCCACCTTGTTATGCGAAATTTCACCACTCGCACGCTATTGCAAATGCATCAAAACGAACATGTGTAACTGTTCTTTGAAAATGGTGAGATTTTAAAGGCGTTTAACTGTCCGGAAGTGGAGCCCCTTTAGGCAGCCCTTTTCCGGAATTCAATGTTTATATCAGTATACTTACACTTGTTTCGTAAAGTAATATACATGTTTTACATGCTGTTCAATTTTCATGTCAAACAACTCTTTCTTTCTTTGATTTGGTGTTGTTTGATTTTTGTTTCTCAAGGCCTCCATCGAAACCTTAAGACAGATTCTGCTCACTTCAGTCGCACCAAGAGTAAACCAACATAGTGCATTTGTGACCAGCATGGACCTGCGGATCCGCACAGTCTGGTCAGGATCCATGCTGTTCGCTAACGGTTTCTCTAGTTGCAATAGGCTTTGAAAGCGAAAAGCATGAATCCTGACCAGACTGCATGGATGCACAGGCTGGTCTGGACCCATGCTGGTCGCAAACGCACTATGTTGGATTTCTCATGGTTCGGCTCAAAATATCTGGATTGATACAAATATGTATAAAAATTAAAACGGTTTTGTTTCGCCAGTTACATAATTTATTTTTTGATTGCTTTCACGGTCTGACTAAAGTTGTAAGTTTGTCTGACTTAAATGTCCAACATTTTTGCGAAGCCTGCTGGTATGTCTAGCGGACTTTTGAGTTCCGGTATAACAAAATGGAGTGATAATTAATGCGCTGGCTGCAGAACTGAAATTCTGAGGTGCATTTGTGGTGCATGTTTTGTGCTGATTTCTTCCACACAAATTTCATGAAAACCAAAGTTATCCGATAAGGACTAAATCAGTGTGTACATAATTAATGACAGGCACTGTCCAAAAGCTTTAGAAAGAAATCTTAAAAGCTGAATGGTTTGTAGAAAAAGCTTATATTATTTATTTACAGTACAATAATTTAAGTTGTTGTTTTCGTCACAAATAATCAAAAAGGATCAAAACTGTTCGTTAAAGACAGAATCAGTGTGTATGTAAACAATGACTGGCAATGAAAAAAGGATTAATTCTGAAACCAAAGCTGAATATTTTGCACACCCCCCCCCCCCCCCCCCCCCCCCCCCTCACACACACACACACACACAAAAAGTTCTTCTGGGTTTATATTAAGGCAGTGGCTACGATTACGGTACCGTAATCCTAGCCTCTGGTTCTAGGATTACGGAAGTTCCGTATTCCTAGACAACCCTATGAGGATAGGCTAGGATTACGGAAGTATTTAAGAGGCATCAAATATATTCACAAGGACATGCATAAATGATGTTGTAAACTTCTTATTTCACTTTACTAAAATAGCGATTTTTGATGCCTGCCTTATTATTCCGTGTTATCTATCCGCCATTTTGGGTTAGTATAATCTTAAACGCTATATTAATGGCGGCCCGCGGAAATATTATAGAAATATGAGGGTAAAAGTTAGGTTTAAAAAAATATTCTATACTTTGATTTTTTTTTATTTATAACCATATTGTATGTTATTAAAGACCATTTGTGTTGATTTGATGACAAAAATTGCAGGTATATATGAAACATAGATAATTCTATAATATTTCCGCGTGCCACCATTAAGATTATACTAACCCAAAACAGCGGATCGATGGCACGAAATAATAGTGAAATAAGTAATTTTACAACGTCATTTATGCATGTCCTAACATATATTTGATGCCTCTTAAATACTTCCGTAATCCTAGCCTATCCTCATAGGGTTGTCTAGGAATACGGAACTTCCGTAATCCTAGAACCAGAGGCTAGGATTACGGTACCGTAATCGTAGCCACTGCCTTATATTAAGAATTCCTCAAATGTCACTTTCTTTGTAATATTTTACACATTGATTAGCAGCCACCATCAGCGCTTTGAGCGCTTTGATTCAGGAACGTAATAACTTAAACTAATACTTATTTGCTACTTTTCTTTCAGACAATGACGAAAGCAGATATTTTAAACACAGTCAGATTACTACGCTAACTTAATGTGATAAGGCATATTGAATAATTTACAGAGTATGGTGCTGCCGTACTACTTTTGTTAATGAGAACGTTCACACTCAATTTTAGTGACTACATATTCCTCTAAAAGCTTTAATAAACACTGTATGTCATATCCTTAAGGTCATTTACTTCTTGACAGACTTCTTTCACCAACATGGAGAATAAATCATGCGGAACCCGTTATAATTATCGGACAATATTTTGTATCTTTGAATGCACTCTTCGGTTATTACGGAAAGTCATAATTATGCATGATCAGCTACATGTACGACCGGAGAATGCCGAAATTGCGTCACGGCATTATACGTAATTGGACGGAAATAGCCGAGTGTCATTACGTCACCATTACCTTAACTTCAAAGGAATCTCACATCTTTTCAGTACTTTGAATACACTGAAACCTCATTTGACAACTTACTTTAGAATACGTTTGTTCCTCAGTTGAAGAGGACGGACTAATTTGATTTTTTTTCTTTTATTCTTAAGGCGTAATTGCTTTCTAAAATTCATTATTTATATGATATGAATTGTAATTTGGATATCTCGCTTTTTGTAATGTAAAAATATTGTTTGGTATCTGTTAGCTAATACATACTATATTATGTATCTTTAACAGTTTTATTCTGTGCAAACTTGATCTGAATATTGGCATATGTTTTTTTTTTTCGACAGAAAGGCGCTGTTGAAGGCTCTAAGTCTGTTTAACGTGATCGCGACGTCTGCTTCATACCTAAGTTAAGTTGTATGGAAATGTTTTATCGTTTTTCTGATATTCTAGGACGGTTAGTGTCGCCACAAGTACCAATGAAGCTTACGTTGCTAACGTTACAGATAGTGAACCCAGCATAATCACATCATTTTACGTTTACGTTGCTGACGTTACAGACAGTGAACCCAGCATAATCACAACATTTTACGTTACGTTGCCGATGTCAATAGGATTGGGAAACGTGTCACCAAATACTAACGCCGAGAAAATATTCTCAACATATGCTGTTCTGCTTGGTTGTAAGTAGTATTTGATTTATCTTTAATAAATACACCTAGATAAACGAACAACTCCGGGAATATACAAATGTAACTGCAACTATTGAGTAAAACATGTAAATGTAGATTATAAATCGTTGGATAAAACCAAGAATTGAGAAATATTATTGCGTTAAACTAGGGATGTAGCCAACAAGACCATAGTCCTTTGAATTCTTTGAACGGTGTTCTTAAAAATTCTAGAGCAGCCTACATATTTATCCATTGTGAAAATGAAACAAGACCTGCCTTCAGTTGTCGTAAATATTTATCACGTGACAATGCTATCTAAAACGGTTTATTATTATTATTCATATGAAAGGGTCACTGGTGTCTGCTGACCAAGAATTTGTGAATAAGATGACCATAGATAATATGCAAGAATCATGAAAGTCAGGGTTTTGATGGCGATATGATAAGTTTTACACTGTAATAACTACATTTCTGTAAAAAAAATCTGTAACAAAATTCTGTCATGTAATTTATATTATCTTTTTCAGTAAACAATACACTTTCAGATGAAACCAAAATTATATGAGCTTACCAGGCATCAGCATTTGATATATTTTGATAGTACTGTCATATAGAACTTGTTTATTTGTTAAACGGATACTATAATATTGGCATACGCTGAGTGACTGGGCGGTGTGAGATGTGGGTTGGGACCGTTTCATTCTATCGGAAGAAATAGAATGTGAACGTTTTGCCTAAATTCTTAGTGTATACCTACTATGTTTTATTTTACGTAAAGATGATATATTTGGCGGTGATCTCAGTGATCTAGAATGCACGGGAAAATCGTTCTACCTTGTACTTGCACTTAGATCATACTGTGATATAAACAAGACAGAGTTACATATGCTGAAAGAAACTCTGAATACATAACCTGAAATTTCGGGAAAAAAAATCAAAGATGAAATACATGGTAAATCTTAAGCGGTTAAGTATTTTATATTTATATAGATGTGCCCTAGAAGGAACTTTTGGTATGCTTTAACTTGTTAAAACAAGATGTTGAATTGTGTTCTCTATTGACAACAGCTCGACGAAGTGAGCGATCTAACTGGCGCAGAAGAACGACTAGAGCGGGACCGCAGATTGGAGATGAGCCGTTATTTAGCCTGTAGTGACATAAATACAGCGTTCAAAGACAAATCAGTGAAAAGTAAAGGCTTTATTTACAAACATTATACACATTTCAAAGCCATTTCTGATTTCATAATTTCAAATTGGATAATGTATTTAAACGTGCATGGTATCCTGGTAGAGCGCCCGGCTCGAGTGCGGGAGGTCGTGGGTTCGATCTCTGGCTGCGTCATGATGGTACTAGTAGCTTTCTTGCTTGGCGCTCTGCACTTAGAGGATAGGGCTAGAATTTTGTCAGCCCGTTGTCAGTATAATCTGACTTAGTTGGATATCATGTTACGTGTTTACGGCGTAATATTCCAGTGAGGTAGCATTATAAAGCTGGGCATTTTGCTTGTACAAGTAAGTGATGTCGTCTGCTTAATGAAAACAAACGTGAAACCAACTTTTAGGACAGACGCAAAGACAAAGGTAAATTCATTTCAAAGAAGAAAGTAGGTAATGGCAAAACAAAAAAGATTCTTATTTCGTTAAATGTATCTAGAGACTGTAAAGAGGGGGTTGTGTGATATTATATCGCTTCCAAACATCACCATTTGCAGTGCTTCATAAAGGGAGGCATTACTTTTCAAGACCACGATTTTATGCTTCCACACCCTAATAATTTGGGTGCCATTAGATTTACTTATGTCTGTATGTCTGTCTGTCCAATCTTGTAGTATCCGTTTATCCTCTCTGCCCACACCCAAAACAACCTCTCCCGCATCAACCCGAAGTAATATGAAAGTTAAGCCTTGCAATGCCAACAATTCAAACACAACCAGACTTGTTTTACTACTAAATAGATGGGACTGAAAACTGGGTGGTATTATGAAAGAAATCACTGTTTGCACGCCACAATAATTACACCATAGCATCACAGCGGCATGCTGGTAAAGAAAACCACACAAAACAGACTCGTATCTGATAAATGTTGTCAAGAATGTACATAATAATCCTTGATTTCGTGTTGGAATCAAAATGATATGTTTCAAACCGTGATTTTCTGTTGAATAACATCATAATTTTTCGTTTAAATGCATATTATTTTATCAGGGGTGTAAAATTCCACTCGCCCGCTCGCATTGGCGAGTTAAAGTCTGAGTAGGACGAATGGACCTCGCTGTATACTCGACCGATCGGGCGAGTGGTTTTTTTACGTCCTTACCTTACCAAAATTCAGAAATTACAACTCCAAAACGTCAACAAACTTTGAGATGGTTCAGTCGCTACCTGGATTGACTGGAATTTACCCGCGAATCGTAAAGATATCAAAACGTCATGCCGTTAATTTTCCATTCCACAAGCACGTGCGACCTATCGTATTAAATATCTAATTTACATCGTCACGTACACAAAAACCGTGCGTAGTGCATTCATTTTTTTAACATTTTCGCTTCAAGTTTTCAACATCTCTTGAGAAATAATACTATTTGAATTCTATAATGATTTTAATAAGCTATCGACAGAAATGTAGGCAAAATTCTATAAAAACGGTCGAATTTTCATATAAACATTTGTAAAAATTCAAACAGCGCGATCTTAGTTACTTATTTCTTTCTAAAAGTAAATAAATGATGAATACTCTGGGCATAAAATTCAGACTTATGACCAGAAAGAACAAAAAAAAACAGAATAAAAAAATCTTAAATAATGAAAAAGCGGCAGCAATTACAATACATGGAGTAAAACGATTTTTGGCAAACAGATTTCTGTTAGTGCGGCAGAATAGGTTACGTGACCTCGTAAACGTAAATAGAAATGCGATTTTAAAATAAAGCAATGTGATGTCATTGCGGTTTTTAATAAGTTCTAAATGAATCTGTGTACATGTATTTTTTGACCAACAATTTAAAAGTTTTTTTTTTGTCAAACAATAATGTAAATTCCTCGAGGGCAAATAGGTCACAGAGGTAGGATATCCACTATAGTAACTATCGTTTGAGACATTTACCTTTTATACGGGATATAGCACATTCGCTTTTGATAACAAATTAAAGAAGACACTTTTTATTGATTTCTATTTCTCAGCAATTTTAAGAACCGATGCGGTACGATCAGACAGTGATGTGTCACATCGCGCGAAAACATGACGTAATGCCATGACAATCTCGAGCAAAAATACCGCTTTGATCTCCACTTCAGATGTCAAGATACTGACTCTTTGAGGGGTGTAAATTGATCATGAAAACAAGGTCGATTACTTAGTTTATCGTCTGAATAATTACCGATAATCTTTAACGTTTTTTTCCTCTCTTTCAACACGGGTGGATGGACGATGATTATTGTGTCCAAATTTTTTAGACACTTTTCAAAATAAATATTTTTCGGGAAATAATACTATTGTACATAATACTCCTTTCATAAAAGTGACAGTATTAAAAGTGTCAATTATTAGGGCGAGTGGCTGTTCACTAAGGGCGAGTAGATATTACTGGCTACTAGTCCTGCAGGGCGAGTGGTGTGAAAAATAATTTTACACCCCTGATTTATCACTCGGTCTGCGACCTCGTGATATATTTCCTTTGCATCTGAACCCAAAACAGTGATTTTATTCAATGATAAATTGCTGTTTGGGATATATTATTCCTTAATTTATCGCTATAATCAATGAAATTTGCAAGATTGTTACATATTAAAATACATTCTAATACAAAAAGACCTCGTGTTTTTCACGAGAAAATTCAAATTTTAACTTAATACCTGACAATTTAGAAGTAAGCTAAAACAATTCAGCTTCAGAGGTGTTATAAGTTTTGGATCTTTTAATGGAAGCAACCATCAGAATATAAATATAGCATCAGTTAAGTTTGGAAGCCAGAACTATTTAAAAGTTTGACCTTGAATTTGACTTTGACCTATAACTTTCTTACAAATATTAATGGCAAGAATTTAATAATAATTCTACCCATTTGCAGTTTTAACTAAAATTTGAACGTTAATGAATGTAAAAAACAACAACATATTTTACTATACTTTAATAGTGCGTAAAAGTTCACGAAAATGTCGGCCATCTTGGACGCCATCTTAGAATTTCCTGTAGAATGTACTATTAAATTTTTGATATTAACACAGTATATCACCCTTTTTGATGTTGCTTTCAACAGCAACAATGGTAAAAAATTACATGTATTCACTTGCTATGAACATACTACAGGTAATAATAGTATTCAAGAAAATCTGTGAAAAGATCCTTTGGAAGCATAGAACGTACAATGAAAAAGACACATTCGAGATTTGACCTTGAATTTGACCTTAACCTTTTACTTTCTTATCATCATTCTTTTCGACAGTTTAAAATATGTTCACCCTTTTATAGTTTAAACTAAAATGCTTTGACAGTGGAGATATTGAGAACCATATGAACGTAATAGTAATTATTTTGCTTTTAAAGATAATGTCGGCCATCTTGGACACCATCTTGGATTTTCCTTTTGTAATCATTTTGTTTAATTTCTGCTATTAATGCATTACTTGTTAGTGTTTCTTCAAATGACAATAAATTACACATCTTTCGAACTGCATTAAAATACAGGCAATAATGTGTACCTAAAAGACGTTAAAATTACTAATTTTCAGGTTTGACCTTGAATTTGGCCTTGACCTTGAAATTTTTTTAGCATTTTTTTCTTCAGTTTTTATTCATTTAAACCTTTTTATCGATATAATATGAAATATAAGGTGTTTATTATATCTAAAAGAAAAAAAAAATTAAGATTGATTTGATCATATCTGACAAAAATGGCAGCCATCTTGGACGCCATCTTGGATTTCGCGGCCCGCACTAACTTGAGAAATTTATTTTTGCCAGAATCATAAACTTCAGACATTTGCCAACATTTTGGTATATAACATCCTTTGTTACACTTTTGTGACCACCCCATGTCCATTTTTGCCCTGAAAGTCACCCTACTAATTTTGAACATGATAGGCAAGAAAAATTATCTAACATGTCCGTTTGTGTAAGACAGCTGTTTTCCCTAACCTCGTGACAGCATCGATAAAAAACCTCGCTAACGCTCGATTTTTCATTCCACACTGTCCTGGCTCGGGAAGGGAAAACCCCGTCTTACACAGGCAGGCTAGTCTGGCTACCGACTAGATAATCTTTTTTTTTAGAAAAAAAATAATTCTTTTATATATTTTGTCTTCACCAGTCTTGACTCTGATTATCTACGCATATTTTGAGAAGAAAAGGGACATAATGATACAAAATTTGTATTGCCTCAGGAGTTATCTCCTGTGAACAAAACATATGGTCTGAACACAGACTAACAGGCAGGCATGTAAGATCCTTATAGTCGTCTGCTTATAGAACACAGCGTCAGCTGATACAAGTAAGTGATGTCGTCTGCTTATAGAAAACAGCGTCAGCCGATACAAGTAAGTAATGTCGTCTGCTTATAGAACCCCACGTCAGCCGTTACAAGTAAGTGATGTCGTCTGCTTATAGAACACAGCGTCAGCTGATACAAGTAAGTGATGTCGTCTGCTTATAGAAAACAGCGTCAGCCGATACAAGTAAGTAATGTCGTCTGCTTATAGAACCCCACGTCAGCCGTTACAAGTAAGTGATGTCGTCTGCTTATAGAACACAGCGTCAGCTGATACAAGTAAGTGATGTCGTCTGCTTATAGAACACAACAGCAGACACACCATCTTCAAATTTTTGTTAAAAAGAATTATATGTAATTTCTTTCGTGGACGTATAATTTAGACAAATATAACTTTTCTTCATATATCATATGATACTGATTTACTAGTCTGTATTCAGACCCTACTTTGTTGTTCATATGAGATAACTCCTGAGGCTGTTCAAATTTTGTATGATTATGCCCCCTTTGTCTCATACATAGGGAAGAGATAGAAGGAATTTTGTTGGTATTAGAGTAAAAGCGGGAAAGATGAAATTTAGAAAAATAAACTTTATAAATTTAAAAAAAAGTATTATCTAAACTAATTGTTGAGGAGTAATTCCGTTCAGAAACATAATGCCTAAATTAGTCAGGAGTCAAATACCTAACAAAAATTCAGTAGATGTATTATAAGATTAAATATTTCATAAATAGTTGATCTAAGTGGCATAATTCTTTTTTTAAAAAATAGATCTATACCATTTCACACAGTCTATATTCATACCCTTTGTTTTGCAGATATGAGAGAATCCGTGAACAATTCAGATTTATGTAATTATCTCCCTTCTGTCCTCAAATACTATACGAGAAAGTATATTGGTGAAAACTACGGAATTCCGTTAGGGCCATCGCCTTTGAATGATGGTATTGATCTGAAACGCGATACTCGATAGTACGATGATAAAAACGCGAAATCACGAAATCACGATAACGAAAATGCGACAGCACGATGATGACTTGAAAACGCGATACTACGATAACGAAAATGCGATACTACAATTGTACGATGATGATAATGCGATATACTATCGTGTTTTCTACGGAATTCCGTTAGGGCCATCACCTTTGAATGTGTTGTTCTGAAACGCGATACGCGAAATTACGAACCTACGATAACGAAAACGCGACAACACGATGATGATAACGCGATACCACGATAACGAAAACGTGATGATATGATAGCACGATGATGATAATGCGATATACTATCGCGTTTTCACCATCGTTCTGTCGCGTTTTCACCATCGTAATATCGTGATATCGCATTTTCGTTATCGTGGTATCGGACTATCGCGTTTTCTTCATCGTGCTGTCGCGTTTTCATCATCGTACTATCGCGTTATCACCATCGTACTGTCGCGTTATCACCATCGTACTATCGCGTTAACAGCATCGTACTATCGCCTTCCGGTGCTCATGCGTATAGAAACATTTCCCCTCAATGTGACAAAATGTCTGACCCAGAGTGAGATTACGAAGGGAAACATTAGGCTAATTCTGATTCATAAATTAGTACAATAGTGCGATAATGATAACGCGACAGTACGATGGGGATAACGCGATAGTACGATGGTGATAACGCGACAGTACTATGATGATAACGCGTAAATACGATGGTGATAACGAGACAGTACGATGGTGATAACGCGATAGTACGATACTACGATAACGAAAACGCGATATCACGATATTACGATGCCGAAAACGCGACGGTACGATGGTGAAAACGCGATAGTATATCGCATTATCATCATCGTACTATCATATTATCGCGTTTTCGTTATCGTAGTATCGCGTTATCATCATCGTGTTGTCGCGTTTTCGTTATCGTAGTTTCGTGATTTCGCGTTTTCATCATCGTACTATCGAGTATCGCGTTTCAGATCAACACATACAAAGGCGATGGCCCTAACGGAATTCCGTAGCGTGAAGAAATGGTATAAAAGATACTTTCAAGGTAAGTAAAATGTATTGTATATACAAGAAATATTTTTTTACTCAAGCGTGATAAGCCTCATGCCTCGTACACACTGAATGCCTTGGCATTAGCTTTTAAAATGTCGTTTAACAGCAATAACAGTAAGTCAGAGTTTCAGTCTATCACGTCAGGGTTCTCTGTTGCCATAGAATGAAATCTACATCTAAGCTTTCTGTATAATGCACACCTCTATAGCTTTTATCAAAGTCACCACAACAGTAGTACATCATCATCTACATCACAGAGGCACATTTAAGTAGCTGTCAAAATAAACAGTAAATTTGAAATCATGTGACCGCATTACATTTTTCAAAGGACAAGTTTCACGATCCAATAAGTACCGCCGTATTACCTTTATACTTCCAGGTGTAGATGAGCAACATTCACATGGACCTGACTCAGTTATATCGATGTAAGACCACGCATTCAGCAGTTTTCAGCGGAAGAGAACGAATGCAGGATAAATGCTGATAATTGTTCCGGTTTGTATGCAATTCTCAGATAAAAATACGGTGGAATGTTTAGGACATTCAAATATTTTAAACATTTTAGAATAAATCGTGCGCACGACATCTTAACTCGAGCACACAACATTTTATCTCGAGCGCTCGGCACCGTGCACACGCCATCTTATCCCGTGCGCTGTACAGCTCTTGTGCGAACGACATCTTATCTCGAACACCCGACATCTTATTTCAAGTGTTCTACATCTTATCTCGTGCGCACGACATCTTATCTCGAGCTATCGACATCTTTTCTCGTGTGCACGACATCTTATCTCGAACGCACGACATCTTATCACGAGAGCACGAGATAAGATGTCCTGCGCACGAGATAATATGTCTTGCGAAAGAAATAATTAAAGAACAAAAAAAATGCATGTCCTAAAGATACCACCGTAAAAACAGCACATATTTCTTCTTTTTAAATGATAGAAATGAATAAGTTCATAGGAGTATAGATGGCAAGTCTTCGTGATAAAAATAACTTTTTAACACCGTTATCTGGGTCTCGTTTAAGGTTAAAATAAAAGCCGTTACGTTACGTACTTTGATATTACAGCTGGAGTGTTATCACAATGAACATACATGTTCATGATGCAGCTACCTGAAAACACTAGGTAATATTTTTAAAAAAATCATTCTGGTACCATCATGTTCATATAATGACCCATCATGGCTAAAATGACCATAAAATTATGAGAAGAAAGCCGAAAATCCCCGGATTACAAATTCTTCAGGTGCCTGACTGACGCTGGATTTTGTCGTATTAAACAGTTATACAGGAGATTGGACGTTGATACAGTAAACCAGGCAGCGGAAGTGGTAAACCATTCATCTCATAGCAACGAGACTGTCCAACCGGAAGTCGCTCCCACAGGACTCTGCGCTGAATGGCAGCAGTATCTATTTAGGCATGTGCAGCTGTAAGCGCAACAGCTGTTGCAGGAATGATTTAATCAGGTTCAGATAAACTAATAGTTAAGAATAAAGAAATAATATATCTCATCCAGTGATTTGTCGTTGAATAAATCACTGCTTGGAGTTCAGATGCGAAGGAATTATATCACGAGGGCGTAGCCCGAGTGATATAATAATACGCATCTGAACGACAAGCAGTGATTTATTCAAGAGCAAATCACTAAATGAGATATATTATTTCGATTCTAACACGTTATAAAGGATTTTAAAGTACATCCTTGATGACATGCATTAAATATTTGCCCGTTTTCAATCGGTTTCTTTTCCAGCGCGCCGCTATGCCGCTTGACGCCGTGACGTAATAAATGTGACGTCAGAACAGTGATTTGTTGTATGATAATTCATTGCTTTCTTCCTTCTTTGTTTAATAGGAAAATGAATCGGATCGTGTTAGAATTAAGAAATAATATATCTCATCCAGTGATTTGTCGTTGAATAAATCATTGCTTGGAGTTCAGATGCGAAGGAATTATATCACGAGGGCGTAGCCCGAGTGATATAATAATACGCATCTGAACGACAAGCAATGATTTATTCAAGAGCAAATCACTAAATGAGATATATTATTTCGATTCTAACACGTTATAAAGGATTTTAAAGTACATCCTTGATGACATGCATTAAATATTTGCCCGTTTTCAATCGGTTTCTTTTCCAGCGCGCCGCTATGCCGCTTGACGCCATGACGTAATAATTGTGACGTCAGAACAGTGATTTGTTGTATGATAATTCACTGCTTTCTTCCTTCTTTGTTTAATAGGAAAATGAATCGGATCGTGTTAGAATATAGTTTTTATTATGTTGATACAAACTAAAATACTTCGTCCTGTACATGTATATTATAGGCTGTAGAGATGATATTTGGAATTGATTAAGTTACGTAGCATCGGCGCTTCGGAATCGCGTTAATGAAGCAAATAAGTTTGGGATTTGATTCCTGTCTGTTTTGTATCTTATGAAAAAAGAAAACTGGTTGAGAAAACAAAAACGAGATTATTGTTTGTGGAATTTTGGAGAAATTATGTGTATTTCATGCACGGATCAATCCAATTTTCTCAAAGGGGGTCTGACCGAACTCTCACTATGACAAACATGTGTCTCTATGTGTACTACTATGACTTAAGTTGTGTCTTATGTATACACTAAGTAATTTGATATGACTTTTGTTGACGCCAGCCGTTTACAAGTAAAGGGTTGCCATTTAGATTTTGTTGAACAGGCTGAAATAGAAAAGTAGCCGACCAGCTTAGGAGTCCGGGGGCATAGCCACCAAGCCTCCACCACTCCCGCCCGGAAAAGTTTGAAATTCAGCGCTTCATTTTCTGCATTCTGGTGCATTTTAGGAGCATTTAAGAACACCTTTATATAAAAAAAATATATCGCTTGTTCACACATTTTATGAGCTGAACAATTAAATTTGGAAAAATGATAAAATTAAGTCCTCTTATACCGTGTTCACACTAGCAGATCGGTTTTATTTTTATCAGACATTTAAAACCCATCAAAATATTGTCTGGTTTGCTTCCACACTAGGCAAAGAAATATGGTTTAAATATAAACATGCAATGTTGGAAGTAAACAAATATTTTGCAATAAGCAAAAAGGTTACAAAGAAGGAGGCTGACAGAAACAAGAAGGAGTCATCAAAGTTTTTAACTTCTGTGTTCATCTAAGAATTTCTGTTGATTCCATCTATAGTCCATTTTGAGCATCAGCATGACTCCATATTGCAATTTAAACACTCCAATTACTTTTGCCAGCTATAGCATCAATTGTTTGATACAAAAGAGAAACGCATGGTATTCTTCCGTCAATAGGTAAGATCTGGAGATTTGGGATTGTAAAACCAGTTATAACTCATATTTGCGTTCACACTTTTAATATAATTTAGTATTACTTTTTAACAAAGTATTAAAACCACCTCCCTAGGAATTTTTAATGCTATAATACTCCGCTCAGATTACTTTTAATCCTATATTAACTTAGGTTCATCTTTAAACTCGTTTGCGTCCACACTATATGGCCTAAGACCACAGTTATTTTTACTATATGTTCTATATAGGCACTGGACACTATAGCAAATTTGCATGCATTCCAACCCCTATAAAAATACCTGAACTCAACAGAACTATTCAAGAGAAAAAATTCCAGCCATAGTAAACATCGGATTGACCGGCTCTTTTTTCCACCATTTTGAACCAAATCACATGCGTATGAAGAATACTCTCTAGATGGCCGCAAACAGGCAAAACAGGCCCTATCAAAAAGTCATGCTATGCATATTCTGACATTCTGACATTCTCATTCTGTCAAATTGTACATGTACCTACTATTTCATATCTCCTCTATTAAATCATGCCATTTATTGCAGGTCTTTCACTCAAAAATTCACCAATATTCACCATCAAACAGAGGAACTATTTTCCGCGTAACCACTTCCGAATTGGTCAACCAAGAGCAAATAACTGTGATCTTGTGCCATATGTGGTGTAAAACATGACTTATGTAAAGGTCAAATGGGTTCTGTAATATAGCATTAAAACTACATCGGGTACTGTCTACCAGCAAATGACAGCAAACCTTAGGAACATTCAGTTTCCCTGTCGAGTTCCCACACTGTAACTATGCAGCGCTGATTGGAATTAATGACTGCCATTTAAAAAGTGTTCTGTACTTCTGCTTTTGAACCTTGTTGTTAAATCGTTTGAAGAATTTTCCAGCCGTAAAATCCTAAAATTACCGAGTAGAGCAGTGAATTTGTAGTTTTCAATAACTAAATCCGGTTATCCTTGGTTTTGTCAAGTATAGGCCAAGAGAGGAAAAAGGTCGAGTAACTTGGTAAACACGATTTATTCCCCTTTATTGCTCTTCACACTCAGTGCGGCGGGTTTTTTTCTTCAGGGCCACGCTGTCTCGCAGATTACATTAACGAATATCTTATTTTTTCTCACTTATGGGACAGAAAAGTCTCTATTTTTAGAAATGCTGGAAAATCTTTTCTCACTTTATAATCGGACAGAAAAATCTCTATTTTTAGAAATGCTGGAAAATCTTATCTCACATGGGTTATCCCACACTCCTGTGACGGACTACTTCATAAACTGAATATACATATTATTTATGTAAAATAATTAAAAATCAGGTAATTTTACTTTTGTCTCCGTTCCTTATAGTCTATTTCTCGATTCAAAATTCGTTACTTTATGATAAGAACCACAGGGGTACATCACATAAAGGTTTTGAGGTGGTCTGGGGTATAGTAACCACTATTTATAGACAAGGGATCCAGCTGAGGTGGTCTGGGGTATAGTAACCCCTATTTATAGACAAGGGATCCAGGTCTGGGGTATAGTAACCCCTATTTATAGACAAGGGATACAGCTGAGGTGGTCTGGGGTATAGTAACCCCTATTTATAGACAAGGGATCCAGCTGAGGTGGTCTAGGGTATAGTAACCCCTATTTATAGACAAGGGATCCAGCTGAGGTGGTCTGGGGTATAGTAACCCCTATTTATAGACAAGGGATCCAGCTGAGGTGGTCTGGGGTATAGTAACCCCTATTTATAGACAAGGGATCTAGCTGTCAAAATGGCAATTTTGGTATATGGCCATTATCAACTGCTGTAAAAGTCTCATTTGTTACGTTAAAATACCAGCCGATACGCCCATACACTGAGAGACTTTAAAAACGCATTACTTTTAAAAACGATTTTTAGTAAAAACATAATGAAAGAAACAAACTAGTTTTTTAATTCTGCCCTATAACACATGTAAGGCTATTATATGTGAAAAAATCGTTGAAGAAGTTGTACAATGCAAACAGCTGGTTATGGTTGAGCTATTTAGTTACTTTTTGCATGATGTTCACGAACCTACCAGTGCAATCAAATATAAACCTGATTTATTTGTACAATTTAGACTGGCATATAAGAAAAACAGAAGAAGTTGTTTATAAATTTGTCGGTGATGATGCCGCGCTTGTCCGAACATGAACGCTCAGAGGCTCTCGGCATGCTCAGAGCCGGAAGTAGGGTCACCGACGTTGCGCGTCAGTACCATTGCGCTCCATCCACGATTGTTCGTCTTCGTGAACGATTCCATGCCACCGGGAAGTGTGAAGGATCGTCCTCGGCCTGGACAGCCACGGATAACAACACCTCGACAAGACGCCAACCTTCGCAGAGTACACAGACGTTTCCGGTTCCGGTCCGCTGCTCAGAATGCAAGAGGAACGATTGGTATCCGTGGGTAAGTTTTACATCACTTTTATTCTTTTTTGATACGTGTAGTAATTAAAAAGATCGATCGAAGTTAGAGACTTTTAACATCATTTGTATTTCAGGCGGCCCATTCATGCCAGAACTGTAAGACGTAGACTGCGTGATGTTGGTTTGCATTGTCGCAGACCAAAGAAGGGATATATTCTTACCGACAGACACAAAGCAGCGAGGCTTGCTTGGGCTCGTAGACACCATCGTTGGACCCGCCGGCAATGGGGAGCTGTTCTCTTTTCAGATGAATCGAAGTTCAGTGTTCATAACTGTGATGGACGTATGCGGGTGTATCGTGCGAGAGGTGAAAGGTTCATCGATAAATGTATACAGAAGGTTAATCGTGAAGGTGGGGGCAACGTTCATGTGTGGGCTGGGATTTCCCAGTTCCACAAAACTGACCTTGTCATCCTCCAGGGTAATGTGAATGCTCGGCGATACATAGACAATGTGTTACGTCCTGTTGTAATTCCGTTTATGCATCGTAATAACAGAGGAGGATTATTGCAGCAAGATAATGCTCCTGCCCATACGGCTCGCCTCACACCAGCTTTTCTCGCTACAAATGCAATACCTACGCTAGACTGGCCATCGCTGTCCCCGGACATGTCTCCGATTGAACATGTCTGGGATGAGTTAGGAAGACGATTGAGAGCCCATCGATCAGCCCCTAGAAACGTCAATGAGCTTTCTCAGGCCTTGATCCAGGAGTGGAATAACATTCCCCTACAACGCATAACAAATATTGTGTTGTCGATGAGGCAGAGATGCGCTGCCTGCATTGCTTCTAATGGAAGTTACACATGCTATTAATTGTGATTTTCAATATTGAGGGTGTTGCTCTTTAAAATGTGATATTGTTTTTTCTAATCAATATTTTGAAATGGATTTTCCAGAAGTTGTTGAACAGATGTGTGTTTATTGTTGCCAATTTTCATTAAAATATACAAATGTTTACTATGTTTTTTCGCCAAATTAGTAACTATTGCGTTTTTAAAGTCTCTCAGTGTACACTGCTTAAATATAAATATCCATACAAAACATTCTCAATTCTCGCTATCATAAACCGTTTTTGCACAGTAAGATGCAAAACTCGTACTTTTTCATCAAAAATGTGTAGTCTAACACGATCGCGTTCACCAGTCGATCATGGAAAATCACCTATAAAACTCATGTACGGCAGGCGAACAAAAGGAAATGAATGAGGCTCCTTACAAAACGATCAAAATGTATCTCACAAACCTCGGAATTGAACCACAAGCGAGTCTAAAAGTCCTGCAATGCTTTATTTTCGTAACCGAAACACAATTCTCGCCGGCTCCACCATTGCGTCACGTGAGTCACGTGGGCTAGGTGCTGTATCATCTTATCTGATTAGCGAGAACTAATTGTTATAGCCAATCAAATGAGCGTGTACAGCATATAACCCACGTGACTCACATGTCCTGTGACGGACTACTTCATGCACTGATTATACATATTATTTATGTAAAATAATTAAAAATCAGGCACCTTTATCTTTTCTCTCCGTTCCTTATAGTGCATTTCTCGATTCAAAATTCATTACTTTATGATAAGAACGTACCGTTAGACTACAAACGACAAAACTAAAGCGGAACTTTGTTGTTGTGCGTCACTGAAATGTCATGACGTCACTTCTGCTTACGGACATCAATTTACCGCGTTTTAAATAGTTTCATATTTTCATGCTTGTTTTAATTGTTTCTGAAATAGAATCCATCATTGGTGTTAGATGAAGATCGGAAATCCCAACCCTCGGGCGCACCTCTCAAGTCTTAAACTCGGCACAGCCTCGTTTAAGACTTGAGCAGTGCGCCCTCGGGTTGGGATTTTCTGATCTTAACCCAAGACCAATGACAGATTCTCTATATCTTATAGTACTTTCTATTGACGTCAACTGCCAGGATTGCCTGTAAGATATGGAAATCAAAACGTTGGAATTAACAAAATAAAAAACTTCATGAAAACCATCGCATCCAAAGAGGGTCTAACCAGTAATTACACTGGACAGTGGACACCGTAATAAGTGACAAGAAAACGTGCGCTACTTGGTTACATGATGCTAATGGGATATACAGGAAATAAAATATCGACTTGCCATCGTTCTGACGAGGCATTGAGGAATATAAACGAGAAACTCCACAAGTGACTATGCGAACTTCGGATGCGTTGAACCTACCACTAGTGAACTTGGTAGAAAAAAGTGACGATACAATGCGTAGAGATCGGGAAAATTTTTCAGATATTACTAACAATATGGGTTTGGCATTTCAAAACTGTACGTTTAACTTTTATCAGTCCGTATAGTTGCTGCCAGTTTATTCTATGTACAAAGTGTTAAAAAATGTTAATTACTTTGAACTTGTTTTTTTTTTTGTTTTTTTTAAATCAGGAGCGCAAAACCTGTGTACATGTATTCATTTGACTTTATTTGGAAACTTGTGTTTTAATGTGCTGTTGTGACTTGGTACAGGGGCACCATATAATAACCATATAATAACAATCTGAACAGTTTGTTGTGCTAAACACTGATCTTGACAGTATTTTACAAACGTTTGGGAATATCAATTGATTTGGTCTTGGTGAAATAGAAGTTTTTCTTTCATTTTCATTATTGATTGACTTGCGCAGCTTAAACTTGATAATAGATAAACTATCTGAAATAGAGAATGGTTTCAGAAATTTCAACATTTCCCTTTCGTATTCTATATGTAGGCGGAACCTAAGACATGTTCTCTAACTTAGTTGAAGTACGGTTTATAGACACGCCTCTTCCTCAGTTACAGAATATTACAGATAAAAGTTAATAGTTAATGACACGGCATGTAAACCATGCTAGAGTTGTCTCTCTTTGTCCATAACAGTTTTGCTGATCCAGTTGGAGAAGAGTTATGCAGGAGAAAACTTTCAGTTTCGTGAAATCAAAGGATAATATCATTTGAAAATTTATAACATAATTTGGTATTTACCTGGTTTAAATATCATTCTGTTTTATTCAGTCTACTAAAAATAAAATACGCGTTTCCTGTCACCAGCAGCTCGATGACGTTCTCATATTATCTTGCTTTAGTGGAAAAGATGTCCAAAAAATGGTAATACAACACAGCAAAATCAAATCCTTACGAAGCAATAAAATTCCCGTTCATTTTCTGTTCAAAATTTGAAATCCATTCACGAATCGGTTTAGGGCAAAACACGAAATTTTAAATCTCACAAAATTAAATGATGATGCAATAAAACGCGGATGCAGAAACAGAATGTTGCGGACTTACGGCGGTCTTTCAACATTAATACTGTCCCTTGATAACTTACCGACATGAATTAAGGCTGACACTACCAAACATGTATGTAAAGTCCTCCGCATGTCTAATCACAAGTAGTCCAAATATAAATAGTACTAATCTTTTTTCCTTTCCTAGTGCATTTTCTCGGCAGCAACGTACTTACTTTTACCCTACCGTGTTTCAGTATGTATCACTTTGCATTCTGTTGAAATCAGCATGTTCCTATCGTATGCTAGGTAAAACTGGCGGCGTAAGAATTTAATGTCTCGAAAAGAGAGAAATTGAAAGAAGCGAAAAGTAGTAAATTCAGCGGGTTGTATCTAACGAACTGTAGTTTCTTATATAAAAGTTAACACCCCCTTTTCTTTTTCTTTTTCTAAAGTAGCGATCTAGTTCTTTATGGGAATATATGTCCTGAAAATCTGATATGCTAGAAAATGTCGAAAAAAACGTTATAAATTAAGTGGATTTTATATTAAATAAAGAACAGCTGGATTTAGTGGTGTTCAGCCTTAAAGGTGAAGAGAAAATTTTTTTAATTTTTATCGTCTGCTAAATGGTTCTGCTAGTCCAAGGAATGCGAGACCGTGTTTGCAAACCAGAATATGCTTCAGCAATACAGCTTTATTTCTTTTTGTCTTAACACTGAACAAGCGGGTCTTCTTCTCGCCAAGAAAAAGCCACGGCCAATACAGCAGCTCTTCTCACTAAAAAAAGCGAACACTTGAACAGAAGGACGATAATCCAACAAATCAGGGGAATATACAAATCTAGCTACAAACTATGAATAATACCGTAAATGTAGATAAATCTTTGAGTAACACCAAGAAATGAGAAAAAATATTGCAAAGAAAAACTAGGAATGTAGCCTTACTACTGAATAAGACTAGGAATGTAGCCAACAAGGACATAGTTCTTTGACTTTTCTGAACCATTTTCTTAAAAATTCTAGAGAAGTTTTCTATTTGTTTTCAATGGAATGAAGTTAATTTACACTGGTTCCATATGTAGTTGCTTCCTTCAGTTTTTGTAGATACATCGGGTAGTCAACACACGTTCTAATCATTTCGGAACACTACTTTTTTCACTGCAATTACTTAGAGTTGGTGCAGATTGTGCCGTAGACGAGGGAATATGTGGCATGTTTTATAAGATAATTTTAATTATTTTCTACAGTTCTCATTATCTCAGTGTAAAATGTAAATGTCATGTTAAAATGAATAGATAGCATCATGACCGTTTTCTAATTGGCGGAGTAAAAACTAAAATTATTTGGAAAGAGTTGATATGTTTGTCTAAATATATTTTATAGGGCTGCTGAGTACTGCAATCTTCGACGGTAACGTCTCTTCTAAAATGATGCGGGTGTATCAGCGGACAGATGACTACCAAGAAAATTTTAAAAAAAAACTTTCATCATCTTCCGAAGAATCCTGCACACTGATTGCAAGAGACCTTCCAACACATCTGGATGTACACTAATGGAACATGGTATAGTACATAGTATACACAGTTTCTATGAGCCGAGTTTGTTTAGTTTTACAATCGGCAATTTCCGTGTGTTTCCGTAATTCTCCGTGTGTGATTTCGGCATCCTTCTGTCATGATGGGAAATTCCTTTATAACGCTGCAATTGTATACTGAACGTAAATCAATGAATGTCATTTTCTATCATTTATCAAGTAGTTTTCTTTTAAGAAATTTAATTGCGTTTAAAACTACGTATTTGACTTCATATAAATCGAATTTTGGTTTCTTATTTCATTGATCGAAGTTCTTATCGATATGTTTTCAAATTGGTAATACAAGAAAAGAATTTAAAAAATGCTAGCCCTACCTTTATTCATCTGTACCTCCACTAGGCTCGTTTTTTCATAGCATGGGAAAATTTGTAAAATAATAATGGATTTCTTATTTTCGAAGTTATGATTACATTTTTGATGGGATTCAGGTTCTTGTTCTTGTTTCAAACTCTAAAACGCGCAAAAATCGCTCTCCGCTGACCCGAACAAAAATTTATACCCACTCCAACACCTACTCCCATTTGGACACCTCCGCCCTGGAAAAATGCCCTGGGCTCGCCTCTGTCACCAATCTTCCGATAGCCAGTTGGATGGCTTCCTCACACGAAGAGTTCTACATCCTGAACGAAGGTCTGCATCGGTGAGGGGTTAGTGATTCGAAGTCAAATACCTTAATTATAACGACTTGGCTAAGGAGGCCAGTCCGGATAGTGGCTGTTCTCAAAAATACTAGATACTGAAAACCTGAATTATGTGTGTACAGTGTAGTTAATGTGAAAGCGTTTCCTTTCATCTCTTTGAAATTATATTTACATGTTTAAGGTAGTGTTTACTTCTATGCCAAGCAGATTTTTTTTCTAATTCTGACGAAGATTTATGTGTTATGTGTGTAACTATAAATGCGTGTAACTAATATGATAGAGACATAATTATTATGTTGTAGGTTTTAAAGAGTTTCCCGGAGTGCCTTCAAGCAAATATATAACTTCATTTGAACAGAAACTTGCTGAATAAGTGCCCAGCGTTCCAGAAGGCATTTACAGGTATTTCAGTATATTTTAGCAGAGATTGCAATATGTGTATTGATATTAATTACAAAAGCACTAAAGAAAAAGACAAGAATGCTTCATCTTAATTAAAGAAATTTTCCTCAACTGGGTGGTACTTTTACAAAAAATATAGCGTTATTTCTTTGTGTTAGCTGTAACATCACACCGTCATTTTAGGTCATATGGCGACTTTCCGGCTCTAAGGAATATCCCAGGTACCCACTCCAAGCATTACTTTGTGCATGAGTGGACAACTTGATAGAACCTCGCACATCCACAAAGTCCACTTAATGTTTTCCTCACATGAAAGAATTCTACTCCACACCGAGGTTTAGAACCTATATCAGCGAGAGGGAAGTGAAGACACCGACCGTAGCCACTCGGGCATGTAGGCCCGTCCTAGCATTTATAAAACTCTGATCGTGTTGCGAGATATTCGAATTATTGTCAGTAGCTAATGTGACGTTCAAACAGAATAAAAGCACGAAACTCTTTATTTGTTTATCTCAAAAACTGACAAGGTTTTCACACAAAATATCATACAAAATGTAATTGTTACGGAAACTGAACAAAAAATAAAAACTTTTTTCGCCATTTTCTGTTTGTAAAGAAAAAGCAATATTTGATTTGCTATAAATTGCTATTAATGAAGACTTTTCCTCTATAACATATGAACAGCTTAGCTTTTATATTTTTTAACTTTTAAAAATGAAATGAAATGCCACTTAGAACATTTTATTTTCAGGATATCTTCGTGTCTTATCTATGCAGTACGCCCCCTGGTGACACATTGCTACATCCGGGTGATATACTGACAGCTCTCTATCTAACTGCATGCGGTTCATTGGAGATTGTTACAGTAAAATATTTGGTACAGCGATATGAGGTAAGTTTCACTGCTTATGGTGTGGATTAAATTAACCGTGGGTATTTCATGTAAAGTTAAATTATTAACTCTGTATTAAATCCGTTCCGTTTTGAAATTAAATTAATTACACCAGACATGTTCGGTTACAATCCTCAGTACACACACATCTTATAGATCTTACAGTCAGATATTCCACGGACAATTGCTTTTAAAAATAACATCTAGTCGGTAGCCCGCCTAATAGCTAGCTGACGAACACATGATTTTGAAGACCTGATGATATTATTCTCATCAGATATTATTTTTGAGAAATGCTTTTATTCATGGATACCACTTTTCCTTTTTGTTTTCACTGTTGATAACGCCACAACGGCATAATTATAGGTCATGCGGCAACTTATTAAAAGAAGAAGTCTATTGCTCAGTTTCAGATGACTTCACTTGTTTGTTTTTTTTTTAAATCAAATATTTATATGAAATGAATTATAATTTGGATATCTCGCTTTATGAATGTCAGATATGCTTTATAATATATCTTTAACATTTTTATTCTGTTTAAAAAATATCTGAATACTGGCAAATGTTTTTCAATATGAATGTTGCTACAAAACGTGCACTGTTGAAGGCACTTAATGTTTTAAACGTAATCGTGACGCCTGATTTGTATATATTCATGTTTTTGTATGGAAAGATTTTATCGTATTTCTGGTATTCTAGGATGGTTAGATACTGCAGCCACGAGAATCATTGAAACTTACGTTGCCAACCTTACAGATAGTGGACCCAGCATAAAGACGTATTACATCACAGCGTTATATTTTACGTTTACGTAACTGATGTCAACAGGATTCGGAAACGTGTCACCAAATACCAATGTAATTGACATGGCGGTTTGTTTGTACAGACTTTCTGTGAATCAAGTAGTTTACCGGTGATGACATTCGGGGATTTCCGTGAGATTACGTAATTCTCCGTGTGTGATATCGGAATCCTTCTGTCATGATAGGTAATTACAGTGATCAGATACATTTGAAAGAATTCAGATCAGTGTAGATCTTCAGACATTTTCAAATTTAATAATGTCTTCTGATATGCTATATATAGATGTAACTTACATACGTTCTGTTAGTATGTTATATAGATGTAACTTACATACGTTCTGTTAGTATGTTATATAGATGTAACTTACATACGTTCTGTTAGTATGTTATATAGTTGTAACTTACATACGTTCTGTTAGTATGCTATATAGATGTAACTTACATACGTTCTGTTAGTATGTTATATAGTTGTAACTTACATACGTTCTGTTAGTATGCTATATAGATGTAACTTACATACGTTGTTAGTATGTTGTCTCGTTATTTAGAAGCTGCTGTATTGACATACAGTATGTTTTGTGAAAATGTTCCTAGACAGTAGACGGTGGTAACTCTGTTACATGCAGTATGTTTTGTGAAAATGTCCCTAGGCAGTAGACGGTGGTAACTCTGTTACATGCAGTATGTTTTGTGAAAATCTGTTACATGCAGTATGTTTTGTGAAAATGTTCCTAGACAGTAGACGGTGGTAACTCTGTGACATGCAGTATGTTTTGTGAAAATGTTCCTAGACAGTAGACGGTGGTAACTCTGTTACATGCAGTATGTTTTGTGAAAATGTTCCTAGACAGTAGACGGTGGTAACTCTGTTACATGCAGTATGTTTTGTGAAAATCTGTTACATGCAGTATGTTTTGTGAAAATGTTCCTAGACAGTAAACGTTGGTAACTTTTTACAAATTCTTGTTTCATTTTAGGTAAAGATGATATATTTGGTGGTGACTGCAGTGACGTGGAATGCTCGGGAAAATCGTTCTATTTTGTGCGTGCCCTTAGTTACTGTGATATTGACAAGATAGAGTTACACGTGCTGAAAGAAACAATGGATATATAACCAGAATTTTCAAAAAGAATTAATGGGTAAAATACAAGTGACATTCAATCTTAAGGTAAGTATGAAGTATTTGCAATACAATCCATCCTAGCAATGAAAAAGTCCCAATTTCAAAATTGTTCCGAACTTTAAGAAAAAGTTTTACAATCTTTGTTTTACATTCTAAAATAAATAAGGTATCACAGATGTAACAAACGCACCAGGACTATCATCTTTATCTCTATCATAGATATTTTGTTTAAAAGATATTTTTGGAACTGCTTTGATATATTGCAGTTGACCTTTTCTAGACAATTTCTTACAACTATTTCACACGATAAGGTCATTGGCGTATAAAGGTGAGGCTATGCCGAATGAACATATACTCGCGTTTTAAGTGATTAAGAGACAACGAGTGCTTCGCCTAATTACATTAGGATATTCGACTTGATTTATTAAAAACCATAAGATACTTTTCATTCATTCAAGATACTAAATTGTGATCTCTTTTGACAAAAGCTCGACGAATGGGACCACAGATCGGAGAAGATGAGCCGACGTCTAGAGCATTCGAATTTTCTCCGCTACCAGCAAATAGTGGTATAGATACGGCGTTCAAAGACAGATCAGTGTGAAGTATAGACTTTTTTACAATCATTTACATTAATCAAAGTCTTTCATAATATTAATGATATATTTATGCGTTGGTTACATACAAAATGTCTGGATTTTTCAACATTTTCTCAGTTGAAACACTGTGAACGATATAGCCACAATTGTTTTTGTTTTCGAATTGATTTATTAGGGACAGTAGATCTGAATTAAAAATTCTGTTTATTGAGTAAGGATATTAATGTGGACAAGTTAAAAGATTTGCCTCCCTTACATCAGGTGTCTTTAAAAGTACAAACAAGGTCTCAAGAATTATCTCCCTTATAAAGTACTGTTTTTTTCTCTTCTATTTAGTTTTGTGCTTTTTAACGTGGAAGAAGGCTTGAAATCATTTTATGGTCTAATAATAGAATTACTGATTGTAGTATAAGGGAACGTGTGCCATATCCGTATATAAAATGGCGATGTTTCGTCAGTTGAACATTCATAGCACTTTTAAATCCCCAGAGAAGTTATCTTGTATGTTCTTCACTAAATATCTTAGCTTTACCTTTAACCTTGTTATACAGACATGTTACAAAGATTTATAACATTATTGCTTTTGTGCCAATGTTCAGTTATAAATTGTGAACTTCAAAATAACGGGGTTACGCTTAGCGGGCTTCAAACTAAAAAATGTATAATGATGTCCCTTTCCTTCTCATAAATATAACGAGAAAGTAGGAATATTGGACACTATTCAATTTGACTAAATAAATAAGAATCTTTTGTTTTTCAGCAAGACGAACAGTTGACGGATGTTTCATTTCTTCATCAAATTCCAGCCAGTACGTCAAGGCTACAGTGTGTTTTCGGTGTATCTATAAGGTCATTCTTAGAAACATCAGACAGTTGAGCGCCCTCTGGTAGTCGGCGCATTTCCAGCTTTGAGCGCCCTCTGATAGTCGGCGCATTTCCGGGAAGCTGGTGATACAGCGCCATCTGGAAAAAATGAGACAGATGTCACTGTCTAACCTCGAGGAAATCGACTGCAAATGAAAAAATTTAGCAAAGTATACGAATATAAAATGGATTTTTAAAATCTTCCTTGTTGAAGAAATTCCATGTAACATGGTGCTGCCTTCCAGCCGCATTGAAATTATAATCAAAGTACTGAGAGGACTGATGGGGGCAATGCTTTGCAGTTTCAAGACTTGATGTAACCCATTCATGTCAGGGAAGTACATGCAGGCATTATGTAATGCACTTGTGTGTGGCAAGAAATGGAGTGGTCACAACTTTAAGAGTGCACAACAATAAAATTTATTAACTTTGTGTTCAATACGCTTCTATATTTTGTTCAAAAGGTAAAGATAAAAAATCTAGTCTTGTTCAATAGCAGTTGTTCATCGACAAACAAAATTGCCAGGTTTGATAAAATGAAAAAGATAAAGCTATACAATGTATTTCAATTTCTTCAATACTTCTGTTTGCACTCTATGTCCTGACATCATGTGTTCTTGACACTCTAACAAAAACAGGCAAAATTTGTAACACTTTATGAATGTTTGGAAAGAAAGTCAAAATATTCCAATATGTGAAAGTTTAAAGGGACAGGATTTCCTTGAACTGACACTGAAAAAATCTAGGCTATGTTTTCTAATGTGTACAATACTTATCAATTAAAGAGGTCAGGAATGTTTTTTGTTACAAATAAGCATCATTTTATTAAGGAGTCGTCATTAGGTAACACACAAACACCTGTAAAAAATATTTTTATAGATCTACCTTTTTTTCCATTCCAACTATTGCTAAAATTCAGTAACTGTTTTCTTAAAAACATACATGATATATGATGATAATATTATTCATATTGTTTGTTATGTTTGTTGATCAAAATACATTGTCTTTTTCAACTTTAGGTTATTTAATGTACACCTGTATTTCAAACTATCAATATCATGATATAAGAAATACATTAAACACTATGAAAACCGTGATTCGTCATATCAATGAACCTACCGAACTGGCGTATACAGTTAGGTTCGAGTAAATTAGGATACGAAACGCCCGTGGAAAAAGGACAATATTTCTGGTGTTCTGCCTTCGAATATAACCATCAGAAACCATTTGCATCATCAGATAGATGAAATACATTAAACTGGTAACATAAATGTATATCTGCAGGGATAATTACCAAGAAAATGAGGCCAAAATATAACGGGCACCTCTGGCAAGTTATCATCGCGGAGTGGTGGATTACCTCCCATAGCAAAAATTACTCAGTCTAAAAAATGGTGAAATACGTATATGTACGCGCAATTATAACAGTAATTAGCGCACTTTTACGTTAAACGATAATTTTCCTGCAAATAAATACCAGTTTGATCAGCGTATATGGCGTTTTTTTTTTAAAAATCAAAATCTGGGAATGAATGTTTTCTTCGGTCCTTTTTCAAGGATTTCCCGAACATTATAATTATGTTAAACAAGTCATATACATAATGTTCTGATCTTTAGACTAAAGAATCGGGCACATGTTCAGTTTGGGATATGCTGTACTTTTCCAGAAAAAGCGTGTTTCTATTGGCCCTATTGTGAGGTCGGATTTCAGGAAAAAGTAAAAAAAAATATCTCTCCTGATTTGCGGTGGCGTGGTGGTTCCAATTGAAATTACTGCATGCCCGCAAGATTCTGATGCCATAACTTTTGACAACATATCCATGGATTCAAACCTTCCCTAGATGACATGCATATTCTGGATGCTCTCTCCAATTCACAGTACATATCCATATCGATGCACTCTTTGCGAAATCTGCTATATCGGCGGTTTCTCTGCGTCGGCACCGGCTATTTTTTGCTATAAACAGTGCCCAGGTTGGTATGGGAGGCGAAAAATCGAGCTGCCATCCATGATCATAGGTATGCTGCTCAAAATAAGTAGAGCACGGAACATTAGAATGTCTTTTCTATATTTTATAGTGTTTACTTGTTAATTATCAGCAATTTTGCTCGCAACTCGATGACATTTGTTGATGGTGTACTGACATGGAACACTGGCTCGACTTTTTCCAGTCTTTAACCAGTTTTTGATTTGATATCATAAATATCAAGCGCACTATTTGTATTCATTTATCAATATTCTTCCAAATAATAAAGATAGATAGGCCGAAATGTAAATGAAATTTTTCAAAACTACTTACTTTCGGTTTTGTCGTGGCACCGCCGGTCTCTCTGCATACCAGTTTTTTTTTTTTTTTTTTTTTGTTTTTTTTTTTGTTTTTTTTTATGATGCACAGGCAGGCTTCTGCATTACGCACAGAGAGGCTCTAGGCTAATGACTATCTGGAAACATTATAGCTTAATTAATTTGGTGTGTTTATCTGACTTTTTATAACTGCCAACCTGTTTATAGCAAAGAATCGCCGGTGCCGACGCAAGAAACCGCCGATAAAGCATATTTCGCAAAGAGTCTGCCAATATGGATATGCACCGTGCAATTGTGTATTAAATTTTAGTAACTATTTGAAATTCAATTCATTTTTATGCAACTTCTGTGGACAAGACATTTTGATTAACGATTTACAGCTGATTTCGAGATCAAAATATATAATTATACATAATAAACAATCACGAATAAGGACGGTCCGACCAAGTACATAAATATGCCTTTAAGCTTTAAAATGTTCTTAATAGTTGGTGTAAAACAGAAGTAATCTGTTCATAGTTGATTTTACGAATTCGAAATGAGAGAAAAATCTACTGACGCTTATTAGATTAGATAATAATTACAAAAAATCAAACTGTCAAACTAATACCCCTCCCCCCCCCCCCCCCCCCACGAACCAAATAAGTCATAAATTCAAACTGACGAATAAGTAATGATTTTTTTCTACCTATTCTATTTCAAGTAAACCACTGTTTTTTATTTTATTTTTATTATTATTATTTTTTATATATTATTAATTTTTATAAATAACATATCTCTTGAAAATATTTTCTTAGACATGCGAAAAGTATTTCATTTCAGCACTCTATTTTCTGAAATAATATTTTAGAAATAACACCTGCACAGAAAAGATATTTTAACAGATTGCGAATCGGGATCTATAGGATGTTGCCGCATATTTATAGATTCGCCTAGCCTGGGAATCCAGTCTGACAATTTCTAATCTTTTATTTACCTGCAAATTGACACACACATGATAATATCAGAAACTCGATGATTGCCAATTAACACTAATTAGCGCACATTAGTAGCATCTATAATGCATAAATATTAAGTATGATTTCTTCTGACAAAGCACAAATATTATCAACCGCTTCCCAGGCTAAGATTCGCCTACTGATAAACGGTACTGATCGCCACAAACTGATAAAGTTTCTCCGTAATACAATCCACAACAGTGTCGAGGCACAGTGATGAAAAAATCAATAATCTATCGGCTTATCGGTGGCGTTAGTAGTTGCTATTTTCACGCAGAATCATGAACACATTTTTTTTGAGCGTATTGAAACTAGTAATTGGATTTCAGAATAGGTCACATGATCAAAACAAGTCTCGGTTTCAGAATCGATCACGTGATCAAATCAAGCGTCTTTATTATTCTTACGCTTAAGAAGATCTATTATAATTTATATTTATAATGCAGTTTAGTTTTCTTCACACACTGTTGTTGATATAAAATGTGTAGATCTATTTAATCATACCTAGATCAAAAATATAATTGCAAAATGCAATATGAAAGTTATGTTTGGTAAATACTTTGGAACTTGTTTTCTGTGTGTTGTCAGTTTGGTCATAAGCTCGACAAGAAAATTGAAAGACAGTTTGTTAAATCTGGGGGCATTGCCCCCAAAAATGAGATACGTATTTTGTATTTTCACACCCTAAATGAAATTCAATGGCGTTAAAGACACGCCTCAAAGTAAATGTCTTCTTTTTTTATTTCAGTGATGGTAATCATACCTAATTTGCATGAAAAATATTAGATATACAAGAATTTAGTTTCAAATTGACATATATTAAGCCAAGACGATGAGTTAAATGTCTTAATATTTTATTGTATTAATGTAGCAATATGTACACAAGTCAGTGTATTTAGTTAAATTTCAATCACATTTTGTTTCTACAGTGTAAGGTAGATAATCATCTACATGTATATTCTTAAAACTTTGCTGAAAAAAGATTGTCTGAATAAGTTTGCAGATGAAGTTTTGAAAAACGCATTTATTGCGGAAGGACCTCAATATTGTCCAGCTGAAACTTGTAATATAGCTGTATATTACCTGTATTATAAGAATGTTTTTCATGAAATTTTTGTGGGTGAAAAAATAGGTCACTAAGTCGTGGTGAGACTTTAAGATATCCTTGAAATCACGGAAGTGTAATACTGGTAAAAATGTTGAAATATAACACTGATGAATAGAAAGTGTCTTTTCTCATTTTAACGTTTATTTACCAAAACAAAACTTACAATTGTACAGTCCATAAAATAAACAAACGTGTTTGTATACATGGACGGATCCAAACGGAAGGGAAAGAAGCATTTATATAAATATTCCGATGGCAAAATACAATACATATCCGTAGCCCTGACCAACCTATAAACCGGGCAAGTCTATTTTATAAGTACATCAACACGGCTGACCCATTTAAACGAGCTCTATTATTGTCCAATTTAGGTCAATAAATTGTACACTAACTTTTATTTACTGTTGTGAATTTTTCTGAACCATACGGCGGCGACAGTCATGAAAGTTCGACAGAACGTGAATCCCATTTTTTTCAGTAGAATGCAATATTTTGAAAATCAAATCTGTGATACTGTAGACAATAAACTGCTATTTTCTTGGACTGTGCCCTCGTGAAATTATCTAGTACGATGTATCATTGGCCTAGTGGTTATAACACACTAAATAATTGTTGTTCTTTATTCTATATAAAATTTACCTATTTCCAATGGCAACAACATACATCAGGACTCATTTTAAATGTCTGTAACCTACACTTTTTGAAGAATATTGTCAGTGCAAAACAAAAAATAAAAGAAAAGTGAGGGCTATGTTTGATGCAAGAAAAAATAATTTCATTCAAACACACAAACTGCAAAATCAGCTAAAAATTAGACCCCAAATTATACTGGTTGTGTGTTATTTAAGTTTCCATGAAAAATGTTGTCATGTTGTTTTCATTATGAAAATGCTACCTACATGTCAAGCATAGATCTGTCATGTGCACTTAGAAAACAAATGCACAGAAAAATAGGGCTATTGTATTAACGTCAACCTTTAAAATAATGTTTGCTCCCAATATACAACAGCAACTTACTCTAGCTTTTATTAACAAATAGATGTAAGCCAAAGCACAAGTAAAATTCAAAAATGTAGGAAGAAGTGTTGATGATATATTACATTGTTAGGCGGTTGTGTGGTTACTTATGCTGTTGTCTAATTAAAAACGTTATGTTTTAAGAGTTACGGGCTTAATATCACTATTTAGACCATTTATTATTAGAGTATAATAAAAAAGACACAGGACTGCTCTTGCTCGCCACACAAATAAGTTTGAGCTGTGCAATGCCGCCACACTTTTTTTCGACCATGTCATGTTTGAATGTCTATAACTCGTTGAATATTGCTTTTTGTCGCTTAAAATTTGGACAATATTCGGAGCAAACATTATTTTAAAGGTTGACGTTAACACAACAGCCCTAAGGTGAAAAAATGAATTAAATATACCGCGATAAACTTTCATTTTCACAGTTTTTCAACAAAATCACACTTTTAACTCGCCGTAACTTACTTAATATAGGTTGTTTTTAAAAGGGTAGCACATGGCATGTTCTTCGTTCATGCTACTTTTCACAGAAACAAAAATCTTTAACATATTTTGCACCAACCGATTCTTGGATGGAGAATACTTACCCCAATGCAGATGCCGGCAAAAATATCGGTGAACTGTTTTGTCCGCCACGAACTGTTTTGCTCGGAACCGGTTAACGGGTGTGTCTATGGAAATCTTACATCGAGTATTAACTGGAGGTATGATACCTCTGAATTAATAACACGATGGTTTGTTTATTTTCAAGTTTATAACGTTAGATCTACATATTACGTTTCCCACAATTTTGTACGTGTGCACACGACAGCTTTTGTATACGTTAATAACTATGCCGGGAGCCAGTTAATTATTTTCATTATTTCTGCTCGACTTTGTTGTTTTGAGCGCCTTTCAAGTCTAAATCTTAGTATTCTGCCTAAAGCTTAACGCACCAGGTCAGCGACTTGTGCTTTTCAATAATTCAGAAACGAGACAAAACGAATCATGTTACGTAAATTGTCTTCTGCAACACCCAAGAAATGGCGGGAAATGTAACAAACACGCCAAACATATCATACTAACATGTGTTACAGTAATTTGTATCTGAATTGTAGCTCCTGGGAGAGTATTTGATATTATTATAGTCGTTAAAAGGTCATTAAGGCTGACGTTGACGGACTAATAATGGTGCAGTGTGCATTAATCGCCGTAATCATAAAAGTCCCGGATGTTCGGAGCGTTCTGACGTTGACGTCTTGTTGTAACATCATTATAGCCGTTGAAAGGTTGCTATTTTTTTAGATCAATACTAAAATAATGATTACACTGTTGATGAAAAATCAATATAAATGATACTAGATTTTGAAATGTTTGAAAACACAAAGATGAATATGAAGAGGTCAATAAACGCACTAGCCGTGATGGCACACCTTTTAAAATGACTCAGAGCAATTATTACGCTTGATGTGTCATTATGGTACGAAGAAATTATCTAGACGTTATTATGCTAGAGTCTTTTCATCTTGCTTTTTTTAGATGAGTTGAATTACTAATAATTATAATTCGAGGTTCTGTCCATTATAATATATGAAATTAATGAACAAAGACACAAATATATCATTTTTACCAAACATGAACTTTTTGCTGAAACATCAACTTAGTGTTTCTTTTTTTATAGACACATCACATCGACCAACGTCTTCTTCACTGAAAATGAGGCCAGCTTAAAAATATTTCCGTGCCGCAGAAGTCAAAATAGATTCCGCCAATGGAGTGATTTATTTTATATAATTTTGTATAGGAAAATCGTTTTTTCCTAACACCTGAGGAGCAAGCTTAAGAGCTCAGCGATATAGAATCCTGTAAAGTTCCTCTATCTGTTTCTGATTTTTGATTGTTTTGGGTTCAACGTCGTTTTTCAACAGAATTTCGGTCATGTAACGGCGGGCAGTTAACCTAACCAGTGTTCCTAGATTCTGTACCAGTCCACGCCTGTACTCCACAAGTAACTGCCAACTTCCCCACAGACACAATGGCTTTTATCAAATCATCACGGGGAACATACACCCCGCCCGGGAATTGAACTCACGACACCGCAATTCGTAGACCGATGCTATCCCTACTGAGACAACCCCCACCCCCGTAGATCTTCTGTTTTGAGGATAAAATGTATGAGTCAAATGTTTAAAGTTGCAGGAATGACAAAAGACGTAAGCGATAGACGTCGAACAATCCACATATACGAAGATAAATTGAGCTTGAAATGAATCGAATTGTCATGCAAGAACTCTGTTTTTATTTAAAGTTGCAACATGATGAACGTTTCGGCATTTGATATTGTCACCACGTGTTCTCAAAAGAAGCTAAGAACCGTACAAGACTAAGTGTCATGTTGAAAATAATGCCGATCATCGGACCTAAATTTATGTGACTGACGGATCTTGGACAAAGCAGAAGTACCCATCCTCCGGTGAAACACATTAAAAGGAATAAAATCACGTTTCAAAGAACGCAGCTCCTTAAACAGAGACCCTCTACCACTGCAAGAATACAGTGTCCTTGCTGGATATATACAGAGTCCTTCTACCACTGCAAGAATACAGTGTCCTTGCTGGATATATACAGAGTCCCTCTACCAATGCAAGAATACAGTGTCCTTGCTGGATATATACACATACAATAAAGTCATAACGCAAGTCAAAACTCATTAACATATATTTATTACTTCTATATTTCTTATAGATTTGGAATAAAATACTTACAAAATTTTGATATTTCATTTCACAACATATCAAATTTTGTCATATATTACCAGGTCATGCATAAAAATAGTCATGAAAAGAAATATATCAACATATCACAATGTGACAGAAATCAAAACTGTAATTGTGTAAAGGCAGAACATATCACCAAACTGATGCAGCACAGTTGTACAGTCATATATCATGCACATGAGCTGCAGTATCGCAACTGTATTTGTACACGGTCGACAAAAAAGGAAAAGAGATGATTTATCATGATAAAGATAATGTATATTCATTAAGTGTATCAATAATGGCATTATTCTTAAGCTGAGAATTCAACTCGTTCAAAAACTCCAGTAGGGGCTGAACCTGCACTGATTTGATATGCTCTCTTTAAACATGTTCATAAATGTAGACATAAAATAAATGTTGAAATATGGAAATAGCGTAATATGTATAAAACACCAATTCAACATAAATTCCTTTACATATATAGAATAAAACTATTTACAAATACTTATATAACATAAACATGCATGGATCATATAACTATAATCTATTTTTTTAAATCGGTCTAAAACTGCCCAAATTCCTCTTAGAATAACGTGTTTTAAGAGTATGAACTAGCAAACTGGTAGTACCAGTGAAATATAACTTTCACCGAAACTTCAATATTAGCCTATTTAGAAGTAGGCGAACGGCAAAGACAACGAACTGTGGGAATTTTAGAGGATTTCATTTGATAGTAAATATCAGATACAATCGAAATACTTCCTGCAACACACGGAGTAGATAGCATTCACTGTCAATCAGTATTATAACTAAGATTCACTGTCATTTATTCATTCAAATGATTCATCTGTTTACATTTTTAAGCTTACTTGTAACCGGTTCGTTTGTAAAAACATTAAACAGTCAAACCTGTCTATAAAGACCACCCTTAGAAGGGCCAAAATGTGGTCTTCATTGGGAGGTGGTCTTTATTCACAGGTTGAAAGACACTGTAATCGGAAACCAAAAATGCGGTATTTAGAGACAGGTGGTCTCTGTTCAGAGGTGGTCTTTAACACAGGTTTGACTGTATTTGCAAAAATCGAAGTAATCAAGGATCTGTCACACTTCAATATCATATCAACAATGTAATTTTTGCCATTTTGATTATTTTGTTACTGTTTATTGTTGTTGTTGTCAAATGCTCTTTAAGGGTCTTGACTTTATCAATAAAATTTGAAACTTCATACTTATATAATGATTAACGAAAAAATCTAAATTACATACTTAAGGTCTGGCAGAACATCACAAAACAAAAGAAATTATAAGTAAACGAGCAATATCATGACAAACAACTTATCTTTCCGTAACCCTATTGTTTTGCTGTTCTGTCCGATAGAATTGGACACTTACACTATTCTAAAGGAGTTTTGCCCCTTTAAAAGAACGCCATAAATGTAAACAATTGTCAAAAACGATGTTTTACCTAGTTATGTTAATATAACCCTTATCATGCTGGACACGATTGGTTCTGCCCTTGCGACCAGTGTAACATGCAGCCTGATCATGATCTTTACTGTTCGCCACTCAGTCAGAATATTTTTGGTAAGTAACCCTAACAGTTTACGGTACTGTCCAAATTGGAAAATGGTCAAGTTCATTATAGAAATTTAGCATGGTAAGGGTTAAACATTGGTACTTTATTCCAAATGCATTAAAACGAAGGCATGTAACAGCTTTTTAAACATGAAGGCCACGAAGGCCCTGTATCGCTCACCTAACCTATTGATCTACATGTATAGTTCATCAAGATTAACATTCCGACCAAGTTTCATTAAGATACACTCATAAATCTAAAGTGTCAACTAGTTTTTCCATTAATTTGACCTACTGACCTAGTTTTTGACCCCATATTACCCAGATTTGAACTAAACAAGATTAACATTATGACCAAGTTTCATGAAGATACAGTCATAAATGTGGCTTCTGGGGTGTTAAGCTTTTTTTTTATTTGACCTGGCGACTTAGTTTTTTAACTCACTTGACCCAGATTTACAGTGGACATAAAGATCGTCATAATTAACATTCTGAGTTTTATGAAGATATAGTCATAAATGTGGCTTAACTAGTGTTAAGTAGTTAACTAGCTTTACATTTGATTTGACCTGGTGTACTAGTTTTTCACCCAACATGACCCAGATTCAAACTTGGCCTAATGATCCTCAAGATTAACATTTTGACCAAGTTTCATTACGATATGGTCATAAATTTGACCTCTATATTGTTAACAAGCTTTACCTTTGATCTGACCTGGTGACCCAGTTTCTGACACCACATGACCCAGATTCGAACCTGACCTAGGGGTCATCAAGACAAACAATCTGATTAATTCCCGTGAGTTTCAAATTAGATCTCTAGTGTTAACAAGCTTTAATTTTGATTTGACCTTGTGACCTAGTTATTGACTCACCTGTCCCAGACTGAAGATCTGACCTAAAAATCTTCACGATTAACATTCTGACCAAGTTTCATTAAGATATGGTCAAAAATGTGACTTCTAGAATGTTAACTAGCTTTCCCTTTGATTTAACTTGGTGATCTAGTTTTTGACCCCACCTGACCCAGATTTGAACTTGACCTGAACATCATCAAGGTTACGTTCTGGACAAGTTTAATGAAGATAAAGTCACATATGTGGCCTCTAGAGTGTTAACAAGCTTTTCTTTTGATTTGACCCGGTGGCCTTGCTTTTGATCCCACCCAATCTAGATTCAAACCTGAACTAAAGATCATCAAGATTGACATTGTGGTCAACTGTCTTTAAGATAGGGTCAAAATGTGGCTTATAGAGTGTTAACTAGCTTTTCCTTTAATTTAACCTGGTGGCCTAATTTTTGATCCAACCTGACCCAGATTCAAACTTGACCTAAAGATCTTCAAGGTTAACATTTTAACCAAGTTGCATGTATATACAGTTATAAATGTGACCTCTACAGTGTTAACAAGTTTTTTCTTTGAATTGACCTGGTGACCTAGTTTTTAAATCCAGATAATCCAATATCAGAATTGTCCAAAATTTTATTAAGAGTAACATTCTGACCAAGTTGCATTAAGATTGGGCCAAAATTGTGACCTCTAGAGTGTAAACAAGCTTTTCCTTTGATTTCACTTGGTGACCTAATTTTTTATCCCCAGATGATCCAATATCAAAGATGTCCAAGATTTTCTTGTGTGTAACATTCTGACCAAGTTTTATAAAGATTAAGCTAAAACTGTGACCTCTAGAGTGTTAACAGTCAAATGGTTGACGACGGGCGACTGACGACGACGGACGCCGAACACAGGGCGATCACAAAAGTTCACCATGAGCACTTCGTGCTCAGGTGAGCTTAAATGGTGAGTATTTAAAGGTGCCAAACTGTCCAGAGGTGTGGCCAATTGTTGGCAACGTTTATTTTTCTCTATGAAACATGGACCTATCTCTTAATGTGATATGCCAATTTGAACATGCAAATTCTTTATTCAATGATGCATTCTAAATAAAATTGTTACTGTGACATGATATTCTATATGTGATAATATTCTTTATTTGGCATGACAACTTTAAGTTGACATGGTATTTTATTCAATAATGGAACTTAGAATATAACAACATGTCATATTAAGAATTTATATAACAATATAAATGTCACAATTAGAATGTAGCCTATGCAAAAATTTCATTGAATCCAAACGTTTTATTCAGCGACAAATCGCTTAATGTTATATATTATTTCTTAACTACAAGAGCACCGCTTTGCGGGTAAAGATGCTTGTCTGTTTTGTTTGTCGTTGTATAACAGAAATATTGTGTGTTTTTATGATATTTTCCAGGCCATAATTCTTGCAAAAAGCAGAATGAAATGTTTCTTACTAAACAGAGCCAGCCTTTCATGGTGGATAAGGTTGCAAGGTTTAAAGTAATGACTTTCATAATGAAATATAATATAACAGTTAAGGTAGTTGTGCACCTTTGGTAAACCAGACTGCTGCCTGAGTCAAGGCACATGTATTCGAACATAATCATGTGAATCAGGGTGAACTACAACGTTTTGAGCAGATGACGGACGACCAATACCTCGCCCGAAAACTTTGTGCTCAAGGGGATTAAATAAACAAGAGGACCATGATGGTCCTGAATCGCTCACCTGTTCCCACATGACCCAGTTTTGAGTATGACGTCTTTTTTTCTATTATTTGACATAGTGACCTAGTTTTTGAGCTCATGTGATCCAGTTTTGAACTTGACCTAGATATCATCAAGATAAAAATTCTGACCAATTTTCATGAAGATCCATTGAAAAATATGGCCTCTAGAGAGGTCACAAGGCTTTTCTATTATTTGACCTATTGACCTAGTTTTCAAAGGTACGTAACTCTGTTTTGAACTTGACCTAGATATCACCAAGGTGAACATTCTCACTAATTTTCATGAAGATCTCATGAAAAATATGGCCTCTAGAGAGGTCACAAGGTTTTTCTATTTTTATACCTACTGGCCTAGTTTTTGACCGCACGTGACCCAGTTTCGAAACTGACCTAGATATCATCAAGGTGAACATTCAGACCAATTTTCATGAAGATCCATTGAAAAATATGGCCTCTAGAGAGGTCAAAAGATTTTTCTAATATTAGACCTACTGACCTAATTTTTGACTGCAGTTGACCTAGTTTCAAACTTGACCTAGATATCATCAAGATGAACACTCAAACCAACTTTCATACAGATCCCATGACAAGTATGGCCTCTAGAGAGGTCACAAGGTTTTTTTATTATTTGACCTACTGACCTAGTTTTTGATGGCACATGACCCCGTTTGACCTAGATATCATCAAGGTGAACATTCTGACCAATTTTCATGAAGATCCATTCAAGGGTATGGCCTATAGAGAGGTCACAAGGTTTTTTCTATTTTAAGACCTACTGACCTAGTTTTTCATCGCAGTTGACCCAGTTTCAAACTTGACCTATACATAATCAAGATAAACATTCAGACCAACTTTCATACAGATCCCATGAAAAATATGGCCTCTAGAGAGGTCACAAGGTTTTTTCATTATTTGACCTACTGACCTACTTTTTGATGGCACGTGATCCACTTTCGAACTTGACCTAGATATCATCTAGATGAACATTCTGACTAATTTTTATGAAGATCCATTCAAAAGTATGGCCTCTAGAGAGATCACAAGGTTTTTCTATTTTTAGACCTACTGACCTAGTTTTTGACCGCACATGACCCAGTTTCAAACTTGACCTAGATATCATCAAGATAAACATTGAGACCAACTTTCATACAGATCCCATGAAAGATATGGCCTCTAGAGAGGTCACAAGGTTTTTCTATTATTTGACCTACTGACCTAGTTTTTTAAGGCACATAACCTAGTTTCAAACCTGACATAGATATTACCAAGGTGAACATTCTGACTAATTTTCATGAAGATCTTGTGAAAAATATGGCCTCTAGAGAGGTCACAAGGTTTTTCTATTTTTAGACCTACTTACCTAGTTTTTGACCGCACGTGACCCAGTTTCAAACTTGACTTAGATTTCATCAAGGTGAACATTCTGACCAATTTTCAGAAAGACCCCATGAAAAATGTGACCTCTAGAGTGGTCACAAGCAAAAGTTTACGCACGCACGGACGGACGTTCTAACGAAACGGTCTTTATGTGACTCCCCCATTGTTCTCTCTATTGTTCTAACAGTCACATAAAAAGAAAAATAGTCACATAAACAGAACGGAATGAATGACATCAAAGAGAAAGTACCGTTATGCAGTCACTTAACCATCATTTCGCGGGCACGGACGGACGCTGCGCGATCACAAAAGCTCACCTTGTCACTTTGTAACAGGTGAGCTAAAAACATGACCCAAAGTTTTCTATTTGCCGATATTAACTGTTTTTTAATATGTGCCTACACATAAATAAAACGAATATGCCCAAACACACCAGACTACCTTAAACAAGAGGGCCAAGATGGCTCTGGGTCGCACACCTAAGAAACACACCATAACAGTGTAAACATGATTGACCTAGTGATTTCATGGAAACAATATTCTGAACAATTTTAATCAAGATTAGACCAAACATGTTGTCTCTTAAGTTTAAACAAGTATTTTTTTAATTTGACCTTCTGACCTAGGTTCTGAGACAAGATGACCTGCATTCTAATTTGACCTAGATTTAATCAAGGCAATCATTCTGACTAAATTTCATCAATCTCAATTGAAAAATACAGCCTCTATTGCATACAAAACGTTTTTCTTTGATTTGTCCTAGTGACCTGTTCTTTTTTTACCCCAGATAACACATATCAAAAATTAACCTTAATTTCATCAAGGCTGTCATTCTGATCAAATTTAATGAAGATCAATTGAAAAATAAAGTCTCCATTGCATACACAATATTTTCCTTTAATTTGATTTAGTGACCTAGTTTTTAACCATAGATGACCAGTATTCTATTTTGACCATTCTGATTAAATCTTTTGAATATACAATGTAAAGCCCCTATTTTGCGTACACAATGGTTTTCTTTAATTTGACCGGGTGACCTTGTTTTTGACCGAAGATGACATATATTAAAACTCCACCTAGATCTTATACAGACAAAAATTTAGATTACATTTCATAAAAAGCCGTTGTAAATTGCAGCCCTTAATGCATATACAAGGTTTTTTCTTTGATTTGATACAACGACCTAGGTTTTTTTAACCTGGATAACCCATATTCAATTTTGGTATGGAATTTATCAAGGCAATTATTCTGACCAAAACTCAAATCGATTGAAAAATACAGCTTCTATCGCATACACAAGGTTTTTCTTCGGTTTGATCTAGTGACCTAGTTTTTAACCTCAAATGTCCCTTTTTCCTCAAGGTTATTATTTTGACAAAATTTCATGTAGATCAACTGAAAAATACACCCTCTATTGCATAGAAAACGTTTTTCTTTGGATTTGACCTAGTGACCTACTTTTTGACCCCAGTTAACCCATTTTCCAACTGACCTAGAGTTCATCTACGTAATAATTGTAACTAAAATCTAAGAAAATCAACATTACTGTAACAATGATATATCACTTTGCAAAAATAATTTATACTATTTAAAGATCAGACAGAAGCTTGC